>NC_091001.1:47822464-48422464 GCF_041146395.1 Eulemur rufifrons | reverse complement strand
GACTGAGGAAGGGCACACAGGAACTTTCTAAGACACCAGTTAAATTCTATTTTCCTTTTTTTAGAGACAGAGTCTCAGTATGTTGCCCAGGCTAGCCTCAAACTCACAGGCTCAAGCCATCATCCCACCTCAGCCTCCCTAGTAGCTGGGACTACAGATGTGAGCCACCGTGCCCAGCTTCCATTTCCTTAAAGCTGAATAACAGGTACATGTTTTCATTTTTGTTACTAAACTATACGTTTATGTTAAGTACACTCTTTTGTTAGCACAATATTTCATAATAAAAAATGGAGTGATTGCTCTCTTTTTTCCCTCATCTTTTGAAAGATGGAGTCGTTTCTCTTTTTCATTCTTTGGAGGATTTTAAGGGTGGAGAGAAGAGTTAAAAATGCATTTAACTCCCCCTCACCCCTTCCATGACTCTCGCCCCAGACATTAAATAGTTCACATGCGTGTGAAGGCACAGGCATTATGGACCTTGGGTTTCCAAATAACATTGAAGAGAGTGAGTCCATGGAAAACAGATATGAAGAAGTTTTGTGACTTCAAGAATTGCTTATTTTAGGCTGGGTGCGGTGGCTCACGCCTGTAATCCTAGCACTCTGGGAGGCCGAGGCGGGTGGATCGCTTGAGGTCAGGAGTTCGAGACCAGCCTGAGCAAGAGCAAGACCCCGTCTCTACTAAAAAATAGAAAGACATTATATGGACAACTAAAAATCTATATAGAAAAAATTAGCCGGGCATAGTGGCGCATGCCTGTAGTCCCAGCTACTCGGGAGGCTGAGGCAGTAGGATCGCTTAAGCCGAGGAGTCTGAGGTTGCTGTGAGCTAAGCTGACGCCACGGCACTCACTCTAGCCTGGGCAACAAAGTGAGACACTGTCTCAACCAAAAAAAAAAAAAAAAAAAAGACTTGCTTATTCTGCAAACCCCTGAAAGGAAAATGGCTTTATTACAGAAACTGGCTGTGGGCTGTTTGGAGGGGCAGCGGTGAGACAGGTTGATGCAACAGTGAAGGGAGGAAGAAGCTACTGGACCGCAGCCCCAAGTTTGCCTCAGCCTGGCCTCGAGGATTCCCAGAGGGAAGGTTGGGGGAGAGAGTGGAACGGAGCCTGGGCAGAGAGGGTGGTCTGGGTGAGAACTGACTGGCCCGAGAGAGGCTCGCTTGGATCTGGTGCCCGAGGGGGCTCTTACCCACGTCAGCTAGCATAACACCTGCAGAAAGGACAGATATTTCTCCCCACTTAGGAGCTCTGGATCTGTTAATGTCATAATATGTGTTGAATTGGACCCCAGGGCCCCTAAGCTGTAGCCTAGAAAAGTCTTCATGTCAGAGCTTAGTGAATATAGATAGAGTAAGGGTGGCCCACGATGCCAAGAAAGGTCAACAGAGCCTTTCTGTGCCAGGAGGGAATTTGGACTTCATCTTCAGAGCAATGAGGAGCTGTTAAAGAGTTTAAGCCAAGGAAGAGGCAGGATAAGATTTGACAGAGAAAACATGTAAAGAAAAAATGCTAGGGACAGTAAGACTGCAGTAATCCATTTAAAGGAATCTATAGTGCATTTGTCACATCAGCATCTACATAGATTATAGCAATGTCCATATCCAGGCAAAAGATATTCTCATTGTATGGACAATACTTGGGACAGGTAAGGATTCAGAGACACTTGGCAGGGACTCTGGCCCTACCTCTGACTCCCCTGGGGCTCAAAACTCACAGGGTAGGCACTCCTGGTCTAGTAATGGTAATGCTAAAGACTTTTTCCTCTTCCTCTTCCTCCTCCCCCTCCCCCCCTCTCCCTCCTCCTCCTTCTCCTCCTCCTCCTCCTCCTCCTCCTCCTCCTCCTCTTCTTCTTCTTCTTTTCTTCTTCGTCTTCTTGAGACAGGATCTCACTCTGTTGGCTGGGCTAGAGTGCAGTGGCCTCATAATAGCTCACTGCAACCTCAAACTCCTAGGCTCAAGTGATCCTCCTGCCTCAGCCTCCAGAGTAGCTGGGACTACAGGCATGCACCACCATGCCTGGCTAATTTTTCTCTTTTTTATACATTCAGGGTCTTGCTGTGTTACTCAGGCTGTTCTCAAACTCCTGGCCTCAAATAATCCTCCTGCCTCAGCCTCCAGAGTAGCTGGGACTACAGGCATGCACCACCATGCCTGGCTAATTTTTCTCTTTTTTATACATTCAGGGTCTTGCTGTGTTACTCAGGCTGTTCTCAAACTCCTGGCCTCAAATAATCCTCCTGCCTCAGCCTCCCAAAGTGCTAGGATTACAGGCATGAGCCACTGTGACTGGCCTAAACTGTTCTTCTTGACAACGATTAACAAGTTCAGTTTCTCTTTTCCTTAGGTTGGCAAGATCATGTCTCCAATATCAGAGGGAAAGGCTGCCATTTGCTATGAGGGATACACATCTAAGTTATGTGATGGCTGTTACTTCTAAACCATTTAAATATATATAAATAATATTAAATAAAAGAGAAACTAATACTCAACACATATTTATACCATTTAGGACTGTTAGCAAGACTACCATTGCCCACTTGAGTTTATAAATAGTATTAGGACAATAGTTTTGAATTTGCCTGACTGCATGTTGACTCATTTAATCCTCACAACATCTGCTGAGGTAGGTGCTGTTATTGCAAGTGGAATTAACTACTTAATTATGTAATCTTTTGTTGAGTATCCACGTCCTGTGATAAGTTCCATGAGAACAGGAAGCTTGTCTTGTTCATCCTTGTATTCCTAGAACAGTGCCTGGTATGTGGTAAACATTGAAAATGCATTTCTTGAATGACGTTTGTGTTCCTCTTTTATAAGTGAGGACATGAAGGCTTAGAGATGCTAAATAGCTTACCAACTGTTAGGTCACCAGCTAATCCGAACTCACATCTGTTGGACTTCATCTTCTTACCGGCTCCCAAATAGTCTAAGGTTTTATAAGGATCACATAGCTTGGCTAAGTTCCTAGCTATTAGGTAGAAAGCTACTGAAAGATTAATGAACACCTTTTAAAAGATCTTACTTTGTTTTTAACCATTTTGAGAACATAAAACAGAATTTAGAGGTGAGAAGTAGGGGAATGGTTGTGTTTAAACTTGCCATGTTTCATAAAGACATTAAATTGAGAAATTCACACCTGGCATTTGAGAACAAAAGCTGGCATAGAACTTGGAGGAAGTATTGTTAGGAATTTGCCCAACTAAATCTTCCTAAGCTTATTATCTATTAAGACCATGTTTTCATTAAATTAGGGATCATATGGTTTCATAGCACTTTCTTCTCAACTGAAATCTTTGGTGGGGGAGGATTTCAGTTTTCACAGCCACCTGGCATTCATCATTCTTACCTTACCTGCCTGAAATGTTTGGTCAAGGAAGCCCGGGTCAGGATTCCGGCTCCTTCTGGCTCCTTCTCCACACCCTGCTCTGCCCTGGGCACAAATTTCCTTATTGGGCACAAATACCCACTACTCCAAGATGTCCAGAAGATGCATGGAAAAATAACATCACCATTTTCCATAGGAAGAATATTCAAGTAACTCGCTCAGACTACCTGTAGTGAGCAAGGGAATGGAAAGTCTCTGAGAACGGGCTCCACTAGCAGTAAGCAACAAGTTTCGGCCTATTCCTATCCTACCCCGATTCTAGGCAGGCGTTTAGCCAAGCTGCCAGTCAGGCGCTAGCCTGACAAGGTGACAGCAGCTGATATGTGAACATGCAGGTGTTACCCTGACTAAGAGATGAGCCAAGACCTTGTCTTCCGCGTTCCGTCACCCAGAGTGTGATGAAAAGTGGAACTGCAAGAAACCAGCCTAAGATTTCATACCTTCTCTCCTCACTGCAACATGGGTGGAGGTCCATGTGCAAAGGTCTCAGAAACTTGAATTCCCTGTAGTTTCGTAACTAAAATTGACATAGATCTTGATGATCTTTGATGATGCAAAGTGTTTCCACATGCATCTCCCCACTGAGGTTGATAGATCAACATTACTCTTCCTGAATTAGAGATGAATGAAGAGATTGCATTACTTGTCTGAAGCCATGCCATTCCCCCATGGTAGTCTGTTTTGTGTTGCCATAAAGGAATACCTGAGGCTGAGTAATTTAGAAAGAAAAGAGGTTTATTTGGCTCCAAGTTCTGCAGACTATGTGAGAAGCATGGTACCAGCATCTGCTTCTGGTGAGGGCTTCAGGGAGCTTCCAATCCAGGTGGAAGGTAAAGTGAGGAACAGGCGTGTCACATGGTGAGAGAAGGAGCAAGAGGGCAAGGAGGAGGTTCCAGCCTCTTTTCAACAACCAGGTCTCACAAGAACTAACAGAAGGAGGACTCATTCATTACCTGGGGAGGGCACCAAGCCATTCATGAGGGATCTGCCCCCATGACCCAAACACTTCTCACTCAGCCCCACCTCCAACACTGGAGATCAAACTTCAACATATGATTAGAGGGGACATACATCCAAACTATGTCACCTCACAAAATCAGCCTCCTGGTGGACTGTTGTTCAGCCATGGGTGTGACTTTTTTCCCTCTTCAAGTCAATCATCTATGACTTTTACCTCACTAGTGCTCAACCTCTGGTGGATCATCACTTAGAGAGTCTAAGGAACACTTTGGATTCTCTTTCCAGAAATAAAGCACATCTATTCACACATACACACACATGTACACACTCACACATGCACAATTGTACGTTAGCTCTCAGCACTCCCGGAGATCCCCTGAAGACCATGGACACAGGGCTGAGAGTGCTTTTAGAAGTAATGTGTGTTGAGGCCAAAGGGACATCATAACCAAATGCAATGTGTGGACCATGTTGAATCCTGGTTCAAAAATTCAGCTAGAGAACATATTTTTGGGACCACCAGAGAAATTTGAATATGGCAGATATGTTAGGTTTCATTATGGAATTTTCCTTGGTGACATTAGTTTAATTTTCTTAGATGTGATAATGGTGTTTATTTATGGAGAGAATATCCTGATTATTAGGAGATGCCTAAATATTTAGGGGTGAAGTAATATGAAGTCCTCAACATACTTTCAGGAGATTCAAAAAATATATAGAAAGATATAAGATTGAACCATATGAAATTTGCCAATACTTTATCATTTCTAACCTATGAAAACAGATGTTGCATTTGATTTGACCTAATTTATAAAGGAAATATTGCAAAATATTAAAAATAATTTAATATAGGTGGGAGTATAGAAATGTTAATTGAAAAGCTCTTTTAACTTTTCTGTACATTAGAAATTTTGCACAATAAATAATTTTTTAAAATAAAATATTGGAAGAAAAAGATTTTGTTTGTGATATTTCTCAAATACACCCCTATATTAGTTTTCTGCTGTGTAACAAATTACCCCAAAATTTAGTGGTTTAAAATCACAAACATTCGTGGGTATAGTCAAAAGAATTGAAAGCAGAGACTCAAAAAGATATTTGTATGCCTATGTTCATAGCAGCATTATTTACAATGGCCAAAAAAGTGGAAGGACTCAAGTATCCATCAACAGATGAATGAATAAACAAAATGCAGTACATACATACAATGGAATATTATTCAGCCTTAAGAAGGAACAAAATTCTGACACATGCTACAACATGGATGAACCCTTAAGGTAAGTGAAGTCACAAAAAGATAAATGCTGTATGACTCTACTTATATGAGGTACCTAGAATAGTTGAATTCACACAGACAGAAAGTAGAATGGTGGTTGTCAGGGGTGAGGAAGGGGAAATGGAGAGCTAGCATTTAATGGGTACAGAGTTTAGTTGGGAAGATGAAAAAGTTCTGGAGGTAGATGGTAGATGGTGGTTGCACAACAGTGTAAAATGTATTTAATGCCACCGAATTGTACACTTAAAAATTGTTAAAATGGAGCTGGGTGCGTACTCCTGTAGTCCCAGCTACTCAGGAGGCTGAGGTGGGAGGATCACTTGAGCCCAGAAGTTTGAAGCTGCAGTGAGCTATAACACCTATAAACAGCCCCTGAAGTCCAGCCTGGGCAACATAGCCAGATCCCATCTCTAAAAAAAAAAAAAATTGTTAAAATTGTAAACCAAACATTTATTATCTCACAATGGCATCCCTATTTGTTAGAATCAAATCACTAGGTCCACTCGAGGGGACTGCATCCCAGAAGGTGGGGCTCTTTGGGAACCATCTTAGATGCTGCCTACCACACTTTGTCCTCTGGACCCCAGTGATCCACATCCCCTCTCACGTGCAAAGTACATTTGCTCCCTCCCAAGGTCCTCAAAAGTCTCAGCCCATTACAGAATCTTCAAAATCCATAATTTTGTCATTTACATCAGGACCAAGCGTAGATCAGGCCCCTAGGTTCCTTAAGTGTACTTTCTCTCAATCTGTGGACCTGTGAAACTAGGCATGTTATCTGCCCTGCCCCCAACATATAGGCATAATGGAATAGGCACAGGGGAAAAGCTATAGATACTCCTCTCCAAAAATAAGGGAAATGGAAGACACAAGTGAATGTCACAATGTTCACAGCAATTCCAAAATCCACCCAGGCAAATGTTGGAAGTTACCTAATTATATTACAAGGATTAGGAATAATTCTCCATGGTTCTTGGTTTTGCCCTCTGGGCTCTTGGTTCTGCCCTCCGAGCCTTCTTTTTCATGAAAGGTAGCACATGTGTTTGCTGGTGAGTGGTTTTCTTAGCCTTCTTCCTGCCAGTGGAATTTGGGGGCCCATTGGCCTTTTTTCAGTATATATTGTCTCTATTTCTTTCAGTCCAAGCTGACAGTGTTTTGCCAATATCATTCTCACAAAAACTTTGTGGGCCTCCCATGAATCTTATTGAGGTTCACTCTATTACACCCACAAGTATCTGTGAGATAAGCCCTTCTCTTTATCCTCCTGCTGAGACAGCAAAGGGACAATACCTTTAGGCTTTTGAGAGCCCTATTGTTTGATTGGGAGAATCTGTGAAGAACACATTTTTTTAAGGGGCCCTTTGTGTGCCTGTATAATATTCTGAGGTACTACCCTTGGTCTTTATAGGTCATTAAGGGTTAATAGTCACAGCTTTTGCTTTATCTCTAGACCACTGTTTTCCTGATGTCTTGGATTTAAACTTTTTCCAGCAGCTGTTTCTTTCTTTTTTTCTTTTTTTTTTTTTCTTTAGACAGAGTCTCACTCTGTTGCCCAGGCTAGAGTGCTGTGACATTAGCCTAGCTCACAGCAACCTCAAACTCCTGGGCTCAGGTGATTCTTCTGCCTCAGCCTCCCGAGTAGCTGGGACTACAGGCATGTGCCACCATGCCCAGCTAATTTTTTTTTCTATATATTTTTAGTTGTCCAGCTAATTTCTTTGTATTTTTAATAGGGACGGGGTCTCACTCTTGTTCAGGCTGGTCGCAAACTCCTGAGCTCAAATGATCTGCCTGCCTTTGCCTCGCAGAGTGCTAGGATTACAGGCGTGAGCCACCGTGCCCGGCCAGGAGCTGTTTCTTAATTTTAGCATCAGAATGTTTTAAACGATTAAGTTCTGACTCCCTTTTTGTTTAACAATCCTTCCCTCAATTTATCTCTCTCCTCTTGTGTTTTACTATAAACAGCAAGAAGAAAATGGTGTCTCCCTAAAGACTTTGCTCGGGCATCCATAGCCAGCAGCTGCCTGTCGCAGTCCCTTCCTCCTCATCCCCGCTGCCGCTGCTCTCTGCAGCAGCGGTTCTCAAAGCTTTGGGAGTCTGGACCCCTCACATGCTTAAATATTATCGAGGACCCCAGAGAGTTTTGTTTATGTGGGTATATCTATCAATATTTACTGTACTGGAAATCAAAGCAGGGAAATGTTTCAAGATTTTTATTAATTCATTGCAAAAATGCATTACATGTTAACAACAGAGTGACAATGCTGTCAGACATCATGTAGCCTCTGGTAACCTCGCCGCACACTCATGACAGCATGAGCGCAAAGAAGGCAAATAATATCTTAATATTATTATGAAAATAGAATAGTTTTGAACTCACAGACCTCCTGGAAGGGTCTTCCCCAAACCACATTCTGAGTACTGCTGTCCAGATCATCTCCCCAAAGCACTGGCTCCTCGCCCCCTCAGGGTCAAGTCTCAGTCCCTTGTCCTTCCACACCTACATCCTCCTTACCTATCTGCTAGCCCTCTAGGACTCACCTGCCCAGCAGTTGTCTGCCACCCCCTGCAGGCCATCCCTCCCTTGCCTGGACCCTCTCCCTCCTCCTTTCCTATCCTCCCCATGGCTCATGACCCTTCCCACTACCAGACTCCTGTGAGGTGACTAATACTCATATATACATATATCATGTATAATTTTCCTTTCATTTTTATATCTTTTACAAAGAAGAGACAATATTATATATATGCTCTGGGATTTGTTTTTTGTTTTGAAGACAGGGTCTTGCTCTGTCACCCAGGCTGGAGTGCATTGGCACCATCACAGCCCACTGCAACCTCAAACTCCTGGGCTCAAGCGATCCTCCTGCCTCAGTCTCCCGAGTAGCTGGGACTACAGGCATGCACCACCATGCCTGGCTCATTTTTATTTTTTTTAATTTTTTGTAGAGACCAGGTCTCACTATGTTGCCCAGGCTGGTCTTGAACTCCTAGCCCCTAGTGGTCCTCCCAAAGTGCTAGGATTGTAAGTGTGAGCCACTGTGCCTGGCCTCTTTGGATAGATCTACTGCATTCTTTTTCAATTTTTTCCAACAAAAATAAATCTTACTTATTTAAACAGTTTCATTAAATAAGTCCACAGGGGTAACAAACAGCAGTACAAAGAACAAAAAAGTGGACAAAATGTCCAGGGCCCTGAGTCGGGGCAAGATGTCCAATTAACAACTGCACAAGAAACCTCTGATATTTAAGCTTATTTTGCTTTTTACTATAAGCATTTAAATAATATAAGGAAAAACTCTAATTCAGAAAAAAAAAATAATGTGGAAAAAGATACTCAAACTAGAAACAAGAGATAATATAAATCGTTCAGAGACCCAGTGCATGCCACAGGAGGAAACTAAGTAAAGCCAGTCTATGCCAAACATAGGAAAAGCCTAGCAGTTATTAATGTAAACTGATTAAGAATCAAATGCTGTTTGGCAGTCCTGTGGCTCTGGCGCTGTCTCCTCCCCCCTACTGCTTTTGAGGCCCAACTTCTCAGTTATTCACAACCTTCTTTGTTCCATCATCCTTGCCCTCCCCCAAGTATTCATGAGCAAAGAGTAAGTAGGCCAAGTAGATAACTTTCTTTAAAAAGGATACAGAATTCCTTCCCTATTCATCTCCACTTTCCAAACACCTTTGGCTTGAATTTATCTCATTTTTGCAGCTTTAGGACCCAAGAAAAACCACCCATGAGGGAGCAGGCAGGATCTAGCCACCATGGTGAGGTGACTCCTAGTGCCCCAAGCCGGGTAATGGGCTGGAAACGCAATTTTTCCAGCTCAAGGAACAAGAAGAGAAATTGAGTCTCAGCTTCCTTCTCCGTTTTCAGAGTACTGTGGAGATCCCAAAGCCAGCGAGGCAAGGATTTCTTTACAGCTTTGAGTTCTTTTCCAGACCAAACATTTTAAATTTTAAATTGTAAATCTCTCAGCCTTACTCTTTATGGTTTTTGTGTTTTCAGTCTTGCTTGGAAAGAGCTTTCCTAATCCCAAGATTTAAAAAATATATATAAAAATATATCCTTCTTTATTTCTGTAATTTCATAAGCTTTAGCTCCTCAATTCATCTGGAATTTTTTCTGGGGTCTTTTCCCAAATTGATGGGTCAATTACTCCCTTTAGTAGCATTTCCCCACTTACTTGAAATGCCCCCTTTAACAAGTAAAATAGTCTTTTATTCCCACAGCTATTTCTGAATTATGTTCTGCTCCATTGATTTATTCCACTGATTCTGTGTCAGTACATTGTTTTATTTATTTTATTTTATTTTATTTTATTTCATTGAGACAGAGTCTCACTCTGATGCCCAGGCTAGAGTGCCACGGCATCAGCCTAGCTCACAGAAACCTCAAACTCCTGGGCTCAAGCAATCCTTCTGCCTCAGCCTCCCGAGTAGCTGGGACTACAGGCATGCGCCACTATGCCCGGCTAATTTTTTCTATATACATTTTTAGTTGTCTAGATAATTTCTTTCTATTTTTAGTAGAGATGGGGTCTCGCTCTTGCTCAGGTTGGTCTTGAACTCCTGACCTCAAGCGATCGTCCCGCCTCGGCCTCCCAGAGTGCTAGGATTATGGGCATGAGCCACTGCACCTGGCCTGGCACATTGTTTTTGTTACTATAGTTTTAAGGTATGTTTTGATATCTAAAAGGGACATCCTCTCATTTTTCTTATTTTCCCAGTTTTTCTTGGCTCTTTTCATACATCATTAGTTTTGCAAATTATATAAGTCTGAGTCTGTTTTCTCATCTGAAAAGGTCAAGATTGTGGGTTCTACCGTCATACTGTCTGGGTATCAGTAAGGGTCCACCCAGGGAAACAAAGTCTTCTAGGTCTTTCAGGCAGAGAGAATTTAATACAGGGAGTTGGTGATGGGAGATGGAAGAACTGAGAAGCCTAATGCAAGCACAGGAGGCTATCGTACAGCGAGTTAAATACAAGGAGGTAGTGCCACTAAATCCCAGAGTAGGGGCAATCTGGTGGAATCTAAAACCTCGTGGAGGCTGCCTGATGGGAACTGAGACCATGGAGGGAGCAGATACGGGAGTCATGTAGGGCACAGAGTTGCTGCCAGAGACACCACGGGAAGCAGAGGGGGAGAAGTACCCTGGCTTCTCTCCACCTCCTCCCTCTCTCCAAGCTTTCACTAATGCTTCTTCCCATGGGCCGAACCAACCTGGAAGCCTGAGAAAACCTCAGTTTGCATCAATTTCCTCCTCCAAAAGGGGGGGATAAAGAATAATGGTACTTATCTCACAAGGTTATTGTGAAGATTAAATACATTAAGACACATTAAACACTTTGTAAGCATTTAATAGGTGTTATTTATCATTATTGTTCTGTAAGATGAAGATAACAGTAACTACCTTGTAGAGTTAAGGTCAACAGTAAAGTGAGATAATGACTTTGAAATGTCTGCATGGTGCTGTACACATCGTACTGGTACTGGGTACTTCACAAATGTTAGCTCTCCTCGCAGCTCCAATGCCTCACCCTTGCATGTACTCAGTAATGTCTGCAATGATGATAGTGATGGACTTGACCTGGGGAGGAGGCAGCTTCCTCAGAGTTGGGAGGGACATTCTTGCTCTGCTGGGGAGCTAGAGGGACTCTGGAGGGCTGGGACTTCCGGAGTCAGGGCAGTGCACAGCCCCCTTCATCAACCAATATGTTCACACACAGAGATGCATTTGGAGTGATATCTGTATCCTTTTCTGGAGTTTCTCCTCTTGCTCCCATTGTGCCCCTTCTTTGATTTTAGCCTGTTCTTTTTGGCTCATGTTGGTAACTGCTGTTTCTATGTTCACATACATGCTGCCAACATTCATGTGTGTACAACCTCCTGTGTGTGTAAAGTACTTTATCACTTATAGACATTGCCCCATCTGGTCCCCCCAACAACCCCCTAGATGCAGATAGGGCAAGCTTCACGATCCCTGTTGAGCAGCAGTAGAAGCCAAGACTTCGAGAAGACAGGTGGCTGACCCAAAGGCCCACAGGGAGTAGGTTGAGCAGCCAGGACTTGGGATGAGGCCCTCTCACGCTAGCTCAGGACTCTTTCTGCTACTAGCCTGGGCTGCCACAGGCATATGTGATCTAATGCCCACACACACAGACACACAGTAGATTCAATATCCATGAAGGGAGGGTTCATGGCTTATCAACTCCCTGCTACAGATAAAGTACCTGGCAGCTGAAATATAATAAGTGATTGTGGAATTGAGTTGACCTTGACTCCTGCACTGAGCCCCCTTAGGGGAGGAAGAGGAAGCACACAGATGAGGACCAGAGCCAGAGCCAGAGTCCAAGTCTAGCTTAACTGAACTCTGATGATGCTCTGCCCTCACTTCTGGCTCTAGCCAGACCCTTCTTAGAGCACCCACGGAGCAGGGGGGCCTGGTCACCGGGAGAGGCTGAGATGCCCAGGGAAACAGATCTGGCCACCTGACTCTGCTAGAGGGTGGCAACCCTGGCAGGCAGGAGCTTGCTCTGACACTACAGTGCTAATCCACGAAATGCCTCAGCTGCCCACCCAGGGCCTGGCATCCCCACTGGTCCCTGGTGAGCCAGTCTGAACAGAGGCCTTCCCTCACGTGGGCACAGAGTGCTGGCAGGAAGCACAGGACGTTAGAAATTAGAAGCCTGAGCTAATAAAATGGATCATAATAAGGGCATCACTGTTTGTCAGGCACTTCTACATAAATATATCTGGTTCACTCAGCCAAGACACGAATGCTACTGGCCTCTGACTCAGCTCTTTTCACTGACTTCAGCTGTGAACTTGCCCCCCTCTGATAGATTCCAGATTCTAAATGCTCAGTTGGTCTGGCTTGGCTTCACATCTTTCTCCTCACCCTGAAATGGGAGGCCACTGTGTCCCATTGGCCTGAAGGGCTTCTGGTGCAGGGGTGAGGCGGCAGGCCTAGCACAGGTGTACAGGCAGCTGCCCACACCACCACTATGTCCTTTTTTTTATATATATATTTTTTTGAGACAGAGTCTCACTCTGTTGCTCAGGCTAGAGTGCCATGGCATCAGCCCAGCTCACAGCAACCTCAAACTCCTGGGCTCAAGCGATCCTCCTGCCTCAGCCTCCCAAGTAGCTGGGACTATGGTACGGGCATGCACCACCATGGCCGGCTAATTTTTCTATATATATATATTTTTTTAGCTATCCATATAATTTCTTTCTATTTTAAGTAGAGACAGGGTCTCGCTCATGCTCAGGCTGGTCTCGAACTCCTGAATTCAAACAATCTGCCCGCCTCGGCCTCCCAGAGTGCTAGGATTACAGGCGTGAGCCACTGCGTCCGGCCACACTATGTGCTTTTGAGAGCCCTGTTGGCCATCCCATCCTCCTTTCTGTCCACAGAGGTCCTGGTCCCCTTGAGAGGAAAAGGCAAGGTCACGAATTAGACTACGGGCAGCAACTGGGAAGAATAAACACCAAAGGCCTCGCATCGGACTCCAAGAGCCCACACTGCCTGGCCCTGATACCCTCTGGCTCATTTCCTTTTGCAAACCTCACATCACTCCTCATTTTTCTGGAACATGCCAGGCCCACTCCTGCCTCAGTGTCCTGTCACCACCTTGCACCGAGATAGCCCCATGCTCCCTTCCGCTTCCTGCTTAGCTCTTTGCTCTAATGTCATTGTCTCACCGAGGCCTTCCTTAGCTGCCTTCTCTACAATTGCACACCGCCATCGTTCCCCAAGCCCCACCCCTGCTTTTCCTGCGCACCTCTCACCATCTACCTAGATCTCCTTGATCTCGTTGGTCTCCCCACCCCAGCATTTGTATCTGCTGGCTCCCTGCTGCCCCGCCAGCGCTGTAACGGTGCCTGACGCAGAGCGTGTGCTCGGTGATATCTGCTAGATGCGTGAATGAGTGAGGCTGCCTGTGAGCTCACGGGGTTCTCGCAGGGCTGACAGCAGGCGGCCATGTGGTTTCCATCAGCCCCGCTCCCTTCTGGGTCTGACTGAGTTCATCTGTGCAATGAGGAGGGCACATGAGCTGCTGTGTAAGCTGCCCTCCAGCAGTAATAATTGATGAGTCCGGGCGGTATCCGCTTACCACCCCAGAGAGGCCCAAACAGACGGCAACAAGGGAAGGGAGGCAGGAAGCAGCTGCCAGGATGACGAATTGGGATCTCGAGTCAGCGTCCCCAAGCGCCAATCCTTACGGGCCTCAGCAGAGCTCAGGATTAGAAGCTCTTGAGACTCACACGGTCCCCTGGCCTGACCTGTCCCTAAATGACCATGAGGTGCACTTGAAAAAGTCACTCCATCTCATGGTGGTGACACTGGGGCCTAGAACAGGAATAGAGATGTGCCAAACTTTGTACAGAAATTTTCAAAATTAGACTTGATTCAGCTCTCATTCCACAGATACTTACCAGGGCCTCCTCTGCACCAGGCACTGTTCTAGGTGGGAAAAGAGCATTGAAGGAGAGAAGGTCCTCACTTGACTTTGTATTTACTTGTGAGACCTGATGTGCCTGCTTCCCCTTCAACCTCCCTCTCTCCAGCCCCTTAGATCCCCTTAGATCCCTTAAATCTCAAAAACAAAACAGCAACGACAATCCGTGCGCCCCTGCTAGACCAAGGGTACCATAGCACTGATTTCATCACCTGCACCACCTGCATCCCAGGGATGTCAGCTCTGGACTTCTGTCCAGCTTTCAGGAAACTCCAAATCTCTCCCTCTTTCCCATCAACTTCCTGTATTTGCTCCTACCATTCCCCGACAAATTCATCTCCTATGCTTGTTGGGCCAATTGCCTTAGCGGCCCCCAAACTAATTACGTGTCCCCTTTATTCAACACCTTCATGCCCTTCATCCAGTTTTCTCTTCCCTAACTGTCTCTCCTCTGCCTTCCCTCTGCCTCTTCAAAGCTGCTCATCACGGCTGACTTTACTCTCCCATCTTCAAGAGGAGGTGGTCTTTCATTCTCCTAGCTTTTGATGAATGCTCCACTGCCTCTCGTACCTGTCCCAGGTTGTCTCATGCATGTATGTCTCACCTCTCCCTGAGACTGTAATTTCTTCTTCTTTTTTTTTTTTTTTTTTGAGACAGCGTCTCATGCTGTTGCCTGGGAGAGTGCCGTGGCATCAGCCTACCTCAGAGCAACCTCAAACTCTGCTCAAGCAATCCTCCTGCCTCAGCCTCTTGAGTAGCTGGGACGACAGGTGCACACCACCATGCCTGGCTAATTTTTCTATTTTTAGTGGAGATAGGGTCTCGCTCTTGCTCAGGCTGGTCTCAAACTCCTGACCTCAAGGGATCCTCCTGCCTCGGCCTCCCAGAGTGCTAGGATTACAGGCATGAGTCACCTTGCCCAGCTGAGACTGTAAACTTATTGAGGGCAGAGATAATGTTTACCTTCCTATATGCTGCGTAGCTTTAGCCCAATGCTCACTCACTGGGCAATCAATCAATGATGGGTTTGACCCAGATTTACTGAATTGTGATATTTAAGAATACCTTTGGGAAAATGTGTATTTGTTTACAGATGTTAAGAGGAAAATGTAAAATACAAGGCTGTGTGTATGGTCTAATGATCACAATATAAACTATGTCTTCACATGGGTAAAACTGGAAGGCAATTGGTAAAAATAAAAAGAGTCCCGTTAGGGTTGTTAGATTACAAGTGGTTTGTTTAAATAACCTATGAATATTGTTAGTGCATTGTTTATGCATTTGAAAAGATTTTTAAAAATACATGGAGGGGGCTGGGCATGGTGGCTCATGCCTATAATCCTAACACTCTGGGAGGCCGAGGCAGGAGGATCGCTCAAGGTCAGGAGTTCGAGACCAGCCTGAGCAAGAGCAAGACCCCGTCTCTACTAAAAATAGAAAGAAGTGATTTGGACAGCTAAAAATATATATAGAAAAAAACATTAGCCGGGTGTGGTGGTGCGTACCTGTAGTCCCAGCTAGTCAGGAGGCTGAGGCAGGAGGATCACTTGAGCCCAGGAGTGTGAGGTTGCTGTGAGCTAGGCTGATGCCCCGGCACTCTAGCCTGGGCAACAGAGTGAGACTCTGTCTCAAAATAAAACAAAATACATGGAGGGCTTTAAGAGTCATTAAAACATTCCACGCTTGGGTGTAAACTCATAAAGTCTGTCTTAGTCGGGGACTAAAAGGGAATGGGGGAGGGGGGAGGGTTGGCAGTCTTTTAGAGACTTTGCTCAGGTCATATTTATACACAAATAGCTGAGCAAAGGGGGAAAAACCCAAAGTCCATTTCTCACCTGCAATTTTTGTTTTGTTTTGTTTTTGTTTTTGAGACAGGGTCTCGCTCTATTGCCCTGGGTAGAGTGCAGTGGCATCATCATAGCTCACTGCAACCTCAGACTCCTGGGCTAAAGGTATCCTCCTGCCTCAGCCTCCCAAGTAGCTGGGACTACAGGCACACACCATCATGCCCGGCTAATTTTTCTATTTTTCATAAAGGTGGGATCTCTCTATGTTGCCCAACCTGGTCTCGAATTCCTGGCCTCAAGGAATCCTCCTGCCTCAGCTTCCCAAAGTGCTAGAATGACAGGTGTGAGCCACCACACCAGGCCAGGAATTAGTCTTTAGGGAGCAGAGTTTTGGCTGGGAAAGATGAAAAAGTTCTGTCAATAGATGGCGGTGATAGTCCCACAACAGTGTGAATGTACTTGATGCCACTGAACTGAACACTTTAAAACAGTCAAAATAGTAAACGTGTGGTGGCTCACGCCTGTAATCCCAGCACATTGGCAGGCCAAGACAGGAAGATTGCTTGAAGCCAGGAGTTTGAGAACAGCCTGAGCGACGTAGTGAGACCCCATCTCTACAAAAAATAGAAAAATTAGCCACGTGCGGTGACATGCACCTGTAGTCGCAGCTACATGGGAGGCTAAGGCAGGAGGATTGCTTGAGCCCAGGAGTTTGAGGTTGCGGTGAGCTATCATGATGCCACCGTACTCTAGCCCAGGCAACAGAGCGAGACCCTGTCTCAAAACAAACAAATAAAAATAATGGTAAATTTTATGTTATATATATTTTACCACAATAAATGGTGGAGGAGAGGCAGGTTAAGATGGTGTAAGTGTTATGGAGAAAAGATGAATAAATCAGGGAAGGGAGATAGGAATACAAGAGCGAAGTGCCAATTTTATATAGGGTGGTGGGGGAAGGTCTCACTGAGAAAGCAACCTACGAGTAAAGACCCAAAGGAGCTGAGGGAGTGAGCCTTGAGTCCCGAGGGGAAGAGTGGTCCAAATAGAGGGATCAGCAAGTGTGAAAGTCCTGAGGCAGGAAGATCAATGAGGTTGCCCTGCCAGAGCCATTCCATGTGTGTCACTTTGTGTCTCTTTGGTCAGTTCCAAGAGTACTAGGCAAACTGCTTAAGAGTGGAGTAGGGAAAAACCTTCCCCAGCCCTGGAGAAAATGCACAGTGCCCTGGGTCTTATTTGGGCGCGGTATTAACCTTGTAGAAAAGTCATTGTAGACTCTTGTAGTTACACTTCTTTCAGGAACATGACCACGAGAGCTGCATCTGACCACAGCTTCATTTCTCTGGAAAGAATTCTGGCAGGACAGGAACTGAGAATTCTTTCTCTATGACCTCTGGGTGAGTTTGTGATCCATGAGAACACCGGGCTTTGCATTTCTCATTACACAGCTCTCATAGCTCCTGTGTTTGGAAGAGGTCACTGTCATTAAACTTTTTTATGACTTTCGCCCCCAGAGAACCAAGGACAAAGGTGAAGAAAGAACTCATCCAAAGTAGAATGCTCCAATGCCCCAAGATGTTTCCTTTCCATAAAACCTAGAGTCTCATACCAGGAGCGTTGCATAAAAATAAAGCCAGTGTAGCCAAGTGCAAACTGTATAGTTATAAACAATCCTATGAGACAAACTGTTTCTCTCAAGGTACTTTAACTGTCAGATGCAAAAGATAATAAAATGGATTTTTTTCTTCTTGAAACTTTGCCAGCCTTACGGCTGATGCCTACTGTAGCTGCACTAAAGGCTCTGGGCATCTCTGCCAAGATGTGATGGCTGCGAATCAGTGATGATTTCAGAGTGAGCTTTCTCAACCTGACAGGCCCACCGTCTCAGCCTGGCCCTCGGGCCATTGCCTGACTCAGTCTGATTTGCAGCTCCCATGGGATGGTTTATTTATCCTTTTGTAGAGGCCAATGTCCACAGCAAAGTTTTTAGGAAACTGGCTTAAAGTTTACTGTTGAGGGATGTTATGGGCCTAAGGGTGGTCTCTGGAGGAACCTTCTCTGGAATTCTCTGCTAGGACTTGGTGTGTCTCAGCCAGTGTTATCGAAAGAGCGTAGGAACAGGAGGCAGGAAGTCTGACGTGGTTTTTGTTTTTAGCTTTATTGCAGTGTAATTGACAAATAAAAGTTGTGTATATTTTGATACAGGTATACATTGTAAAATGATTACCACAGGCAAGACAATTAACATATCCATCACTTCACATAGTTACCTTTTTATTTATTTTTTATTTTTTTATTTTTTTTTTAAAATGGAGCACTTCACGAATTTGCCGTGTCATCCTTGCGCAGGGGCCATGCTAATCTTCTCTGTATCGTTCCAATTTTAGTATATGTGCTGCCGAAGCGAGCACATACATAGTTACCTTTTAAAAAAAAAACAAAACTTTTTTTTTTTTTTTTTTTTAGGAAGTCTGAGGTTTTATAATGGATGGAGCTGGATGGACTCACCTCTGTACCTAGTGTCTTCTGTTTGCCTACTCCACCCCGGAGGCACTCCCTACTCCTGTCTCCTGTTCTGTGCCCCGGGGCTGACCTGCATACAGACCTCAACAGGTTCCCTTGCCTCAACAGGCTTCCAAAGAGGCCAAGGAGGATCTACCCCAGGTAATCACAGGGAGGAAAGGGTGGTGACGTGTTAATTCCCCTTAGTTGATAGACCTAGGAGGTCTCTGTGAGCTGCTGAATCTTCCCTCGAATCCTCCCTAGTCACGTCTCTCCAGGGTCTGGTGACCTTACTCTGCCCTCGTCTAGGCCTGCGTACGTAGCTCCCACAACAGCATTCTGTCCTCGTGGCTTCCCGGCACCCTGCCCCTACTTTTATGAAGAGTTCCTTTCTCTTGAATTCTGCTGAAATTACCCAGTTGGCGTGTGCCCTCTGTTTGTTGCCAGGACACTGATGCAGACACCAATGAGCGGGTGACCCTGGTCATACCACTTGGGCCCTGTGGCTTTGATTTCTTCATCTGTAAAGTAGAAATAAAAATGCCAGTTCTTACACACTTGCTCTACAGGGTTTCATAATGATTAAAATAGATATAAAGCACTAAACAAACATAATGTTCTTTTTTTTTTTTTTAAATAAATGTGCTTTCTAAGTTTCACAATTCCAGGAATGCCTAAAAATAACATGCTATCTTTTACATCAAGACACTGCTTGCTACCAATATGCAGGTACTTTGAGTAGTTTTCTAAAATGCACATGAGTTTTTATTGAGTACCCAAAAAGCCTAACTGAATTTCACTGTGATAAACATAAACATTAGGTGACCTGGTAATACTTTAATCCTAAAATCTATACCAAATTCAGGAAGACAGATAAGATAAAAACATTTTTAATATTTTGTACCCAGAAGCATGATTCTTATTTTAGAAGAAAAACTCTAAATAAAAATATTAACATATTTTTCAATTTAGAAAAATTAAAATAACTTTGTTATCACCATTGGCTACCAAGAGACAACCTGGTGTAGGAAAGAGGATATTGTTGGGATTAAAGGACAGGTCCTCCCTGTAAGCACCAGTTTTGACACGGTCCGTATGTGTGACCTTAAGCAAAGCATTTAATCCCTCTACTGTTTTTATTAGGTCTGTATGGGAGTAAGAGCTGCCTCCCTTACTTCCATGTGAGATAAAAGTGAAGGTCTTTTGAAAATGAAATTGGTCTATTTGTAATTGCTCCCCCAAGGCTTGCTTAAATATTGTCATCGCTGATTATTCTCATGTGACTATGATATGGGGGTGGGCGCATTGAGGGCTGCCCTGATTTGAGGCTCACAAGGGATGGCCTAGGTCTCTAGGGAAGACAGGGAAAGGACCAGGCACAAGGAGGGCAGATGTCCTGATTAACCTAGAATTTAAGAGGCTTTAGCCATGCCATGCTGGCTGCTGTCCAGACATAGAAGTGAGTTCCGAGATGAGTAAGGCAAAGTCCCTGCCCTCAGAGGACTTTACCCTCTAACCAGGGAGCTCAGCGTTAACAGAAGGAAAATGATTTAAAAGGAGGTTCTACTGGTCAAATTGTGTGGGCCATACAAAGAGCTTTTCACGGTGGAATATCTGCTTCAGGCTGTAAGGAAGAGCAGAGCCCTAAGCAGAGGGCTCTGGGGTCTGGCATCTGTGCACCCAGCATTGAGAGGCTGGCTGAGGGGGGCTGTGAATGACGCTGGGAAGCTAGGACAGCTGGGAAGCTAGGACAGCGTCAGACTGCTCAGGCTTCAAAGCCAGGCTTGGTAAAGTTTGCATTCGGTGCATTAGGAAACAGAAAACCACTGTGCATTTTTGAGGAAAAGAGTCCCAAGGTGAAAGCAGATTTTTAGTAAGATGGGTTTTGCAGAGATTGGCAGGATGAAGTGGCAAGAATGCAGGGGAAAAAAAAAACAACAGACTATTCTTCTATAAACATCTAAATTCTTACAGTATAGCCCATGAATTAGAATGGGTGGTCTTACTTCCTCTCACAGAAAAGTCCTTCCCAATAAAATATTTGTTCTCCCTTTAAAAGTTTATTTATTCTTCAAAACAAGAAGCTTATGCTATTGTGAAGTGACTGTCATGGCACTATAGTTCTCAAATCAAATGGGGTCTTTACTCAATGCCCTATGGATTTATAACCAGGAATTCTCCACTCCTCACCCTCTAGTTACAAAAAAAAAAAAAAAAAAAAAATTACATATACATATATAAGTGGGCTCATGTACTTTTTTTAAATTTTTGAGACAAGAGTTTTGCTCTGTCATCCAGGCTGGAATGCAGTGGCTACAGCTCACTGCAGCCTCAAACTCCTGGGCCCAAGCAATCCTCCCACCTCAGCCTCCCAGCTCGCTGGGACTACAGGCACGCTTCACCACAAATAGCTAATTTTTAAATTTTCTGTAGACACGGAGTCTTGCTATATTGCTCAGGCTGGTCTCAAACTGCACGTGCATTTTTTTTTTTTAATTTGTGTTTTTTAAAAAATTGGTATTTCAG
Organism: Eulemur rufifrons; assembly: GCF_041146395.1. Classification (NCBI taxonomy): domain Eukaryota; kingdom Metazoa; phylum Chordata; class Mammalia; order Primates; family Lemuridae; genus Eulemur; species Eulemur rufifrons. Next base: position 48,401,558 of record NC_091001.1, on the reverse strand, counting down.
CGATGGTGAAGGAGTTTCGATTTGACACTTTTTTTCCCTTATCAACTCACCCTGCAACCTTGGTTTAGTAGCAGTAGCCTTTCTGGCTTTCTGTGGCCCAGCATTTGGCCCTAGCCCAGCCTCAGAAGCACCTGGATTGCCTGTCAGTAGCCAATGACCTTTTGTCTCAGGTCCAAGTTGTTTGTTTACCTTTCCTAGGCTATTTGAGTCAGTAAACGAAATGTATTAGCTTGCTTTTTCAACTTCTCTGTTCTCCAGAATTTTGCCTCCTTATTTTATAAATGACAGGATGAAGAAGTTATGCTGAGTGTTTATTTTAGAGGATTGAGGTGGGGGTGGGGAGCAGGTGCAAGAAAGGTCCTAATCTGACATAGAAAAAGAGAGACTTACCATTTTATTTATTTATTTTTCACTTTTAATTTTTTTTCTGTATGATCATATTCACCATCATGTCCTGAAAGGCAACATTTATTGGAACAGAATGTGTGGAAGCCCTGCCCCACCTGAATGCCACTCTCGCTGCCCTCTGGGGGTTTGCAATCCAGTTGGGTCTGTACAGAATCAGCTATATATTCAGGGTCAGGACAGAGGCCTAGAGGCCAAGGTGATCAGGGAAGGTTTAGATGAGGTGGGGCCCTGAAGGGTGGGCGAGACATAGAAACAGAAAGCAGAGAGGTGGGTTCTAGGTGGGGAGAAACCCCAAATGACAAGGCTGTCTGAAGAATGCGGTGCTCTGAGTGTGTGCTGGAGAAAGAAGGGAGGGTGCAGAGAGTGGGTGATAATGCTGGGAAGACAGGGCCTTGTCGCAGAGCAGGTGCTGGGAACCCAGGGTCCATGGCCCGCTTCTGGGGTCCTGAGCCCAGAAACTGCTTCAGATGAGTGTGTTTGTGCCGGTGTCTGCAGAGGTGGCCTCAGGATTCAAAGGAGTTTGGGGAGAGATTTGCATGCCTCCGCTGCAGGTTTTATTCAGCCAAGAATTGTATTCTATGGAAGCCGATCAGTTTGGGGGTGGAAAAGAAGGGAAGTATCATGGAAAAAACAGTTTTTGTAATGGGTTTTTGTTGTTGCTATTGTTTGGGTTTAATTTCTAAAGATTAATCCAGGAGTGATGAGATAGAAAGGAGAGGAACTCAGGTGAGGGAAACTCTTTTAGATGACTTCAGTCCCTTGTGGTGTAGGCACAAAGTGAAAAAGGCCCAAACAATGATGGAATGAGCAAGAGAAACATCATAAAAGATAAATTGTCAAGATTGGATGACTGCATGTGATAGGAGAAAAAGAATGTGTTAGTGACTCAAAGGTGACTAAGATTTCAGCCTAGGCAAGGGGTGACTAGGTTTGTGCACAATACTGGCTCATTTTTGTAACATACTCATTTTAGCAACAGGTTTTGCTTACAAACTATCCCAATTACAGTTTCCAGGGGATCATTTTCTTGAAGGATCAATGTGCCTTCTTAAAATGATGTGTGGAGTGGTCAGCAAACTTTGAGCTCCTTCCTACGCAGAGAAGTTGGGCCAGGACAGCATATTGGGCTGACAGTGACTCACTAGGTTGGCATTTCCAGGAGAAAGTCACAACAGGCCTTAAAGATTGATCAGTTTTCACTATCATATCGTTCTTTTAAATTGTTATTATAAAAACAACATAAAACCATTGCAGAGGGTGGGAAAAATAGGAGAAAGGATTTCCTCCTTTTGGTTTTGGCAAATGGATCCCTGAACAATCCTACTGACTGAGGCAACAAAATACTGAAAAATAAAATAAATTTATTTATTTATTTATTTATTTTAGAGATGGGTCTTGCTCTGTCACTCAGGCTGGAGTGCAGTGGCAGGATCATAGCTCACTGCAATCCTGAACTTCTGGGCTCAAGTGATCCTCCTACCTCAGCCTCCTAAAGTTTAGTTCCTGGCCTAAACTTTGATATTTATTGAAAGCCTACTATAATCAAAACACTTTTGAATTTTAAAACAATGAGTCTTAAAGGCAAGCTATAGCCAGGCACGGTGGCTCAAGCCTGTAATCCTAGCACTCTGGGAGGCCCAGGCAGGAGAATTGCTTGAGCTCAGGAGTTCGAGACCAGCCTGAGCAAGAGTGAGACCCTGTCTTTACCAAAAATAGAAATTAGCCAGGCACGGTGGTGGGTGCTTGTAGTCCCAGCTACTTGGAAGGCTGAGATAAAAGGATCTCTTGAACCCAGGAGTTGGGGGTTGTAGTGAGCTATGATGACGCCACTGCACTCTATCCAGAGCTACAGAGTGAGTCTTTATCTGAAAAAAAAAAAATGAAATAAAATAAAATAAATAAAGGCAAGCTATAACAAGGAAATTACTTTTTAAAAATACTACTTTCACTTAATTGAGGAAATGTTAAAACGTTTGTTAGCTTGAAAAGAGGTCAGGCGTGAATAGCTCTCACCTGTAATCCCAGCAGTTTGGGAAGCCAAGGTGGGAGGATCACTTGAGACCAGGAGTTTGAGACCAGCCTGAGCAACATAGCAAGACCCTATCTCTATAAATTTTTTTTTTTTAAAAGAATGAAGGCCGGGCGCGGTGGCTCACGCCTGTAATCCTAGCACTCTGGGAGGCCGAGGTGGGCGGATCGTTTGAGCTCAGGAGTTCGAGACCAGCCTGAGCAAGAGCGAGACCCCATCTCTACTAAAAATAGAAAGAAATTATGTGGACAGCTAAAAATATATATAGAAAAAATTAGCCGGGCATGGTGGCGCATGCCTGTAGTCCCAGCTACTCGGGAGGCTGAGACAGGAGGATCGCTTGAGCTCAGGAGTTTGAGGTTGCTGTGAGCTAGGCTGACGCCACAGCACTCACTCTAGCCTGGGCAACAGAGTGAGACTCTGTCTCAAAAAAAAAAAAAAAAAAAAAAAAAGAATGAAAAGAAAAGAAAAAAGTAGGTTGGTCAGAAACACTGCTGTTTCCAGATATCTCTTTGATTTTCACTGGGCTTTTGGCTTTGGGTCCACAAAATTTGCTCTTGTCTGTATAGCAGTGAGTGATGCCTGTGAGTAGTAAAGAACACATCACAAGGGGAGATCTTCTGAGTCACCCAGGCTGAGTTGTCACCTCTTGCCCCCAGAGGTGAGGCCACTGCAAAACAAGCTGACAGGCTTCTCCCTGGACCTGCCTCAAAGACCTTTCCAGTAGGTCTAATAGACACTGAATATGAATGTTGCAAGGCCTGAGGCTTAGGACCAGAGAGGAAGATGGAGAACTCCTCTGGAAAATCAATTTAACATCATCTAAACATGTTGAAAATGTATGAACTGGTGACCCCAGAAGTATCTCCAGAGAAACTCTTGACCATGGGCTCCTATAGTTTCACATAAGACTGTTCGTGGCAGCACTGCTAGTCATAGCAAAAAACTGCAAATAACCCAAATGTCCACTGGTACGAGAATGGAGGAGCATTGGTACAGTGCACTATTCTACAGCTACAGGTGTAGCAGAGACAAATGTCACAAGTATCACGTTGAGAGGTGAGAAAAGCAAATTGAAGAATACATACAGTATGATTTATTTTATATAATGTTCAAAATCATGCAAAATCAGCATATTGATATTTGGGGGGTAAAATTATGAAGAAAAGCAAGAGAATGGTCAAGAAAAATTTAGGAGGATCTGGCAAGGGGAGCAGCACACAAGGGGGCTTTACTAGTGTGGGCTGCAATCTGTCTCTTAAACCAGGCTGTAGGTAGTTGGGTGTTCATTTTTTTATACTCTGCTCATGTGATCTATTCTTTTGCATAAACTTAATATATAATTAAATTTTGAAAAAGTAGATAGGGCAGAGGTTTCCTGCAAAAGATGTGATTACAAAACCGTATCCTCATAATCCCGGAACTCAAAACTCATCAACTCTCTCTTTGTTTAACGGTCAGACAAACAAAATGAAAAGGCCAAGTTTATACACAGAACAAATATAGATGGAGAAAAATGACCCAAGAGCCCCGAGTTTCTCTGTCTTCTGGATCACATTTGCCTTTCAGTGATTTCTCTTTTTTTTTTCTTTTTTTTGTTGAGACAGAGTCTCACTTTGTTGCCCAGGCTAGAGTGAGTGCCGTGGCGTCAGCTTAGCTCACAGCAACCTCAGACTCCTCGGCTTAAGCGATCCTACTGCCTCAGCCTCCCGAGTAGCTGGGACTACAGGCATGCGCCACTATGCCCGGCTAATTTTTTCTATATAGATTTTTAGTTGTCCATATAATGTCTTTCTATTTTTAGTAGAGACGGGGTCTCGCTCAGGCTGGTCTCGAACTCCTGACCTTGAGCAATCCACCCGCCTCGGCCTCCCAGAGTGCTAGGATTACAGGCGTGAGCCACCGCGCCCGGCCGATTTCTCTTTTTTATATTTCATTTATTATTGCAGTCACAAACATTTCTTGAGTATTTCATAAGCTGGGCATGGTTTAGGTTGTAAGGATTGGACAATAGAGAGCAAGACAGAAGTGGTTCCTGCCCTCGTGGAAGAGGCAGATAATTAAGCAATAGAGATAAACGAGGACAGGTGCTGCACAGAAAAAGCACCGGAGGCTGGGGAGTATAGGGCAGCCACAGGCAACCGAGGCCTGGGAGATGTACTTAGAGAGTAATAACAACAGACGCTTATTGTGTACCAGGCCTTGTTCTAAGCATTTTACGTATTCTATACAATACATATTAACTCATTGGATCCTCACCTCACAAGAACCCTAATGAGATAGCTACCATCATTATCCCTATTTTACAGAAAACTGAGAGGCACAGAGGGGTTAAGTGAGTAGTCCAAAGTCACGCAGCTTGTAAGTGCTGAGCCAGGATTCAACCCCTGGCACTCTGGTGTTACTAACTACCATGCTCTGCTGCCCCTCTGCCCCTCGTGCTTCCCTGAGAAAGTCACATTCTGGCTGAGACCTGAGAGAGGAAGAGCAGTCAGGCAGGAGCAGGGGAGGGGGATGAGAGCTCGGGCAGAGGGCCCATGTATGTGTCACCTGAAGGTCATACAAGGAGCTAAAATAAGTATTTAGCCACAAGAAATGTGGAACATCCCTCCAGTGGCTGAGAACAGTCCTCCTTCATTTCTGTTCTTTCAGACTTTGGCTGAGAAGAGGCAGTGCAGGGATGAGGCAAGGTCTGGGGGAGGTGGTTTGAGCACTGTGGTCATTTTCTCCAGGACAGACACAGACTTTGGTGCCAGGGACCCGAGGGCTTATAAAGGCCCATGGCAACAACTACCAGGGCTCCTGGGAAAGTCCCCAGGCATCCGGGACCCTGCAGCCTTGGCAGCCCCTCAATCCCCTCTTGGCCTTGTTTCCCAGTGGACCCAACATCAATCAACCACGAGAGCCTCAAGTACGACCTAGCAAACAGCTGGCAAACTATTTTTAAAATCCAATTTAAAGTTGTATATGTATAAGCCCCAGTGGATTTCTCTGGGGGATTCTATCTTTCAAGTGGAAATTTTTTTTAAGTCAAATAAGGTAATCTCTATTTTGATTCCCATCAAACCCGAGTGCAGGGCCCTGCAGCCAACGGTAAGTGCTAATCCATTTTAAGCACAAACAAGCCAGAGCTTGGGAGCCAGAAGACTCCAGGACCCAGAGGGAAAGGTCAGGACTGCTGATATTTATCGTGTTAACACTGTTAGTGTGTGCTTGGCTCTATCCAGCAGAGGAGAAGAAATAAAAGACATGAATTATGGCTGCGGGAATGGAGAGGAGCGAGGCCTCTGGGATCTGCCCACAAGTTGTCCAGCTCTCCGAACGTTGGATTCCCTCTGGCCCTCGTCTAAAAAAAAAAAAAAAAAAGGAATCAAAAGCAACTAGAAACCAGGGTGAAGAGAGAGCAGGGTTCTGGTTCTGGGGCAGGGAATGGAGCCGAGAGGACTAGAGGGCTGGCCTAGGGCAGCCACAGCCTGCTTGTCTCCAGCAGCCAGGCCGCTTTTGTGGCTCTGCAGCCGCCAGGCGTAGGCCTTAGGCGCCGATGGAGAGATAAAGCATCTAGTCCCAGGGCCAGCAGCACAGTGTACCCTGCAAGGACCACAGCATTTTGCTTCTAACAAACATCTTTTTTGCATTCAGCAACCCGGATTTATTTGTCTGGGGTTTTCTTTTTTCTGGGGCCTAAAGTTACAAATTGGACAGAGACATCTAGGGAAGGATTTCTCCTGCATTTTCCCCCATACTGGGTACTTTGCAAATGTCATTGCTCCTGCCTCACATTTTTTGGCTAAAAACAAACAAAACATAAACTTTAGGATAACCTAAAAGGACCCTTGGCTACCTGAAGTCATCTTCCAAGCAGGTGAAGGTTTTGAGACATGGGAAGGAGAGAGCAGTGCTGGGCAGACATTCTGGGTGGAGAGGAGAGAGTCCCAGAGCAGAGGGAGAGGACCAGAAGGAAGCTCCTGACAGAAACACTTTGGAATCTGCTTGCTGTGAGGAGGCCCACAGAGGAGCTGTAGGAGGCTGCTTTCGGGAAACAAGGCAGTTCCACTAGCAAGGTAGTAGGGCAGGAAGCCCTACCTGCTCTGGGAGGGCTTTTTTTCTTCTTTTTTTGAGACAGGGTCTCCCTATGTTAGTTGGAGTGCATGCAGTGGCATCATCATAGCTCACTGCAACCTCAAACTCCTGGGCTCAAGTGATCCTCCCAGGGGTAGCTAGGACTACAGGTGCATGCCACCACACTCAGCTAATTTTTCTATTTTTTTCTAGGAGACAGGGTTTCACTCTTGCTCAGGCTGGTCTTAAACTCCTGGCCTCAAGTGATCCTCCTGCCTTGGCTTCCCAAAGTGCTGGGATTACAGGGATGAGCCACTGCGCCTGGCTGGGAGGGCTTTTGTCTATAGCCATGAAGTGATCACAATTTCACCAGGCAGCTCATGCTCAATTCTCACCATTTAAAAAGTCATTTTCATATTGAACTAATGGATACCAGCTCTAAGCACATGCCAGGCCTGGTATATGGTAAATGCTCTATAAATATTAGCCAGTATCATTATTGAGCAGAAAGCTGCCTTCCCCAAATAATTAGCCATTGGCCCAATGCTGCCTTCAAAAGCAACCTGGTCCATGACTGACCTTTTTGTTCTTGTTTCCAATGTAACCGTCTTCTGTTCTTCCACCATTCCTGACATTGAATGGCTTCCAGACACACCAGTGTGGTTGCCCTCTATGGAAAATTCAAGTTATCAATATCCCTTTTTAAACATTTAAAACATGGCACCCAAGAATGGATCTAATATTTTAGGTATTACCTCACCTTCCAAGAATACTGTGGAAAAACACTCCTTGACCTCTCCTATCTGTTCATACACAAACCATTATGATGCTAGGAATGTGTGTAATGCTAGAGCTACAAAGGTAAATAAAACACAGTGCCTCCAAAAGCAAGCTGGTCCACATCCCATCCCCTTCCCTGGTTTTCGTTTCCACAATAAACATCTTCACTGCCTTCTATCAAACTTGATGGTGCAACAGCCCCAGATGGGAAACTACCCAAATATCATATTTGAATGGATTAATAAATTGTGTTCTATTCAAAAGACTACATACTACTTTTGGTTCATTTAAAAAATGTACAAAAACAGCCAAAACTAATCTATTAGTTAGACTGAGAGAGTTGTGGGGTGCTCGTTGTATAAGGTCTGCTCAGTTTGTGAAAATTTTGTGGTTTATACACTTCCGATGAGTGCACTTTCCTCTATGATGTTATATATCAATGAGAAATTAGGGAAGAAAAAACCATCATGCACAGTATCAAGCTTATTGGCGGAGACAGACAGTGAGATAACTTTTGTCCAGCATGGCAAATGCCATAATAGGGAAATATATAATGCATGTTACAAGAACACAAACAGAAGAAGGAACAAGTAGCCCAGGCTCAGGGATGGGACAGGGGAACAGAGGCCTCCTGGAGGGACTCTAGAGCTAAATGAGAGCTGAACCTCATTCTCGTAAGCTGAATACAGCACTCGGGAAAGAAGGTGAGTATGATTTTAGGCACGTTGATAGAGAAAAGGATGAGATGTTAAAGGCACACACTCCTGAGGGCCTCATTTATTCCGTGATGTAGGAAGTTAAGATTGGCCACGAAGATGAGAGTGGAAGTGAGCAATAAATGATGCATGGTCGTCATTTAGAATAACTGGGGAATGAGAGCCAGAGCCTACCAAGGATAAGTAAAAAAAAAAATTGATGTGTGGCACAGAGGCATAAACCATGAATTTGGAGTGGGGTCATTCTTATTGGCCAGTGGTCTTTCTTAGGAGCATAAACAGAGAATCAAGGTTGGGATTTTATTGGGCAGATGTGGCAAGAGCAGGAGAATTGGTACTGGTGAGGGAGTGGCTTAAAAAATCAGTCACAATGTCCACCCAGAAGCAGGGAACAGTCATTTGTGACCCCACTCCCTCATGGTTTTCCTCTCGCAGCTCTGATCACCCCTTCTCAGCCTCGCTGCGGGTTCCTCTTCCTGTACTCAACCCTTAAGGACAGGTGATCTCTAGAGTCCTACCTTGATACAGGCCTCTTTTTGGTCTGTACAATTTCCTTATATTTAGTTTCAACTACTGCCTCATCTGATGTTGTTATCTTCAAAAGCAACCTGGTCCACATCTTAGCCACTTTGTTCCATCTCCAACCCAGAATTCTCTGAGCTCCAGATCTACATGTCTACTCAACATGTTCAAACTCAACATATTCCTTAACTCATCATTTTCAAGTTGAACTCATTTTCTTCCTCATATTCTTCTGGTCTCTAATCTCCTCCTTCCTCCTGAGTGTTTGCTTGGGCAGCAATGCCATCCACTCAGCTGCCCAAGGCAAATGCCCAGGCTGCCTCCTTAATTCCTCCTTCTTTCTTATCCTCTTCATCCAATCAGGCACCAAAGCTGTCAGTGTTTCTTTTTAATAACTCTCCTTTCTAGGGCTGTTCCTCCATCCCCACTATCACCTCCTAAATTTGAGCCCCACTCTGTTGCAAAAACCTTCCTACGGGTCCCTTGACTCTAGTCTCACATCTCCCCTCCATCCTCCAGGTTGCTGCCCTGGTGGTCCTCAGAAAATCCAAATGGTCTGGTCATAATGCTTTTTATTAATGCAGCTAAAACAAGGCTGTCCCATGCCAGGACAAATCATAACCTCTCATCTAAGTGATCCCTCTTGTTTATCTCTCTATATTTCTTGTCTGCTTTCAAAATATTTATTTTTACATTCACCTGATATAAAAAATGAAAAATGTCAAACAAAAAACAAAGATTATCTTCTCCTCCTTCTAACTCCCAGTGCCGCTCTCTAAAATTTACTACCACTTGTTCTGAATCCTTCCTGAAAAAAGTCTACATATACCTGTATATCTACTTTTTAATTGAACACAAATGAGAATATTGCTATGCATATTGATTTTTTTGAGCATAACATATTTAGAAGAACTTTCCCTATCAGCATATGCACTTCTACCTCATGTTTTAATGATTGCACACTTTTGCATTACATGAATGTATTTAACTGGTCCCCTACTCATGGATGTCTACAGTGCTTTCCAGTTTTTTGTTAATTAAAATGTTGTAGTGAAGATCCTTACAAGTGATTTCAGCATAATTTTGCCAGTTTAGCCCTAGGGCCAATTTCTAGTGGTAGAATCGCTGAGTCAAGGAGTACTAGCATTCAAAATGTTGACAGACATTGCTAAATTACCCTCTAGAAGAGTTGAATCTGTTTACATTTCCAGCAACAACGTATGAGGGTGTCTATTTCTCCATAACCTTGTAAACACTGGGCATTACCAAACTTTTATTTGTCTTCCAATCTGATAGATGAAAAATGCAGTCTCGTTTTACTTTGCATTTCTTTGACTATGAGTGAGATTGAATATCTTTTTCACATATTTATTTGCTATTTGTATTTCTTGTAAACTGTTCCTATCATCTGCTTATATGGTTGTTACTTATGAGTGGGTGTTTGAATGATTGCTTGGTCTCCCAAGGAAGTTAATAGATCGATAGAACTCCACAAATTTCACTTTGGCCCAACCAGGAGACTCAGTCAAAAGGGACTGAACAGCCCCATAAAGTTTAAGTAAAGGATCATTTCTGGTGCTTTCTGTCTACTGGTACTTGGCTGACCAGCCGACTGCTCAGGACTCCTTGATCATCCAGAACTTTCATGTTGGAACAATCTCCACTTTCTCTCCCTTCTCCCATTTTGTGCATAACATCAGGAACAGGTGGCAGGGGATCTGGCCAGACTCAAAGCCACTTGACTGGGAAACAACTGCAGCAATACAAATCAATAAGCTTTGACCCAGTACTTCTATCTTGACCCATTTTTATATTTTGGGGAATCTTTCCAAAAGAAAGAATTCCAAATGTAAAAAAAGTTATATGCACAAGAAGTTCATTTACAGTGTTGTTTAAATAATGGAAAAACTATTATACAAAGAGCCTCTATGTCTAACAATGAGGAAATTGATCAGTAAATCCTCTGTATTTATCATTATGGAGTGCTTTACAATTATGAATACTAAGACTGGGTGATGACATGGAAAATGCTAATAAAAGTGATTTAACATTTGATGAAATTAATATATTTACACTATTTAATAGAAGTATACTTAAACTATATTTTTTTAAAATGAAAGGAATGTTAACAGTTTTGCTAAAGAGCTGGCAGTATAGGTGTTTCTCTTATTTTTCTGAACTTTAAAAAAAAAAATTTTTTTTTTTTTTTTGAGACAGAGTCTCACTCTGTCATTCAGGCTAGAGTGCAGTGGTGCCAACATAGCTCACTGCAACCTCAGACTCCTGGGCTCACGCGATCCTCCTGCCTCAGCCTCCAAAGTAGCTGGGAGTACAGACCCACACCACCATGCCCCGATAATTTTTCTGTTTTTGGTAGAGATGGGGTCTCACTCTTGCTCAGGCTGGTCTCAAACTCCTGGCCTCAAGCAATCCTCTTGCCTTGGCCTCCCAGAGTGCTAGGACTACAGGCGTGAGCCACCATGACCCTCCATGAATGTTAATACTTCTTTCGAATAAATTGCTAGAGGTGAGACTGCAGAATACTAGGAAATGTGAGTTTACATTTATGAGATACCAGCAAGGATTCTTAACTTGCAGTATATGGTTGAGCTTCAGAAATTATATATAAAATTGTGTCCGTGTGTGTGTGTGTGTGTGTGTGTGTGTGTGATGCACGTTTCTAAGGAGAAGTCTGTAGCTTTGTCAGATATAAAAGATATAAAAAATGGTTATGAGTCACTGAGCTACAGGGAGCTGGCATTTCACTGCAGCCATTGACCACAGGTAGTGAATTTGAAGGTTTTGAGTATTTTTGTAAACCAGCAAGAGCCACTTTCCATCTAGGTCCCGGGCCACCTGTAAGGACAGCAGATGGTAGCATTTGCCAGTATGTCTTGCCCCCAAAGTAAAGATGAAGAGTCACACAGACATACAGTCACGGCCACACACATGCTTCTGGATGGTGCTCAGGCTCAACTAGATCAGACAAATGTGACCAAATGGCTGGTGTTCTTGGTTCTCAGATTGGGAGGCCATCTCCATACCGCCAACAGCTTTGTCTCCAGGCAGTAGGGGCAGCGGCCAGGCCTAACCCTGCTTCACCATCCCTCTCCTTGTCTACGTTACTCTCATGCCCAGAGTCCAAAAGCCTAGCCAAGTGGGACTGACTGCTCCAGTACTGTCAGAGCCAGAGTCTCAAATCTGTAGTAGTCCACAGAAAAGACCCTTACCACCTCTCTGCAGGGCTGTGGGATTCATCCTGTGAGACTTTTTGTAGCTACAACTTCATTCTAATCTCCAAAGAGAATGAAAATAAGGCTGCCACCCAGACAATACACAGGCCATTTGGACCTGAGTTATGAACTCCAGCATCAGCCACAATCCTGCAATGTTCCAGTATCTCAGTGGTTCTTAACTGGGAGAACATTTTCAGTTGTCACAAGCTGGGGAGGGGCATATGGGGTGCTACTAGTATCTAGTGGATAGAGGCCAGGGATATGGCTACACATCTTATAATGCACAGAACGGCCCCCTACAACAAAGAATTATCCAGTACAAAATGTCCATAGTGCCAAAGTTGGAGAAACCCTGCAAAATATCTGATTCATAGCATCCACATGCTGTTTTGGACCAGAAAGTGATCACACTTTTATTTTTATCTATTTTTTTTTTTTTTTGAAACAGAGTCTCGCTCTGTTGCCCAGGCTACAGTGAGTGCCATGGCATCAGCCTAGCTCACAGCAACCTCAAACTCCTGGGCTTAAGCGATCCTCCTGCCTCAGCCTCCCGAGTAGCTGGGACTACAGGCATGTGCCACCATGCCTGGCTAATTTTTTCTATATATATTTTTAGTTGGCCACATAATTTCTTTCTATTTTTAGTAGAGACAGGGTCTCGCTCTTGCTCAGGCTCGTCTCGAACTCCTGACCTCAAGTGATCCACCCGCCTTGGCCTCCCAGAGTGCTAGGATTACAGGCATGAGCCATCGCACCTGGCCCACACTTTTGATAATATTTCCACATGCTACCTAGACCTAGCCTTATATGAAGTTCCTGCCTGGGCTATCCTGGATTGCCTCTTTGATAATCACTTTTACAAAAACACAGAGAAATCCATTTCTAAAGAATTTGAGCTTGAATTCTTTTTTTTTTTTTTTTTTGAGACAGAGTCTCACTTTGCTGCCCGGGCTAGAGTGAGTGCCGTGGCGTCAGCTTAGCTCACAGCAACCTCAAACTCCTGGGCTCAAGCGATCCTACTGCCTCAGCCTCCCGAGTGGCTGGGACTACAGGCATGCGCCACCATGCCCGGCTAATTTTTTGTATATATATATTTTAGTTGTCCATATAATTTCTTTCTATTTTTAGTAGAGATGGGGTCTCACTCTTGCTCAGGCTGGTCTCGAACTCCTGAGCTCAAATGATCCGCCCACCTCGGCCTCCCAGAGTGCTAGGATTATAGGCGTGAGCCACCGCGCCCGGCCTGAGCTTGAATTCTTGAAGCACCCTCTTTTCTCAATGGGTCTAGATATGTGGGTTTCAAATTTCTATGGCTCTTTACTCCAAAAATAATTCTTAAAACTCATATGCTACCACCACATTTTTAAGTAGATAGACATCTAAAGATTTTTATCATAAGTACAGTTGAAAACGTTATCATTTTTAGCATATTGTAAATACTGGCATTTCAAGTATTGTAAACGATAACTCTTTTAAATATATCCAATGGAAACTAAACACCATAGAGATTTAATACCCATCATTTATTTTTAAAAATATATAAACAGATTATTCTTTTTTTTTTTTTTTTTTTTTTTGTTGAGACAGAGTCTCACTCTGTTGCCCAGGCTAGAGTGAGTGCCGTGGCGTCAGCTTAGCTCACAGCAACCTCAAACTCCTGGGCTTAAGCGATCCTACTGCCTCAGCCTCCCGAGTAGCTGGGACTACAGGCATGCGCCACTATGCCCGGCTAATTTTTTCTATATAGATTTTTAGGTGTCCATATAATGTCTTTCTATTTTTAGTAGAGACGGGGTCTCGCTCAGGCTGGTCTCGAACTCCTGACCTTGAGCAATCCACCCGCCTCGGCCTCCCAGAGTGCTAGGATTACAGGCGTGAGCCACCGCGCCCGGCCCAGATTATTCTTTAATAGCAGGAAAGTTTATATTGTTCCTTTTTCTTTGTGAAGTCCAATATACTTCCCTGACAGAATTTTATACTAATGTAATATATTTTATCTTGAAAAATATAATTGATCACCCTATTACCTACTTTGTACCAAAATATGCATATAAATTTAAATGTATTAGAAAACATTTATTATGAACATACATTTATAAGAGTTAGCAAAATTTCCTTTGGCTTAAGTTATCAATATAATAATTAGTACACAACTGATCAAAATGACAAATACAACGTTTTATAATTAATCTATCAAAACAGGAATATTATATAAGCATGTGTTTGTGTATTTGTGTGTGTGTGTTTATGAGGTGATAGGGCCTTTTATTCCAATTAGTTTATAAATCCATAGAAGAATATTACTTATTGCTAGAAATAGAGTTCATTTATTGATTCTAATTCTATTTTTCACTTTTATAGGTGCAAGCATTGAGTAATCTTATTCACATAAATAAGTAGATGATTATGGAAGGAGTTTTATTAGAGCAATTTCACTAATTAAAAAAAATTCCTGTGGGTTAAATGCCAACAAACAAAACCTACTTAGTGATCTATTATCCAAAATTATGTTTAATGATCTATCAGCTAACAATGTCATTAAGTCATCCAGTTAAGTAGAAAACAAAGGATCCTAGCACTATGGGAGGCTGAGACGGGAGGGTCACTTCAGCTCAGGAGTTCAAGACCAGCCCGGGCAATAGCAAGACCCTGGAGATCCTCATCTCTACCAGAAAAAAAAAAAAAAAAAAAATAGCCAGGCTTGGTTGCTTGTGCCTATAATCCCAGGTATTCAGGAGGCTGAGGCAGGAGAATATAGCTTGAACCCAGGAGTTTCAGGTTGCAGTGAGCTATGATGATGCCACTGCAATCTAGCCTGGGCAACAAAGGGAAACTCTGACTCAAAAAAATTAATTAATTAATTAAAACAAAAAGAAAGGAGTGGACAAGATTTAACTTGCAAAAATATTTGTTAGTTATCAGAGTCATTCGTTTTCTCAGTACCTACACCAATATTTTAGTGTGTTCCTTTGTTTAGCACCCCAGAGTGCTAAACAGCTGAGGTGAGAGAGCTTCCTTTCTTCAATACAGTAAGAGAAGGACCACAGTGAAAGGGGAATTGGGCCCTTGTCAGGCAGATCAGTTTTAGAAGTTAGTTCATATGGAAGTTGAGGATCTGGAAACTGATTCCCTGAAAACTACCTCCACATTCAGACAGACCTTGAAAAGCTTTCAGGTAGCCCCAGGGATATCCTATCCCAATTTGCAGACTGCTGGTCTAGATCCTTGCTACTCAAAGGGTGGTCCATAGTCTACCAGGATGAACACCACCTGGAAGCTTGTTAGAAATGCAGAATCTTGCTAAAATGAATAGTATAATGAGATCCCCAGGTGATTCAAATACACATTTAAGTTTGAGCGCCCACTGCTTCCTCCAGCAAAAGTGTCCAGGGTCCTGAAGGATAATACTTTCATCATACATATATATATATATATATTTTTTTTTTTTTTTTTTTTTGAGACAGAGTCTCACTCTTTTTTGCCCTGGCTAGAGCGCTGTGGCATCAGCCTAGCTCACAGCAACCTCAAACTCCTGGGCTCAAGTGATCCTCCTGCCTCAGCCTCCCTAATAGCTAGGACTACAGGTATGTGCCACCATGGCTGGCTAATTTTTTCTATATATTTTTAGTTGTTCAGCTGCTTTCTTTCTATCTTTTAGTAGAGACGGAGTCTCACTCTTGCTCAAGCTGGTCTTGAACTCCTGACCTCAAGCAATCCTCCTGCCTCTCGGCCTCCCAGAGTGCTAGGATTACAGGCGTCAGCCACCGTGCCCGGCCTTCATCATATATATTAAATGGATCTTATAGGCCTTTTGAAGGTAGACTTGACTCAATCTAGAAAGAGACTACATCCATACTTGGAAAGGAGGGAGATTTGAATCCTAGTGCTTGGATCCTATATAGCCTGATGAATGGCACCATTAACAATTCTGGAAAACATCATCAGCATCATGAAAACTCCTCCAGAGGCCAAACTAATGGGGAAGCTAGAGACACCACATCCTGTTATTTAGATTCCTCCTCCTACCCTGCTCCCCCGACCTCCGTGCCCCTAGTTTTTCTCTAAACTCACTTCCCTAACATTCATTCATTCATTATTTATTCATTAATTCATTTCCCTGTCAGTAAGGTTAAGCATCTTTTCATGTTTATTACAATTTTCATCTTCTCCTTAGTGAATTACCAGCTTATAATTTTTCCTAGTTTTCATTGGACTATTTATTTTTTTCTTATCAATTGGTATTAACCCTTTGTCATATATGTTGCAAATGTTTTCTCCTGTTTGTCTTTGAATTTTATTCATATAGTAATTTTTCATTTTTATGTTGTTAATTTTTTTTTAAAGAGATGGAGTCTGCTCTGTCACCTGGGCTGGAGTGCAATGGCATGATCATAGCTCACTGCAGCCTCCAACTCCTGGGCTGAAGCCATCCTCCTGCCTCAGCCTCCTGAGGAGCTGGAGTTACTCAGCCCAGCGTGTATGTTGTTAAATCTATCACTCTTTTCCTTTGTGGCTTCTGGATATTCAAATTTGCTTGCAAAGGTCTGCCAAGGTTATAAAAATATTCATTCTCTTACTATTTTTCATTTGACACACTGACAAAAATTTTAAAAAGTAATAACCTTCAGCACTGGAGAGAGTCAGGAAATGATATTCTCATATCCAACTGAGAATGTGAGTTTCCGGTCCAGGCTTGGTGGCTCAGGCTCCCAGCATTTTGGGAGGCCAAAGTGGGAAGATCACTTGAGGCCAGGAATTTAAGACCAGCTTGGGCAACATAGCAAGACCCCATTTCTATGAAAAATAAAAAAATTAGCTGGGTACGGTGGTGCGTGCCTGTAGTCCTAGCTACTTGGGAGGCTGAGGCAGGAGGATTGCTTGAGCCCAGAAGTTCGAGGCTGCAGTGAGCTATGTTCACGCCACTGCACTCCAGCCTGGATAACAGAGGGAGACTCTGTTACACACACACACACACACACACACCCACCCCAAAAAAGTGGGGGGGAGGGGGGGAGGGGGGGAGAGGGTGGAGAAGGATTTATACCTGTATGTATTGTCCTAGAGAGATGGTCACAAAAATTGTTAAGAGAAAGCCATATTTCTCTGAATAGTAAAATATATGTATGTGTGTATGTGTGTGTATGTTCACAGAAAAAGGTATAGAAGGATACAAACTAAACTGTTATTAGTTACCCCAGGGAGTGTGAAGTATTTATTGTTTGGCTGTAACAAGGGGCAAGAATTTAGAGCTCAGACCAGGCTCAAGTCCCAGCTCCATTATTGATTTGATGTGTGACTTGGATGAATTACAGGCTAGTTTCTTCATCTGTAAAACAGGAAGAGAAATAGTAACTGCCTCATTAGAGCTGTTGTGCGGAGTGGATATTACAAAAGGGCCTGTCACAATAAATTGTAGCTATTATCATCACATTGTTATCTCCTTCAGTGTCTTTTTCCCTGTACCCTATGCATTCTTCCATCCAAGACTTCTTCACTGGTACTGTAAAAATATTTAATTAAGTATCAAGAGAAAAAAACGGAGAAATAAAAACAAAATACAAAAAGCCTAAAAATGAGGGGATTCCCATAGTATTTGTTTCTGATACCACCAGAGTTAGCTTGCTTTTAAGACCATCTGAGCTATCCAAGCTTTGGCCCTAAAGGACTGGCACAATTTTGGAGACATCTGGCCCAAATTTCTTTCTTTTTGGCCTGTCTTCACATAGAAGGTACAGTCTAGGAGCTTCCTTCTTAACTTCTCCACCCCTTCACTATTGTTCTTTCCCATATGTAGTGTCATCTTCCTCTTTTCTCCTGACAACGCAACAGCTTCTTGGACGGCAAATGCTTTCTTTTACTTACTGGAACTCTCTCCCTGACTGGCAAGCTAATAAGACCTGGAGTTGTTATATTTGCTGTCTAAATCACAAATGTAAGGTTTTAAGACCAGAGTCCAGGGGAGGGGCGGCGCAGCTGAAAGTTAAAGTACCCTCCCGGGTTTCCGCACCAAACGTAAGGTTTTTTTGAAGTAGCCGGCACCAGAGAAAGAAAGACGAGCAGAGTTGAAAGGGATAAGTAAAGAGGCTTTATTGGAGCGCTCCCGGGTGAGGGTAACAGGTCTGAGAGAGGGACCCGGGTGAGCCTCACAGTCCCACAAGTGGAACTAGAGAAGCCGCCCCGCCCAGAAGTCTGAGTGGGTTTATATATGTTTTTAGGGATGGGGGATGGGAACTTCTTCGGCCAGGAGATGTTGGTGCGAGGAGTGAAAAATTTCTTTGTTTCAGCTTTAGGGTGGGTATTCAGGAATAGGAGGGGCTTCTTTTTCATTAGGGAAGGGAGGGGTACCTGCCACCAGCCTTATATTACCAGCCACACTCCACCAGGCACCTGCTTTAAGAGCGGTAAGAAAGGCCACTGGGCCAAGTGGTGCCCGCAGCCACGCCCACCTACCACGCCTTGCCCCGCATGTGGCCAAGAGGAACACTGGAAAAGTGACTGCCCCTTGGGACAGAAGTCCGGAGGGTCAGTCCTTCCATCCCTAGACCTGCCGATGGCAGCTTTGGGTCTGGCTGCCAAAGACTGAAGAGACCCCGACTCAACGACCCCATCACCCTCACCGAGCCCAGGGTAACAATCAAGGTAGCGGGTAAGGCAGTGTCCTTTCTGGTTGACACGGGGGCTACCTACTCTGTCCTGCCTTCCTTTTCAGGCCCTACTTATCCTTCCCAGGTGTCGGTCGTGGGTATTGACGACAATCCCTCTCGACCCCCCACCACAGGTCCCCTAACCTGCCTGACAGGTGACCATTCCATCACCCATTCCTTCCTTCTCATGCCCTCCTGTCCCTCCACTATTGGGAAGGGACTTACTAACCAACCTGGGCACCACCCTCCACTTTTCCTCTGGAACTTCCACCCTCCTTCTTCTCTCTCTCTCTCTCTCCAGATTCCTCAGCTCCGCCCACAACCTCTCCCGCTTTACCGAGTCCTACATACCCCCTCCCACCAGAACTCGTAGACCCCCAGGTTTGGGACACCTCCACCCCAGTGGTGGCCACACGCCACACTCTCGTCCTCATTCAACTCAAAGACCCCTCATCCTTCCCTTCCCAGCCACAGTTCCCTATTTCACCAACCCACTGCAGAGGTCTAAAAGCCATCATAGAACGTCTTCTGCGCAAAAAACTTTTAATTCCAACAGACTCTCCCTATAACACACCCATTCTCCCAGTAAGAAAGCCAAATGACTCCTACCAGCTAGTCCAAGACCTCAGACTCATTAATGAGGCAGTTGTCCCCATACACCCTGTGGTGCCTAATCCCTACACTTTACTCTCTCATATTCCACCCTCCACCACCCACTCTTCTGTCCTGGACCTCAGGGATGCTTTCTTTACCATTCCTTTAGACCCAGCCAGCCACAATCTCTTTGCCTTTATGTGGGAAGATCCCGACACAAACATGTCTCGACAACTCACTTGGACTGTCCTGCCCCAGGGGTTCAGGGACAGCTGCCACCTCTTTGGTCAGGCTCTCGCCCAAGATCTTCTTCAATGCCCCTTACAACCAAGCATTGTCCTCCAATATGTGGATGATTTATTACTCTGCAGCCCCTCATATTCCGACAGCCATACACACACTGCCTCTCTACTCAACTTCCTTGCCTCTAAGGGCTACCGGATGTCCCCCTCCAAAGTTCAGCTGTCTAAGCCTACTGTCACTTACCTTGGACTTGGTCTCACCCCCACTTCCCGTCATCTCACTATTGATCACTGGCAGGCCCTCCACGACCTCCAGCCTCCCACCACTGCGGAACAAATTCTATCCTTCCTTGAGTTTGTTAATTTCTTCCGACACTAGATCACCAACTTTTCTCTCCTTGCCAAACCCTTCTATAAGGCAACACGTGATGCCTCCACTGGCCCTCTGTTAAACACTCAGACTGTCTGCCATGTGTTCCTAAAACTTCTCGACTCTCTCTTACAAACACCCCTAAACTCAGTCTGTCAGACAAGCCACTTCCTACAGCGGACTTAACTTTCTTTGTTGATGACAGCTCTGTCACAGGTGAGGACGACAAACACGGGGCGGCCTATGCCATTGTCTCTGCCTCTCAGGTAATAGAAGCCTCCCGACTTCCGGAGGGCACCACCTCCCAAAAGGCAGAACTCATTGCTCTCACCCGAGCCTTACACCTAGCCCAAGGCAGGAGTGTAAATATTTTTTTTTTTTTTTTTTTTTGAGACAGAGTCTCACTCTGTTGCCCAGGCTAGAGTGAGTGCCATGGCGTCAGCCTAGCTCACAGCAACCTCAAACTCCTGAGCTCAAGCGATCCTCCTGTCTCAGCCTCCCGAGTAGCTGGGACTACAGGCATGCACCACCATGCCCGGCTAATTTTTTTTTTTATATATATATTTTTAGCTGTCCATATCATTTCTTTCTATTTTTAGTAGAGATGGGGTCTCGCTCTTGCTCAGGCTGGTCTCGAACTCCTGAGCTCAAACGATCCGCCCACCTCGGCCTCCCAGAGTGCTAGGATTACAGGCGTGAGCCACCGCGCCCGGCCCAGGAGTGTAAATATTTACACGGACTCCAAATATGTGTTTATGATAGCTCACTGCCATGCTGCCATATGGAGAGAACGGGGCTTTCTCTCCGCCAAGGACTCCCCTGTTATTAACACCACCGTTATCTCCCGTCTCCTCGAGGCCCTTCAGTTACCCACCCAATTAGCTATCATACACTGCAAGGGACACCAGACGGACGGGTCCCCCATCACTAAGGGAAACAACTATGCTGATACTGTTGCCCGTAGTCTAACATCCCCAAAACATCCTAGTCTGGCTCCTCTTCTTTTCCTTTCCATTCCTTCCCTCCAGCCTTGCTACACTCCGGAGGAGCGTGACAGCCTTCTCGCCCAAGGGGGATCAACCACCTCCGAAGGATGGGTCCTTCTGAAAGACGGCAAGCTGGCTCTCCCTAAGGCACAGGCCCTAGAACTCATTGGCCAGGTCCACTCTTCACTTCCTATTGGCACTAAGGGCCTCTTCCACCTCTTACAGCCTCTATTTTCACAGCCTGCCCTATATTCTCTCATCAAGACTGTTTGCTCAAACTGTGACATCTGTGCCTCTATTAACCCTCAAGGGGGCTTCAAACCCCCTATATCCACCCACCAGATGTGTGGTCACCTCCCTGGACAAGACTGGCAGGTCGATTTCACCCATATGCCACCTCATAGGCGTTTCAAATATCTTTTAACACTGGTAAATACCTTTACGGGATGGGTTGAAGCCTTTCCCACTGCCAATGAAACTGCTGCTGTTGTTGCCTCCACTCTCATTACTAAAATTATCCCACGCTTCAGCCTTCCTTCCTCCATTCAGTCTGACAATGGCCCTACTTTTGTTTCTAAGGTTGTTCATCAGGTCTGTGAGACTCTCGATGTCGAGTGAAAACTTCACGTTCCCTACAGGCCTTAGTCCTCAGAAAAGGTTGAAAGGGCTAACAGATTAATCAAAGACCACCTCACCAAACTCATTATTAAGACCCGCCAATCATGGCTTGACCTTTTACCCTTAGCTCTCACCCGGATCAGGGCAGCCCCTCGACATCCTACCTACCTTAGCCCTTTCGAACTCATGTACGGCCGGCCTTTTCTCATTAACTATCATCTTCCAGCCCAGCCCCCACCTTTGGCCTCCTATCTCCCATATCTCTCCCTCACCAGGCAACTTCTCTGGGCCCACCCGGACAGATATCTACCTTAGCCTCCAGAGACCAACTCAGATATCTTTCACACAGATATCCTCAATGCTTGAGACCAGCGTTAAAAAATTAAAGTCACAGGCGAAGTATACTGAAAAATACATGACTATTACCCTTCAGTGACTATTCACGTCAGCCGTGAATACGTCCTCGCCCACCAGACACAGGTTCAAATATCTATCAATATTCTAGAAACAGAACAAACTCTAGCAGGACAACTTTCCTCCCACCCTAAACATCCCCCTCTCACCTCCTGGCTAAATATTATTCAACATACCCTCGCCTTCCTAAACTCCTCTAAAATAATCTCTAATGTCTCCCACTATTTCCTCTGTGCCTCCCTTCAGCAACCCCCTACTGTCTGCTGTTCCCCTAAACTTTTCTAACCCCTAAAAGACTCCCTCATCGGGTCCCTCGTGCTCCACTCCGCTCACTCGAGTTCCCCTACAGGAATCTGAGCCCACAGGCCAACCTTATGCAGATCGCATATACTTTCTCACCACCCTCACTGATCCCAACCTACAACTTCATAGACGCTGTCTTACTAACCATACTGTGACCACGACCACCTCTTCTGATCCGGGACAATTCTGGTACAATGGAACACTTACCCGCTGCATCAATACATCCACCCTGGGTCCTTATTTCCCTGTCATGGTTGTCCCTCAGTTAACTCTATACACCTCAGGACTTGCAGGAGGCGCCCTGGGCCACAGTGTCATTTCTGCCCAAGACTTTGCATATCGCCTACAGCTATCCCTGGAAACCATGTCCACGTCACTAACTTCCCTGCAGAGACAACTGACTTCTCTGGCTCAGTTTCTCCAATGCCGCCTGCAGGAATTATCCAGAGTGGCAGTAAACCAGATACTTCTTCACCCCTACTCTCCCCTTCCAGTCACCCCTCCACCAGCCAACTCTGGCCCATAGCCCCCACTATACCCCTCAAAAGCAGGAAGTAGCCAGAAAGACCGCGGTGCCCTATTATCACTAAAAGGCCGGAATATAAGGCTGGTGGCAGGCACCTCTCCCTTCCCTAATGAAAAATAAGACCCTCCTATTCCTGAATACCCACCCTAAAGCTGAAACAAAGAAATTTTTCACTCCTCGCACCAACATCTCCTGGCCAAAGAAGTTCCCATCCCCCATCCCTAAAAACATATGTAAACCCACTCAGACTTCTGGGCGGGGCGGCTTCTCTAGTTCCACTCGTGGGACTGTGAGGCTCGCCCCGGGTCCCTCTCTCGGACCTGTTACCCTCACCCAGGAGCGCTCCAATAAAGCCTCTTTACTTATCCCTTTCAACTCTGCTCGTCTTTCTTTCTCTGGTGCCGGCTACTTCAAAAAAACCTTATAACAAATACCAGTTTATCTAATTCCAACTTTCCCTTTTTCACAGGACTACTGCTACATAATGTTCTCTGGGTTAAGAAATCTGGAGCCTTTAGACAGCGATTAGATTTTTTCTATATGCTTTACAACATTTCATATTCAACAAATCTCATTAATGAGGTATGAAACAAACCAGTAATTTCTCCTGGTTTATTTTGCCATTAGGGCACTAATCTACGAAATCGGAAATCTCATCCCTCTCATAATAGGATGGTCATGCACTTCTGTTAGTAAAGAGCTCTCAATTTTATTAATTACAATACTTGTGACTAAAACAAAGCAGGACAGGACCTCTTGTCCTTCATTTTATATGATCACCAGGGTCTCTTATTTCTCTATTTCCTACTGCCATTCTTTATATTCATTTGCTTTTCCTTTGTTTCCTTCCCTTCCTCCCTCTCTTCTCTGTCTCTCTTGAACATTCTTGAGTACCTGTGTGTGCCAAGCATGTAGCAACAAAGCTTGAGCAAAACAGTCCACCTTCTCATTATCATGTAACTTACAAACCTAATTGGGAGTTGGAGACATTCATCAAATAATCACCAAATCTGTAATTTCAAACTGCACTTGGTGTCATGAAGAAAACCATAGGACTCTGTGACAAATCTTTTAGGCGAAGGCTTCATTCAGGAAGTAGCAGCTGAGCTTAGGTAGGAAGGATAAGAAGGAGTTAGCCAGGCATCTCCCCTCATTTAGATCTCTCAGTGAGTAGAGACCAGGATTGTCATAGCATCAGTCCCTGAGTCTGCCTCATAGATGTGCTCATAAATATTTGTGGAAGGGAGGAAGGGACAATATGAATAATATAAAATCAATGAAAATGTGTCCTGCTTTGTTTTGATATTAAGCAATTAATACATTTAATTGTTACTAAAAGAAATTCAAAGTAGAAGACCGAAAGAGGGGAGTGTTGCACAAGATGAGATTGAAGAAGTAGCAGTCAAATCACACTTAGGTCTCTAAGAGTATGTAGGGTTTTTTTTTTTTTTTTTTTTTTTAGAGATGGGAGTCTCACTATGTTACCGAGACTGGTCTTGAACTCCTGGGCTCAAGAGACCCTCCCACCTCCGCCGCCCAAACAGCTGGGACTACAGATGCCAGCACCACGCCTGGCAGGGATTTTAGTCTTTATCCTAACAGCAATTGGAAGCCACTGAAAAGTAATTCATAGGAAATACAGCTAATTTTTTACAGCTAACATTTTTAAAATACTTATTATGTGCTCGATACTTTGCTAAAGACTTTACTTGCATGATTTCATTTAATCCTTGAAACAAGCCTATGATAGTACCATTATTATCCCAATTTTACAGACTGAGGACACTAAGGAATAAAGAGCTCAAGTTGTTTGCTCAACACTGTTAATAAGTGGCAGAGACATGACTCCGAAACCCCTACTCTTAACCACTGTTATAAGGACATACTGTGAGCATGAAAGAGACATAGGTAAGCAAGCATGTATAGCTGATTCTAATCTTCTTGGCAGGAATAGCCCCACTGTGGAGTTCGTAGCATAGGGTATCAGGGTTTAACGAGCTAATCATGGAATTTAACTAATCCCATGTTCTGACTTCCTATTAATAAAATAACTTTCTAATTATATTCTGGCTTCCCATATACGTTTTTATGCTGAGAGATAATGCACTGACCAGCCTACACATGCATTTTGTTCCAGTTGACAATTTTATTACTCATGGTAAGTTAATAAATTGGCATTCTGCTTTAAAAAAAAAAAAGAAATATCACTAAAACAACAATAAAAAAGATGAAATAGTCTTATATAGTTACTTTTCCGTGAAGGGTTACTTTGAAAAGCAAAATCCAACAAATGAAAATAACATATCTATTGTCTCTTTTGTGATTTAACCTTTTCTTGCTGCCTGCTTTGAGCAATCATGGATGTGGTCATGAAGTCTGGAGATCAGCCCTTTCTTTACGTCTTTGTGGAAGCCCCTAGCACAGAATAGCTCAAGTGCTTCCTTTGTTTCCCGGTGAGTCTTTGGCAAACTCCCACCTTCCCTCCCGCACGGGCGGAGAGGATTGTTCTTCAGAATTTACCTAGTTCTCTGGGCAATAGGCAGCTGGACAGGCTGTTACAAGGGTCTTGTTCATCTCCCCAGTGTAAAGTGCCTCCCATGCTAGGAGCAGGCTGTGCCCTAACAACGTCATTAAGCCAGGCGTTCCTGTCACGTTCCTGTCACGCGCTCTGCTTGGGCCACCACACCACCAGCCCCCTGCATGAGCTGAAGTGACGTCCGCCCTCACTGTGGGCTCCTTCCAAATGGGACACCACGAAATCGGTTCCTGACTCCCTGCTTCTTCTTAGCTCAAGTTTTGTTTTGCTCTTTTTTCCTTCTTTCTCTATACTTCTTTTATTGGGCAAAACTGGGACAAACGCAGGTGGACGTTTTAAAATGAAAGCTGCATGAAAGAGACCATTTCACCTAGTGAAGAGATCTGTTCAAGCACATTCAAGGGCTTGAATAGGGCTTTCCTCTTCCCAAGAAAAATAAATATTTGTTCAACATTCTCCCGATCAGAACATTGAAATGACAGTCTAAACATGTTTCCCCCTCTCAAAGTCACTGCCAGTAAAAGGACGGCTTTGGGAGCGGCCTCCTTTCTCCCTGACGGAGAAAAGGATGGAGCGCGGCCTTCACTTTAGGGCCAACAAGGGTGAGGGTCCCTCTCAGAAACTTCAGCGCTGGGGATGGGGGGAGGCTTGCAATTGCTTAAATCGATGACAGCACTCTCATTAATCTGCTTTCGGGCCATTTTCTCCAGAGTCATTAACCAAGAAATTATTAGCAACTGGGCCGGCGCCCCTCGTAATTTCTAGCAGCTAGCAGCGAGCAGGGCCGGGACGAATAAGGCCGTGCTAAGAATCGTACGCTGACCGGCCAAGATGGCCACTTTCGCAGGTCCGAGAGCCACTGTCACCCGGTATCCAAAGGCGGGGTGGGGCGGCCAGAAAGACCCCTAGAAAGAGCCAGAGCACAAAACCTCCGCGATTCCAGCTGCCACCGCTGGGGGACGCGCCCTCCGGCACAGATCTCCCGGCCAACGGTCGGAAGGGAGGTGCCATGTCATAACACAGGGGAACCAGTCCATAAAGCCCTGGTCGCTTTTCCTCCCACATCGAACACGGAAGGGTACAAAAGCCCACCCCACTCACGTTTCCACCTGCTCGTTGTTTTATACGTGCTTGAGATAGCTAAATATTCCCTGGAGGAGCGGGTCTCCTTCGCTGCCTCCCCCCGCCTCGCAGAGTGGTTCAGCCCGGGCTCGGCTGGGCGCACTGCCCTTTCTCCCCGACCCCCGCGCGAGTGGCGCATTGGCGCGCGGCGCTGAGGGGCGGGGCCCGGGCTGGGCGCGCGCTGGCGCCTCTGTATAAATACTGGGCCGCGCCGCCCGCCGCCTCGTTCGCCCCGCGCCGCCCGCCCGCTTTTGGTAGAGTGCCGTCTTCTGCCTGCACGTTTCGCAGTCGCCGCCTCGCCGCTGCTCCTACTCGTCAACGCCACTTTCACTCACCGACACCAACATGAACGGGCAGCTCAACGGCTTGCACGAGGCGTTCATCGAGGAGGGCACATTCCTCTTCACCTCAGAGTCTGTGGGGGAAGGCCACCCAGGTGAGGTGACCAGGCCCCGAGCGAACTGGGGGCCGGGCCGGGAAGGGCCGGCTGATGGCGGCGCCCGCACGGGGTGCCCAGTCCGCCGGGCGGTGGGGAGAGCGGCGGCCGCGCGCCTTCCTCGTGGCGGTGCCGGTGCCGAGCGCGTGGCCGCCGCTCCCCTCCCCCTCCGCCTCCTCTCTTTTCCCCTCCCTTCCGGCCGCGCGCCTCGGCATGCGGAAGATTCCAGAAAACGAGAAGGGCGGGGGCCGCGGCAGCTTGAGTTCTGTTCCGGGAGGGCATTTTTAACTCCCCTCGGCCTGGCAGTCTGAAAAACCTCGAGTAGGCGACCCGCCCCGTCTGCTCGCGTCCGGCCCTCGGGAGCGCGCGCCCCGCATTGCAGCGGCAACCACGTGTTTGCCGCATGTGGCAGCTGGGCTAGGGGAAGCCGTGGGCCTCCCCGGCTGCCCGAGCCCTCGGTTTGCTGGGTGGGGTGCCCGTGCCTGGGGATGTCTTCTGTCTGTCTGTCTCCGTGGTTTCGGTCATTACTGCACAGTAAGGAATACGGACGTGCCCTTCGGCGAATGGGGCTTTGCCTTCAAGGTGACAGACTCCAACTAAATATAGCGCTTGTTGGAGAAGACAGTCCTTATTTGGACCATACGTGAAAAGGATGGGGAGCATGAATTAATAGCTGCCATTGCGTTGGGTTTCCTTTTAAAGTCTTCGGTGCTTTACCGTTAAGGCAAGGTTGTGCTTAAGATTTCCTTCTCAGGGCTTTGTCCGCTGAACCGCCATTATGGGGATCAATTTACACGTCAAGGAGTGAAGCTGTTTCCAGGAATCTTCGATCTCAGCCTGAATACATCACCTAGTAAAGATCGTTATTTTGCTATTTAGGCTGCTTTTGCCTTAGGGTGACCACAGAAACGTAGCTCTCTATTCTGATGGCTTTAGGATCCGTTTTTCTAGTTAGCCTACGTGCCTATGACGAAATCCCACATGCAACGTAGTGGTAAGAGGACAGACCCAAGATCCTGATGAGTGCCGAACGTCAGGTGTTAAAATAGTTGGTAGCTAGAAGTCTTGAGCCTCTGACTTGGGTGCAGTATATATATATACACGTTTTGCTTGGATTCTGTTCTGCATGATTAAAGAGAGCCTGGCAAAGTGAATCTGAATTTGGGGGAATATTCTCCCCCCTTCCCCAAAACAGATGACAAATACACTGGGGAGAAACTCAATGATACAGAATACATTTGGGCGTTTTCCAGTCTGTTGAGCACTTGTTCCTGGACAGCTTCTCTAACAAAATCAAATATTTGCTATTTTATTCCTTTTGTTAATAAAGTGCCTTTCTTTGTTTAACTCTTTAATTGAATTGTCTTGTTGCTCTAATTGGCCTTAAGATTCTAGAGACGTCTGCATGTGGTGCCTCAGTTCTACCAGACCTCTAGGTGCACGGGGGCTTTGCACTTATGGAATTGAATGTCGGGTATGATGTAGGGGAAGTACTATTCTTTAAGAAATAGATAAACTAAACAGTTCACCCTTCTAGTTGGAGTTACAATGCAAATGTAAATTTTGAGGGTAAAGTGCCTGTATCATAAAGGGTTAAGATATATATTAAATATGTTGGGGGGCGTTGTGGCTTATCTGAATTGGTGAGCTTGTGCCACTGTTAGAACTGTGTTGTCAAGTTTTCAAGTAACATGTAGCACTGTATCCAACATCTTTTTATTTTTTTTAATTTGTAAGGCAGAAAAAAACCAAGTGCAGAACAAGGATCCAGCATTTATTATTCAGGCAAATGGCTTCTGATAAAGCAGTGCTTTAATTAGACAGCATTTAAGATCTCCATACTTAATGCCACTGAATTGTTGACTTCAGGATGGTTATATGTCACATTTTAACATGGCTTTTTAAAAACCTCCAAAGATTTTACAGTGGAGTGATAGGGAATGGTGGGTCATGACATACTTATGCTGATGGTAAGTTAAAGAAATTGAGCCAGGAATTTCTTTTCCAGATAAAATTTGTGACCAGATCAGTGATGCTGTCCTTGATGCGCACCTTCAGCAGGACCCTGATGCCAAAGTGGCTTGTGGTAGGTTCAGAACATGTGCTTGCTTATCAACTGATATAAAAAGGTAACATCATGAAAGTTATTTTATAAAAGTGAGGTTGGGTTGAATCTCTCTTTTATTAGAAACTGTTGCTAAGACTGGAATGATCCTTCTTGCTGGGGAAATTACATCCAGAGCTGCTGTTGACTACCAGAAAGTGGTTCGTGAAGCCATTAAACACATTGGATATGATGATTCTTCCAAAGGTGTGTCTTAATGATTTTGTTTTCCTGAGCTTATTTTTCCAGATAAAGCTAGTGCTGAATGAAGAAACTATCTTTTAGAATGTTCCTGCTAATCACTAACTTGAGTTATGTGGTTTTACTATACTCGTTAAGCCTTTTGTTCCACCCCTATTGCATTTTCTAAAAGGTATAATGATGTTTTGGATATATCTGATTTCTTTAGCAGTATTTGGAACTCCAAATAAGGTACTGCTGTGACCTCTTTTTTTTTTTTTTTTTTTTTTTCCTTCTAAACAAGACATTGTGGTTTTTGTTTGTAGGGTTTGACTACAAGACTTGTAATGTGCTGGTAGCCTTGGAGCAACAGTCACCAGATATTGCTCAAGGTGTTCATCTTGACCGGAATGAGGAAGACATTGGTGCTGGAGACCAGGTATCCTGGCAGTGTGGAAGCTTTCTTCATCTCTTTTCTGCCGTTAAGTTCTAAAGCTTGAATTGATCACATTTGGTGACATTCTTTTTTAGGGCTTGATGTTTGGCTATGCCACTGATGAAACTGAGGAATGTATGCCTTTAACCATTGTCTTAGCACACAAGCTCAATGCCAAACTAGCAGAACTACGCCGCAATGGCACTTTGCCTTGGTTACGCCCAGATTCTAAAACTCAAGTAAGTGATCATAAAGCTAGATTGTCTCACATGTTAAATCAGCACAGAAAATACATAAAGTTAATTATAGCTGGCTAACTGAAAAAAGAATAGCACTTGTGTTTTGCTGTTTTGTAACTTAAGGTAGAGAACCAAGTATACAGCTATTGTTTGGTAGACTGATGTTCTGATGAACTGTGTTGCTGTTAGGTGACTGTGCAGTATATGCAGGATCGAGGTGCTGTGCTTCCCATCAGAGTCCACACAATCGTCATATCTGTTCAGCATGATGAAGAAGTTTGTCTCGATGAGATGAGGGATGCCCTAAAGGAGAAAGTCATCAAAGCTGTTGTACCTGCAAAATATCTTGATGAAGATACAATCTACCACCTGCAGCCAAGTGGCAGATTTGTTATTGGTGGGCCTCAGGTAATGTCAATTCAGTGTATTTTTCTGGATCTTTGGTTACTTACAAAGTTTTGCCTACTACCACCTTTTTTCTAGGCTTTCTGAAGCCTACATGTGAATCATCTGAGGACATTTGTTGAGTCATACAGAGTAGGCAACTTAATCTGGAACCACTGTGTTGGAAAGGATTAGGCATAGAGTGACTTAAATCCTGTAATTTCAGGGTGATGCTGGTTTGACTGGCCGGAAAATCATTGTGGACACTTATGGCGGTTGGGGAGCTCATGGAGGAGGTGCCTTTTCAGGAAAGGATTATACCAAGGTGGACCGTTCAGCTGCTTATGCTGCTCGTTGGGTAGCAAAATCCCTTGTTAAAGGAGGTCTGTGCAGGAGGGTTCTTGTTCAGGTATATATTCTTTTACATAACTGAAGTAATTAAAAGTCATGTAAGTGGGAGGGTATTTAGTAATCTGCTTAACTGCTTGTCAGTTTTATACCAGTGTATTACACAAGTTGTATGGCTCTTTCAATCACTGACTCTTATGACATTTGAATCCTTTTAGGTCTCTTATGCTATTGGAGTTTCTCATCCATTGTCTATCTCCATTTTCCATTATGGTACCTCTCAGAAGAGTGAGAGAGAGCTATTAGAGATTGTGAAGAAGAATTTTGATCTCCGCCCTGGGGTCATTGTCAGGTAAAGATGGTAAAGCCTATTGCTAGTGAAAATTGAGGGCGTGGGTGTATACACATATATACTACTAAAATGTGAGGAGGTAAAGGTGTGAAGAAAGACTCAAGTGGGGGAACACATTTTAATTCCTAGGACATGCTGATGTTTTAAACTGACTTCTCAATAGGCTTAGTTATTTGAGAAATCTAAAATTACAGTGGTCCATGGCTTAGACTAACCACCCTAGAAAGTCCTCCACGTTTGATTTTGTGCTCATCTTACCTGAGGTGGTTTACATTAAGAAACTAATAAAGATAAATGGGATGTTCATGGCTTGTTATAAAGAAAAAAAATATGGTAGGGTGTGGGTAGTGGGACCTTGGTAAGTATTATATGGTATCAGATGAGCTGTTGACAATTGAATTTCTCAGAATAATGACAAGTTTTCATATTTGTTGAGCCAAGGATGGAAAAACAAGAACTATAGTTACTAATAAGGACTGTGCAAGGAGTTTGGACACCAGGGAAGTAACACTTTTGCCACAAACTTTCTTCCTAGCATATCCCAGAGAACTGAACTCATTTGCCAGAGCCCTTGAAAATGAGTCTTGCTGATTGTTTTGCTTTATTTTAATTGAATGCTACATATTAAGTTACGGACTTGTATATTCCAGGGATCTGGATCTGAAGAAGCCAATTTATCAGAGGACTGCAGCCTATGGCCACTTTGGTAGGGACAGCTTCCCATGGGAAGTGCCCAAAAAGCTTAAATATTGAAAGTGTTAGCCTTTTTTCCCCAGACTTGTTGGCGTAGGCTACAGAGAAGCCTTCAAGCTCTGAGGGAAAGGGCCCTTCTTCCTAAGTTTTCCTGTCCTCTTTCAGCTCCTGATCAGTTGCAGTCACTCTAGTCAATGACATGAATTTTAGCTTTTGTGGGGGACTGTAAGTTGGGCTTGCTATTCTGTCCCTAGGTGTTTTGTTCACCATTATAATGAATTTAGTGAGCATAGGTGATCCATGTAACTGCCTAGAAACAAACAACACTGTAGTAAATAATGCTTCGAAATTGAACCCTTGTGCCCTCTCACCCAATGCTCCAAAGTCCTAATTGCATTGACTTTCCCACCAGATGCTGAAAATGTCCTTGTAATGTGCACGTAAAGTACCTGTAGTTCCACTATAGCCTGTCTGGCAATGCCACAGCCCTGTCAGCATGAATTTGTAATGTCTTGAGCTCTTATGAATGTGAAACCTTCCCTTATCCTCCCTGTAACTTGATCCATTTCTAATTATGTAGCTCTTTGTCAGGGAGTGTTCCCTATCCAATCAATCTTGCATGTAACGCAAGTTCCCATTTGGAGCTCTAGCCTGACATCAAAAAAAAAAAAGGCAGTTACCATTAAACCATCTCCCTGGTGCTTATGCTCTTAATTGCCACCTCTTTAACAGCACCAAATAGAAATGTCTCCACTTTCAGCTGTCTTTTGGAGGACGTACGTAATAAGGTTTTTATTTAGTAAACCAATCCTATGCATGGTTTCAGCACTAGCCAAACCTCACCAACTCCTAGCTCTAGAAAAACAGGCACTTGGCACCCTTGTGATGTCATACAGAGAAGTCACAGGGTAGTACCTGAGGGTCTGTAGGTTGCACACTTTGGTACCAGATAACTTTTTTTTTTCTTTATAAGAAAGGCTGAGTACTCCACTGCACAATAACTCCTCCCAGGGTTTTAACTTTGTTTTATTTTCAAAACCAGGTCCAATGAGCTTTCTGAACAGCTGGTGTAGCTACAGAGAAACCAGCTTCCTTCAGAGAGCAGTGCTTTTGGCGGGGAGGAGGAAATCCCTTCATACTTGAACGTTTTCTAATTGCTTATTTATTGTATTCTGGGGTATGGCGTAAGTACAGAGAAGCCATCACCTCAGATGGCAGCTTTTAAAAATTTTTTTTTTTTTCTTTTTTTTTTTTCTCTCTCTCAACACCATGATTCCTTTAACAACATGTTTCCAGCATTCCCAGGTAGGCCAAGGTGTCCTACAGAAAAACCTTGGGTTAGACCTACAGGGGGTCTGGCTGGTGTTAACAGAAGGGGAGGGCAGAGCTGGTGCGGCTGGCCATGGAGAAAGCTGACTTGGCTGGTGTGGTACAGAGAAGCCAGCTTGTTTACATGCTTATTCCATGACTGCTTGCCCTAAGCAGAAAGTGCCTTTCAGGATCTATTTTTGGAGGTTTATTACGTATGTCTGGTTCTCAATTCCAACAGTTTAATGAAGATCTAAATAAAATGCTAGGTTCTACCTTAATTGTGTCCATCATTCTTTAACAGTACTTTAGTATGAATACGACCTGAAATATCATTTATGTACCTTTAACCCTGGAATTATTGTAATCTTACCCATAATTCAGGAAAACTTCAATTATTGGGCCTGCTGTAAGGTTGTTTAATCCTGTTCGTGTCATTAAGAATGAGACTTGATCTTATCAATACACAGGCCAAAATTCATGCATGTCCTTATTACAGCAGCCACTCAATGCCATTAGGTTTCAACAATCTAAGACTTGGGTGGCTCAAAACCATTAAGGGCTTTAAAACCACTAATTATTATTACCTGTAGAGAGTAGTAATGGTCAGCATTATGCCTGTAAAGGCTATAGGTTTCATATTCAGTGCACATTTGAAAAGCTCTAAGATAGTTCACAATCGATCTCAAAAAATACAAGTGAATTAAAAGTGAAGTTTATTAAAAACAATTACAGTGAAAATGCTGTAAATTTACAAAGGGAGGCTTACTCTACACTTCATTTATGGCAGTTTGTGTAGAAAATCCATGAACCACAGCTGTCTTGAAACTAAGTGCTAAAATACAAAAGACACTTCACATAAGTTTCCACCAACACTGTAAGATCCAAGGAATGCCTGCTTTTGCCTGCCTGGAGGCTTAAAAGCCTAGAAAGAAGGGGGAGGCAAGGTTTAGCTCCTCTCAGGAGGATCAACGAAATTTATAAATTTTTAGAAGTTATCTTTCACCGCTTTAAGGTTAGGTTCAGTATTGGCTAAGGAAACAAGATCCCCGGTCCTCAAGGAGTCTGCAAAGGACAGTATTGTCCTCTGCCCAGCTTAGGGGAAAATGAAGGGGATGGCACCCAATCAGGAATAAAGATTCAGATGCTGTGGGTAGAGTAAAAAGAGGATTGAGACAAGCTTTCTGGCTAATAGGACATTGATGGACCTTTCTCAGAATGACTACAATTGCACAGGGCCTGATTCCTCCTGCAATCTGGGTAATGACCCAGCTCTACACTGAACAGCTTTTCTTACCAGTGTTTTCATGATCACCTTTTCTCTGTACATTACCCAACCCCAATATTCTCCTTGGGAAAATGAGTCACAGGTGATATATTAACAATTGGGGAAGGAAGCATCCTTGCCCATATTAAGGAAAAATACTTTTCCAAGAGTCCCCTCCCAAGGTAAAGACCTACTTATCAGTCAAGTGTGCAGGGGATTAGGGGAGCAGAAGGAAATAACTGGCAAAGTACATAATGCCAAGGCATGTTCTACTGTGTTACTAAGAGAATCTGCAAAAGGAATGAAAGCCAGTGTCCACCTGACCTCCATTCTTGCAAAGTGATGAGGGTACCCTGTGCCACAGCCATTGTTAGCCCATGCAATGCCTTGTATGAATCAGAGGCATTTCCCACCAGACCTAACTTGGCCTCAGTGAGGTACCCTTACTTAGCCTCAATTTGCACTAAACATGGTGGCCCTGACCTAGGCTATCCCTAACTAGATGCCAGTATAA
The DNA here is from genome assembly GCF_041146395.1 of Eulemur rufifrons. Taxonomy (NCBI): domain Eukaryota; kingdom Metazoa; phylum Chordata; class Mammalia; order Primates; family Lemuridae; genus Eulemur; species Eulemur rufifrons. The sequence continues at coordinate 48,367,192 of NC_091001.1, read as the reverse complement.
AGGTTGAAAGAATACAGAGGTGGTGAAGAAGAAAGATTCAAGAAGCATGTAGGAAGTAGAAGTGACAATTTTAAGAAATGCAAAGAAAAAGAAGAGTCAAGGCTGATGACTCACAGATAAGGCTTGGGTCAAAGTATAATGCTACCATTCGCTAATAAAGGAGAAGTAGAACTGAGTTGGGGATGGATATAAGTTCTGTTTAAGACAGACTGAGGTTAGCTCCTTCGGATATCTGGATGGAGCTTAGATCTATAGGTCTAGGGCACAGAAAGGAAATCTATGTAGCATCACTGGAAATCATGGAGTAGTCACAATCATCTAAAGTATGTACAGTGAAAAGGCACCTGCTTAGGAAAGAACTCTGGATCGGGAAGGCCGAGGGGAGAGATAGAGGTCGTGGGAAGAGACGCCTGCAAAGAGAGACAGTCCTTTATGGAAGTTACTGAGACATCCAATTCACTGCCAGTTTCTGCTACAAAACCATGAACTCCCAAAGCAGGGACACCCCCCCCCCCTTTTTTTTTTTTCAAATCATCACTCTACGCTCTCTTCCTAGCTTGGTGCCAACACCGAATTTTCACTGGACTGAGAAGCTTCCTGAATCAACTTTGCACATCCAAACCTACAAAGTATCGGTAAACATTCCCTAATCCCTTACCAAGTTTGGTTAATTCTTACATCACCTTCTGCTCACTAAAGGCTAGAATGATAGCGAATGTTCAGCTTATTTTCAGAGAAATACTATTGGCAATCACCTAGTTAGTTTAAATTTGATGGTGCTATTCTGACTACTCTCATAATTGCTAGTGAAAAACTTACTGGCTATACAGCTAATAGGAACAAAGAAGGAACCAGAATTGTAGTAAAGATAAATTACTTTGTGTGCATTTAGAACCTGATTGCCATCCTAGTCATACTTCTAATTAAGAAGACAAGTTTTAAGCTACATTACTTAAGGCTTTTTGTCAGTAAATCTGAAAATTACAAGTAACAAGAGTGTAGGACCTTAAGTAAAATGAACTTAAGTTCAAACCACTAGTCCCTCCCTCACTAGCTATATGTATTTGGGAAAATTATTTCACCTCTCAGCCTAACGTGATAATGCAGAAACACTGGTTCATACTGCGTAGCACATACAGCAAAGCACTTGGAAACATGTTAATTGTAGTACGATGAATCTCTTTCCTCAAAGAGCCAGTCACTTTAAACCTGACTGTTACCCTCTTATCCTAGGACATTTACACATTGCTTCTAACCTCTTCCTGACCCCTCAATCTTGGATTGATAATCCTTATCCTTGCTTTATTTCCTTACTCCCCTAAACTATCATCTCTAAATTAAAGAGAGCTCTGGGCTGGACACAGTGGCTCACACCTGTAATCCTGGCACTCTGGGCGGCTGAAGCAGGAGACTGCTTGAACTCAGGAGTTCAACACCAGCCTGAGCAAGTACGAGACTGCCATCTCTACTAAAAATAGAAAAATTTAGCCAGGCGTGGTGGCCTGTGCCTGTAGTTCCAACTACTGGAGAGGCTGAGGCAGGAGGACCACTCAAACCCAGGAGTTTGAGGTTGCAGTGAGCTATGATCACACCACTGCACTCTAGCTCAGGCTACAGAGCGAGATTCTTGTCTCCAAAAAAAAAAAAAAAAGAAAGAAAGAAAAGAAAAAACAGCTCTGGACAAGGAAAAAAAAAAATCTGAGACAGGCTGGGCACAGTGGCTCACGGCCAAGAGGAGAGGATTGCTTGAAGCCAGGAGTTGGAGACCAGCCTGAGAAACATAAGTGAGACCCCCGTCTCTACAAAAAATAAAAAAACTTAGCCACATGTGCAGGTGTGGTGGTATGTGCCAGTAGTCCTAGCCACTTGGGAGTCTGAGGCAGGAGGACTGTTTGAGGCCAGGAATTTGAGGTTACAATGAGCTATGATCACCTCACTGTACTCCAGCCCCAGCGTGGGTGACACAGTGAGACCCTATCTAAAAAAAAAAAAAAAATCTGAGATAATTTTTTCCAAATAAATGTCTGTTGCATACAATGGGCCTATGACTGGTTGCTCCCACATCTGCACCTGACATCTGGCCTTCCTTAGAACTCTGAGTGGACAGGATCAGAATTTGACTCAAGAGGATCAGGATTTGAAGATTCCGTGTTTGAAGGACTCAATTCTCCAACTGGCTCAAAGGGTCGCATATTGGCATAAGTCACCTCTTGGGCCAGCTGCTCCAGGGAAGGGCGGCCTAATACCAGATTGCGAAGTGAAATACAAGTCATCAGGAAGCTGAAAAACAGGACAAAGGCCACCCAGTCCAAACTCTGGTTTCAACAAAAGAATTTCAGCCAAAGCCCTTAGGGGGAACCTGGTACTAGCTCCTCTCACCCAGGCATAAATGAACCACCCCCCTACCCATGACCCTCCACCTCCCAGCTGGAAGGGTACCCCACTCCTTATGAAGTCTGGTAAATAATACCAAGGTAAGGTAGGAATAACCTGAGGGAGGTTGGAGATAAGCTGAGGCAAAACAAGACAGCAGGCCATCAGACATAGGCCACTTATTTGCCTGTTAAATTATGGAGAGGAGAATGGAGATGGAAAAGATATCTAGAACTAGACTGTCATTTCCTGGGAGAAAGTCTCTAGTGTTACCTTCACCAGAGAAAAGTTACCAAGTTTGCAAACATCTGATGGCAATGACTAGTACTGCTGTGGGAGAAACTCACCTGCGGCGAAAGACATAGAGCTTTCGCAGCAAGAAACGGAAGAATCGCACATGCAAAGGGCTATTTCGCCGGCGTTCGATCTCCTGGCGCCTTTGTTGGCGTCTAAGAAAGGTCTGAACCAGAGGTGTTGGTTCAGGGCCCCCTTTTACTTCCCCTTCCAACAAAGGCTGCAGCTCTGGAGGTAAAGGCCCTGTTTCTGCCCAGAAAACAGCAAAAAGAAATCACTGAGATGGATCACTCTCTCAGAACTCCCCTTCCCTCAGCTAGAGACTTCAAGTTCATTTTTTATGGCTAGATCCTCATTCATAACCTTGACTTCTTGAAACCAGGATCTATCTCTGCCCAAATGTTCATATACTCACCACTTCCATTCTCCACCTTCTCTTTTAATTCTTGTAGATATGCCAGATCTTGCTCCAGTGCGACCTCTGTGGTGTTGACATAGATGTACATGTAACAGGAAGGACTAGGAGACGTTGTATACACTTTATGGTACTCACCAGCAGGCAACTGACAAACGAGAAAAAAATGGATACATTTCACTCTCTAACCATTCCCTAGCCAGCCTGTGGGCTCCCTAGGCTATGCCGCCCGGCATCTTTCCTCTCACTGTATTTTGGAGTCCCATGTAACTGACCTCTAGAACCCTGGATGAGGCTCCTCACAGCCCCAGGGTCCCTTGCTTTTTGAGTTCCCACTGTATTACTGCTATGGTAAAGTATTTTAGCATGATAAACGAACCCTGCTCATCTAAACTTTCTGCCACTGTTAATCCCAGGGAAATACCTGCATTTTCTCTCCTTCCTGAAGAGTCTGGTTCTTCTGTTCTGCCACCAGCTCCACAGTCACTTCCCCCTGCAGCAGCTGGATGCTGGTGTTGCCTAGGTCTTCACTCACAAAATTCTCCAAGTGCAGCCCTGCCAGGGGCAACAGAGTTCATCATCCCACTCCATGGCAGAGTGAAATCACTCCCAGCCAGAACAGAGACCTCACACCTTCACCACCATCACCCCTTCAGGTTTCAAAGACATTCCTCCCACTAAGAATGCCCCCTGCCCCAACACCACATGGAATGACCAAGGAAGCCAAGGAGGAGGAAAGATGGCAAAGCCTCTCCTCACTTTCCTCCATACCAGGGAAATCTGCAATGAAGACCACCTCAGTGTGGTTGTCCAGGCTGCTCTTGATTTCCTGCAACTTGGCCCTCCAGGGAGACAGGTCCATCAAGAGTGGCTGCACCCAGGGTGTGCGCTGGAAGGGGGACCAAGCGGCCTGCACGATGTCCACACGGGGGTCAAAAATCCTTAGGAAAGAAAACCATGCTCTAAGGAGGCAACAGCCACCCCACCAACCAGAACTACTAGTTCTGCTCCTTTCATCATCTTTCCCAGGGAGAGCGAATAGGGTTTCCGAGTAGAAAAAATGGCCTGTGTCAGCATGTTATTGCCAGTCCAGGGCGCAGAGAGAGGGAGAAAGAGATGTGGAGCACTGGGAAGAATGGAGGATAGTGGCTACCTGAGGAAATCGCATTGTGTTAACAGTGTCTAAAAGAACAAGTTAGCTCACTTTTCTCCTAGATGATGGTGCCCCCTACTGGAAGCAACCAGCTATGCCCACAACCAGATCAACAGGACATGCACTAGAGGAAGGACAGCCTTTCAAGCAAGACAACACCCGGGAGCAAGGGCTGTTCATCTTAGTAAAAAGAGCTGTGCTTCGTTTTTTCCCGTTCTCTGCTCCCCTTGCCCACCTCTGCTGGAAGCGGTCATTGATGGAGACCCAAATATCAAAGTAGATCTGGGGCTCAGTGACATTGTACTTGGGAAGCAGGCGGCTCAGGCAAGTGGCATATTGCTTCAACATGTCTGCATGATCCTTCCATCGCCGGCTCTGTGTGAATACCTGCCCCAGACCCCCACGTTAGTCCCACCTCATCATCAACTTCTGGGACAGGTCATGCACTGCCAATGGCACAAAGAGATTCCTGCCTGCTGCCCATATTGGCCAGGAAAAAAAACAGATCTTGTCTTTGGGGATGCATTTTTCATTGCTGGGCTAGTGGTATTTACCTTTCCTAAATACATCTAATCTCAATTCCAAGAAGCGACTGACATTGCCCTATCTCAACCCACATAAAAGAATGTTCAATTTGGCTCTTGAGAAAGGGCAGAGCAGACTCAAATCTGTTTCACTTTATGGTGTGTAGGATAAAACCAGACCCCAAAGCTCAAAGGGGCTCTGAAAAACAGTAAACTGTCAGCATCAGATGTCTCACCCCAGGGTTAAGGTAGCCAAGCTCGCCAGTGCGGCCATCACGGTAGGTGATCTTCACATGCTGGTGAGAGCGGGAGTGCACCATCATGTCCCAGGAATAGCCATACAGCCCATTTGTCCAGTTGTTATAGCCCTGGAGAGGGCAGAGGGGGAATCAGCTCAATGCTTCCCACACTGACCTCATCCTCTACCAAGAAGTGGCTGCAAAACCAGCCCCACTCTTTCCCAACTATTGTCACCTCTGCCACTTTCCAAGCCCAGCGTCTGTTGCACACCCACAGCCCCTACAAACCTGGGTAAGAAAATGGGAATAGGGTAGGAAGAGCTGCTCCAGGAGGTAGAGCAGGGTGAAGGCAGCTCCTAGCTGATGGCGCAGCCCTGGCTTCTGGCCACTTTTGGCCCGGCTCCTCTTGTACACACAGGAAGCACTGGGCTGAGGGGCAGCCTTGAGGGGAAGCAGTTCTTGCAGCCTTTGGGGGCAGTGGGATACCAGCTTCCGAGGCCACTCAGGGTAGCAAAACAGAGGGCTGCTGGCCAGCATGACATAGGGGAACATCCCTAGGAAAGAAGGGAGGATACATGCATCTCAGCAGTTTGGTTCAACCCCCTCAGCCCTCTTATCTTAGGAAGCCTCTCCCAAGTGCTCCATTTAAAAGGAAAGAAGTTTTTGGCCGGGTGCAGTGGCTCACACCTGTAATCTTAGCACTCTGGGAGGCTGATGCAAGAGGATCGCTTGAGCTCAGGAGTTCGAGACCAGTCTGAGCAAGAGCGAGACCCCATCTCTACCAAAAATAGAAAAATTAGCCAGGCATGGTGGTGCCTGCCTGTAGTCCCAGCTACTCTAGAGGCTGAGGTAGGAAGATTGCTTGAGCCCAGTAGTTTGAGGTTGTAGTGAGCTAATCATGACACCACTGCACTTTAGCTGAGGCAACAGAGTGAGACACTACCTCAAAAGAAAAAAAAAAGGGGGGGAAAGAAGTTCTTTACTGCAGCATATGGGCACAGTGGCTCACGCCTGCAATCCTAGCACTCTGAGGGGATTGCTTAAGGCCAGGAGTTTGAGACCAGCCTGAGCAAAGTGACACACCATCTCTACTAAAAATAGAAGAAATTAGCCAGGTGTGGTGGTGTGCACCTGTAGTCCCAGCTACTTGGGAGACTGAGGCAGGAGGACTGCTTGAGCCCAGGAGTTTGATGTTGCTGTGAGCTAGGCTGATGCCATGGCACGCTAGGCTGGGTGACAGAGCGAGATTCTGACTCACAAAAAAAAAAAAAAAAAAAGTTCTTAACTGTAGGATATGTATTCTTCCCAGAAATTCCTTACTATAATACCACATACTAACTGAGCCCAGAAACCCCAAACATCTCATCCCCATTTATTCCCACTTCATAGTGACTACTTTGGGTTCAATTTAGCTCCTACTCCCACTAACCATCTCTCCCTCCCAAACCATGCCTCTGGCCAGTCCCTCCCTGCGGCTCATGTTTCCTACCAGGCTACAGGTACTGACCAATGCTGAAAAGCTGGGAATTCATGCAGTGGAAGTAGGACACAAAGAAGAGGCCAATGGATCTTGAGGCATCAAAGAAGAGCAGGAAACCAGCTGAGAGGTCAAGCAGGAGCCCACCCCAGTGCACCACCAGCAGGCTAGTCAGCTCCTCGGACAGCAACAGTCTGCAAACACATGGAAACAGTTCAAGTGCTGGCCCACTGGAGAACCCAGCAGTCAAAGCACAAACACGCCTCTGCTACCCGAGTGGGTGTGTAAATGCCTAAGTGCCTAATCTGCCCACCCACAAAGATGCTCTACAGTAGAGCTTCCCAATCCCTTTATATTTTCACACAGTTTAGGTGTCCAGTTTTTTTCAACATACCCTATGTAATAAGCAAGGGCAGATCTCCTAGGACAAAATTTGATTGACAAGTGTGTATTGCAGGGGGCAAATTCCTCACAGAGGTCATGAGTGAGAAGAGACTTTAAAAGGTGAATGCTTGGCTAACGTAAGAATGAAGTCAAACTTCAGATACTGGGAAATAATAGGGAAGACAAAAAAGAACAAAGTAAAACAAGAGAAAAGAAGAAATGGGAAAAGGAGAGACATCAGAAACTCTTTGTTTTGTGGAGCTGGTAATAATGGTTTTAGGCTGAGCACAGTGGCTCATACCTGTAGTCCTAGCACTTTGGGAGGCTGAGGTGGGAGGATCACTTGAGGCCAGGAGTTCAAGAATAGCCTGAAAAACATAGCGAGACCTCATCTCTACAGAAAACAGAAAAATCAGCCGGGTGTGGTGGTGCACACGTACAGTCTCAGCTACTTAGGAGGCTGAGACAGGAGGATGGCTTGAGCCCAGGAGTTTGAGGCTGCAGTGAGCTATGATCATGCCACTGCACTCTACCCTCTACCCAGGCAACAGAGTGAGATCCTGTCTCAGAAAAAAAAAACAAAAAGGCTTTGCCAGAACAGGAACAGTGACTGCCATGTTGTCAGTACTGACTGGGGAACTCTAATGAAAGGCTAGAGTGGCAAACAAGGACACAAGCACCATCCAAGGCAGCTGCTGGTGCACTGGCTCACTTACCTAGTTCTGGCTCTTTTCTTTCCTTTTTAAATTTCTTTTCCTGTCTTGCCCATCTACACCATAAGTCTCAAACAGACAGGTAGGCCTCAATCTTTTAATATCATTGACTCTGCCTTCTGCTGAATGGGGAGATGAGTGGACAGAAGAAGGCATGTGGCAAATTGAGACAAAGTAGGAACAGCTGCTATTATTGCAGACCTAAGGGAGCTGAGTCACCTGTCCTGTACCTGTACCTCAAGGACGCCTCTACCCTGATTGCCACTCACTTGAAGGGACTGAAGAGCCAGTGCCGGGACAGGTATTCCATGGAATAGCCTTCAACCCAGTCTGCGTCCAGCTTTTTCACACCCGCAATGAAATACACAATGAAGATCTACAAACACAAAGTGCAACACGCATGTTCAAACAGAAAAAGAACTTTTTCTACAGGTAGTCAAGAATAAAATAAATGCTGATCTCAGTCCAGGGCCCATGGAAGAATAGACTCATTCCCGTATTCATTCAGCTCAAATATTCACTCATCCAACAAGTATTTATTGACATCCTACAGATATCAGGCACAGTATTAGGCACCAAGAAAGAAGACACGAAGCATAGACATAACCTATTCTGTCATGGGGATTCTAATCTAGCAGGGACAAAGCTCTATTCATTCCATAACAAGATGAGAGAATTCAGAGATTAGGGGATTGGAAAAAGCGGAAAAGTCAGCCTAGCTTTCCAGCAAAGCGTAAAAAGAGAAGATCCAAGGAGGCAGAAGAGAGTGTAGTCTGGCAGTGGGATAACGATGTTGACCACAATGGGTGTCAAGGAGCTCCTCCCTCTGTTTTAAAATCCCGTACCTGGCCACGCAGCACTGCATAGTTCCAAAGGGGCACATGAGCATTCCTCCTACGAGCATTCAGCAGGCCATCCACCGACCTACACCACGGGAGGTAAGCATTGGGAAGGGCCGCTTAGTCCAGCCACATCTCCATCTTTCCTTTTAAACCTGTAATCCTCTCTATCCCAGGAACATCTCCATCTCCTCCCTGGCTATTCTGTGACCCTTAAGAATTATATGAGCCAGGCCGGGCGCGGTGGCTCACGCCTGTAATCCTAGCTCTCTGGGAGGCCGAGGCGGGTGGATCGCTTGAGGTCAGGAGTTCGAGACCAGCCTGAGCAAGAGCGAGACCCCGTCTCTACTAAAAATAGAAAGAAATTATATGGACAACTGAAAATCTATATAGAAAAAATTAGCCGGGCATGGTGGCGCATGCCTGTAGTCCCAACTACTCGGGAGGCTGAGGCAGTAGGATCGCTTAAGCCAAGGAGTCTGAGGTTGCTGTGAGCTAGGCTGACGCCACGGCACTCACTCTAGCCTGGGCAACAAAGTGAGACTCTGTCTCAACAAAAAAAAAAAAAAAAAAAAAAAAAAAGAATTATATGAGCAAACTGCAACAGTGATTATCGTTAAGTCATAAAAGAAATATTACTAGTAAGTTAAGACAACAAAAGTTCAGTCCTTATCATTGGCTCACAATGAAGTTTGTCCTAATGGATCAAATCAGGAAAAGAAGACTATAATGCTAGTAAATGACTGAACAAGGGAAGGAATTTGAGGGAGCGTTTAAAAAGCTACATGTGGCTGGGTGAGGTGCCTCACGCCTGTAATCCTGGCATTTTGGGAGGCTGAGGTGGGTGGATTGCTTGAGGCCAGGAATTCAAGACCAGCCTAGGCAATGGCGAGACCCCATCTCTATAAAAAATACAAAAAAAAAAAAAAAATTAGCGGGGAATGGTGGTGCACACCTATATTCCCAGCTACTCAGGAGGCTGAGGCAAGAGGATTGGCTGAGCCCAAGAGTTTGAAGTTGCAGTGAGCTATGATGATGTCACTGTACTCTAGCCTGGGCAACAGAGGAAGACCCTATCTCCAAAAAAAAAAAAAAAAAAAAAAGGCTAAATGTGTGTAAATATATATATAGCATATTATCTTTGAAAAAAACTTAAAACACTCAACTACAGAATAATGCATGGCATAAACTAACATTTCATAGACCTAGGGCCGGGCGTGGTGGCTCACGCCTGTAATCCTAGCACTCTGGGAGGCCGAGGCGGGTGGATCGCTGGAGGTCAGGAGTTCGAGATCATAGACCTAGATTCCACGATCCAATTCAAGAGGGTACCTGCTAACAGCTTATATCCTGGAAGAGAAGTGATAAACCCAGGCTACTAACACCAGATGTATTCTGGGGAAGCAGAGGCAAAGCAGATTTTCAAGAAGTAGAAGCTGGAAAAGGGGCAGCTTACACTTGGTCAAGAGCATTGGACTATTGCTTCCTTTTCTTAACTGCTATGTAACCTTAGGCAAATCTCTTACTTCTCTATGACTTAGTATCTTCATCTATAAAATGTGAACACCACTATGGACCTTTATAGGGTTTCAATGAGGAAAAATCTTTAATGTTTTGTATAGTGCCTGCCATGTGGAAAGCCCTGAGTAAATGACAGATAGTTTTTTCAAAACATATGAAGTCACAAACACAGAACTTTTCAAAGATATTCTGTCAAAACTGCCTGTTGGCTAGGTGCAGTGGCTCACGTCTATGATCCTAGCACTACTGGGAGGCCAAGGCAGGAGGATTGCTTGAGGCTAGGAGTTTGAGACCAGCAGCCTGGACAACATAGCAAAACTTCGTCTCTACCAAAAAACAAAAACAAAAACAAATTAGATGGGCACAGTGGTGGTGAGCACCTCTAGTCCTAGCTACTCAGGAGGCTGAGGTGAGAGAATTGCTTGAGCCACAGAGTTTAAGGCTGCAGTGAGCTATGATCAAGCCACTGCACTCCAGCCTGGGTGACAGACTGAGACCTTGTCTCTAAAAAAAAAAAAAAAAAAATACTGCCCCTTAATTCTCTATGATCAGAGCTAGTCTGAATGACTTTAAAGTTTTACAAAAGGGGTATCTGTACGTGTGTATTAACAAATGAAATTTAATGACTGTTAACGAATTCAGTGTTTGAGATTTTTTTCCCTATACTCATTTTATTGACACCTTGTATTTATTTTTCCCTTAAGAATGGAAAGAATCCTTAAGGTCATCTGCCCGGCCACCCTGTCTCCAAATCCCTTCTCCATCTCCCCTGAGAGATGGTCACCAGACAGCAATGCTGAGCACCCCTAGAGGGCTCTCTCCTGGTGACATGACCTCTGCCTCACAGCAACTTCTACTCTTGGCTCTAACTCTGTCCCTCTGGGCTCACACAGGGAAAATCTGCTCCCTCTTCCACATGACCACCCTTAAAGTATCTGAAAACAGTTATGTCTGGCTTTAGTCTTCTCTTCTAAGAGGGCTACAGGAAGTGGATAAATCAAGGCATCTGAGGAGATATGGAAAAAGTGAAGGGGTGGGATAGAGCCATTTTGCTTTTTGTCATCCCAAGTGTCCCAACTAGCAGGCCCTTTCCCCTCCCAAATCCATCCAAATCAAAATGTGACCTTGTAATCACACTTTGCAAAGCATAGTTGAAAATATGCTTACTGGGGCAAATTCTAGAACTTCACTGGGCCCCTATCTCTGGTAACCATCATGACCCAGCCAACCCCTCCCCTGTGTTCCCCCAGACTCGTACCAGTAGTGGTTTGCATCCAGGAATGTCAGCTGGAAGGCCAACAAACCATACAGATAGGAGTGGTTGTTCCATGATGTCTTGTCCAGGAGAAACACATACCAGTACGGCAGCAGGAATAACACACAGCTTATCCGGTAGCACAGGCCCAGCATCATGCCCAGTGCTCCTGAGATTGGTGGGAAGAGGATTAAGAGGTCAAAGGGGTCACCACAGGCCCAGCTTCCCTAGAATAAGATGTGGTTGGGATTAAGAAAAGTCATAAGGCATTTTGTAATAAGGTAAAACTAAATGAAAATTAAGTGCTATTTTAATATTTTGAAAAGAAGAGTTATGAGATCTCAGCTCAGATGACACACAGGTCAGCAGCATGAAACTGAATCACAGGAGTGAAATAAGGTGCCCAAGACCTTGGTCATTTCTTATTTCTGTATTGTTGGCAGGCCAGTCAATACTCCCATCTCGGCCGGACACAGTGGCTCATGCCTGTAATCTTAGCACTCTGGGAGGCCGAGGCAGGAGGATTGCTTGAGCTCAAGAGTTCGAAACCAGCCTGAGCAAGAGTGAGACCCTGTCTCTACTAAAAATAGAAAAATTATTCAGGCATCATGGTATCCTCCTGTAATCCCAGCTACTTGGGAGACTAAGGCAGGAGGATCCCTTGAGCCCAGGTGTTTGAAGTTGCAGTGAGCTACAATTACGCCACTGAATTCTACCCAGGGTGACAGAGTGAGACTCTGCCTTGGAAAAAAAAAAAGGATATTAAACCTCACTCTCCCCACTCGTATTCAAAAAAAAGAAAATACTCCCATCTCTCCCACAGTTCCCCTCACCCAGAAACATGATGGTGTAGACAAGATACATCCAGTCAAGTGGCAGTGGGTGCAGAGCATCCAACAAGGGGAAGCGGCACACATCCAGCCCATCCAGGTATCTTCGGTCCAGAGAGCTGAGTCCTCGCTCCTGGGGAATGTCCAGCACCATCAAGAACCCTGAGAAGACAACAGGGGAGGGGACCTCAGCTAAGGAAGCAGAATACAGTGGAACACAGTCAAGTATGTCCAGCTCCAGGGTCAGACTACTTTTCTAATCTTGCTTCTGCCATTTATTCAATATTAATTATTGAGTGCCCACTCTGTGCTAGGCATTATGCCAGCTGTTTCATCTAGAACAGCCCTTGAAGCTCGGTAAGCTAATTCCCCTTTTGTGAAAAGGGGGCTCATAACACTTTACAGAGTTACAGAGAGTATTAAATGAGAGAAGGGTACAAAATGCTATGAAAGCGAGGGTTTTGGCCAGTGTAGTCGCTTACGCCTGTAATCCTAGCACTCCGGGAGGCTGAGGCAGGAGGATTGCTTGGGCTCAAGAGCTCAAGAGCAGCCTGAGCAAGAGCGACATCTCATTTCTACTAAAAATAGAAAAAATTGGCCAGGCATAGTGCCGCACACCTGCAGTTCCAGCTGCTCGGGAGGTTGAGACAGGAGGATCACTAGAGCCCCAGAGACTGAGGTTGCTTGCAGTGAGCTATGAGGATGCCACTGCCCTCTACCCAGGGCTATAGAGCAAGACTCTGTCTCAAAACAAAAACAAAACAAAACAACAACAAAAAAACCCAGGGTTTTGATAGTTATAAAGACCCATCCTACTCGGCTTCAGAAAGTGCTCTAGGGGGTGCTTTTCAACCTTTTTTGCTTCCTGGCACTCTCAGAAAACAGTAGTAATTGGCCAACACACTGGGATGAACAGAAGAGGCTACTAAGAGCAGGAAGCCAGCTGGGGTTAAAGGTTGAGACCTCAGGACTAGTCACATTTGGGGCTGGTTAATTATTTATTGGGATACACCTAGCCAGTGTGCTAGAGGGCACTTAGGAACCTCCCTGGCCCCTATACAGATACCAGCTGCCACCTATTCTGCCTCCCCCCAGTTGTGACAACTAAAAATGTCTCCAGACATTGCCAAATGTACCCCAAGAAGCAAACTGCCTCCAGTTTAGAACTACTGTGCTAAGTGAATTAATTAATCAGCACATGTGCTGTGGCCTAAGAGTTAGGAAGCTCTAGATTAGGAAGTCACAGCTAAAATGTCTGACCCATTACCCCTGCTGTTTCTCTGATGCCCTTAGCATAGTTACTGGGCAACCATGCTACATGCAAATGTGTCCCTGCTCCCTTGCCTCTGTATTTCATATAGCCTCAGATCAAAGCATTTGTGGCCACCAAACCCTAACTGGAGGAGGCAAAGCCAGGTTTGATCCTAAACTTCACAAAGACTTCTTTTATATCAGTATCTTCAGCTCTGAGGAAAAGGGAGCTAAGTCTACTAGTAACCAAGAAATGGGCAACTGTCATTCTCCAACCCACAATCAAACTGCTCCCAACCAGAAACTAGACTCACCAAAGAGAAAACGAAAGACAGCTAGGCTTGCAGGATCCGTTGGTCGATTTAGCAGGGTTACCAACCTCCGCCAGCTGGAAAAATCTGTCCACTCAAAACCCAAGAGTTTCGCCATTCGGCTGCCCTGCCTGGGCCCTGAGGCCTGTCCAGCCTTGTCTTTCTGTAGTTTACCTGCAATCAATAAACGGACACAATGTGTGCGTGTGGGAGAGTGGAGGCAGGCTCCTCCCCAAATCACAGAAATCACAGCCCCAGTAATCCCAGGGCTTCTCCGCCAACCTAGGCTCTCCCACTGATCTGAGTACGGGAAACATCCCTGCAGTGCAGCCCCTCCTCCGAGATCCCCCAATGTCCCAGAACCCCTCAGACTACAGCTCCCTAACCGCAAAGTGCCCCACGTGTCATCACCATCCAGAAGCCGCAGACCGCAATCTCTCAGCACGCCCTCTTCCCCACTGAAGCCGCCTTCACCAGGTTCCACCGGGCGTCCTCCTGCCCCTGCCCCGGCCCCTCTAATACCAGCGCTCTTCTCTCTCCGCCGGAGGGCGGGGTCGTAAGCCTACCTGAGCTGGGCGAGGCCCGCGAGGACCGGGCAGTCACTGCCATGGTTCTACCCACGCGACGCAGGTGGACCACAGCAGTCGCAACTGAACAGCGGCGCCGCGAGGATTTGCTCCCATAGGCTCCGCCTCCCGACACATCAGCACCTGCGCGGCCGGCCGGAAAGTGCTGGCACTGTCGTAAAAGGCCCCGACCGGCGGCGCGGAGCTCCTGGTTTGGAGACGGCGCGGAACGAGGAGCCTTGGGGCGGGGCTGCACGTCCGCAAAGAGGCGTGGGTGGGCCTTGCCTCACACAGTGAGGGAGGTCAGTGCCCAGGGTATTGGTAGACCCGCTTGTCTCCGGGCGTACTGCCAGTCTTACCCCTGAGGCCTTCGGAGGCTCTTCTGCTCTTTGAATTCTAAGACGACTCGGCGCTCCTCAAACTTCCTTGGGTCCTTCTCTGACCCCGTTAGTCCTCTCCAGGTTGTAGTGTCCCTGAAGTGCTCCCTGGCTTGAAGAGTGAGGCTCAAAGGGCAGACTCTTCTTCCCCAGAGAGTTGAGGATGCTCTTGGAAGGGCTGCTGGGGCTTAGAGTCCCTTCATTCTCTCTGCTAGTACCTGCGAAGGACCCAAGGTTTGGAAGCCGCAGAGTAAACGGGAACAACCTAACAGAAGAGGGGATGCAGAGCAAGGGAACGTTCTTAGGCGAGTCTTGAGCAGAACTGTATTATGACACCTCATTTTCTCCACTGGGATTAGCCAGCTGGATAAGAAGGAAGCGTCCCAGAGTAGCAGTTCTCAAACTTTGTGTCTTGGGACCCATTTGCACTATTAGAAATTTTAGAGGACCCTAAAGAGTTTTGTTTATGTGGATTGTATCTTTTGATATTTGCCGTATTAGAAATTTTTAAGTTGAGAAAAATTTTAAATTTGTGTTTCGTTAAAAATACAACAAGCTGTGTACAGTGGTATATGCTTATAATCCCAGCTACACTAGAGGCTGAGGCAGGAGGATGGCTTGGGCCCAGGAGTTCCAGGTCAGCCTGGGCAACATAGCAAGATCCCATCTCTTTAAAAAAATACTCACAAATAAATAAAAATACAGTAGCCACCTGAGCCTCCTGTAAAACAAAAAAATACATGTTTGCATAAATAACATTTTAAATTGAAAACATATTTTCCATACAAAATGAAGAGTAGTGTTGTTTTACATACAAATCTCTAAATGTCTGGTTTAGTTGAAGACAGCTTATTCTCATATCTGCTTCTGCGTTTGAAATATTGTTGATTGAAGTGTATGCAGGAAATCTGACCTCACAGATATTTAGTTGGAAGAGAGAAAAGCATTTTAGTAGTCTTTTTAGGTAATTGTGGATATTCTTTGATACCATACTTAAACTTACAAGTTGTACTTTTTTAATGGTTAGTTGAAATGTGGAATCTGAGACCATATCTATGAATTTTAGGCTCTATTACATTAAAATCATTGGTATATCTTAAACTTTGAATGGACCTTTTGCTCATGTGTGATTTTGTAAAATCATACATATGGCCATTTGGAAAACTGGTTAACTGAGTTTAGGCAGATCTTCCAAATGTTGACATATTTCATTTTTCAATATCAAAAATACAACTACTGATCTTATCAACAAAGTCTCCTAAATGGGAAGCTGTCCAGCTCACTGTGGCAGATACAAGTTTCCCAAAGTTCTGATTTGCACTTGAAAGCTCAGATTTTGTCACTGACAACAAATACTATTTTTCGTTTTCCTTGAAGAGACGGGCTCATTCTGTTCATTTTTGAGAAAATATCTGCTAAATATGCCAGTTTGAATAACCATAGGTTGTCTCTCAGATGTCCCGTCAAGTACAATGATGTTTCATTATGGGGGAAAAAAAGGCAAAACCAAATAAAGATGCTCAACATCTTACATCATTAGAGAATTGCAAATTAAAACAACAATGTGATACCTATTAGATATTAAATACCTCCTATTAGAATGGTTGAAATACAAAGCACTGACAACACCAAATGCTGGTAAGGATATAGAACAAAAGGAAGTCTCATTCATTGATAGGAATGCAAAATTATACAGTCACTTTGGAAGACAGTTTGGCAGTATGGTTTTTTTAAGAGACGGAGTCTTACTACATTTCCCAGGCTGGAGTGCAGTGGCTATTCCCAGGCACAATTATAGCACACTACAGCCTCAAACTCCTGGGCTCAAGGGATCCTCTTGCCTCAGCCTCCCCTACACATTTGTGCCACCATGCCCTGCTCAGTTTGGCAGTTTTTTAAAAACCATATAATCTAGCAATTGTGCTCCTTGGCATTTACCCAAAAGAGTTGAAAATTTGTATCTACACAAAAATCTGCACATGAATGTTTATAGCAGCTTTATTCACAGTTGCCAACACTTGGAAGCAAACAAGATGTTCTTCAACATGTTAATGGATAAAAACTGTGGTGCATCCATGCAATGGAATATTACTAGTAAAGAGAAATGATAGCTGAGCATGGTTGTACACACCTGTAGTTCGAGCTACTCTGGAGGCTGAGGGAGGATGGACTGTGTGGCTTGGGAAGTTTGTACTAACTCTTTGAGGACTGCTCAAAATTAGATGGTTCCATTAAGTTCAGCGTTTATGGTCTATTATGTGCTAAGGACTGGAAAATTTACAGAGGAGGAAACACAAATAATTAAGTTGTGGCCTCTGTCCTCTAGGAGTTTAAGGGTAAGAAAACTTAATAATAAAAGAATATAAGCCGAGTGTGGTGGCTCACGCCTGTAATACTAGCACTCTGGGAGGCCAAGGCAGGAAGATCGCTTGAGCTCAGGAGTTCAAAACCAGCCTGAGCAAGAGTGACACCCTGTCTCTACTAAAAATAGAAAAAAGTTGTGGTGATGCGCACCTGTGGTCCCAGCTACTCCAGAGGCTGAGGCAGGAGGATCTCTTGAGTCCAGGAGTTTGAGGTGCTGTGAGCTAGACGGACACCATTGCAATCTAGCCAGGGTGACAGAGTGAGACTCTGTCTCAAAAAAAATAAAATTTTAAAATACATATAAAAGAATACAAAATAATAGAATAGTAATAAGAGTAATAGAATGTAGAAAGTCATACATGCTATTAAATGAATGCTATGGGAGTGCTGAGGAAGAAATGAATTACAACTGGAGAAATCAGGGAAGTTTTGAAGTAGCAGCACTTGAGCTGGGCTTAGAAGGATGAGTACAATTTTGTAAGGAGAGAGGTAAATCGAAAGTTCTTAAAAGTCTTGGGTGAACCGAGTGCTTTCTGGGAAAGAGAAACACAGCTGTGCTAACTCAGCACCTCTCCATCTCGTGATTTTAACTTGTTTTTCTTCAAGGGGTTGGTCTCCAGTTTTTCCTTTCAGGACCCATATGCAAAGATTTGTGGTATTTAGCATTCATTTATTCATAAAATAGTCCAAAGTTTAGGAAATTTTTTTTTGGAAAGAAATTTTTTAATGAATCTTTTCTAATAAAAATCATCTTTCTGTCTGCACTGTGGAGAAAGAGGCCTTTTTTCAGATCTCTCAATTCAATATCCCATTTAGTAAGTTGGCTACTATGTGCAAGGCATATGTTATATGCTACAGTGGATATCAAAATGAGGACTCAGCCCCTGCCTGCCTTCACAGAACTTAGACTCTTGGAGGGGTGAAATGTGTATGCAGTTAATGGCAAAGCACATGAAAGAGTCTATAAAAGAATATAAAATGTGATGGAGATTAGAAGAGGAAGAAGTTAACTTCAGTTAAGAGAAATCTGGAAGGCTTCATGGAGGGTATGTCTTACCTGTGAGTAGAATTTCCATAGGCAGTGATGAGTGAAGGCTTTAGGCAAAGATATAAAAGTGGGGTGGTGTAGGGTGTTTGGGAAAGAGCTTGTAATTTGGTGTGACTGGAGGGCTGGGAGGTGACTCTCAGGGGAGATAAACTTTAGAAAAGCAGACTGAGAACAATCTTGGAATACCAGGCTAAGAAATTTGGGCTTTAACCTGGAGGCAGGGTGGAGCATACTTAAATACATGTTTTGGGATGATAGCAAGTGGCTACAAGAGGAATGGATGGAAAAAGAAAGTCCAGTTTGGGAGTGGCTGGAATGTCCAGAGAAGAGATCATGCTGGTATTAACTAGGAAGCAGGCCGGGCGTGGTGGCTCATGCCTGTAATCCTAGCACTCTGAGAGGCCAAGGTGGGAGGATTGCTCGAGGTCAGGAGTTCGAGGCCAGCCCGAGCAAGATCGAGACCCCATCTCTACTAAAAATAGAAAGAAATTAGCTAGATAACTAAAAATATATATATAAAAAAATTAGCCAAGCTTGGTGGCACATGCCTGTAGTCCCAGCTACTTGGGAGGCTGAGGCAGAAGGATTGTTTGAGCCCAGGAGTTTGAGGTTGCTGTAAGCTAGGCTGATGCCATGGCACTCTAGCCTGGGCAACAGAGTGAGATTCTGTCTCAAAAACAAAAAACAAAAAAACTAGGAAGCAGAACATGGTGTGGAAATGAGGGGGTGGATATGAAAGACATGTGACCCTGAATGAACCAAGATTTGGTGATGACCCTTTGCTTCTTTGGCTACTACTCCTACCACCTAGCAGTTTTTCCTTATAAAGTTATTGAAATTCCATTTCTTCTGGGGTGGAGCCTTCCTCTACTATAAAGGAATCAAAATGTTTTTTTTTTTTTTGGAACCCTGCCCATAGTACATTTCTGCTCGTAGCACATTGTTCAGAGCCTTATTGGATGTCTTACCTTGTGAGGTGATATCAAGGTGGTCTTCTGACAAAGTGGAATGTTGTAATGTGTGCACAGGCCAGACCAAGCCTGCAGGAATCCTGCATGGGGAAGATGAGGGTGAACAGGCCACATGCCCAACTGTGGGCACTTTGGATGCTCCCTGATGACAGTTGCCAAGCCCCGAGTCAGCTCCCTCAGGGATGCCCACAAATGTCCAAGGCTGGCAGTGGTGTACCAGAACCCAGTAACTCCTCAACTATTAGAACCCTGATTCCCATCCTGGAGACCTTTCTCCATTTCTTTCTGCTCCTCTTAGACCTCCTACTCTCAGTCTCCATTTCTTGGCAACTCTCATGTTTTCCTACCCACCACCTTACTTAGCAGCTAGAATTCTTAATAGTCATCACAATAGCCAACATTTACTGGGCTTTTGAAGTGTCAGGCTTAGAGTTGTCAGGCAAGTTTGTCCAAGGTCATGTACATATTAAGGTATAGATCAGCCTGTCCAATAGAAATGTAATTTAAGCCACATTATAATGTGTGATTTAAAATTTTTTAGTAATCACATAATTTAAAATCTGGCCAAATGAAAAAAGCAAAACAGGTGAAATTAATTATATTAATATCTTTTATTTAACTCAATATATTCAAAACATTATTGCAACATGCGTAACCAAAGTCACTTAAGCTCATACCACTCCTATCAGACAGCCAATAAGCCCAGAGGCAAGGTGTTAGGGCAAGGAAAGCGACTCTTGTTCAGAGACATAGCAAACTGAGATGGTGGCGACTAACGTCCTAAAGAACCATCTTAAGTTGGTATGAACTTCAGGCTCCCTTTTATCTTAAGGGAAGGGGAAAGGTGGGAGGTTGGATTGCAAGAGGTAACCGAGGACCACAGACAACTGGACTTCAGCGAGGGTCTGAGGAGGTCGTAAAACTTTTTTGCTTTTCAGTTGACTTTGGAGGACAAAGGTCACAAAGTTCCTACAAATCTTTAACATAGCATTGTTATTTGTGTGTTTACTTTTCTTATTTCCCCAGAGTTAGTTTTGGAAAAGAGACAGTTATCATCTTTCTCCTAGCCTACCTGCAGAGCTAAGCAGAAGCTTTTAACCTAAAGGATATATTACCACAGGGGGTCAGAAACAAAATGGAGCAAGTTATGCTAAGCTTCCCTTCCACTGTAACACATGCCATCAATACATAAAATTATAAATATAAACTGACATTCTCTTTTTCATACTAAATCTTTGAAATCTGGTGTGGGTTTTACACTTATAACACATCTCAATTCAGACTAGCCATATTTCAAATGCTCAACAGTCACGTGGGGTTAGCAGCTACTGTGTTGGACAGCACAGGAATAGTTCAGAGACTCTAAGCTATCTCCATCTGGCTACAATGCAGCCTTCCTAAGGACAGAGGAGAGGCAGTCACATTCTCTGTGAAGCAGGCTTGTACACACCTCGTTTCCCAGACTGTCCTGGCCACCGAAGTTCAGGCCTGCATAATCTCATAACCTTACAATCTAATTGGGGACAAGATTTTATTATAAGGTAGAACAAAAGTGTCTGAAAATGCTAACAGGGGTCTAAAATTTATTAAAGTCTTTAAAAAAGTATTTCTTGGAAAGGCTGACATTTCCTCCTTGGAACTGTTATTTCTTCTGGGATGGGACAAGAATGTTTGTTCCCTTCTGCATGTCCCTGTTATTGTTCTTTTGTCTTGATAAACACCATCCGGGAAGAACAGATTTTCTCTGGTCTGGAGCCAGGTTAGTGGAAAAATCCTTTGCCCTGGACCCCCTTCTGGTCTATGGGGCAGTCCTCTGACCACTGACTACTTTCAACTATCCCCTTGGTGGCCCCTGAGAGAAATGCAGGATTGCTAAACTCTGGAAGGGAGGGAGGGGGTTGGAGAGCCATGGTTTCCTGATTACTACTTCGTTGTAGACACGAGCATGGCACGTGCTATCTTTTTACTTCTTACCACCACTCTGAGCTTAGCATTAGCCCCTGCAAACCGTAGGGAGGTGAAGAGCTTCACTCAGAGTCCCGCAACTGGTAACCCAGAGCTTTCTGACATCAGAGCCCAGGATCACAGCATTCCAGACTTTGGGGTTTTAGTGCTTTCTGCCCACCCAGGGACCTAGGAACAAGGGCACAATTTCCAGCAAGAAATTTTTAGGTCTGCATTCTGTTTCCAAAAGCACCTGACAGGGTGGTTATGATTGAACTTGGTCTCTAGAAACCAGAGTCAGAGATTCAAGACATCAAAAGGACTGCCTTTTCTAGATCAGGAGGTCCTGCCTCAGGAAAGCTAGGAGGGCTGCCTGGTCTTTCTTTTCTCTCTCTGACAAGTTAGAAGACATTTGGCTCCAGGGAGCCCTGTTGCTTTAAGCTTAAGCCGTTGTTTGGGAGGCGACTGGGAGGGCAGTGGAGGGTGCCCGCCTACCTGGGGGAACCTGCGTGAGGTGTGGCTGCGACGGCTTGGGCTGCGAGGTGGGCGGGGGCGGGCTGAAAGTTGGAGCTAGCAGGAAGTGAGCCGCCGGCTGCCGGGGAGGAAGCAGCCTAGGCGAGTTCAGCTGCTGACAGGCCTGAGCTGCTGGGAGTCATGGTGAGCGATCTGGGAACTAGGAAAGGGCTGATTTACAGAGGAGCCAGAGGGGGCTCGGGACTGGGGGTTGGCTGTGCCGGGAAAGGAGAGTTGGTGGTAAAGTTAGAGGGCTGGGCCAGCGCTGCCTGTGGCCTCTCTTCTTTGACAACTTGGCTGCAAATAGCTCTGAGCCATCTGGGCGGGTGTTCCTGCTCCTTCTCTACTGTCTCCCTCCCCTGACCTGTGTGCTGGCCAGGAGCAGGGCTCCAGCGGGGATGGGGGGGTCCGAATTCCAAGGAAAGAGTTGTTGCGCCGCCCTCCACCTCCTCCTCTGGCCGAGCCTCAGCCGGGTGTTGTGACCCTACTCGGCAGCGCCTCTGCTGTTCCCAGCTCAGATTCCAGACCCGCTGCAGGAGCTCTCCCCCTGGGCCTTTCACTTCACCCCTGCACAGAAACCCAAAGGATTTGTCTGTCCACCGAATCCAAGGAATCAGCTCCTTCTCCATTAACGTGAGGAAGAGAGCTAAGAGTCTGTAACCGAACCAGAAGTTGGTTCTCTGTGATAATCTAGTTTTAACCCGCACCCTAGCCTGTTTCTGGAGGCCCAGTGGGTCAGGAAGGGAGGAGCTTAATAATGTTTTTCCCTCCTTGTTCCAAAACCTTATCATGAAGTCTCTGAGATGAGGCATTAGCCAGGGAGGACATGTCCTCCATTTCCCCCCAACGCCCAGGCGGGTGTTTTTATTGAGTATCTGCATCAGTGGGCAGTGGCTTGGTGCCTGCACGTGGTGCCAAGTGGTAGGGAAAGCAGAAGTATGTGGCTCAACGGTTCAGGGCGCCTTGTGGGGGACTTGGTTGCCTGTTTCTCTGGGTCACAGCAATGGAACTGCAGTTAGATTGCCCAGCAGGCCCAGCAGCCGGAACAGCTCTCCAGCAGCTGTCTTGGAGACAGAGAAGCCTGGGCTAGGTGGGGGTGTCCTGCTGGCCAGCACAGGTACTTTTAATGAGGACCCAGTGGGATCAGCGAAGGGAGTATGGCTCCAGGCATTGGTCAACAGTGGTGGGCTCTGCACTGGAGGGGAATGTTGTGGGATGCTGGCTCTGCTGTCCTCTGTGATGCTCTCTGAGGAACAAGGAAGCAGTGGAGTGAGATTTAGTGGGGTGCTGCTTTTCCTTGTCAGGGGCCCTGAGAATCCAAAAAGAAGGTTAATCTGGTGTGCTTAGCATCAGATCTCACCCTCTAGGGCTTAAGAATGCAGAAGTCATTCTTGAAAAGATCTTCTTTGTAAACAACTTAAGCATTACAAATGGCTGAAGTCCACCTTAGGTCTTACCTTCCCCTAGCCTCTGAGGCTGAGTTTCTCCTTCTTAAACCACTTGGTCTAATTAACCCTTGTGCTGCTGCACAGGAGGAAGCCAGTGGAGGTGGAGGAAATGATCATGTGCGGAACCTGCAGAGCCAGGTGGAGGGAGTCAAGAATATCATGACCCAGAATGTGGAGCGGATCCTGGCCCGAGGAGAAAACCTGGACCATCTCCGCAACAAGACAGAGGATCTGGAAGCCACAGTGAGATGGGGAGCCCACTGAGGGCTGGAGGAAGAGAAGGAGGGAGAATTATTGAGAGGAAGAGAATTTTTTTGGTGGGGCAAAATGAACAGGAGGGATGGAAGTCTGCCATTTCCGTCACCTGTCACCTGTTTGGGGAGCCGATATGAGCTGAGTCCCCACTTCTGAATCTGCTGTGCTCCACTGATTGGTATAGAGTCCGGGGAATGGGTCCAATGACTAGGGCTTGGGGTGGGGGTCTGACCAACAGAGGCATTTTCTGAGACGGACAGACAGCACAGGCAGCCTGTGCATTTTTAGGCTCCTCTCCTATGAAACTGATTTTACCTCTGAAGCCTGCTCTTGACAATCCTTTGGACCTGACCTCCCCAGGGTGAAAATATTGGCTCTGGGAAAATCCTCCTAGGGCCTTTGGCCTCCTTTAGGAGTAATTAGGCAGGGAGTGGAAAACTGCTAGAGTCTTGCTGAATCGGCTTTAAAAAGAAGCTAGAAAGAGTAGTGAAATTCTTTGGTCCCAGGGTCCTCTGCCAGCTGAAGGCTAAAATAATAATCTCCTACACGTCTTGTTAGGCCTCATTCTTCTCTCTCTTCAGCCAGGGGCTGAGGCCAGCTGCTCAGGCAGGGAGTAACTCCACAGTTCAACAAAGGCTGGAGCCTCCATGTCCAGCGGGGAGAGACTGGCTCTGGCTTTGAGTCTTGTGTGTAACTTTGGGTATTACTCTTTTGTCTCCCTGGGACTTAGTGCCTCTTTCTGCAGCTTAATCTGGGGAGCATGGCCCAGGGAAACTTAGTGTCTGCAACTTGAGTTGTGGGAGTAGGAAGAGAAGTTTCCTCACTTCCTACCCCCTGTGCTGTCCTGGTCCCTCCTCCAGCAAGGAGTCTTGGAGTGGGAGATGTGCCCACCTTGGGGCCTACACCCCTGGCCCCAGGGACTGCCCTCCTAAGGGCAGATTGTGCTGCAGTGTCACAACTCTGCATGTAAGCATGTGTTAATGACCCCTCAATGTGCATGACAGTGCAGGGGTAAGAAAACAAAGCAGACCCCCTAGTCACATTCAGGACTTACCAGGAGCCTAAGAATTCTAAATTTGAACTTGGCCCTCCAGAGTGTTAGGAAGGTATATTTGTCAAGGTAGGCAGATAGAGTATCTTTTATTTAACAGTTTGTTACCTCTGCTTCTAATGTAAACACTTAGATGTATGGCATGTGGGGTTCTGTTTGCCCTCTTATTCCATTGGGAGAAGCCAATGGGTCACTCACTCTACCTTATCCCCAACAGTCTGAGCACTTCAAGACGACATCGCAGAAGGTGGCTCGGAAGTTCTGGTGGAAGAACGTGAAGATGATTGTCCTCATCTGCGTGATTGTTTTTATCATCGTCCTCTTCATCGTGCTCTTTGCCACTGGTGTCATCCATTAAGTAACTTAGGGAGCCCCACCCACCCTGCCCTCTTCTTTGGGGGCAACCCCTCATAATAGGTGCCAGGAGGGCCCTCTCTCCTGTCCTCCTCCGCAGGGAATGCTGCTAGGTCCTACTGCCCCTCCCCCCTGAGGCCCCTCTGCCATATCATATGCCTCAGGGAGCACCTTGGTCCCCCAGAAAGAGAGAGCTGGACTGCGGCTGCATTTCATGGGTCCTCAGAGTGGGTTGGAGAGACCCAGAGGGCCCAGCATGTGGCTGGGAAGCAGTTGGTGGCTAGGGGGCAATAAAGACCTTTCAGTATCCTTATGTGTAAGAGGCACTTTCTCCCTTTCCATTTTGCCTTTGGCTTTTCTATTTCTTTTCTCCCCGAGGACTCTCTCTGGCTGAGGGTCTCCCACCTGAGGCCCAAGTTGTCAAAGGATGAGAGTATATGTTTGGAGAAGAAAGATTTTATTCGTCCCTGCTCCATTCATTATCATGGGACTCAAGAACAAGAATTTTTGGGGGGTCTTGGCATATGGAAAATTCAAAACTTTCACAGCTTTTTTTTTTTTTTTTTTAAGCAATAGGGTCTCACTCTGTCACCCAAGCTGGAATGCAGTGGTGTGATCATAGCTCACTGCAGCCTCAAACTCCTAGGTTCAAGTGATCCTCCTGCCTTAGCCTTCCGAGTAGCTGGGGCTACAGGTACATGCCACCATGCCTAGCTAATTTTTTAATTTCTATAGAGACAGGTTTTGCTGTGTTGCCCAGGCTGATCTCGAACTCCCAGCCTCAAGTAATTCTCCCACCTTGGCCTCCCAAAGTTCTGGGATTACAGGTGTGAGCCACTGCACCCTGCCCCTTCACAGCATTTTAGGATAGTATGCAAAATTTTTAAGTGTCCCCCTTGGGTCTTGTCACGGCCCTTTATTACTCTTTTTCTGCAGTTGTTAGCTGAGACATGATGCCGACCTGGACAGAGCATTTAGGAGCTGGCTGAGGGCCTCCTGCCTCTTCTGCCATGGCCCTCTCTCTTCCATGGCCCTGTTGTAGTCTAGAGCCAAGGGTTGGAGGAACTGGACTGCTTTTCCTTTTCTTATAGTTCTGCATGTTCTGTTTGTCTTTTCTCTGCCCCTACCCTTTGGGACTTACTAAGGCCTCTGGGTCTCAGCTGTCCTGAGGGGGCGAGCATCTCTTGCCCGCATCCCATGGCTGGGCACAGTCAGTGTCACAGGACAGGGCCATGGTCTTCCTTCCCCTCCGTGCACAATGAGCCTCTCTGTCTTCAGGCCTCCCTCCTCCCTGCCAGGTTCCACCATCATTGTCACTCTTTCCAGTGCCTAGTCTGCCTTGGTTTGTGGGGAGGGTTCTTGCCATCTCTGTCCCTGTGTCCTTCAGACTCTCCAGAATTGGAAACAACCTGTTTTGGGGAGGAGGTGGGGAAGGGGCAGGGTTGGGAGACAGGATTTGGGACTAGACTGGCAAGTCAGGTTCTGGAATCATGCTCTGAAATTTGGGGAGGGAGGAGGAAAGCACAAAAGAGACCCTCGGGGCAGTTTTTGCCCCAATTTATGTCCATCTTCTCTCCCCTCAGTCCACTCAAAGTCTAAGAAACTGAGGTGACATCTCTTCCTTGGGACCCAGGCTGTCCAGGGTGGGGGTGAAGGTCGAGAAACCCTCTTTGTCGGGAACTTCTATGTTCACAGAGGCTCAGCCCCAGGGAGGGAAGCCCTCATCCCGGTTGATAAAGAGGGGCCTCATTTGGGATGTTGGGGGTGGCATGGGGTGGGCGGGGAACAGGTGATTGGTGGTTTCTCTGTAGCACTGATAGAAGATGGGTACAGTCAGCTCAGGAAGGCTCTGAAGTGTGGCAGACACGCCAGCCTCCCCACCATCTGAGCAACAGGTTCACACCAGGGCAGAACTGCGCTTGCCCTCTTAGGAGGAGAGATACAGACAAGCTAGAGCCAGAATCTCACCCATGGGGTCTTCACATAACATAGAGTTTACCATTTTAAAGTGTACAATTCAGTGACCTATGTATTCTGAAGGTTGTGCAACCATCACCTCTCTTTAGTTTCAGAACTTTTGGGGGACCTGTTTTTGGTGATGGGTGACATGCACCCAGGAAGTGGCAAAGATCCTGCCACCTTGTGGCATCTTGTTCATGGGTCTCCAGCACCTAGCACAGTGCCTGACAATGGCATTCATACAGATGCTTGTTGAATGATGACGCCTCCCCAGCTAAACCCGATCTACCCGTCTGGATGCAGCCCGGGAGAGGTCGGCAGGGCCCGCTCTGCTGTGCCCATCTCAGAGATTGGTCCCCTAGGTGTGGCCCGCGTACAGACCTGGCGGCGTGCGGCTCAGGCGTGGCCCCCAGTTCGCGAGGCTGAGGTGTCATCCGAAGTCAGGCGTCAGCTGCCCGGAAGGAGGCGCCCCCAAGGACCCGGTCTCTGTCGCCGGTCGCTTTCGATTTGACCTGGTCTCAGTCTCCGCTTGAGGAAGGCGCGCCCCCCGCCCTCGCTGGGCGGCTCGCCCCGCCCCGCCTCTCCGCTTCCTTCCCGGCCGCTGCCCCTGCGGCCGCTGGGCAGAGAGGAGCCGGAGCAGGCGAGGAGGCGGCGGCGATGGTGAGGGGCCGGGCGGGGCCGGCCATCCTGGCGAGGGGCAGAGGGCGAGGGTAGGAGAGAGGAGTCCGAAGTCCGCGGGCGGGGGCGTCCCCCCCCCCGGCCCGCGCTGGTCCCAGCGAGGTGACCACGGCCAGTAGCGGGACGGGGGCCGGACCCTCCGCTCCGCGCGGGGAGGGAAAGTGAGGCGTGCGCCCCGTCCGGGCTGCCCCGCGGAGGGAGCGGGCTCGGGCTTCCCATTCTCCTGGAGCAAAGCAGTTAAGAGCACCGGCTCTGGAGTCACACTCCGGGCTGGGATCCCGGCTCGCTGACCCCGGGACAAGTCTCTTAACCTCCTTGAGCCTCCTTTTCCGCATCTGTGAAGTGGGGTCAGCAATACCTGCCTTGGGTCATTGCGAGGTTAAAGGAGATACAATGGCAGAGACCCGCCTGGCACTCCGAAGCCACTACTAAGAAGTGGTAGGCAATGTGATGATGACCTTTTCGGCCCTTCCCGCAGCTGCGAGCAGCTACGCTTGGCCCAGGAGTCGGAAACCTGAGCAGATGAGGTGGCAGACGTCATTCCAGCCCCATGGCAGGGTGTTGGAGAGCAAACTCCTTCCCCGGGGGAAAGAGAAAGGCAAATGTTTACTGTAAAAGTTCCACTGAAGTTATCAGTGTGGCACAGGGCTGACTCCCTCCTAACCTCTACCTAGTGACACATTCCTGAGTTGAGTCACTCCCACTCCTCTGCAGACTATGGCCTCTGTCCTCACTTGCCATCCCCAAGGGAAAGGTGTCAGGAAAAACTGGTGCCAGTTTCCCCCCTACACTGGGGCTCCTGGGAAGATAGGCTGGTCAGGAAACAGGCTTGGTGCTTTAAGATTCTGCCTTGGAGAAACTGGCAGAGGTGTGATGGATATGTGGCCTGGCTAGGGGTCATGATGCTTGGACAGCCTCTTCTCCAGAGAACTGGAGGCAGGAAGAGGAAGTAGGGCAGGAAGGTAGCACTGAGCTCTGAAGCCACGCCGGGAAACTCAGGGAGACTCTGAGAAAGGACAGATCCCAACCCACTTTGAAGCATGCAGGGCAAGGGATCAGGCAGGATTAGGGGTTCAGCTACCCTTAGCTTTTGGAGAGAAGCGGAAATTCCTGAAATAAAGGCTGGATCCAGGATAATTTATCCGGGCTGGCTGGGCATGGTGGCCTACACCTGTAACCCCAGCACTTTAGGAGGCCAAGATGGGAGGATCTCTTGAGCCCAGGAGTTTGAGGCTGCAGTGAGCTATGATCATGCCACTGCACTCCAGCCTGGGGTGACATAGTGAGACATTGCTATTTAATTGAATAAAAGGAGGGGGCGGTTACTGGAAAACCTTGGGCCTCTCACAGATACATTTGAGGCAAATAGTAGATGAAGGCCTTGGGAGGGTGTATTGCTCTCTCTCCTCCACTCATCCTCTTCTAAACCCATCGTTCTGTCTCTTCCTTCACTCTTGCTCCTTTCTCTGTCCTCAGTTCTCTCCCTTCCTCCCACCCCTTTCCCTACCTGGTCCTTCTTTTCCCTTCTCTATGACTCATGCAATCTACAAATTTTTCTTAAGCATTTCCTTTATGCTAGTCGTGGTGACAGGTATAGGGGATAGAGTAGGAACAAAGCAGTGATGGGAAAGATGGAAACTGAATCATTACTTGAATTCATTCATCTTGTAGATGGTCCTTTCTCCAAAGAACGTGTGCTTTGAGCCATAGGCCTCCCTTATACGCACACAAGTTGAGTTGGCAGCATCCAAAGGGTTGGTGGGTCTTTAGCCAGCCAGCTAAAGCATCTGACGTCCCTTAACCTGCATCTAATTTAGCACAGGGGTTAAGAATGTGTTGCCTGGAGTCTATGTTGGCTCAACTCACTGGCTCTGTGATCTTGGACAGATGATTTAATGCCTCTAGGCCAAAGTTTCCTATAAAACTGGGATAATAGTACTGTCTTCAGTGGGTTGTTGTGAGGATTAAATGACATAGAGCGAATGAACAACTAGCAGCATAGTGCTTAGCTCAGAGTATGTAGCCATTGGATGGTGGCTGTTACTATTGCTCAAGATGCAAAACCTTCTCAACAGCCTGCAGTGCCTGATGGAAATAAACTAGGTACCAGTTATCAAAGGCCCATGTAAAGTCCTGTATTTAGATTAGAAACAACTGGGGCCAGCCAGGCACGGTGGCTCAAAACACATGTTCTTTGGAACGTTCTGTAATCCTAGCACTCTGGGAGGCCAAGGCAGGCGGATCGTTTGAGCTCAGGAGTTTGAGACCAGCCTGAGCAAGAGCGAGACCCCGTCTCTACTGAAAAAAATAGAAAGAAATTAGCTGGACAACTAAAAATATATAGAAAAAATTAGCCGGTCATGGTGGCGCATGCCTGTAGTCCCAGCTACTCCAGAGGCTGAGGCAGAAGAATCGCTTGAGCCTGGGAGTTTGAGGTTGCTGTGAGCTAGGCTGATGCCCCGGCACTCTAGCCTGGGCAAAAAAAGAAAAGAAAAGAAAAGAAAAGAAACAACTAGGGCCAGGCATGGTGGCTCACGCCTGTAATCCTAGCACTCTGGGAGGCCGAGGCTGGAAGATTGCTTGGGGTCAGGAGTTTGAGACCCTGTTTCTAAAAAAAAAAAAAAAAAATTAAATAAATACAAATAGAAACAACTAAATGCACAAGTTTGTAAAAGGGAAGACCTTGCATGGCTTACATTTTGTAAAACTTATCTATCTAAGAGGTTTTATTGGCCATAAGTATTATATAGTTCTTAAGATCTGGCTGCTAAAAAAAGGAAGAAAAGAACTAGGGAAATTTGGGCCACATCAATAACAATAGTGCTTATTTATTGAGCATTTAGTACGTGTCAGGCATTGTGCTAAGCTTTTTATTTATAATGCGCCACATAATCCTTAGCTGGCATTATGAGGTAGATATTATTCTTATCACCACTTTATAGATGAGGAAGTGGAGGGTCAGAAAGGTCACATCCTCTGTCTCAGTCACTCAGCTGGGGAGTAGCAGAGGCAGGATTTGAATAAACAGAGGGATGCAATGCAAAGCCCTGCTCTTTGTCTCTGAGCTCAGCCAAGTGCTGACTGAGGGAGGAGATGAGACACCACTACTGGCACCCATCCCTTTGACAGAGGAGGGGGGACAAGGGGAGTTAGGATGAGGAGGAGGTTTTTGAGACCTGTGTTTTCTTTCTTTCTTTCTTTCTTTCTTTCTTTCTTTCTTTCTTTTTTTTTTTTTTTTGAGACAGAGTCTTGCTCCATTGCCCAGGTTGGAGTGCAGTGGCATGATCATAGCTCACTGTAAGGTCGCACTCCTGGGCTCAAGCGATCCTCCTGCCTCAGTCTCCTGAGTAGCTGGGACTACAGGCATGTGCCACCATGCATGAGCCACCATGCTGGCTAATTTTAAAATTTTTAGTAGAGACAGGGTCTTGCTCTTGCTCAGGCTGGTCTCGAACTCCTGACTTCAAGGAATTCTCCCTTCTCGGCCTCCCAAAGTGCTGAGATTATAAGCATGAGCCACCGCATCTGGCCAAAAGCTGTGTTTTCAAAGGAGGAACCAAGGGTATTCACCCTAGAAAAACCCAACAGGAGATTTGAGTGCTGTGGAGGGCATATTCTGTATAGAGGGTAATGGTCTGTCAAGAACATTTCCTGCGGAACTGCTACCCTCTGGCAATGACATAGCTGCTTTCCTCTCACCCTGGCTCGAAACCTCAAGCCCTGCAGGCCCTTGGCCTCGGGTCTCAGAAATGCCTCTTTCACCTGCTCTTCCCCTCCAAGCTCTTGCTACCCACTGACCTCGGCCTGCTCGGCATCTCCTCACACCCTTGCTGATGGCACTTTCCCACCCCTTCTGGCCGGCCTCTCTGCCTGGACTCTTCTCACTCTCATCCATGCCTGTTTACCACCAATAGAGAGACTCTCCGGAAACACTTCTCTGCTGTGCCCATGGCTCAAAAACCTGCACTAGCTCTTAAGTTTTGTCACTCCCTCGGAGCTAGTCTCCTCTATTTGACTTCTCCTGCCTTCTCCAGCCCCACTCTGCCCCTCTACCTGGTCCGCCACTGTCAGTGTGCGTCCCTATCTCTCAGTGCTGGAATGTGCCAGCTCCATACCATCCCGCAAGGGGTCACCCCACCCTTCCAGTCACATTCTTACCCTTCCAATGGCACCCTCTGTGCGGCGGGCCATGACACTGACCTATCTATACCACACAGTGTAACTCTTTTCTTTAACTATCATATATGTCTCTTCCCCAGTGGCAGAGTGATCTCCTTCTAAACAGGAACAATTCATTCAGAAACTGTTTATCGCGTGTCCGCTGTCTGCCAGGCACTCTGCTGAGTTACACGGTGGCGTAAGGCAGTGTGGCCCTTGCTCTCTGGTTGCTTAACTCCTTCCACATTTCCTGGTGCTTTATTTCTCGTGGTGCCAGCAGAGACCTGTGCACACAGTCAGTGTCCTTTTTCCTCTGGTCCAGGCGGGCCAAAGAGCAATGGAGACTTGAGCCTGAGGGCTCTGTGTTCCTTGGAGCGGATGTGTTCTTTTAGGCCTGGGCCCATCTTGGCTCCAGGCAGTCCTGGCTTCACAGTGGGGGGAAACTGGTCCAGATTAGAGCTGGAGACACAGCCAGCTCTCCGGAGAATGTGACCCAATGTCACCCCTTGTTGGAGAACAAGATAACAACAGCTGTAGAGTTCAGAATAGAAAAAAAAAAAATGATAGGCTGGGCACGGTGGCTCATGCCTGTAATCCTAGCACTGTGGGAGGCTGAGACAGGAGGATTGCTTGAAGTCAGAAGTTTGAGACCACCTTGAGCAAGAGCAAGACCCTGTCTCTACCAAAAAGGGGAAAATTAACCAGGTGTAGTTAGTGGTGAGTGCCTGTAGTACCAGCTACTCTGGAGGCTGAGGCAGGAGGATCACTTGAGCCCAGGAGTTTGAGGTTGCAGTGAGCTATGGTGACACCACTGCACTCTACCCAGGGCAGTAGAGTGAGACTCTGTCTCCAAAAAAAAAAAGAAGAAGAAGAAGAAAAAGAAAAAAATGATAATATCCAGCATCTTGTCAATCTCCAGCAATGATTGTCATTTTCATATCCTTGTTCTTTCTCAAGTTTTTGCCTCAAACTGACTGTGGGGAAGGTCAAAGGGCAGAATAATGGAGCCTTGTTGAATACTACAGTAGTAACAATAGTGGTGATGATGGTTGACTCAGGAAGCAGGAGAAGGAGCGTAGTTTCGCTCTCTCTTCATCATTCCGCTGTGTTCCCCAGCTGCTGTTTCCCCCAGCTGCTCCTTCCCCCAGCCTGCAAGTGCACCCTTCCCTGGAGTGGTTTACCTTCCCCCTCTCAAAGTTGATTGCTTTTCTAGCTCATGGGTAAACATTGACCTATTTGGGTTTCAAATGCCTGCCCCTTGAAACTCCTGCTGGGCTAGATAAACACACTGGGAGAACATCTCTCAAGAGTTGCTTTTGGATAGGCTATAATGCAGTTGGCCCACTCACTGAGTCCTTGCAGTGGTCAGCACTGTGCTGGCTTCCTGGGCCCCTGGGACAGTGGTGGAGGGAGGGAGGGTACTGACTCCCCACCCTCCCTCTGGGAGCTTGTGGTGGGGTTGGGCAGATAGGACTCATACCCTGGGAATGCTTGGAGGTCGTGTGTAAGGCAGCTGCAAGAGGCCTGAAGGAGGATTCTTGCCTGAGTAGGAGGTGGTCCTCTGTTACCACTGGATCCCTTTCAACACTTATGTTTTCTGGTTTTAAGTGGAATTCAGGCAAGTGCCAAAATGTCTGCTACAGACAATGGGTGATGTGGGCTGGCAGGAAAGGAAGTGTGGTCTCTTCTGTGAGGAGATGCGGACAGGGCTGGGCTGTGGGAGAGCAGACTGAGAGGAGGGAGTTGCTGTGGTTTACTAATCTGCTGGTATTCATCTCCCTGAAATGTCCATGCACCTGCCCCGAGCCTCCTGCTCTGAGTCTCTCTGCCATGTACCCAAGGCCCAGTGCCCTTCTTGTTCATGACCCAGTCTTTTTCTTTCTCCCCTGGCCTCTCAGTCTGCCCCAGCTTGGACCCTGCACCTCCCTTCCCAGACCTCTGAAATGAGTTCGGGCTTGTTAGCTGAGGCTGCTGCCAGACTGGGAAATTCAAGGCTTGGTCTCATTTTTGTGAGTTGGACTCCAGTGAAGATCCTGGCTGACTAGGAGGTGGGAGGCCAGGCACCAGGTCGGCTGAGGTTCCCAGGCAGAGAGGGAACTTGGGGCACTGATTCAGAGAGTGTGGTCAGGCCAATAGGCAGAACTGGCCTGACCAGTCAGAAGCCTGAGGGAGGAGATCCATCCGAGCTTCTCAGTTAGGCAGCGGGTGTTAGGCAGAAACTATGACATGTGCTGGTCCAAAATTACCTTTCTAGGCCAGGCAGGGTGGCTCACACCTGTAGTCCCAGCTACTCAGGAGGTGGGAAGATAGCTTGAGGCCAGGAGTTTGAGACCAGCCTGGGCAATATAGCAAGATCCTATCTCTACAAAATCTTTTTTTTTTTTTTTTTTTTTGAGACAGAGTCTCACTTTGTTGCCCAGGCTAGAGTGAGTGCCGTGGCGTCAGTTTAGCTCACAGCAACCTCAGACTCCTGGACTTAAGCGATCCTACTGCCTCAGCCTCCCGAGTAGCTGGGACTACAGGCATGCGCCACTATGCCCGGCTAATTTTTCTATATATATTTTTAGTTGTCCATATAATTTCTTTCTATTTTTAGTAGAGACGGGGTCTCGCTCTTGCTCAGGCTGGTCTCGAACTCCTGACCTTGAGCGATCCACCCGCCTCGGCCTCCCAGGGTGCTAGGATTACAGGCGTGAGCCACCACGCCCGGCCTACAAAATCTTTTTTTTTTTTTTTTTTTTTGAGACAGAGTCTCACTTTGTTGCCCAGGCTAGAGTGAGTGCCGTGGCGTCAGCTTAGCTCACAGCAACCTCAGACTCCTCGGCTTAAGCGATCCTACTGCCTCAGCCTCCCGAGTAGCTGGGACTACAGGCATGTGCCACTATGCCCGGCTAATTTTTCTATATATATTTTTAGTTGTCCATATAATTTCTTTCTATTTTTAGTAGAGACGGGGTCTCACTCTTTCTCAGGCTGGTCTCGAGCTCCTGACCTTGAGCAATCCACCCGCCTCGGCCTCCCAGAGTGCTAGGATTACAGGCGTGAGCCACCGCGCCCGGCCCCAGCCTACAAAATCTTAAAAAAAGAAAAAAAGAAATTGCGCTTGTTTCAGCAGCACATATACTAAAATTGGAACAATACAGAGAAGATTAGCATGGCCCCTGTGCAAGGATGACACGAAAAGGAAAAAAAAAAATTTTTTAAAGAAATTAATATGTGTCTGTAGTCCCAGCTACTTGAGAGGCTGAGGCGGGAGGATCACTTGAGCCCAGGGAGTTTGAGGCTGCAGTGAGCTATGATCATGCCACTGCACTCCAGCCTGGGTGATAGATCAAGACTATCTCTTAAAAAAAGAAAAACACAAACACAATTGTCTTTCTAGCCTTTTGGGGTGGATCTCCTCCTTGTCTTACTTCTAGACAAGTAGCTTGGTTCCCTGTTCTTTGCTGTCTCCTTAGGTCAGTAGGAAGCCTCAGGGCAGGTGTGCACGGGTTGGAGGTTACCCTGGAGCAAGTGAGCAAAGTATCTGCTTTGTGGGAGGGTGGGGTCCTGGGAGGGTCCCACCCAGGGGCAGCTTAGGGGAAGGTGAGATGCTTAAAGCCAAGTCTGACCTAGGCCTGCCTTGATGGCAGTGGGAGGCACCTGTGAGCCCAAAGGTGAGTCACACTCATCCAGGACGCAGCCTTCCACTCCACACACATCATACCCTTCCATCCCTTCCAACCGTTGTTCCCAAGTCCTGGGCCACTGAACTGGTACAGGCTGTGGCTAGTGAGGAATTGGGATGCACAGCAGGAGGTGAGTGGCAGGCAAGCAAGTGAGCAAAGCTTCATCTGTATTTACAGCTGCTCCCCATCACTCGCATCACTGCCTGAGCTCTGCCCGCACCCCACCCCCACCCCCCACCCCCGCCCCGGTGGAAAAATTGTCCTCCATGAAACCAGTCCCTGGTGCCAACAAAAAGGTTGGGGACCACTGCCTTACATGAAGGATGCTGTTACACACTGTCCCCATGCACAGTGGGGGAAGGGGGCTTCTAAGTCTCAGGGCCAGGTGGGGACCTCACACTGTCCTGACCTCAGGCTTGGTGCCCAGGCAGGGAAAGAGTTGGAGCGGTGCCAGCAGCAGGCGAATGAGGTGACGGAAATCATGCTCAACAACTTTGACAAGGTTCTGGAGCGTGATGGGAAGCTGGCAGAGCTGGAGCAGCGTTCAGACCAACTCCTGGATATGGTATAAGGCTGGGGGAGGGGGTGGTGGGGGAGGGCAACGGGCAGAGGCGCAAGGAGGCTTGGCAAAGCCCTCAGAGGGAGCTCTTAGGCTGAGCTCAGGGTCTCTGGGTCCTTGGAGGGGCTGAACCTTCTTGAAGGCCAGTGTGGGACCTCTGGGTTTCCTGAGGCACTCCTATCCTAGATAGGCAACGGTAGGCTTCATGAAGTAATAAGTCCTTGGTTTGAAGCTGTGGACCTTCCCAAAGGTAGAGGACTGGCATTATTAACTGGAGGTGAGCAGCTAGGGCTTAAGGTCAAGGGCTACACCAGTATCTGAGACCAAGATTTGGGCTGGGAAGGTCCCAGGGCAGGTAGCGTGGAGAAAGAGAGCAGATAGGATGGGGAGAAGGCGGGAGGAGACTAGGCCTTGCTAGGGCAGGGTTGGGAGGAGCTGGCTCTGAGGCCAGTGGAGAGCCAGCTAACTCTCACTCTGTGTTTGCGGGCATCCACAGAGCTCAGCCTTCAGCAAGACAACCAAGACCCTGGCCCAGAAGAAGCGCTGGGAGAACACCCGTTGCCGGATCTACTTGGGGCTGGTGGTGGGTGGGGGCCTGCTCATCATCCTGATTGTGTTGCTGGCCGTCTTTCTCCCAAAAGAGCAGTGAGAACAGTAGTGCCCCACAGGCCCAGGATGCAGGCACCGCCTCAGGGCATGGAGACTGACGCAGCTGGGCCTGGGGAGAGGCTGAATGGTGGCACTGGCCCATTCTGGTTTCCAGAGAATCCTGGTGTTTGCTCCCGTCTGAGCCACCCCAGTGAGCACTGAAAGGCAGCCCTGATGTGTGCACCTCTGCATCATGCCACAGATTGGCTCTTGAGGGCGGCCTGTTGTATTGGCCATGCCAGGCCAGCCCCACGTGGAGTTCAGTAAAAGCTGCTGTTTGATTAAAAGCCGGTGTGTGTAAGTATCTGCATGTGCGCATGTGTGTCTGAAGGTCCCTAGGTTGGTTAATCCCACTCTGCCTCCACTCCTGGGGTTGCTTAGAAAGCTCACCATCCAAACAACTTCACCCCCAGGAGGTGGCCCCTTCTGCTCCCTTCCCTACTTGATCCAACCCTACTCAGACCTTTCTGGAGTGTGGGTACAAGGACACAACAGCCCCCAAACCAGACCCTTGAACCAGTCTTGCTCCTCTGAGCCTGATTCCCTGAGAATGAAATCTGTTATTTTTCTGACATATTGACAACTTGAGGACCAGTGAGACTCTAGATGGGATGACAAAGATGAAAGCACTTCAAAAAATTTTTCATGAGACTCTCCCCTGTAGATAGATAACTTCCCCTCTCAACACTTTCCCTTCCCCAATTTCTGCACTCATGTTCTTCCTCAAGCTTTACACCAGATGAAGTTAGTAGCAGTAAAAACAAGAAGGGCTTCTATGGTGCTTTAATGTAGGGTCACAAAGGATGGCCTGGAGTTTGCCCTGTAAGAAAGAATTCAGGCTTTTCAAAGCTCCAGGGTCACACAGGGCCAGGCAGGCAGTGCCTTCAGGGCCACAGCAAAGATCACTGGGCAAAGCCATGGAAGAAGGAAAGAAGGCCACACCAAGACCATGGAAACAGGACAGCCTCTGTCTGGGCTCCTTAACTACAGCTGAAACTCAAGTGTGGGTGGCGAGGGGAATTCACGGTCAAGTGTGTAAAAAAATGTAGTTCCTTGCTGGGTATAGTGAGGGCTACTGACAGAAACAAGAACAAGCCCTAGGAGTTGTATGTTGCTTTACCGCTTACAGAGCTTGTTACTTTTACTGGGCTCATTACCATCTTCCTCTCCTGGAAAAGACAGAGGAAAGCACTTGGCCCTGAAGTTGGTATGGTACCTGCAACACCACTTCAGCTGCGTGAACTTGGACAAGCCACTTTTGAGACTTGGGTTTTACATATGTAGAAAGGACGTAATGATGCTTAGTTCCCAGGACTGTTGTGAAGATTACTGATACTGTGTGTAAAATATCCATCAATGTAACAGTTATAGATGCTAAAATAGTAGTTATCATCCCAATCATTGAGTGCAGTGGTTCTTAAACTTACCTCACATTAGAATCACCAGCAGAATTTATTCAAATGCCATTGCCCAGGGCCCCACTTAGAATCTTCAAGGGTATTAGACATTGGGGTGTTGTTTCTAAAGCTCCTCCTGCCCCTTCTCTCCTCAGGGGATTCGTCATGCCAGGGATGCAAACCATTTATTTAGTTCAAGCCACTTGTTTTACAGAAACTAGGAATGAGGTTGAGCAATGGGCTGAAGGTCACACAGTCCCCCATGAGCAATTGAGGTCCCAGGTTCCCCATCAGAGACTTTCCCTCTCTTTGCTCCATCCTTATTAATTATGCCTAACACGTAAGAAATGCGCAGCAATTTTTGGGGGGAGTCGGAGAGGAATCAAGCGCAAACTCCTGAGCCAGCTAGAAGGCGGCGGGGCAGAAGAGCCCGGCGGGAGCTTGGCAGAGCAGCGGGAACCGCCCCGACTCCACACTCGCAGAATCCAGAGCCCTCGGCCAGCGCCTCTCTCTCTCTGGGAGGCCTCTAGCATCCGCACTGCCGAGGCCCTCTGGGACTCAGGGCAGACCGAGGACCCTCGCAGCTCACATACTTGGCTTTTCAGGGAACTACCGACGCCAGCACGCAAGAAACTCCCAGTAATTTCCTCTTGGCTTGGATTCCCAAACAAATGTTTTCTGACTAGCGTTGGCTTCTGTCATTGGCTTTAGCCTTTGGTCACCTGACTTGTTCAAGCCAATGAGAGGGGGTCGAGTCAGTACTTCCGCTTTCTGTACCTTTAACGAGGCCCTATGCCCGTCCCTCGGATAATCTCATTGGCCATCCTCTCTCAATTCGCTAGTTTATTGGTCAGCGCCGCGAGGCCGCAATCAAGCTGGGTCTGGGAGCTGTGTCAGACAACCCGGCAGCCATGGCGTCCTATTTCGATGAACACGACTGCGAGCCTTTGGATCCCGAGCAAGAGACCCGAGCCGGCATGTTGCTGGAGCTTGCAAGGTGGGTGCGGGGCTTGAGGGTGTGGCCCAGGCAGCAGGGGCTGGGACTGGCCGGAGAAGGCAGAGTATCTGGGGCGGCAGATTCTGGGGAGAACCGGTGAATAATCTGGAGTGTTAGTTCAGGCAGCGAGATTGAGGGGAGCGGGGAGTGCACGACGATTATTTGGGACGTCCGTGGGCGGGTCCAGGTAAGGGGATTGTGGGAAAGACTGGAGTTGGGGAGTGGTTAGAGGGGGGCGGGATGGCCGCAGGCTCTGGGAGGCACAGAGAAGGTGGGGCATGGGGGCAGCTAGGGGCTGGGTGCGTGTGAGTCGGTGTATTGGTTAGGAACGCGAGGCACGGGAACCCACACTGCCTACTTGGAATCTGGCTCTACCAGATCATTCTGCGTGGCCTGAGTAACTCCTCTGAGCATGTTGCCTCATGTGTAAAATGAGAATAAACAATCTGCTGGGGTTGTCTGATAGCACCTGTAAACCATTTCCCACTATGCTTTCTTATCTAGTCAGCATCTACTAACCACTGAAGGTAGCTATTAGTACTAGCTGGGCAGGGTATTTATCTATTAATGCCAGTGGGGGCAAAGAGAAAGTATGGTTTTCCTTGGTTCTGACCTTGCATCCTCCTCTCCAGGTCACTTTTCCATGGTATGGACTTCGAAGACTTGGGATTAGTAGTAGATTGGGATCACCACCTGCCTCCACCTGCTGCCAAGACTGCAGTAGAGAATCTCCCTAGGACAGTCATCAGAGGCTCTCAGGCTGGTGAGGACACTAATTCCTTCTGCTGTTTGGGGCAGGTCTGCCAGAACCACCCCTTCCTTAGTCCAGACTGTGGTCTGGCCCTTCAGTTTTCCAGGCCAGGTTGGGGCAAGAGTGTTCTTCAGGAGTGGGATCTGGGAGGTGGGGTCTGTAGCACCTCTCCTGATCAGTACTCCCTCCTAAAGAGCTCAAGTGCCCCGTGTGTCTTTTGGAATTTGAGGAGGAGGAGACTGCCATTGAGATGCCTTGCCATCATCTCTTCCATTCCAACTGCATTCTACCCTGGCTAAGCAAGGTATTGCTTTCCTTTTTCTAGCCTGCACCCTTCCCTGGGCCCAGTTCTTAAGCTTCTTTCTGTTTGTGGACTGCTGGGGGATTGAAGGGTGGGAATTGGAGTGGGGCAGGGTTATTAGCTTATGAATACTAGACCGGGGCTGGAACACTGCCCTACTTTTCCCAGACAAATTCCTGCCCCCTGTGCCGCCATGAGCTGCCCACTGATGATGACACTTACGAGGAACACAGACGAGATAAGGTAGGGGGCTGGTGGTTAAATGAAGAGGGTCTTAATGGGCTCCTTTGGCCTTGTCCCTGTTCTCATTTCCCACCTCAGCAGGTCTGGGTTGACTTGAGAATCCCTGGCTCTAGCCACCTATTCATGACTTTGCTGAGGGGCAACAGCC
Organism: Eulemur rufifrons; assembly: GCF_041146395.1. Lineage (NCBI taxonomy): Eukaryota > Metazoa > Chordata > Mammalia > Primates > Lemuridae > Eulemur > Eulemur rufifrons. Next base: position 48,327,215 of record NC_091001.1, on the reverse strand, counting down.
TCAACAATACAGATGTGAGAGGCCTGAAAACAGTGAGAGCCAGCCCCATGACAGCTGCCCCGCCCCCTCACCAACAGGCCTTCAGCTTTGGCCCCTGCCCAGTGTGTCCTTTTTCCTCCAGGCTCGAAAGCAGCAGCAGCAGCACCGACTGGAGAACCTCCATGGAGCCATGTACACGTGAGGAGGCTGGGGCTGAGTCCTGGCCCTCTGTCTTCCTCCTGCACCTTGAGTCCTCATTAAAGGTTTCTGTACTCATCCTAAAGGCTACATTGCTCACAGGCCTGGGCAGCGGCTCTGCATCCTCAACCAGGTCCCTACTGCTATTGAGGAAGGTGGTCCTAAACCAGAGAAAGCATCAGGTAGTGTTTCCCTTCCTGCTGGCCCATCCGGACTCAGGGCAGTGGGGCACAGGTAAAGAACTGGACCACTGGGCCAGCCAGGGCTTGGATCTATGTGTTCATGGTTGGAAGGTAAAAATGTGTCAGAGTCTGGCACCCAGTAGCTACTTAAAGCTGATAAACAGCCTACATCCTCCTCCCTCTGCAATTCTTAGTTAACTTTGGTACCTTTAGTAGATGTTGATATCCCAGGGGTTTTCTTTAATACCATTGAGAAAACTGCTTTTAACATTTTAAAGTTGTTCTCTGTGTCTTCACCTCCTCCCACCCAACATCTCCTACAAGGAGTCAAAGTTCAAACCGGACTCTTGAGTTGGGAAAGGAAGTGTGAGATTGTCAGACCAGGCCAGTTCTCTAGAGGCCCAGAAGGATTTCAAGCCCCTGAGGGCTATTTGGATAGCACTTGGCATCCTTTGTTTCCGGCAACCTTGCTCTTAAAGAGCAGCAGGCACTTGGGACTCTCCTAGGGGTCCGGGGCTTCCTTCCACCCTTAGGTGCTTAGGGAAGGCAGTCCTGGATCAGGCCCTCCCTAACTCTCCAGAACAGACTACAAACATGCAAATTAGAATTCTTTTAATAGATATAAAAAAAGTACTAAAATACCCATGTGGTTCTGCTGTGTTATTTGCCCCAAAGGAAGTGAGGGGCAGAGCGAAGAGTCCCAGTGCAGCTCAGTGGGCCCAGAATGGGCCTTACCATACAGACTAAGGCATGCTCACTGCCCCCCTCACCAGACTTCCACCCCCCCTGCTGTTCCCAGCCCAATTCCTGCAGCAGGAAACCCCAGTGGTCTGGCTCTTGCACTGGGTGTAGAAGGCACCTGAAGGGCTGGCTGGGTGAGTGAGGACAGGTGACCTTTAAACACAAAACAACACTGTGGGGTGGGGAAGCAGGTAGTGCAGCTGTGGCAGCTGGCAGGTCCTGCTCCTCTATGGCACAGGTGGACATGGGATGGCCACTTCTCCGGGAGTGAGGAAGCCCAGATCCCAACAGAACACTTTCTCAAATTGTTTTTGGTACAAAATAAACGCAAAGATGATATGGTGTGGAGTCCTGCGGAGGCCGGGCCAGCCACCCTCCCCAGACCTCAGATCATGGCGATGCTCTCGGGGGCACAGTTGAGGTGGGTGGAGGTGCTGCTGCTCCCAGAGGATTTGCAGGCCCGGCCAGGGGCAGGCTGCAGTGCAGCCACCAGTGTGTCTGAGGAGATTGCCCCAAACTCGTAGCTAAAGGTGCCATAGAAAATGAGGATATCGATGACAAACACCCACTCGCACAGGGCTGCCCCATGCTGCAGCTGAGAACTCTCATGGACGAAAAAGACGCCACCTGAAATCAGGCTAAGGAAATGTTCAGTAGGATGTATGGACACCTGCCCACACCCCTTCTGCAGTCACAGACTGTAACTAAGCTGGGACAAAACACCAGGCCTTACCTTCCCAGCAGGAGCAGAGCACATGGCAGTGTTACCTGGAATGTAGGCCCCACCCCCCATCTTGGGCGGGAGAGGGCTGAGTTAGAGGTTGAGTTCCTGACTGCCTGGTCTGGAAGGATACTGAGGACCAGGCTGACGAAGGCGATGACAGCCAGCAGACATCGCAGGTAGGCCACAGCCAGGTCCATGGGGGCAGTGGCCCCATGGTAGGAGAGGGCACAGTGCAGGCAGACAAAGAGCAGCCCCGCAGTGAAGGCCACACCAGTTCCAATGTAGTGCAGGGACTTGGCATGATCCACCTGGGCCCAGAGAGGGGCTAATCCGTGAAGTGGCCCCACCCCTCCAGCCCTCCGTTGTCTCTTCTTCCCTTCCCCCTCCTCCCTCCTTTCCCTCCTGTCTCTCCAGGCCTTCTTAGGTGAAAGTTCAGGGTTCAAGGGGGCGGGGCACCTGAAAGTTGCCAACCACCACGAGGCCCGCAGCGTTGGTGCAGCCTGTGATGAGTGCTGTCGTGTTAACCCAGGAATGTCGACTCTGCTCCAGGAGCTGCCCGTAGCGCAGGAGGCAGATCAGGGCCACTGGGGGAGGACAGCATGGCTGGGGCCAGCACCCGCAGTGCCTCCTTCCAGGCCCAGCCCCGCCCGTCAGGGTGCTGCTGCCCCTTCTGAGGGTGGGAGAGGAAGGGGCAGGCAGGTGATGAACTGGGTTTCCTTAGGCTCTGGCCAGCATGGCCGCTGTGTGGGAGTCAGTCTTTGGCCTTCAAGGAATGGGAGAGAAGTTGCCCCTCTGCCTTTACCCTAGGTGGGGAGGGCTGTGAGAAGCAAGGGATTTCTGGGCCTTTCTGGGGAGGGAGGCTGGGCTGGCAAGTTAGCTCAGCTAAGGGTACAACTCACCCATGAAAGCACCCATGTTGCCAATGAGGCTGAAGAGGCAGCTCTCTGGGGGATATGTGCCGCACTTGCTGAGGAGGGGGCAAGGACAGAGTGAGGGGGGGCAGGAGCACCAGAGGGCCCCATTCCAGCCCACTGGCTCTTCTCTGTGTCTGCTCCTTAGCAGCCAAGCTGCCATGTATGCCAAGGGCCCGTGTCCCTCATGCATAGCTGGCTCCAGGCTGAGCCCCCAAAGCAGAGCTCCTGTGTGTGAGAGAAGGGAGTGCCCAGGAGTGTTCAGCCAGCCCTGAGCCGCCTTGCTGAGGCCTGCGGCCTGCGGCTGGTCTGGCTATCCTTGAGTCAGAATTTGGGCTGGACAATCTGAGGGCCTGAGCTTAAATCCAGGTGCCTCCACTTAGCTGTGTGCCCCAGATGAAGAACAACCCTGCGCCTCAGTTTCCTTACCTATAAAATGGTGAAGACAATAGCTGCCTCAATGCTGGGAGGATGCAAAGAGACTATGCATATAAAGCACTCAGCAGAAGCCAGTGCATAGTAAGTGGCTCTTAGAGTGGATATTATTCCCTGAGACCCAAGGGCAGGTTTTTGCTTGAAGGGCTGTCTGGGGGTCTGGGAGGGCCTTGGGTCTCCCTGATTTGCCCGATGTCCAGGCCTTACCTGATGAGAGGGACATCATCCAAGGTGCAGCAGGCCTTGGGGCCCCCTTGCTCAGCAGGGTCAGGAGAGCAGGACTCGTTGTAGGACCTGGCAGGCAGGATAGGGAGTGGACTAGGGGAAGGGGCTGTCCCCAGGCCTTTGGCCTGTAGTCTCAGGCCTCGAAGAGGACCCTCTTCCAGACCTCCCCAGCAAGGGCAGAAGAACCCACTCCCCAGCGCCCACTTGAAATAGAAGGCCAAGGGGCAAGTGGATGGTGGGAAGTGGGCATGAAGGCATGCCTGGGGACTGGTGTCAGAGACGAGCAATGAGGCTCAGGCTCTCTGTCTGGCTCTTGGCAGCTGCGGGCCCAAGAGGGGACAGAGATAAAGGGATCTTTAGACTGAGGCTGTCTGCAGAGTGCTCCATACCAGTTCTCCACGGGGCACACATGGTGGTTCATCACGGCCATGGCATACCTGTGGGAGCAGAACTGTCACTCTGCCCCTATTCCCTTCCTGGCCCAGCCACCCCCCAGTGACTTCTCTTCCACCTTGATTTCTGGCCCCATTCAGCCTAATTGTCCTTGCTGGGGACTCCAGTTGGCGTGTCCCTGAGGCTTGATGCCACACCAGAACCTGCAGCACAGCCCACAACTAGAGGCCCTCTGGAAGTTGCCCTGGCTAGAAATCTGTAAGGGCCACCCTGCTGGACAGCAGTAGTGCCAGCTTGTCCCAAGGACCTGTGTGCCCAGGCACCAGGCCAGGCTTTAGAGACAGCCAGAGTGGCCCTGGGTGCCACCCTGGAGCCCAGGACAGGACAAGGGGCTTTGTGTGTGCCATCAAGCTCCTGTTGCTCCCAGCCCCTTACTCACACAGTCCATATGCCAGTGATGGAGAATGCTGACAGGCTGACAGGAAGGAGGATCCAGGCGGTCATGAGGGAGGGGAGCCAGGGTGGTGGTGGTGTGGTGGGGGAGGACAAGAGGTAGGTGGGGAAGAGGGGGCGGCCCGGCTACCTTGAGATATTTCAGCCACAACCATCAGCTGCCCTGGCCTTGTGGAGAGAGATCAAAGTGCAGGGTCGGGTGACTGGCCAAAGGAGGGGGAGGGAGAGGTGGTCAACACCTCACCCAGAGCTCCCGTTGGGTCTTTGAGCGTCCGAACTTTGGGCTGAGCCCCCGCTAGAACGTGGACACCCTCTGGCATCCACTGGGAGCCTCTGCGGTCAACCCAGGTGCCACCGGCGTGCTGAGACTCAGACGGGCTGGAAAGGGAGTCACCCTCCATCGCCTGAGGGACCAGGGCTGGGAAGACCGGACAATCAAGGGGGCCACGCCAAGGAGAGGCTGGAAGGGTGTGCGGGCCCGGTGGAGCGGCGGCGCGCAGGCAACCACCTGACCACAGGCACCCCGGGTAGGGGGCGGGTTCACGCGGGAAGCCCGGCTCCGCCGCCGCTCGCGTGGGCGCGGGGGACCCCCTGCTTGGGCAGGAGCCCGCGGCCGGCGACCCCCCGGGACCCGAGACACGAGCCTCCCCAGGTGATCCCTGGAGGCCCCGGGGAAAGGAAGGAGCTCAGTACTCACCTCCCAGAGCGCCTGCCGCCGCCGCGCCCTGTCCAGCCCCCTCGTGGCGCCGTCTCCGGCTGCGGCCCTCAGAGCAGCCCTGAAAGGTTTAAAGGGCCGAGCGGCCCCGCCCCTGGCGGCCCCAGGCCGCGCCGCGCCGCCCGCCGGGACGTGAAGTCCGCGCAGCCCCGGCCCCGGCGCCCGAGCCCCGCTCGAGACTACAACTCCCGAGCCCCCGCGCCCGCGTCACGGGGGAAGGTGGGCGGTGTCCCAACTTCGGAGGACCCGGGCGCCGAGGACTGTGGCCTGGGGACAGCTCTGACACCGAGATGCCAAGAGGTTCTGTCTACCCCGTTCCCGCAGGGGAAGCGCTGGGAGGCGGGGATCTCCGGGGCTAGGCCTGCTAGCCTTCCAACTCTACCTGGGATTGTCATCGTGCACATGGCTGGAGGAAGCCTCCCTCCGCCGCCGCGCACGTTTTCCAGCCTGGACCGGCCAACAGCGAGACTTCGGGGAAGCTCGCTTAACGGGGCGCCCCATGCCAGCGTCCAAGGCGTGAGGTGGGTCTGCAGAGAAGCGGGCACAAAGCCTTGGCTATTCCGTAAGAAATCCAAGCGCCTTGGATTTGGCTTATGCTTCCCGCAGCTCAGCACACTCTGGAGGAGGGCAGCTTTCATCAGATACTTTTTATTTTCGGGCGTACAAGTACACAGTGTACTCGCCAGAAGTCACCGTGTCCAAGATGTGTTTCCTGAATGGTCAACACTTAAACTAAGATGGCAGAGGATATCCATCTAAACAGACACATGTAGGTGTCAGCATAGGTAAGGTTTAACACGGCCAGGTGTTTGTAAGCCAAGAAGAGAGGAAGGTGAGAGACCCAGAAGAATCTGGGAAAATCAAACAAGATAGTGTAAGAATAAGTTAGCCACCAGCTTCACCAAAACTTACAGGCTAAGAGTGCACTCCTGGACATTCTTTTCACGATCAAAAGGGCGGGAATACTTCCTTTCAAACGCCAGAGGTATGCGTGATGCTCTAAAAGGCAGCCCCAGCAACTGTGGGAGCCCTTGTGAGAGGATACTTGGGCAGATCACTACCTGACATGGGCCCAGGCTCCCAGGAATCGAAGTTAGGCAACGTTGGTGAAGCAAAGGTTACGTGCAAAAACAGGGCCGTGTACTGTGGAGAAATAGAACAGAATAAACTGCACAATGGCTTGAAGAGGGAGAAACCTTTTTGGACCCAGTGGAAGGCAGAGATGGAAACAGGAAACCTGTTGGAGAGCTCTTTTCAAAATCACATCAAGACAAGTGTTGAAACAGGACCAAGAAGTATGACTGTGCAGTGATCCCTGTACAAGCATACCCAGCTGACTGGACCAGTAGGGGATAAAGTCCAGCTCACCTTCTGCTGGCCATGCTCTGTGCCCCAGGACAAAGGGGTGTCTCTTTCTAATTCACACAGAGGCACCGGCTTCCTGCTCAGCTGCGTTCCCATTGGAGCAGGTGCCTAGTTCTCATCTGCCCTCATTGGAAGCTCTGTGATTCTTAATGAACACTTACTATATCCTCCTGAGCTGGGTTTGAGTCCATATTCAATCACTGTGAAGGCCTGAGAGGGACTACTTAGGTTCCAAACTGGCAGTTCTAACATGAAGTGGGGGCAAGGCATAAGCACTCCAGAGCTGTGTCATGAGGCAGCTTTTGGCTTAATATGACAATCTGAATAGTTCCTAAAATAGAATTACCCCAGGATAGAGCTCCCAGAAGGGCTTTTCATGGGTAGCTTGTAGTGGGGAATTGTGTATCAGGTAAGAAGTAGGGACCAGATGTCTTTAAAAATCCCTTCCAACTCTAATGCTACGTGAGTCTTAGTTGTTATCCTCCAACCAGGACAGTTCTTAAAATAGGCAAAACAAGAGATGAGATTTCCAGTGCTGATTCTGTGGTGGAATGACTTTAGGGCAGGCATTTAACCTCCACTTCCCCATGTACGCAAGTGATTTCACAACACTTGGCAAAAACACTCTGTAAGTTTATTTTGTTAAAAAGAAATACTGTATTTGAAAAATACCTTCCTTCTAGGATTTTCAAATAATTTGCACACTTCACTTTATTCATACACAAAGCAGAAACATTGGAAATTAAGAAACAGAATGTATTGCTTTTTATACATTTACCATCACAACATAACCAGTACAACCTCATTCTGTTGGTTCTGAAAAGGCAGAGGGAGCCATTGACTCAGGTTTTCATTTCTAGCATCACTCCAACTCCTGGGGAAATTTGGGGTGGGTGCCTCTGGCTTCTTGGCCATCTGATTCCTCAGGGACAGGATAAGAATTCAAAGAGGGAACTTAAAATGTTTTAAATAATTGTGAACATTCCATGGTGATTCTCCCAAAAGGCCTAGAGGTAGGAAGGTAATCTGTCTTCATTCCTCTTTCTGCACACAAAGGCCTCATTTAAATTTGTGAGCCTGCTAAGGATCCACTACCCTGCCACCTGCAGATCTTGTCAAATGCTCAGCAGGTAGGGTACTCACCATCGGAAGGGCTTTGCCCCACAGCTTGGGCTAATCTCTAGTTGGCAATGACCCTCAGAGTGGACCATGGAGATGGAATGTCCCTTCCAGAAAGGCTCTTACAGGAAAAGCATTTGTTATTGCCCATATTGGGCCCACTGGCTGGCCCGGCTCCAGAGGCTCCTACTCTCATTTGGTACAAAAAGCTTTATATTCTTTTCCTTTCTTTTCCTGCGTGACATTCTTCAAAGACTTCCATGCTTGCCAGCTGGCTACAACTCAAGCTTTAGTGTTTACTCTTGTACACTCCAAAGCCCCTGCAAAACCCAGCTTCCTTCTATCAGTAACATCACCCATTGTGGCCCAGGAACCACAAAAACCTTAAAATACAGGTTTAACCTCAGTGAGTGAAGAACACTCCATACTGAATGGGCATGAGATCTACCTATCAAGCTATCAGACTTTTTAAAAGATAGCCAAGAAAGAATCTAGTCAAATGAGTGTTGACTCTGAAGCAGCCTGCTGGAAAGTTCCACTTAGTCCAACACTGTTGCCGCTGCATCCAAAACAGCATAAGACAGTCGTCTTTGGGACATCTGTGGGAAATGCTCTGGAACATGCTCCCTGATGGTAAAGCTCTAATTTTTGAAACAGGTGAAAGATGCTGGGAGGCAGGTCTGGTGAATAAACTGGATAGTACCACCTTGGACCTTGGAGGAGGGGTGGTAATAAGCAATGAGGCTGAGCTGTATGGCTGTTAAATGGTTGAGAGCCATGCTCAGAGGCACTTCAGGCATGCCTGGAGAAATGGCAGCATCATCTCTGAAGACCACCGCTTAAAGGAAGTACAAGGTTTAGTGCTTTCTATGGTCATATTGCATAGATTAGTTAAGCACAGATTGGCTAAGAATTAGAAGGTTTTCTTGTGTGGGAAAATTTTTTTTTTTGAGACAGGGTCTAGCTCTGTTGCCCAGGCTGGAGTGCAGTGGCCCAGTCATAGCTCATTGCAGCCTCAAACTCCTGGGCTCAAGTGATCCTCCTGCCTCAGCCTCCTAAGTAGCTGGGACTATAGATGTGCACCACTGCGTCAGGCTAATTTTTTTTTGTAGAGAGGGGGTCTCGCTATATTGCCCGGGCTGGTCTCAAACTCCTGGCCTCAAGCAATCCTTTCACCTTGGCCTCCCAAAGTGCCAGCATTACAGGTGTGAGCTGTGAGCCACCTCGCCCAGCAGAAAATATTTTAGATACACTAGATAAGCAAAGTTCTTCAAGGAAAAAAAAAGTTTAAAAGCAAGGAGTTTCCATCAATCTCCTACCTCAGAAGGTCTTTGTGAGGATTATTCAACACACACATAACAGGAAACAATACTAATGCTGCCTTCTTTTTACCTCTTCCCTTTCCAGGAAACAGGAATTGAGGCTAAAATTTCAGGTGCCATGCCCCCAAATTCCTCTTCTTGTTTTCTAAGCTATATGATAAAACCAGGAAACAGGTGATCCACGGCCGGGCACGGTGGCTCATGCTTGTAATCCTAGCACTCTGCAGGGCCAAGGTGGGAGGATCACTTGAGGTCAGGAGTTTGAAACTAGCCTGAGCAAGAGTTAGACTCTGTCTCTACTAAAAATAGAAAAATTAGCTGGGCATTGGGGCTTGTGCCTATAGTTCCAGCTACTCGGGAAGCTGAGGCAGGAGGATCGCTTGAGCCCCCAGGAGTTGGAGGTTGAAGTGAGCTACAATGATGCCACTGCACTCTACTCAGGGCAACAGAGTGAGACTGTCTCGATAACAACAACAAAAAATGGAAATAGGTGATCCAGCTGTGAGAAGACAGACCCAAAAAGTATTTCTAGACTAAGAAGCCAAAGACTTCCAGTGAAATCCTACGTTCCAAGTCAAAAGATCAGTTGAAGAGCTGGAAGACTAGAAAGGCTGACTGGTCCTCTGACCTGCAGGGAGAAGCAGGGGGGGAGGGGGTAGAGTTTGGCAGACCCTCCTTGGCCCAGGAAGCTTTGGAGGGTAGTTACCATTAGAAGTCAAAAGGCACTTGTAGTCCAGTTACGTAGGTAGAGGGCAAAGACTTTTTCTTTTCAAAGAAATGAGCCCAGGACTGGCAAGTTTAAGGCACTTAACCCTGGGCCAACTCTGTGGGTCCTTGGATGCCCTCACAACCAGGCCCTTCTAACTTACCCACTTCACTCAGCATCAAAACATTCCCCCGGCCCTGAGAGCGGTGGCTCATTGTTTTAATGGCATATTTGAAGTAGCTGCCTTGCCCCATTTCTGAGGCGGTAGATTTTCAGGGGTGTAGGGCACAAATCAACAGTGTCTTCAGGTGTCTTGAGACCGTGATGAGGAGAAAACTCTAGGGCAGGGGCTTTGGTTTTAGGTCTCAGTACTCACAGGCTTACTTAAACCCCACATTTGAAGTCACCAAGGCCAGGGTGATTTGTGGGAAAACTGAAGTACCTCAGATCGTTGGTGCACAGATGTCTTTGGTCTCCAGACCTTAGGCTAACCCTGCATTAGAAAAAATGTCCACTGAGTGAGAGCAGCGGTTTTCCTGCGGGTCTTCAATCTCAGAGCTGAGTTATGTACTTTTGGGAGGTAGGAAAGAAGCATGGGGCAGGGGAGGGGGCAGAAGGAGAGGCGCTCATTTCACTCCCTCTGGGGTGTTGTTCAGGACTTTTGTTATTTTGCAACTAGGGCTCTAATCAGGCAATTATTGCTAATGTTGACTTGCCCTTTGGGTAGATGTTTAACACTGTTACCTCACAACTGGAGTTAGTTCCAAGCTTGTTTTGATAATTCCGCTTTAGTTTGAGTAAAGAACAGTCTGTTCACAGCTAGAAATGAGGTCCAAAGGTGGAATTCTGTAGCCCTAGCCAAGCTAGGTTTTGCTGCAAGAAATCCTTGCAGTTTAAAGTCCTAGCTAGCTGGAAGTCTGAAGGAGGAGGATCACTTGAGCCCAGACACATCCAGCCTGGGCAACATAGTGAGACCCTGTCTCTTAAAAAGAAAGAAAGAAAGAAAGAAAGAAATCCTTGTAGTTTAGCTCTGATATCTGCCTAATTCTCCTGTCTGGACAACGCAAAGCAGTGGAGCATGCAAAAAACTTGAAAAGAAGTTGAAAAAGCCATGGGAGGGGAGGGAAACATGCTTGCAAGTAGGCCCTGAAAACCAAGGTCTCCCATTTTATTGGTATCAGAATTACTTGGAAAGCTTGTTAGAAAAGTAAATCTCCAGAACCCCCCACCTCCAAGGTCCTGAGCAGCTGGAGGTACACAGTCATGTTGAGGGGGGAGGGGTAGAGAACAGATGGACTCTACCTGAGACAAAAAAGATGAGGGAGAGGAAAGAACAAAGAAAAAGAGCAGGAAAAAAAAAGTCTAGGAAACATGGGTGGAAATGAGCAGAAGCACAAACGAAAAGAACCATAAAATAACAAAAATGGCTCAAGCAGCGGGGTGGAACAGCACAGCCAGGTATATGCCCTCAGCACGAAAGCACCATGTTGGCATGAGGTTTCAGAAACCCTGGCTCTCCCTGGAGTCTCTGTTCCCAGATCACCAAGTTAGCCAAACAAAAGTCTCAGAAAATTCCAGAATATGAGGCTGGGCCAATGGGCCAACATATAAGAAAGAATGGCTGCACGGTGGGCCACGTGTAGTCCTGTAACACCCTTGTGGATGCAGCAGGGGGTCTCAAGATCAATCAAACCGGTCCTGGTACCCCCAGACTAGGGGTGAGCTCCCTGGGCAGACTTCTTCTAAGTGCAGTGAGTCCAGCCTGGAGAGAATGCCTTCAATCTGGTCAGTGCTGGCTCTGGCGCTTTGCAATCTCCTCCTGGATACGCAACTTGAGGGCCTCTCGCATGAGTGGATCCAGAGGTGTGTGTGCTGACACCTCCTCACTCACCCTTCCTGGGTCATCGTCCTACATGGAGGAAGAGTCAGGAAGCTCAGGGCCTGGCCTCTTCCAGAAAGGTGACCTGCCCTATTCCTAGGAAACACTCTCACAGAACTCCATTTGGCTCAAGGCTTCTTACCAGTACCTGTCATTTCCCAGGTGTCCCCAGTAATAGTGATTCTCAACTGGGGGCCAAGAGCCCTCCCAGTTCCCCCACTGAGAATCACTTTGTGATGGGAGTGAGTTGTGCTCAAAAGCATTGCGTCAAAAATCCTCTGCCCCCATGTGGAGCAGACAGTTCCCACTGGCCCTGAGGAAAACAGTGGCTCAGGGTCTGGCGGTGGTTTCTACCACAGCCCAGGACCTTCAGACTGCAGCTGTTTCCATGAGGCGTACCTGATACACGATAACTGATGTGACCTCTCCACTGTCCGCCTCGTACTCTAAGCAGAAGAGCTGATGGCTAGAAGGCTCCAGCTCGGAGCCACCACTACTGCTGCTTTCAGCGGACTCTTCATAGTCAGGGTTGCTTGGGTGGGTAGAGCCATCTGGAAGGATGAACCACAGTGAGAGGAAAGAGGGGGATGCTGCTGAAGCCCCTGCCCATAGATAGAGATGATGCAGGACAACATAATGCAAAGGAAATCCTAATCTTCTCATGGGTCCAGGGTGTGTATGTGGTGTGCTGCGAATCAGAAGTTTTATTTAACTTTGTATCCCTGCTCTGAGGCTAGCACGGTCCAGTCACAAAATAGGTACACAATACACATTTGTCTTGCAGGTAGGATAGGAAGGTAGTGGAAGGATACATAGACCTCTGCCTAGGTTCAAATCCAGGCTCTGCCACTTACTACCTCTGAAAACTTGGGCAAATTCCTTAACCACTCAGTGCCTGTTTCCTGACCAAAATGGAAATAAAAGTTCTAATCCTATGAGGTTCTATAAATACTCAATGAATTAATATACATAAGATCTAAAAGCACTTTAAATAATGTTTAAGAAACTTAGTAACATATGTTAACCACTGTGAACTCTAAGCAAGGAAGCTGGGGAAAAGACCACTACTGGGCCGGGCGTGGTGGCTCACGCCTGTAATCCTAGCACTCTGGGAGGCCGAGGTGGGCGGATCGTTTGAGCTCAGGAGTTCGAGACCAGCCTGAGCAAGAGCGAGACCCCATCTCTACTAAAAATAGAAAGAAATTATATGGACAGCTAAAAATATATATAGAAAAAAATTAGCCGGGCATGGTGGTGCATGCCTGTAGTCCCAGCTACTCGGGAGGCTGAGACAGGAGGATCCCTTGAGCTCAGGAGTTTGAGGTTGCTGTGAGCTAGGCTGACGCCACGGCACTCACTCTAGCCTGGGCAACAGAGTGAGACTCTGTCTCAAAAAAGAAAAAAAAAAAAAAAAAAAAAAAAAAGACCACTACTGGATTCATTCCATGATTATGTCCTGATTGCTTACAGCTGTGCCCCTTTTTCTTTACCAGGTAGTGGACCGCCACACTACAATACAGTGCAGTGGGGCAAACCGGCAGACTTCTTGCCAGCTCCCAGGTACCCTAGTGATAACTAAAGGAGAGACGTGAGCCCTCCCAGGAGAAACACCGAGCGGAGATTTGGGAGCGCTGAAGTGGAGGTTCCCGGAACAGACGAAATGAGCTGAGCCTCGGGGATAAGAAATAGTTTTTTCCCTACAGAGAAGGGGTGTGCGTTGCAGGAAGAGCGCGCGGGCTTGAGGCAGGCGGGGCGGGCGGCCTCACCTCGGTGTCGCGGCAGGTACACTTGCAGGTCTGGCTTACGGGGCCGCGTCGGCGCAGGCGTGTGCCGTCTCCTCACCTTCTCCTTGGCCGCCTGCTTCACCTTCTTGTCGTAGTTGTCCCTGCGGGGAGCCGAGCGGGAGTCAGGGACGGCCAGGCCAGGCCAGGTCAGGGGTGGCGACGGAGGCGGCGCAGGGCGGGGCGGTACCGGGCGATCTGGTTCCGTCGGATATGGTGCACGAAGCCGTGGTTCATATCCAGCCGTCCGCCAGGCTTGCAGCAGAGCCTGGGCCCGGGACCAGGCCCCGCCTCCATCCGGAGCCGGGGGCGCAGAGCCACAGCCGACTCAACGGCCCCAACAGCCGTCCACCGGTCCGCAGAGGTCGGTGCCGCCCCTCCTACAGCTTCCGGCCCCGCGTCCTGACTTCCGGCCCAGGAGGACCGGCCGGGCCGAGCGTCGCCGCGCGCGGAGTTGGCGGCGCTGGTCGGGTGGGTTGGAGCATGTTTAACTTCCACCGCCCAGGCGAGGCTTTTGTTTGCTTTCTAACGTTACGGACACAAGGACCAGCCTCGCCCCAACCGCGGGCTCCGCGAAAGCCTCCCCGGCCCGACCCGGCCCGGGCCGCCTCGTGCGGGTGGCTTAGCTGTGCCCGCGGGAATATCTGGGTGATTGAAGGGCCTGAGCGTGTGTAGTTTTTTCGAGTTTTCATTTTTAAAAGTCAAAATCGTGAATTCTCGATTAGTACAGGGGCCAGCTGTGGTCCAGCCACACGACGGACTGTTACTGAGCGGACCCAGGGAAGGAGCTGTCTCTAAGCCCAACCGCGCGCCGAGCGATTCCAGTTACTGACTCCGGCCGGGCAGATACGTGGGCCGGGCGGGGCTTCCCCTGGGACTGGACAGCGCCTTCTCCTGCTGGTGGTGGTGGCTTCACGGGTGTATACGTCAGTCCGAATTTAGCAAATTGCACAGTTAAACCTGCAGCTTATTGCATGTCAGTTATACCTCCATGCAAGTGTTCAAACAAGGAAACCAGTTCTAGGCAGGCCCTGAGGTTGGAGCTTTATTGGCTCCATGGAAAATCCGCCTGTGCCGGGCGTTTGCGTTTTGCTGATACCAAGAACCCTCTAAATGTGGAATCAGAGCCTTCAGGTTGTCGCATGAAGGGGACGATTTGGGGATGTCGCCTAGCTTTCCCGTGCAAGGTCGTCACGCTCCGAGGCGCGCCGCGGAGACGATCTACCAATAGTGGTTTAGAGGCACGAAGTATCATTTTCTTCTTCTTCTTTTTTAAATAAAATTTGTTTCTTTTTAAATTTTTAATTATTATGAGTACATAATAGTCGTATATCTTTATAGGGTACATGGGATGTTTTGATGGAGGCATACAATGTGAATTGATCAAATCAGGGTAATTGGGGTATCCATCACCTCAGGCATTTATCATTTCCTTGTGATTAGGAATATTCCAATTTCACTCCTTTAGATATATATATGTATACACACACATAGATATATATATTTACTTAGAGATGTAGTCACGATCTGTCGCCCTGGGTACATTGCAGTGGCATCATTATAGCTCACAGCAACCTCAAATTCCCAAGATCAAGGGATCCTCCTGCCTCAGCCTCGGGAGTAGCTGGGACTATAGGTGCTCGCCACCACTTTTCTTTTTTTTGCTTCTATTTTAGTTTCTCGGCTTTTTCTATTTTTAGTAGCGACGGGGTCCTGCTCTTCCTCAAGCTGGTCTGGAACTCCTGAGCTCAAGCGATCCTCCCACCTCAGCCTCCCAGAGTGCTGGGATTACAGGCGTAAGCCACTGGGCCCGGCCACTTCTAGTTTTTTAAAAGTATACTCTAACTTATTGTTGATTATAGTCACTTTGTTGTGCTATCAAATATTGTTCATTTTATCTAAATATAATTTTGCACCCATAAACCATCCCCACTTTATGCCCCCCTCCCTGATACCCTTCCCAGCTTCTGGTAACTGTCATTCTACTCTGTCTCCATGAGATCGTTTTTTGTTGTTTCTTTCTTTCTTTTTTTTTTTTTTTGAGACAGAGTCTCACTTTGTTCCCCGGGCTAGAGTGCCGTGGCATCAGCCCAGCTCACAGCGACCTCAAACTCATGGGCTCAAACAATCCTCCTGCCTCAGCCTCCCGAGTAGCTGGGACTACAGGCATGCACCACCACACCTGGCTCATTTTTTCTATATATATATTTTTAGCTCTCCATATAATTTCTTTCTATTTTTTTAGTAGAGACGGGGGTCTCGCTCTTGCTCAGGCTGGTCTCGAACTCCTGACCTCAAGCTATCCTCCCGCCTCGGCCTCCCAGAGTGCTAGGATTACAGGCGTGAGCCATCGCGCCCGGCCTCATGAGATCATTTTTAATATTTAGTTCCCACATATGAGAGAGAACATGCGAGATTTGTCTTTGTGTCGAGGCAAAATTACCTTG
This sequence comes from Eulemur rufifrons, assembly GCF_041146395.1. Taxonomy (NCBI): domain Eukaryota; kingdom Metazoa; phylum Chordata; class Mammalia; order Primates; family Lemuridae; genus Eulemur; species Eulemur rufifrons. Next base: position 48,311,640 of record NC_091001.1, on the reverse strand, counting down.
AAGAAATCTGGGGCCTAACGACACAGCTTCTTTTATGGAGAAAGCTCCATAGCCTGTAAAAGGTTCCTGTCTCTTTAAGCTGGAAATGCCGTGTAACGTAGCAGTAGGCCCACAGAAGGCTCTCAGGTGCGCACGCAGCGGCCAGGGCCCCCTCCCCCCCCCTTGAGAAATGGCACTTCTCATAAATTTCCTGCAGCGCGATTTGTCCCCAATGGCGACTCGTAGCTTTTGGGCCCGCTCCTGATTGGCCGTGTGCTGCGCGCTCTCCAGCGTGCCTGGCGCTTGTACTGGGCGGCTCGGCCGGTAGTGGAGATGTCAGGCCGGTCCAAGCGGGAGTCTCGTGGTTCCACCCGCGGCAAGCGCGAGTCTGAGTCTCGGGGAAGCTCGGGTCGCGTCAAGCGGGAGCGAGATCGGGAGCGGGAGCTGGAGACAGCGAGCTCCCGGAGCAGCCCGGTGCGCGTGAAGCGAGAGGTAGAGCCGGCGAGCGCACGCGAGGCCCCGACGCCTGCCTTCCCAGCGGTGCGGGTCAAGCGGGAGCGTGAGGCCGACGAGGACTCGGAGCCTGAGCGGGAGGTGCGAGGTGCGAGGGGCCGGGCTGGGCTGGGTACGAGCTCCACCTTCGTGTCCTTTTTTCTCTCCAGCCTTCCGCTGTTTCCTTGCTGGAGCAGGGGTGGGGCGTTAGGGGACTGGGAGTGGGGGAAGGATCTAGACTCATTGGCATATGATATTTCTAACAGTAACAGTAGCAGCTTCCTGTATCGAATGTCTAACACGACGCTGTGCTATCTCAGTACAGTACTACGTTAGTGCTATTTTACAGGTGTTCCTTTCCTCCGTTTTTACAAAACCCTCTAAGGTGTGGTGTCCTGTTGTAATTTCTGGAATCAGACTGTTCAGAGTGGAGAGTCCGAGCGCTTGGCACCTGCAGTAACGTACTGGTCATATACCACTTTTTAAGCTGAATAAAGTCAGGAGGCAATTCTTTTTTGATATCTGGAGTTTCTGCACATACTGCTACCAGACTGCCTCTCAAGGAACAGCCTTGGAAGACAGAGAAGGTGTCTCCCTACAAAGCAAAGGGGAGGAAAGCCCACAACCGGTTATAAAAGATGCAGGTTCTCTAAGCTTAGGGTTCCTCTCGCCTGTGAGGCAAGCCACTGTATGCATGGATTGTTTTCACGTTGCCTTGTGAGAATGGACTTGAGGAACTGGCACTAATGCTGTGTTCTGGTTACTGCTAGTGCTGTAATAAACTATTTTTTGTTTCAGACCCAGTAGTCACATGTCTTCCAACAGCAACCATGAAACTGTGGCAGGCTAACTTGTTAGCTTGCAAATAGGGTAAAATCTCAGACCCTTCATGCTATTTAACAAGTGGTAGATTTAAGGATGTACATGCACAATCTTCTTTAAACTGTGCAGTACTGGCACATTACATTCAGTTTATCTTAGTATCTGTGACATATTTCATGGTACCTTTCATGCTGCATGGGATTTTTTTATGTAACATGCAAACAAAACTTTCATTAGTTATATGTATACCAGATATATTACCCCAGTGTGGGCCTTGTTCCATTAGTGGAGTTTTTTTGGATGTTGTTACCACCTCTAAAATCGCTCATCTTGATTAGTTTTTTCCATTTCTTTGTTTGTTTGTTTATACTATTAGTTGACCCTGAGTACAGGTTTCCCATTTTCAAAGCCTGTGATGATTTTCCTTTTAGCAAAGAATGGCCGAGAGGATTCTGAGGACCGGAGGAGCCGCCACTGCCCGTACCTGGATACCATTAACAGGTCAGTAGGACAGAGATGCTGAGCGTAGCAAAAAAAAAAACAAAAAAAGGGGATCTATGCCGGAGGTACATTGAACAACACATTCACAAATTTTACCCCTTTTAAAGCTTACTCCCCAGAAAATTGTGCTTCCTGCTGTGTTTAATAACCATTGTCTGTCAATTTAAAGTGGCAGAAGTACATATTGTAGAAGTGTCAGAACACATATTGTTCAACAGTGGGCACATGCTTGAAGAGCTTTTAGCTCATTTTGAATTTGTATGTTGGAATAATGGGATGGATAGTGTCTTTAAAATAACAGCAGAAAATTTAAATATTTATTGAGTACCCACTTTGTACTAGATACTATTCTAAGTACCTGGGATTCAGCAGAAAAAACACAAAAATTTGTTTGAAAGCAGAAGTGGTTTAACTTATCACCATGGTCTTTTCTCTGATTCCCAGATGGCATGTTAGAACACTTTTCAACCTATGTTCTAGGATAATGCTGTCTAGTAGAACTTTCTGCACTTATGGAATTGCTCTCCATAAGAGCTGTTTATTGTGGTAGGCACAAGCCCCATGTAGCTGTTGAGCATTTGAAATGTGCCTTATGCAACGGAGGAGCTGAATTTTAAATTTTATATAATTAAGGTTGATACTCTGTGTTGGGGGATGTGGAACCCACAGATACAGAGGGCCAACCGTAAGGGACTTGAGCATTGTGGATTTTAGTATCTATGGGGGTCCTGGAACCAATCTCTTGTGGATACTGAGGGGTGACTGTTTTTTTTTTAAGAGATGAAGTCTTGCCCTGTTGCCCAGGCTGGAGTACGGAGCAGTCATCGCTTGCTGTAACCTTGGGCTCAAGCAATCTTCCCACCTCAGCCTCCTGAGTAGCTGGGACTATAGGTGTGCGTTACCACACCTGGCTAATTTTTCTTATTTTTTCTAGAGATGGGGTCTTACTATGTTGCCCAGGCTGGTCTTGAACTCCTGGCCTCAAGAGATCTTCCCTCCTTAGCCTCCCAAAGCACTGGAATTGCAGGCATGAGGCACTGTGCCCTGCCCAGGGCCGACTGTGTTTTAAATTTAATTGTCAATAGCCACTTGTGTCTAGTGGACCCTTTATTAGACAGTACAACTCTATGGAATCATTACCAATTCATTAAGAGTTAGTATTTGAGAAAAAGTCCCTTTGCCATCTGTGGATTCAGTATAAGTAAAGTTTTTGTCCCTTACTTTCTAGCACTCACAAACCATTACTTTGTACTTGAACAAATAGATCTATTTGTAGGTATTCCCCTAAAATTCTTTAGGTTTCCCATTAATTTTTATTGACAAAAATACTTTTTTTTTTTGAGATAGAGTCTCGCTCTATTGCCCCGGCTAGAATGCTGTGGCGTCAGCGTAGCTCACAGCAACCTCAAACTCCTGGGCTCAAGCGATCCTTCTGCCTCAGCCTCCTGAGTAGCTGGGACTACAGGTGCACACCACGATGCCTGGCTAAGTTTTCTATTTTTAGTAGAGATGGGGTCTCACTCTTGCTCAGGCTGGTCTTGAACTCCTGACCTCAAGCAATCCTCCTGCCTCTCGGCCTCCCAGAGAGCTAGGATTACAGGTGTGAGCTATCTCGCCTGGCCCATTTTTCTTTTATGAAAGAATTTATTTGCTCTTTTTTATGTCCTAGCACCCCTAGAATGCTGTTGGGGCCCTGTTGCTTAAGTCTGATTTATAGCTGTTCCTCCAGAGAAAGTCACTGCAATGGAAGGTGCTTGATTGGTTACAAATATTAATACCAACGAGAAAGAGGCTCATGGGCATTTTGTGTCTGGTGGAGACACCTCGACACTGCTTTGGGGTGTGGTGGGTGGAGGTGAGGAATTAGCATTGCTCCCACAGTATATATATGGTTGTTGAACCTTTCTCTGAAGGATGCTGTGTAACATGGAATGTGGAGCCAACACTGCTTCATTTGGGTGCCCTCCTACATATCCATCCCTATTAATTGTTTGTTTTTCTGTTTTGGTTCTTTTAGGAGTGTACTGGATTTCGACTTTGAGAAGCTGTGTTCTATCTCCCTCTCGCATATCAATGCATATGCCTGTCTGGTGTGTGGCAAGTACTTTCAGGGTAAATAGATGTTATGAATTATAAACTTGTCAAGTTTTCAGAGCTAGCTGCAGATCTACTCTGGGGAGACCTTTTTTTTTTTTTTTTTAAAGAAAGTAAGCTGTTCTCAGGAATCATGTTTAATAATCCCTATCTTTGTTTCCAGTAAATTGAAATACTCTTAGAAAACCAATAGGGGGTTCTCTGGTCAAAATCAGAATACATCTGAATGGGAGAAATAATTAGTTGTGTGAAAGACTATGATCTCAAAGACTCTGGGTTTCTTTTTTTTAAAAACTTTGTTTATTTATTTATTTATTTGGGACAGTGTCTCACTGTGTTGCCCAGGCTGGTCTTGAACTCCTGGGCTCAAGCAATTCTCCTGCCTCAGCCTCCCGAGTAGCTGGGACTACAGGCATGCACCACCATGCCTGGCTAATTTTTTCTATATATATTTTTAGTTGTCCAGATAATTTTTTTCTATTTTAAGTAGAGACAGGGTCTTGCTCTTGCTCAGGTTGGTCTTGAACTCCTGATCTCAAGTGATCCTCCCGCCTTGGCCTCCCAGAGTGCTAGGATTACAGGCGTGAGCCACCGCGCCTAGCCACATCTTTTTTTTTTTTTTTTTTTTTTTTTTTTTTTGAGAACCCTTTTGCTCTAAAGACTTTAATTCTGTTCATTTCTGAAAATTTATTATTTCAGTTCATCAGACCAAGCAGTTGTTGTGTACATAGTATAGTGGGGGATTCAAAAGGGAGATGAACTACATTCTTTGTTTTCATAAGGAGTCAAAGTTGACACAAAGAAAATCAGCAAATTTATAAAGATTACTGCTGAATGTGGTACTGAGTAGAAATAAGGGCAGTAGGAGTTCAAATGCAAAAGATCAATGTTAACCGGAGTGTTTTTGTTGAGTTCATGGAGAAGATGAAGTGAACTAGCAGGTCATAACAGAATTTGAATGGTTAAGGGAGAGAGATTCCAGAAAGGAGTGGCAACATGAGCAAAGTTACATTGGTGCAGGATTGTCCTGAATGTGGGTAGTTGGAAATTCAGGATTCAGTGCTGATGGACCGTCACAGGATATGTATTGTATATGTGTATGTATGTGTACATATCATATATATATATAAAATACATATTTCAAATTTCTGATATATATGAAACTAGTCTACATATACTTCATGTTGAAATTTGTTTCCCCAATCAATATCTCATGCTATCTAGGGAATAAAGTAACTAATTGCTAATTTTTGTGATGAGAGCAGTTCATGTGGGAGATTCATTTCATGAGTGGAGTAATATTTGTTTTTGCTGATGTTAACATGTTCCTGTAGAAAATAATAAAATAACAAACCTGATCTGTGCTACGGCCTTTCTCCCTCCTCTGCAGGCCGGGGTTTGAAGTCTCATGCCTACATCCACAGTGTCCAGTTTAGCCACCATGTCTTCCTCAACCTCCACACCCTCAAGTTTTACTGCCTTCCAGACAACTATGAGATCATCGATTCCTCATTGGAGGATATCACGGTGTGTGTCCAACAGGGCTGGGTTGGGGCCAGTTCTTTGTGAGTTTTCCCAGGGTTCCTGGGGAGCTGCCCCACCCAAGGTCAGGGAAAAATCTCAGTCCCTTTGGGCTTGGAGAGGCTGCTTTACCTTAGGGAGGAACCAGGGAAACCACGTAAGAAGGTCAGAGTTCCTAATGGCGGCCTGTGGTCTTCAACCTACCCGTTATTTCTGCTTTTGACATTGAGGGCTAGGACTGAAGAAACATGGCTTCTTTGTAGTCAGGATTAAAGCATTTTTGTGGAATAAGTTATCCTTCCACCCTTTGAGGTAGGGACTTGAATTGGGCCTGGCGTGGGACAGTAGCTACTGAGCTGCATACTGGCTCCTGGCTACTTCTGACATATGAAGTAGCCACAATGGCCAGCATATCCCGTCTGTGGGCTACAGTTTGTGACCTGTGCCAAGAGGCAATCACTATACTTAAATGGAGAGCGTGGACTGTCCTCTTGGGCTTTGATTAGAGTGGGACTGTTGATTTTTATTTTCCTTTTCAGCAAGTGGTGCATATTTATGGTGCTGAGAACTCAATTTATTTTTAAAGAAAGCTTGGTGTCCAGAGTCTTTGAAATACTGCTTATTCTGTTTTTAAGAGTTTTATAGGCCTATTAATACTTAAAATTAAAATAGTTACAGACAGTATTTACGGGGAGAAACTGCCATAAATTCAAGGTTTCAAAGCAAGTTTGTGGTGACCTCTATCTGGTCTGTGACATAATGACTCTCATAACTCTGTGGCTGGAAGAGTCTGATCCTGTCCCTCCAGTCGTAGGGCATCATGGAGATCCTCAGACCGGCTCAGAGGGGAGGAGGCTCTCCTGCTACCCGAGACTTAGACTCCTGTTGCCTTCAGAGGCTTGAGTGTCCCATAGTTTCTGGTAGTTACCATGGAGGTGACCATACCTGAAGTCTGAGGAAAGACCTGGGATTCAGTGATTAGGGGTTACACACAGAGATCCCATTGTAGGTTAGCATCGTGGAGAAAACCTACCCATGTTACTTTGGTCTTTATACCTTTTAGTTGGGCCCCTTTTTGGGTGTGTGGTGTGGGACTTTCATGACCAAAGAAAGTGGTTTTCGTTTTTGCAGAAATTGCAGTTCTAGATATATCTTAGGAGCTCTGTTCATAGCTCTAAAACAACTTTGAATTTTCTTTTGCTTTACAGTATGTGTTGAAGCCCACTTTCACAAAGCAGCAAATCGCAAACTTGGACAAGCAAGCCAAATTATCCCGGGCATATGATGGTACCACTTACCTGCCGGGTATCGTGGGATTGAATAACATAAAGGCCAATGACTATGCCAATGCTGTCCTTCAGGTAGGATCAAGACAGGAACATTGATGGAGAGAGGGTAACCCAGAAACAGTATTATGTATTGGTCAAGAAGTTACTGCCTTCTTGTAGAGTACAGTCAAAAGGTCCCCAGATACTGAGTCCTGTTGAGGGTTCCACATGAGTATTTCTGTGTCTGCTCAAGGGGCTGCTGTCAAATGGTGAGGCTTTTTCCAGCCTTTGGACTCAGGGCCTCTAGAGCATCCAGGGAATAAGGGAATAGAATCTGTGTTACTGGCTTGATGTGGGATTTTTTTTAACGGCGTAGATTGCCGTTTGCTGATTTGGCCATCTGATATCTTGTTTGTGCCCATGTGCTTATACCCTGAAATGGGAAAAGCAGAAAGCCACAATTGTCTTATTTTCAATTAAAAGGTTTTTTTTTTTTTTTTTTTTTTTGAGATAGTTATCTCACTCTGGTGTCCTGGCTAGAGTGCAGTGGTGTCATCATAGCTCACTGCAACCTCAAACTCCCAGGCTCAAGTGATCCTCCACCTCAGTCTCCTGACTAGCTGGAACTACAGGCGTGCGCCACTGTGCTCGGCTAATTTGTTTTCTATTTTTAGTTGCCCGGCTAATTTTTTCTATTTTTAGTAGAGCCGGGGTCTCGCTTTTGCTCAGGCTGGTCTTTAATGCCTGACCTCAAGCAATCCTCCTGCCTCAGCCTCCCAGAATGCTAGGATTATAGGTGTGAGCCACAATGCCTAGACATTATTGATGAATTATAATTTATTTAACTGTCACCTATTCCGGTATTAATGCATCTAGGGCCTAGATTCTAGGCTATAGGGTGTTTGTAGCAACCTAAAAACCCACCAACAATGCAAAGGAGTGTTCTTTCATCTTGCATTGTCACTGTTACCATTAAAAAAAATTTTTTTTCTATCTTGATGGGTATCTCCATTTAAACTTACATTTTTTGTATCACTTCTAAAGGTGGTTATTTATGTATTTTTTCATGAGTTGTTGGGCTTTATGTGCTTATTGGTGGTTCATTTTACTGAGCTTTAAGAAATTCATAATGGCTCCTGCCCCGGGGGATGGGAATGCTCCACCCTCTCCAGGAATGCTCCTGGGGTACCCCATTTCCCTGTCCCCCCCAAAAATAAATAAAATATGTAATAAAGATATTAGCCTTTATCTATTATATATGTTATCATCCAGTTCTTATTTGGCCTTTTTTTTTTTTTTTTTTTTTTTTTTTTTGAGACAGAGTCTCACTCTGTTGCCCAGGCTAGAGTGAGTGCTGTGGCGTCAGCCTAGCTCACAGCAACCTCAAACTCCTGAGCTCAAGCGATCCTCCTGTCTCAGCCTCCCGAGTAGCTAGGACTACAGGCATGCGCCACCATGCCCGGCTAATTTTTTCTATATATATTTTTAGCTGTCCATATCATTTCTTTCTATTTTTAGTAGAGATGGGGTCTCGCTCTTGCTCAGGCTGGTCTCGAACTCCTGAGCTCAAACGATCCGCCCACCTCGGCCTCCCAGAGTGCTAGGATTACAGGCGTGAACCACCACGCCCGGCCTCTTATTTGGCCTTTAAACTTTTTTAAATGGTATTTTTGCCATAAAGAATTGAGTAAACAATTATAAAAGCTTATCTGTTAGATTTGATATCTATTGTTGGTATCATTCCTAGTTCCCTGGAAAGGTCAAATTTGTAGGTGGAGAGAGTTTTCAGACCGTGCCTCTTACAGCCTTTTGTGGCTTTGTGAAAACTGTTTTAAGATGGTCAGATAGGATTTGGATTTGGTCAGGGAAGTTAAACATCTTGCCTTTCTGATGAACTTTAGTTCACATAGAAAGGTCCTTTTATTTACAAAAATAAGCAGATGAACTATCTGTGATGATTTTTCCGCTAAAATAGGATTGAATGGACCAGGTAGTCCATCCAGAGGCTTGATAATTCCTCTCTGAGGATACCTACTGCTAAAGCCAGAGAGCAGCCTCTCTCTACAAGGTGGATAACTGAGAATTAGGGTAAATTTTATCCATACTCTTCTCTTTATGAGAGTAACTTTCTTTCTTTCTTTCTTTTTTTTTTTTTTGAGACAGAGTCTTGCTCTGTTGCCCAGACTAGAGTGAGTGTCGTGGCGTCAGCCTAGCTCACAGCAACCTCAAACTCCTGGGCTCAAGTGATCCTCCTACCTCAGCCTCCCAAGTAGCTGGGACTACAGGCGTGCATGCCCAGCTAATTTTTTTCTATTCTTGGTAGAGACGGAGTCTCTCTCTTGCTCAGGCTGATCTCAAACTCCTGAGCTCAAGTGATCCTCCCGTCTCCGTCTCCCAGAGTGCTAGGATTACCGACGTAAGCCACCAAGCGTGGCCTCTTTTTTAATAATTATTCTCTAAGCAGGAAGTCCTTGCTTCTTTAGCTGTGCTAAGCTTGTAGAGGTTTTCCTAATTCCCTCTATGGTTATGGTGCTGTCTGTGATCTGAGTTGTGTTCTCCAGAGATGCCTAGATTTATTGTATTTAGCAGAAACCATTCTATCCTGCTTTCTAAATGGATTTCCTCAATGAAGAAACGTGTTCATGGTAAGCACAGGTTTGGCAAGGATTCATGAACCCATCAGGAAGGACTTCTTTTTTGTTTTTTGTTTTTTTTGAGACAGGGTCTTACTCTGGTTGTCTAGGCTAGAGTGCTGTGGCGTCATCATAGCTCACAGCAACCTCTAACTCCTGGGCTCAAGCAATCTTCCTGTCTCAGCCTCCCAAGTAGCTGGAACTATAGGCACGTACTATCACACCCAGCAAATTTGTCTATTTTTCGTAAGGCAGGGTCTTGCTCTTGCTCAGGCTGGTCTTGAACTCCTGGCCTCAATAGTCCTCTTGCCTTGGCCTCCAGGAGTGGTTGGATTACAGGCATGAGCCACTGTGCCCAGCCTGGGAAGGACTTCTTGATACTGCATTTTTATTTAGTGTCTGGTCTTTGGTCCCCCTCCCAGTTTTATAGCTTGGACTAATGAGTATGTGTTTCTTTCTGAAACTAATATGATATAGTTGGCCTATATTTTTGCTTGATGAGGTAGAATTTATTTTTGTTCTCTTAAATCTTTTGACTATTTTTCATCATAACAGAGTACATTCACTTTTATATACAATAGTATGGCTTTATTATAGGAAAACATCAAATTTTGTTCAGATGATTTTCATATTATTTTATTTTATTATTGTTTTGAGATAGGGTCTCACTTTGTCACCCAGGCTGGAGCACAGTGGTCTAATTATAGCTCACTGTAGCCTTGAACTCCTGGGTTCAAGGTGATCCTCCTGGCTCAGCCTTCTGAGTAGCTGAGACCACAGGCATGCACCATCATGCCCAGCTAATTTTTTTTTTTTTTTTTTTTTTTAATTTTAGAGCTGGATTCTTACTATGTTTCCTGGACTGGTCTCAAACTCCTGGCCTCAAGTGATCCTTCTGCCTTGGCTTCCCAAAGTGCTGGGATTATAGGTGTGAGCCACCGTGCCGGGCTTCATATTATTTTAATGTGGAGTTGAGAGATGGAGAAATTGTGTTCTCCGGATAATTATCTTCTCCTCAACCAAAATGGATGATGACGAAAAGAGTATTTGAATGTCTAGCCTTAAGTACCTTATGAATTTAAATATTGTCATAGGCATAATTAGAGTTAAAAAAGAAAATTATTAAATAAGTTGGTCAGTGGATAGGGATTTAAAGTTTTTTTTATTTTTTAACTTCTTTATGATATCTACATCAGCAAAATATGTATAGAATTGTCCTTCATGTGAAACTCAATGTGAAGGGTATTTCTATAATGTGAACTCTGGGTAGGTTTCTCTGAGGGTCCATTTACTTTGACTCTTTAAGGTCATTACAGACACATCACAAGGTTCTATTAGAAGAACTTTAGTTGGAAGAGCTTGGTTCTAAGGGGTCCTGCAAAGGGACTTTGGTTTAATCAGCGTGTTTGATTTTAGGCTCTGTCTAATGTTCCTCCTCTTCGGAACTACTTCCTGGAAGAAGATAATTATAAGAACATCAAGCGTCCTCCCGGGGATATCATGTTCTTGTTGGTCCAGCGTTTTGGGGAGTTGATGAGAAAGCTCTGGAACCCGCGGAACTTCAAGGCACATGTCTCACCCCATGAGATGCTTCAGGCTGTTGTCCTTTGCAGCAAGAAGACTTTTCAGATCACTAAACAAGGTAAGGAGCAAGTCATTCATGTTCCTCTGACTTCAGGACAACAAAACTAGTTTGATGAGCAAATTTATTTTCACTTTTCAATGGATCTTTTTTTAATTTTTTTGAGACAGAACGTCTCTCTGTTGCCTGGGCTAGAGTGCCGTGGCATCAGCCTAGCTCACAGCAACCTCAACTCCTGGGGTCAAGCGATCCTCCTGCCTCAGCCTCCTGAGTAGCTGGGATTACAGGCATGCGCCACCATGCCTGGCTAATTTTTTCTATATATTTTTAGTTGTCCAGCTAATTTCTTTCTATTTTTAGTAGAGACGGAGTCTCGCTGTTGCCCAGGCTGGTCTCGAACTCCTGAGCTCAAACGATCCACCCGCCTTGTGCAATGCATCTTGATAATAGCCAAAAGTGAATGTCCAGCAGATAGTATGGCCCTGCTCAGAGTCGCAGGAGATTCCAGCTGAACAGAAAGTTTATCTTATTTGGTAAACTAAGCTGTATGGCTCAGGGGAAAACTAGGCAACTGGGAAAGGCACCAGCCCTGTCACCTATGCTGCTCATTTTGTCATGTCCCACACTAGGCTATTCTAATGAACTATTTTGACCATTTTCATCTCTCCAAACCCAGTTTGTTATTGCCTTGTGGGTAAAATGGACACTAACTCTTTGTACCTGAATGTTGTAGCATCCATGCCAGTTTAGTCAATATTTATTCATGGTCCCAGGTTTTGGAGCAGGGATAAGAAACATGATTTTTCTCTTTGAGGAGCTCTCAGTCTAGTGGGAAAGATATTTATGTCAAAAAGTAATCACAGGGTGTTAAGGGCTGTGGCAGAGGAGACAGAGTGTGCTATGGGAGGGAGCATGGAGCAAGGACCCCCCCAGTTGAACATGTGGGACATAGGTCAGAGTGGAGAATGAGCCCCTGAGTTTTAAGTAGAGGAAGAGGCAGGTCAGGCCTGGGTATTCCAGGAGTGGTGGCACAGTGGGTAGAAATGGGAGGTGCCTGGCACAGACAGACTGCATGTAGCTGGACCCTTGGATTCCAGGGGTCATTGGAGAGCTGAGCTGGAGGTCTGGTGGGAGGGACCAGATACCACTGTAAGGAGCTTGGATTATATCCTGACAACAGTCGGAGTTAGCGATGGCATTTAAGCAAAAGTGTGACATTGGATTTATGTTTTAAAACATATTCTGGCTGAGGAGTGGCTTAGAGGGGAGTTTAGTAGTAGCTTTTAAGAGTCTCTTGTACTTAAGGAAAGGAGAAATGGGGGGAATGAAAGTAGGATTTGGGGCCCATGGGACCCTTGGGGCTTTAGGGTAGTAGGAAATAAAATACAGTTTGGATTGGATAATATATATTGATCAGAAACTCCATGATTTATTCCCAAATGAACAGAAGTTATTAAGCCATTTGAGTGTGGCTGTTGATGGTGTTTAGTAGTTTACAGTATGGCCAGTAAAATCTGAGTTCCTCACCCTTCTGAACAGGTGGCAGCCTGATTTTGTGCTGTGTAGGACTATTGGATTTCCAACAGCTAGGGTGGCTAGGATATCTTTTGTTTATAGGGACATTTTTGTTTCTGGATCAACTTTCTGAGATCCTAGGTTTTTATATTAAGGCTGCAACAAGGTGTGAAATTTTTGTTGAGAATGAATTTTTTGTGAACCATGGGTAGATGGTTCAGTGTCAGCATTCACAGTGCTCCACAGATGACTCCTGGCCTGGAGGTGGATATAGAGTTGAGGCCTTTTAGCTTTTGACAACATTGGAAAGCTACAGCGTAATTGCTTGTAGAGATGCAGAAAAATCAGGGTGCCCTACGAATAAACTTACCCAGTTTCTTCCATCATAGCCACTGTTAGGTGTGATAGTTTTGTTGTCAAGTAGACATAGTTTCCTTAATCTCTGAGACCTAGCAGGTTATCGGTTGCTTAGTGTTTAGATGTACAAAGAGGTTCTTGCTGTGATAGCATATTGTCACATTAAAGCATTCTATGTGAGGGGAATAAAAAGAAAGTCATTTTGTGAGACTGTCAGAGGCTTTTAGGATTAAGGAATGAAGTTAAGGAAGACATTTTAGTCTTTGGGATTTTAGTTGGGCGAGCAAAGAGGAAGTAAATAGAAGCAAATCTTAGTGGGGAAGTAGGTTTAGGAATAATCTCGCAGGCTCCTTAGACAGCATTTTCATGCATTAGCAGTGCTGCCCACATGCTTGTTCCCAGAACCCTTTGCTCTCAGTGCCCCTAGATGCCTTTCGGTCCTGGTGGTAGGAAAAATTGCCGTCCTGCAAGACAGGAATAAGCTAGAGAAGGGAAGAAGGAAGTCCGAGCTTATTCAGGAGAAGTAGATATTGATGATCATTATTCATTTGTTTCGGTCATCACTGGATGATGAGATACGAGGTTGGGGTAGAGATGATGATGGAAGGTTCTAGTATGGATCATAGAGCCTAGGGAGAGAGGATAGGTTGGAAGTGTAAGAGCTTGACCTTGAGGCGTGCCAGCATTTACTGATCAGATAGAGGAGGATGCACAGAGGATAGCGTGGTGTGGCCAGAGAGGAAGGAAGAAAACCAGGGATGTGGAGTCATTCACCCAGCACGTGGTTTGGGTTGCTCTCACGCCTCCAGCTTCAACATGTCCACCCTTCTTTCTTTTCTAGGGGACGGAGTTGACTTTCTGTCTTGGTTTCTCAATGCTCTGCACTCAGCTCTAGGGGGCACAAAGAAGAAAAAGAAGAGTAAGTTACATTACTTGTAAAAAGGAGCTCTTTCTTGTTTGCTGTCTTTTTAAAAACTTTGCAACTTCTCATCCTTTTATTCTTAACTGTTTATCTTTGTGTGCATGTGCGGGGAGGAGTAGTATCTATTATATACCCAGGCTAAGTTTTCTTTCTGAATAGGCCCTTCTTCATATTTTTTGTTAGACTATGGTTATATTCCCAACAGTTTTTTTTTCTTTTTTGTAGAGATGGGGGTCTTGCTATGCTGCCCAGGCTGGTCTCAAACTCTTGGTCTCAGATAGTCCTCCTGCCTTGGCCTCCCAAAGTGTTAGGATTACAGGCGTGACCCACTGTGCCTGGCTGCCCAATGGTCTTGGTTTTTTTGGTTTTTTTAAATTAAACTCCTCTCTGTTTAATTAAGACATAAAACAACATCAGCCTATGTGTCCGCAAGAGGGGCCAGACACCCAGGGTTGTGGCAGCATGGCAGCTGACCCCTACATCCATCACCCACCCGGTGTCAGCTGGAGTCCCTCTGTCCATTTTATTGCCTGGTACTCAGCATCCTTGATGGAGGGCCTTCTGCTTGCATGCTGCTGGTGACTTGCAGCTCATTGCCTCTGGGGCCAGGCTGCCTGTATTCAGGCTACTTAGCTGTGTAACCTTGGTCCAGTTCTTAGCTTCTCTGTTCCTCAGTTTCCTCCATCTATACCTAGAAGAATGAGAATGGCATCTGTGGTGCAGGGTTATTTTGGGGATTAAGTGAGTTCACACACACAATACTGGGGACAGAGCCCAGGGTGTCAGCTGTGTCTCTGCACTTGCTGCTGGATGCCTCTTCCTAACTTTTCCGTCATTTGACAGTCTGTTCACCTGTCCCTCAGCTCCTGTGGGCCCCACGCCTGTGCCTTGAGTGACCTGTAGGACACATATTGCTGGGTTCTAGACAGTCCTGTTCAGCTCATCCCCGGGACTGGGAGGTCTGAGGAAGGAGCCTGGCTCTATTTGCCCTTGTGTCTCCAGTGCCTGGCATGAGTGCTCGCATAGGTGTGCACCAGCAGGTTTCTTTGAATGAATGAATGAATGAATAATATGAATAATTCCTTCTTGGTCTTTTTTGGGCTCCAGAGAGTAAGATGAAGAGCAGTGAAGTGCTAGAAAATGGCCACCCCTGGCATTAGGAGATCCAGTTAGAATTCTAGCTCCCTTACAGTGGACGATGGAGACCTGAGGGGTGGGAGTGGATGATGGGAGGTTGCTTGGTGGGTACTGCGTGCCTTGCTTCAGTGATGTATGTACTGAAGGCCCTGATGTCACCGCAATACAATATATCAGTGTAGCAAAATTGCACTTGTACTCCATGAATATTACAAATAGAAAATAAATGGGCATGGGGCTCAGATCCAAGGTTACTTGGGTCTGAGTCTTCTAAAAAAAAAAAAATAAATAAATGGGGCTGGGTATGGTGGCTCATGGTTGTAATCCAGCACTTTGGGGAGCAGAGGCGAGAGGATCGCTTGAGGCCAGGAGTTTGAGCCTGGGCAACACAGTGAGACCCCCGTCTCTACAAAAAACAAAAAAAATTAGCAGAATGTGGTGGTACATATTGATAGACTCTAGCTACTCCGGAGACCAAGCCAGGATTGCTTGAGCCCAGGAGCTTGATGTTTGAGCAAGCTATGATCGTGCCACTGTACTCCCACCTGGACGACAGAGCGAGACCCTATCTCTTGTTAAAAAAGGGGTGGGGGGAGCAAAAGAATTTCAGTTCCGTTTGTGAGGTCCTTCTCATTGCTTGGCCTTGGCCTTCCCATCTGCAGAATGGGTGCCACACTGGTGCCCTCAGTTGCCTGCTCAGTACCCATTTCTTGCTACTTCCTTAATAATAGAATGTTCTTTTGGGGGAGGAGCTGTAGTTGTTTCGTCACAGGTGAGAATAATCCCTTTTCCAGACTCCCTTGCAACTGGGGGTGGCCATGGGACCTGAGCCAGCCAATGGAATGCCCACAGGATCTCTGGGAAGTCAAGCTTGACACTGGATCCTTCTTCCCCACTTATTGCTTTGAACTTGAACATGTTGTCTAAAGCCAGTCTGCTAAGAGCAGAGAATGAGCCAGTCCTGCCTGCCTCCAGACCCCTCCCTGTATGACCACCATAAACCCCCATTGGTTTAAGCCTCTGGTAATTGGGGTCTTCTGTTTCTGAGAGCCCAGGGCATTCCACATGAATGCAGCAATGTCACCATGCACAGAGGCATGGAGAGCAAAAACCCTAGCCCTACACAGAGCAGGTGCTCAATAAGTGAATAAGCATGTGAGCCTATTCACGCCCAGCCTCACTCGCCATCCTGCTGACCTGCACGGATTCGAGAGAAGCACAGGCTCCACTGTCAGAACATGCTGCAGAATGGACCCTCCAGGGCAGACCCAGAAACCTCTAGTGTGTGGTTACACGGGAGAGAGAGCAAAGTGCCCTGCAGGCCCAGCAGAATCACTGGAGGTCAACTGGGGAAAGAATGGCAGAAGCTCTGGCCTTGAGCAGGTCTTGGCAGACAGGCATGGCTTTGTCACAAGCAAATTTGAGGGAAGAGCGGTCCAGGTAGAGGGGCCGGCAGGTGGGGAAGCCAGGGCAGGTACTCACTCTCCCTGGCACATAGGGATACAGAGGGGTCATGGGAAGTCATCTTGACAGAGCAGGATAGGTGGGAGGGACCCAAAGTCAGGCCACAGCCTGGCTTCATTCTGTAGACCAGCATCCCCAGACTTCTGTCATCTGTGTGTTGTGTTGCAGAGTCATACCGCCTACCCTATTATTTGCTTCTTACACTCTCTTCAATTCAGTTTTCTTTTAAAAACCTAAACAAATTTATCTGTGGAGCTTGACAAAAAACTAGAAAGCCAGTACCACTGACATCACCAGAAAGTACCTTTGTTCCTGGGATTAAACAGATTTAGTGATCTTTTTAATAAGCAGAAATGAATATAATTGTGCCCTGGAAATCCTGACCCAGTTTGAAACCGAGAGGCTGGGCAGCATGTTGTAGACTCCTAGTGTCCTGCCAACATAAGAGTTAATGTGGTCTGCCTGGCTTGTTAGGCAAGTTAGAAAGGCTTGAAGGTTAAAGCAGAGAAAGCTACTTCCTCACCTTGAGCCTCTAGCTGGAGGGATGAGGCTGGCCTCCCACAGATTGTCAGACTGGGATCCCTCTGTCCCTCCATCCCTCAGCATCCCTATTGGCTTAGCAGTAGTTGGACATTTTTCATGAATGCCAGTTATAACTATTAGCTTCTAGACTTCAGAGCTAGGTGAATCATTTTGGAGACCCAATGCAGTTTTCTTTCTGTTTTCTGATGGCTTTGACGATATCTTGACATGGGGTTGTGGCCTGGTGTTCTTTCCACTAGGTGGCCCTGCCCTTCCTACCAGGTGTCTTCAGCCTGTGCTCACCTCTGAGTTCTAACTTGTGTCCTGTCAGGATTCTAGAACCTGCTTGTGCTTTCTGTTTTGTTGCTTTGGTTCTGTTCTGGCCCATTTTCCTTGTGTGTCCAGTGCAGGCTGGACATTGTCTCTGCGTGCAGGCAGTGTATGGCTATGGGAAGTTCCTTGGCTGTGCCGTTTTGCCTGTGAACTTTTTGGGATTCATGTATCTCCAGGCTCTGTAAACCATTCATTCATTTCAAGCAGACTTTTTTTCTTATGGGCCAGGCCTTGTGTTGGAGGGCCAAAAGATGCTTGTGGAGGAGACAGAAAATAATTATTTACACAGATAATTATAAAGGTACCTTGGTGGTATATGTTATAAAGGGAAACTTCTGGCTTAGTGAGAGCTTTGGGTTTTATGCTGGAAGATGCTGTTTTATTTCAGAAATATAGAAGGTGGAAATGTATTTTGGACGAGCTTTCCAACCTCACAGAATTTGCATTTTGCTTTCTGTTTGTGCAGCTATTGTGACTGACGTTTTCCAGGGTTCCATGAGGATCTTCACTAAAAAGCTTCCTCATCCTGATCTGGTGAGTTAGTTGAGCCTGGGTCTTGGACTGATATATGCTGCCTGAGGGGACTTAGGAGAGACAAGGCTGCTTGCCCCATGAAGAGGTCCTAAAGGCACCAGCTGAGTGGCAGCTCTCTTGAGTCCCTGCCATGGCAGTACACTTTAAGTTTGGGAGTGAGTGCTTGGATGTAAGCCTGCTGGTTTAAGTGGTCTGGCCACTGGGTGGTGCTGGTATGTTTTTCAGAAAGCTCAGCTAAGCTTTCTAGGTAGTCTAAGAGCTTTTTAGATAGTCTGGTGCATAAGCAGAACCTCTGAAGAAGGAAACTTGTGGGTTTTTGAATTGCTCTATCCAGGTGATATTGCTGTACCCGGAACTGCCCACACTCTCAGGCATCCTCTTTGTTCCCTTCAGATGAAGGAAATGTCAGTGTAACCGAAACATCGCTTCTCTCCAGCTATGTTGGCCTCTCTGCTGCTCACACTCCTTCCCTTCTTTTTCTTCTCCCTCATTTCTAGCCAGCAGAAGAAAAAGAGCAGCTGCTCCATAATGACGAGTACCAGGAGACAATGGTGGAGTCCACTTTCATGTATCTGACGCTGGATCTTCCTACCGCCCCCCTCTACAAGGATGAGAAGGAGCAGCTCATCATTCCCCAGGTGCCGCTCTTCAACATCCTGGCCAAGTTCAACGGCATCACTGAGAAGGTACCCCATTTGCACCCCTGCCCCACTAAAACTCGCCCTTGCTTTCTTGCAACTTTTTCTTCTTTTTATCCTTGAGAATTACACGTATATGTGATGTACTTATTCTAAAGTATATTGTCTTTATTGAGCCTCCCAGACTCCCTGGTAGTTCTAGCTGGTCACCCCCACCTCTTAACTTACAGTACCCCTTTCCTGTACTTCCCATACATCCCTTTTAGGCTTTCTGCTTGCCTCTGGGTAGTATAGAGAAAGGAGGGGTATTTAGGACAGTAGAAACTCAGAGAAGTGGGGAAAAACTCCTAACTTTAAGAAAATGTTATAACAGTATTAAATAAGAATATTTTAGAACTAAAATATAAATAAAATAATTTATTCTTATTATAATATTGCCCTTTAGCAAGTTAAAAGTTTCTTTTTATTTGCTTAGTTAATTGTTTTGTGGTTTCTTTTTTTTTTTTAATCTCAGAGACAGGCTCTGTTGCCCTGGCTGGAGTTCACAATCATAGCTCACTGTAACCTTGAACTCGTGGACCCAATCAGTCTTCCTGCCTCAGCCTCCTGAGTAGCTTGAACTACAGGCGCATGCCACTGCACCCAGCTATTTTATTTCTTGTAGAGATGGAGTCTTGCTATGTTGCCTAGGCTAGTGTTGAACTCCTAGGCTCAAGTGATCCTCCTGCCTCAGCCTCCCAAAGTGTTGGGATTACAGCTGTGAGCCACTGTGCCCAGCCTATTTCTATCTTTTTAAATTTACTGAGGTTTGTTTTATGGTCTGTTCTGGAGAAAGTGCTACGTGCATTTGAGAATGTGCATTCTGCTATTGGTAGCGGAGTGTTCTATATATGTGTTACATGTAGTTGTTTATGTGTTCATATCTTCTATTTCTTTGTTGATTGTCTGCCTGGTGGTTCTATCCATTATTGAAAGTGGGGTATTGAAGTCTCCAATGTTATTTTTGATTTATCTATTTTCCTCAGTTTTTGCTTTATGTGTTTTTAACAGTTACCTGTAATTTAGCCTCAGCAGCATGTAGCTGGGGGCAAGATGAGAAATGCTGCCACCCTGTCCCTCATGGGAAGATATTCCTCTGGTAGGAGAGGGAACCTCGTATTCCTGGCTACACCTCCTCTGGAGTGTGGTTTTCCTCTCACTGAACTGGAAGAGACCTTAGTTCAAGTCCCACAGATTCTTGCTTTTCTTACCAGTAACTAGATTTTATTTTGGTAACAATTTTAGAAAAAACATTAAAGGCATTAAAGGAAAACATTTGCTTTAGTGAATGTTTCTTCATTTGCTATATGGCCATTTAATAATTTTAACCAGTTTTGCTGGAGATCAGATCAGCGTAACTCCTCATGCTATTAATGCTGGAAGTGGAACTCTTTTTTTTTTTAAGCAGTCAAGTGCAGTAGTGAGAAGGGGGAAAGTACTAGAACAAGGAGTTCAATCTGTGACTGACTGAACAGTCAAGTGAGATGGAAGTGGAACTCTTAACTTGGTGTTTTATAAGGTCACCATCCAGAAGGTTTTGAAGTATGCATATCCTAATTTTATTTTATTTTATTTTATTTTGTATTTTATTTTTTTTGAGACAATGTCTCAGTCTATCACCCAGGCTAGAGTGCTGTGGCATCGGTCTAGCTCACAGCAACCTTAAACTCCTGGGCCCAAGGGATCCTCCTGCCTCAGCCTCCTGAGTAGCTGGGAATACAGGTGTGAGCCACCACACCCAGCTAATTTTTTCTATTTTTTTTAGTTGCCTGGCTAATCTTCTTCTATTTTTAGTAGAGACGGGGTCTCACTCTTCTTAAGCCGGTCTCAAACTCCTGAGCTCAAGTGATCCTCCCACGTTGGCCTCCCAGAGTGCTAGGGTTATAGACGTGAGCCACCTCGTCTAATCCTAACTTTAAATTAATATATTTTCCTGGGAAACTTGGGGATCCTTGGAGAGGGGTCTGTCCTTTCTTACAGAACTCATCCACTCTGGAGAGGAATGCTTTCACTGGTATTTTTTCTCTGATTATGACAAGACTTTCACTCTTATCTCTTAGTTTTTACTAAAGATAAGAGTTTGTGTTAAGGAAAAATAAATTCATGTTGAACAGCTTTTAAGCCCCTGGGCTTGGGTGGATGTGCTGAGTGAGCCCTCGGTAAATGTGTCCTGCCGGACTGCACTTGACCCAGGAGTCTTGGGACCTTTGAGGAGGAAGGAACACGGGAAGTCAGTTGCCACCTTTGTTGGAAAACTCTGGATAATGAGGGGCTCCTCACTGCTGCAAAAGTCAGGAAGTTTTTCCTTATTTTGAATTGAGACTTGCATGGTTTTAATTCTGCAGCTTTTAACAAATCCTGTTTTTCATTTGACAGTTTTGTTTTCTTTGTGGAAACTGGTACTCAATTCAATAGTATGATCATGTGCTGGCTGAAACACAGTCCTACAGTTGGGGTATTTTAATCAGCTTTAGCCAAATTGCTAATCCTAACCTCATACATAGTTTCTGAGACCAGGTGTCTTCTGAACTCTAGGGATGAGACAAAATTATGTTTTAAAAAACCGAAACAGGCCGGGCGCGGTGGCTCACACCTGTAATCCTAGCACTCTGGGAGGCCGAGGTGGGTGGATCGTTTGAGCTCAGGAGTTTGAGACCAGCCTGAGCAAGAGCGAGACCCCATCTCTACTAAAAATAGAAAGAAATTGTATGGACAGCTAAAAATATATATAGAAAAAATTAGCCGGGCATGGTGGTGCATGCCTGTAGTCCCAGCCACTCGGGGGGCTGAGACAGGAGGATCTCTTGAGCTCAGGAGTTTGAGGTTGCTGTGAGCTAGGCTGACGCCACGGCACTCACTCTAGCCTGGGCAACAGAGTGAGACTCTGTCTCAAAACAAAAACAAAAACAAAAACAAAAGAAAACAAACCCCGAAACAAAACTCGTGCTCCTACTCTAAGCTATTGAACTCCAGAATTAATTTGATAATTTTCTTTTCTTTCTCTAGGAATATAAGACTTACAAGGAGAACTTTCTAAAGCGCTTCCAGCTCACGAAGCTGCCTCCATATCTAATCTTTTGTATCAAGAGATTTACTAAGAACAACTTCTTTGTGGAGAAGAATCCAACTATTGTCAACTTCCCTATTACGTAAGTATCATCCTGCTTTACTTCCTCTTAGGGGGAATGTGCCTGGATTTTTTTTTCATATGTTTGTACCACTATTAAATTTGGACTGTCTTAGTTGGAGATTGCAAGGAACAGGGCCTCCTTACACTACATAAGTTACAGGTTTTTATTGAAAGGAGACATGTATTTTAGGAACTCCAAAGATAGATGTTTACCAGGATGCAATTCCCATTTAATCTCTTCTTCTGTTGCTGGCAGGGAATTAGAGTTTTTTGGTGTAGGGAAGAAGAGTTGATACAAGTGGGGTAGTTCAGGTAGGATTCTGTGTGGCTTTGAAGATTGTCCGGAGAGTGAGGGTCTGCCTGGGTATTAGCTTATACATCGCACTTTCTTATACACTATAGCTAGGCACAGGCCGTGGGGATGACTCCAGATCTATCTTGCCATCTTGGGGTCCATCTATCCTGTTTTTTCCTCAGAGGTGAAAGTCTAGAATGTGTTCAATTTCTTTCTTTTGAGAGGAAGTTATACATTTTGATGTATGGTCTTATTTATCATTGCAGGTCTTTATGAACATTTGGGAAATTGGGAGGAGTTGTACTGAATGTTTTTAGTTTGCTACCTTCTAACTCAGAAAACTTCTGTAAGACTCCTTTTGAGGATAGAACATTGGTTTTCAGTTCTCTAGAGGCAAGGTTTTTCACACTCTGAGGAAGATGTCTCTGGGAACATGGAGAAAGCTGGTGGCAGGGCTGGCAGGAAGACATGTGGGTTTCAGCGAGCCGGTGTTTAGATAAGGTGAGAGTACGGCCCTGAGACAGTTCAGTAGTAAGAAGGACTTGGATGGGTTTGTGATGTTTATCCCTGTAGTCTTTTTAAAAAGTTTGTTTATTTTTTAGTCTTTTTTTTTAAAACCTTCACAAAGTAGTTTGGACTTGTAATGGACAATTACTCTTCTCATTTCTTTCTCCCTCCATCCCCTTACAATTCCTAGTTCCCCAGACTATACCAACACTGGTAATTTTTTTCCTTTGAAAATAGTTCCAGTTCTTAATTCTGTGTAGTGTTTAAGAGGGTAGTATCTAAAACTGAGGGTAGTATGTAAAACTAAGAGGCCTGGGTTCTGTGCTGTCCTGGCCGTGGGACCTTGGACACATCGTTTGCATATTTTCTGGAGATCCTGTCTCAGGGATAAAATGAGAGGCTTAGACTAGACAGGCCCTAAGGGTTCTTTTAGGTATGGCATTTTATTATAGTATTTCTTGACTCCGTGATCGCCAAGAATCTGAGAACTGTAGGGAGTGAGGAGAGAACCTTTGCGGTGAGGATTATAGGAGAATTTCTTTTCCTCTTTTCCCATGGTTTTTTTCCCTTTACTAGCATCTTGTTTGTGTGACATTAGAATGAAACAGGGGGACATGAAGGTCTGCTCTTGCCACCGTGAGCAGGACCACAGAGGCACTTTCTTTTGAAAGTCTGCAGATCAAGGTTTTGTTTCAGAACTGGCCTCTTGCGAATTGCCATAGTCACCAGTCTGTTCTTGGTAGGAAAGAGTGGTCTTGACTTCAAGAGCAGCTCCAGAGGGAGGAAGACTATGTATTGATGGCAGTTCCTGCTCAGTTGCCACAGATATTTCCTTACCCCATTGGTGTCTTTTACATTGGGCCTGGAGTAGGTTGGGGGGAGGAATCCCGATCTTGCTCAGGCTGGTCTCGAACTACCTGGGCTCAAAGCAATCCTCCTGCCTCGGCCTCCCAGAGTGCTAGGATTACAGGCGTGAGCCACCAAGCCTGGCCGAGGTTATTTCTTAACTAGTCAGCCTTTTAGAGACTATCAGACTATGTGACTAATTTGGGAAACCTGCCCTTTAATTACTTTATGCACGGGAATTACTTTCAGAGTAGTATGATGCTAGATTACCCAAATGCCTGTACTTCTTGAAAAGGACCCTTTCATACCTAAGTCTTCTCTTGTGTTTTATTCATAACACAACTTTTTATCAGACAGTTACCAGACTTACAATGATTAGGTGCCCTTGCTTATTTGGAGATAGGGTTTTTGAGGACAGGTTTAAAGTTTCACTTTTAGCTAATTAGTCATTCTCTTAGTTGGTCTCCTATTCTGGTTGGGAGATGTGTATAGTTTGTTCCTTTGTCTGTTTTATAAAACCAAATGATTAAACATGTATTTATTCTCTTTTGCCACTTGAACAGTTTTGGTTCAGTCATGGAATCTTGAGTATAAATATTCCTGAGGGCTTCTCTAGGACTCATTCATACAAGTCCTGTCACCCATTGAAGCTGAAGAGAAAACACAAGAAGTCAGTTTTTAGCAGCCAGCAGGCAGGTTGGCTATCTGGAGCTCACACTGATTTCTTAGGACTCATATCTAAATTTTCTTTAATAATGAATATTTATTACAATCTGTATCATATATGAGACACAGTAGAAACATATGGCTGTTACCAATACAAAGCTACAAAATATAATTGCAACAGAGTTGTCTGTTTATTACTACATGGTTTACATTTAAAACTCCTCATATTTTTGAAGTTAATCTATTCATGTAGTCTAAATTCAAAGGAAGATATATAACTGGACATGGCCACCATTAGCTGTTTCTTGTGACTCCTTCCAGAGAGGACATTGTTGTGTTTCATATAGTGAGTAGGAGTGCATTAGACAATTTTACAGAGATCAGAAATATGATATAATCTTTTTCTGCTTTATATTATTTAAATTTTTATAAATATTTGCAGGCTCCAAAAATATGTTTTTCCTAAAATTATGTAGTTAATATATTCTCTTAATATACATGTTATTCATTATAGATGTATTTTCCTGTTTAACTATTTGAAAGTTCTCATTAAGTGTCTTTGTATAGTCTTTACAGTAAGCAATCATTGTAATACTTTTCAAAAACCGGTATACATTTATACTTCAACTGATGGATAGACTTCAACAGATAAAACACAAAGGAGACTGGGTGCGGTGGCTCACACCTGTAATCCCAGCACTTTGGGAGGCTAAGGCGGAAGGATCCCTTGAGCCCAGGAGTTCAAGACTAGCCTGGGCAGCATAGCAAGACCCCACTTCTACAAACTAATAAAAAATTAGCTGGGCATGATTAGCTGTGAGAATGTCCTCCCAGCTACCCAGGAGGCTGAGGCAGGAGGATTGCTTGATCTCAGGAGTTTGTTATGGTGAGCTATGATCATGCCACTGTACTCTAACCTGGGCGACAGGGTGAGACTTTGTCTCTTAGAAAAAAAATGGCCAGGCGCGGTGGCTCACGCCTATAATCCTAGCACTTTGGGAGGCTGAGGCGGGAGGATCACTTGAGGCCTGGAGTTCGAGACCAGCATCAGCAAGACTCTGTCTCTACAAAAAATAGAAAAATTAGCTGAGCGTGGTGGTGAACACCTGTAGTCCCAGCTACTTGGGAGGCTGAGGCAGGAGGATTGCTTGAGCCCAGGATTTGAGGTTGCAGTGAGCTATGAAGCCATTGCACTCCAGCCTGGGTGACAGAATGAGGCCTTGCCAAAAAAAAAAAAACAAAAAAACCCCCCAAAAACAGGGAAAGCTTTTATTCGAGGCAGCTCCAGAATGCTTCTCCATATTTGAAAGTAAATATTAGATATTAAAAATAAATCTAATGTTTCTAAGTCTCATTTGAAGGAACCTAGTCAGTAGTTTCTTGACAGTCAGAACTGAGCAATTGGAAGCTATAGAGTAGCCAAGGTGTGGGGGTCACATATAGAAGAGAAAGCTGGGCTGCAAAATGAAGGAGAGGAATAAAGCTGATGTCAAAAGGAAGCAGAAAAGAGAACAGGTAGCTCTCTTGGATCCTGTTTCCTCTCCAGGCCCTGGGTCCAGCTGCATTTCCTAGTCTGAAAACCTTGAATAAATTCTCCTTTTGTGCTTAAACTAGCTTGGGTATGTTTCTGTTACTTGTAACCATTCTGCCACTTGATCAAATAAAGAAGCAAAGTCTCAGAAAATAAAAAAAAAAATCTGTCTGATCTGCCTGATTTGTCATACTGAGATTGTTACAATGATGACATAAAGTGGTAACCCACATAATCATGTGGTCAGGCCTTCCGCAGACTAAGGCCAAAGACCAGGTGTTGCCTGAGCGCTTCATCTATAGCTGAGTTCCTAGGGAGGACGGTGGGTACGAGACCTTACTCCTGTTATCTCACTTACTCCTCGCATCTCCGAGGAGACACTGACTCTCAGTCTCATACCACAGAAGAGGCTTAGGTTGTATACCTGCTGAAATTCACCCACAGCCCTGAAGAAGCAGAGTCGGGATTCCAGTTCAAGTCAGAATGAGTGCAGGCCCTACACTTTTGACTCCTAGACATGCTTTTAAAAGGTGCTTTTCTCATTGAACAAATTTTTCGTTTTGTTGACAAATTGTGTGAATTCCAGCAAACCTAGACTTTCATGGCTCTTCAGGCCTACCCAGAGCTAGGGTCCTAAAATAGGGTTCAAGAACTTTGTGGTCCATTTGTATAGGACATTTTCCTTAACCTCAAAGCCTTAGTCTGATATTCTGGCTTTTTTCCCATCATCATCAGAAATGTGGATCTGCGAGAATACTTGTCTGAGGAAGTGCAAGCAGTACACAAGAACACCACCTACGACCTCATTGCCAACATTGTGCACGACGGCAAGCCCTCTGAGGGCTCCTACCGGATCCACGTGCTTCATCACGTGAGTGGCTGCTGATGTCCCTTGGCACAGAGGGGCAAAACAGGTGTTTCTTTGGCCTTTCAGAGGGCAGCTCCCTTCAGTTTGCCCTTGCCTGGCCTTGGCTTTGGGACTCTGCAAATAATAGTGCTGCCAGTGGTTAGTTTAAGGCAGTGGTTCTCAATTTTGGCTGCACATTGGGTTCACCTGGGGAGTTTTTTAAAAATCCTGACGCCTGGGCACCACCCCAGGCAATGACATTAAAACAGTGGTTTCCAAATATGGTAGAGGCCAGGGATGTTTATATGTATCCTACAATGCAGGACAGCTCCTGCAACAGAGAATTATCTGCCTAAAACTTCAGTCAGCGTCAAGGTTAAGAGACTCCGCGTTAGATTATCTGGAGGTGGAACCGGGCATGTGATGTTTCAGAGCTCCCCGGGAGCGTCCAGTGTGCAGCTGAGGTGAGAACCTCCACTGTAGACTAGGGCCTCACCACTCAAAGTGACAATAATGCAGAATCCTAGGCCCACCCAAACCTACTGAATCAGAATCTGCTCTTTGACAAGATTTGTATGAAATGAAAATTTGTGGAGCACTGGTTTAGAGGCTCTGTTTCAGCTTAAAAATTTTGTGAATTTGTCTCAAATTGAAAACAGATAAATTGGGCTGATCGCATGCCCCCCGTGGCAGTGATGACCCATTCGAACGTCTGCAAAATTAAAAAAAAAAAAGAAGAAAAGAAAACAGATAAATCATGTACTAGAGATATATTTTGTATCACAGGTTATTAGCAGGGATTATTCTAATTTGATTAGTATCTTTGGGGACTGTGGGTTTAATAACTAGCTTCTGCTAAGTGCTTTACTGTGTGTGAGAAAGTACACCAAGTACTTAATGTGTGTTTGTTTCATTTCTATCGTTAGAACACACCTCCAAGATAAGTGTCAATATCATATTTTTTTATAGATAAGGAAACCTAGGCTTAGAGTTGGAGTAATTTGTATGCAGTCAGTAGAATTGGGATTTGAACCCATATACTTGACTTCAAAGCACGTGTTCTTAACTAGTTCTTATGTGATCTGGAGCTTTCTTTATGTTTTCTATAGTCTGAACTATTGGAATATCCAGGATATCTGGAATATCTACATTCTGTAATGGTCTTTGGCATTTCTTAGAAGTTTGGATGGGTAAGGCAGGTGTGCTGCCAGAAGTACCTCTGCCTTAATCCGGAAACTTCTTTTTCCCCTTATCCATGGAAGCATGAAATAAGGTAGATTTTGCTGCACTGGTTTTCAGGCCAAAGGAAACAGGTTAGTATGATGGACAGTGTCTACCAGTGACTCCTTTTCAGGATTATCTATTGCTTCTATTCCCTGGGGTAAGGGTGTGTAGAGTGGGCATGTCCACATTTAGGTTCTCCCAGCAGTTCTCCCTAAGAATGTCTAGTCATTTCTGCGCAGGAGGGAGACATCTTAGGTGTCTCCTAAGGAGACAGTGGAGGAGTGGAGGGCTTTCTCTTTCTACTCTTTAGTATCCATCTGAGTTCGTAAAAAATGTGCAAGCCGGGCGCCGGGCATGGTGGCATGTGAGTTTAGTCCCAGGTACTCGGGAGACTGAGGTGGAAGGATTCCTTGAGGCCAGGTGTTTGAGTCCAGCCTGGGCAATATCGTGAGACCCTATGGCTACAAAAAAAAAAAATAGAAAAATTAGCAGAGTGTAGTGGTGCGTACCTATAGTCCCAGCTA
This sequence comes from Eulemur rufifrons, assembly GCF_041146395.1. Classification (NCBI taxonomy): domain Eukaryota; kingdom Metazoa; phylum Chordata; class Mammalia; order Primates; family Lemuridae; genus Eulemur; species Eulemur rufifrons. The sequence goes on along the minus strand of NC_091001.1, from coordinate 48,283,717 downwards.
CTCAGGAGGCTGAGACAAGAGGATTGCTTGAGCCCAAGAGTTAGAGGTCACAGTGAGCTATGATTGTGCCACTGAACTCTAGCCTGGGCTACAGAACAAGACCTTGTCTCAAAGAAGTATACGGAAGTGTTTGAGACTCCAGTGTACTTCAAAGAATCCTTGACAGGAATTGAGTTTGCCGTGATTAACACACCAAAAGCTCTTTTAATTGAATCATGCCCAGCAGAGCTCATATGCCTTCTTTATGACTATTGCTGGGTGATATCTAGTGGCATCTAGAGTTAGAGTTAGAAAAATATTCTTCTAATTTTTCTAACTCTTGGCTGTGATCTTTTTCTGTTATACCATTTTGTTTTAGGGAGCAGATTAACCCAGCTCTTCTTATCTTCTGCAGGGGACCGGCAAATGGTATGAATTACAAGACCTCCAGGTGACTGACATCCTTCCCCAGATGATCACGCTGTCAGAGGCTTACATTCAGGTGGGTTGGCCACAGCCTTGGTGAGTGCCGAATGGGGAGGTGTGGGGACAGTGAGAGGAGTAGGCTGAGGCAGGAAGTGGGATTGGGCTAGAAGATTGGTTGGAGGGCTGGGTGCCTGTTGGGATGTATTGAGGAATGAGGTTGGGCCAGATTACATGGCCCTGAAAGTCAAGCAGAGATTTTTCAGAAAAGAAGAGCAGAGAAGCATGGAAAATTTATGCATGGGCCGGGCACGGTGGCTCACGCCTGTAATCCTAGCACTCTGGGAGGCCGAGGTGGGTGGATCGTTTGAGCTCAGGAGTTCGAGACCAGCTTGAGCAATGAGCGAGACCCCGTCTCTACTAAAAATAGAAAGAAATGATCTGGCCAACTAAAAATATATATAGAAAAAATTAGCCGGGCATGGTGGCGCATGCCTGTAGTCCCAGCTACTCGGGAGGCTGAGGCAGCAGGATTGCTTAAGCCCAGGAGTTTGAGGTTGCTGTGAGCTAGGCTGATGCCACGGCACTCACTCTAGCCAGGGCAACAAAGCAAGACTCTGTCTCAAAAAAAAAAAAAAAAAATTTATGCATGAACAAAAATGGTTGTGTTTATGGCACAGTTAATGGTCTGGTTTCAAGGAGGTTGAGCCTGAACTCATCTGGGAGGCTGGCTGGAAGTCACCTTGAAGGTCTCCCCAGTGTTCCAGACAGAGTGAGCACTCTCCTTCGAACCCATAGTACTTCCTATGTGCCTTTTTTGGAGTGTCAGCCATATTATTCTGGCTGTCTTCTCCACTGGGTTGAGAGCCTGTGGAGCACTAAATATCTCTGTCTTCTCTCTCTTTCTCTCTCTTTCTCTTTTTTTGGAGACAGAGTCTTACTCTGTCACCCAGGCTGAAGTACAATGGTGCGATCATAGCTCACTGTAACTCCAAATTCCTGGGCTCAAGCGAGCCTCCCACCTCAGCCTCCTGAGCAGCTGGAACTAGAGGCAGATGCCACCACACCCAGCTAACGTTTTTTTTTTTTTGTTTTTTTTTTTTTTGAGACAGAGTCTCACTCTGTTGCCCAGGCTAGAGTGAGTGCCGTGGCGTCAGCCTAGCTCACAGCAACCTCAAACTCCTGAGCTCAAGCGATCCTCCTGTCTCAGCCTCCCAAGTAGCTGGGACTACAGGCATGCACCACCATGCCCGGCTAATTTTTTCTATATATATATATATTTTTTTTTTTAGCTATCCATATAATTTCTTTCTATTTTTAGTAGAGATGGAGTCTCGCTCTTGCTCAGGCTGGTCTCGAACTCCTGAGCTCAAACGATCCGCCCACCTCGGCCTCCCAGAGTGCTAGGATTACAGGCGTGAGCCACCGCGCCCGGCCGACAGCTAACGTTTTAATTTTTGTAGAGATGAGGTCTCACTGTTACCTAGGCTGATCTTGAACTTCTGGGCTCAAGCGATCCTCCTGCCTCAGCCTCCCAAAGTGCTGGGATTATAGGCATGACCCACCACGCTTGAACTGTCTTTTTATATTAATGATAGCCCTACTACCTGGCAAAAGAAGGAAGATTGAGACTAAGAAAAGCCATAGCTTTGTAAAAGAGAAGAATAATACCTCTCCTAGAGACAACTCTTCTCTCTCCTCAGTGGCTTTGCGTTCCTTTTTAGAAAGGAAGTTTGTAATGGGAAATTAAGAGGATGGGTGGAAAAATGACAGTTGAATGAAAGGGAGTTTTCTGAAAGGTTATGAATCATTTTTATGGGATGTAGCAGATATGTATGTAAGTGGGGTAATGGCTTGTCCATTGCCTGGCACAAAATAAATCCTTGCTACTGTTGACCGAATGCCTCCTAGACCAGCTCTTCAGTATCTGTTTTCATTTCTTACAGATTTGGAAGAGGCGAGATAATGATGAAACCAACCAGCAGGGGGCCTGAAAGAGGCATCTAGGGATTTGCTCCTGAGGACTTTGGCTGATAATGGTAAAGAACATACTGAAGCTGTCGCTGACTGTAGACTGACAGCTTCCGGGGCCCCGTGTGTATGGATCTGGCTACCAGAGTGTTGTCAGAGGAGCCCACCCGCCTGGGATGGCGCTGCACTGCCACCCCGCTGTTCTTTGATCAATTTATTGTAATTGACATGCCACACACTTTTCCAGATGTGTGTAACTTCTAAGTAGCTGGGAGTAGCTGAAGGACAGACAATTTCTTTGAAACATCAAGCCTCAGGAGTCTAGGAATAAGCACGACGCTAGTAACATCCTTCTGTCTATTATAATCAGATGGTTTTCCCATGGTTCCCTTCATTTCCTCATGTGCTTTTTGGAATGGATTAAATATTTTCCTGTTTTTAAACTGGCCTCTTGTTTTGTATTCCTTATCTTTGGCTGTTAGCTAAGGGGGAGATTTATTTTCCTTTTTAATTTTCACAAACTCTTTACCCTACAATCTGTCATCTGGTGGACATCATGCTTGTCTCTTCCTGTCAGCTTGTGGGTGGTGTGTCAGTTAAGATGCATTTGTCTCTAAGTAACAAAATAATGTGACTAAAAGTGACAAATTATTATTGTGCTTAACTAGAAGGCTGGCGGTGGGCAGTTTCAGGCTGCAGTGCAGGTCTGTGTAAGGGAAGAGAGAAGAAAGGAAATCGGAAGAACTCACTACAGTACAATTCTGAGAAAGTGTCAGCCAGGCCAGTGGGACGCCCCAGAGCAAATGGCTCCATCAAGCTCAGTCATTGACTCCGGGCAGCCTGGAGGACGTGTGGCCTTGGCCTGAGCACTGTGGCGGATCCAGGGGTGTGGGGAGTCTGAAGGCGCACAAGCCGGAGGCAGGCAGCCAGCTACAGCAAGTTCTCGTGCAGGCAGATGGCGGCTGTGCACCACTTCTTTTTTTTTTAATGTTATAATCACTATTTCTACTCTTTTGTCCAAATAACAATTGCATTGACAGAGAATATCTTAAAAGGAGAAAAATGCTCTAAAGTTGGAAGTAAATTAATTGAAAGAAAATGATACCTTGTGTACTTGCAAATTATAAGACTTTTTTGAAGTCTTACCTAGGGCTGCCTAAGTCTTTGAACCAATAACTCCTCTTCTAACAGTTGTGTTGCTGACTTAATAAACAGCTATATTTGTGACTAAAATGGCAAGTGATAGTGGGTTTGGAATAGATCATTTTAAACCATGTTCATAAAAGAACATTCTTTTTAAATAGGTTAAGAATACATCAAATATAAAAATGTAAAGTTCAACTCTGTGGCTTCACTTATCACTTTTCAGGAGATGACTCATAAATAGATCTTAATTCCAGACTTCTCTAAACTCTTGAACTTTAGAACCCACTTGATATGCCTACTTGATGTATTTTTAGGTGCCTTTAAGTCAACTCAAACTCAACACTGTTTAAAACTGAGCTTGTGAGCTTCCCTCTCAAACTTGGCCCTTTTCCAGTGTTTTCTAGGTGAAGATTCCACCACCTGTCCAGTTACATAGCTGGAAATTCATGCAGAAGTCATCCTTTGTCCCCCCACTCCCCCGCCTTCCCTCATCTACTCTATTACCAAGCCCTTTCAATTCTACTTTGTAAGGATCTCTTGAACAATTTCCTCACTATTTGCATTTTCTGCCCCCGTCTAGCCTAAGCTTGTGCTGGCTTAGTCCAGGTCCAGTCAGTCTGGGTCCAGTCAAGAGAGAGAAACTACATAATAATCTGATCAAGGAAAGTTTGATTTCAGTAACTATTAACTACAGCAGGAGTTTGTAATAACAAGAGATTGACTAGTAATAAGTAAAGAGAGCTGTAAAAAATGTAGGAAATAACATATAAGGAATAGACACTACCTCTAGGGCCACACAGAGTGTCCAAGGCTGAGATTCACCCCTTGCTGAAAATCTGCCCTCTGGATCTCTTTAAAAATCCGCTTTGTAGTGGGTTGGGGAAAGCCGTTCACGGGAGGTGTCTCACGGGAGGCACTCTGCTATAGAACTGTCCGGGGAGGACAAAGTGCCGGGTAAAGCTCCCGGGTGTGGGTGCTGCTGGCTGCTGTGCGGTGCAGGAGCCCTGCAGGCACCTGATGCTGGAGAAGGTGCACGTGCTGCTTCAGGTGAGCTTACCAGAAGCAGGAAGCAAAGCCCTTTTTTCCTGCAATGTCCCTTTGGTACTTTCTTGTGACAAAGCCTCAGTGCCAGCTGCCAAGGGAAAATCTAAAGGACCCAGATCCATTTTCACAGAGCAGGCTAAAAGGGTGAATTTGGAGCTGGAAAGTGATAGTTTGATACCTGGCACAGTCTACCCCTTTGAGGACTCAGGTTCCATATACAGCTGGCCCTCTGTATCCGTGGGTTCCACACTGTGGATTCAACCAACTGCGGGTTGAAAATATTAGGAAAAAAATTGGATCTGTACTAGATATGTGCAGATTTTTTGTGTGTCATTATTCCCTAAACAATACGGTATAACAACTACATAGCATTTACATTGTATTATTATAAGTAATCTAGAGCTGATTTAAAGCGTACAGGAGGATGTGCATAGGCTATGTGCAAATACTACACCATTTTACACAAGCGACTTGAACATAAGGGACCTGAGGATTTTGGTATCTGCAGGAGGTCCTGGAACCAATCCTTCATGGACACTGAGGGACAACTGTGCACTCTTTGACATACATTTGAACTCCCATACAACAACAAAGAAAATAATTCTGTATTTCTGTCTAATAATAAACAGCCACCCTTCTAATAGGTGAACAAATTTTCACTCTTTCTCAAAATGAGCTGCAGCCTCGAGTCATTGTATGCGTTACTGGCTTTTATTAACTACTCTTCACATCCAGTCACTGTCCTACTGAGTATACTGTTCTTAGAAGACTAAGTTGTAAAGTTAACTTCTGACAACTTCTACACGAAACAAAAATGGGAAGAGAGAAAAATGGTTCGTGTATACACATTGCGTGTATAATAAGTATTAATACATAGAAAATAAACCTACTATAGTCCTCATTTCTGTACTTGGTCACAAGGCTGTAACTAATACCTATGCTTCTTTTTTTCTACTACCCATTCCATATTTCTTCTGCCCTCAGTCTGAACCACACTATTTGGGGTTCTTTACCTGGTATAGTGACCCAAACCTTCATTTCTTAAGGGCCTAACCCCTTAATCATCCTGCCTGGTTTTGGTTTTTTTTTTTTATTTTTTTTACTTTTCTTTTTGGTTGCCGTAGTTTTCCGTTAACCTTCACTATTAGAATCGTCCATCTTCCCTCCATTGTGTAGAAGCAACCCAATTTCCTCTTGTAATCAGAATCAATCACTCTGCCAAGTAGATTACCCTACACTTACCTCCTCCCTCCCCTAGCCTGTTGGTTCAATAGCATGAGGAGCCCAAAATGTCCAGGTGTCTCATCTTCCATTTTAGTGGAGCCATTGTGTCCTCTGGTGGAAGTGTTCCTCCCTTTGGGTCAAAAATTTCCAAACCAGCAGAGCTCAAAGTTGCTGGAACAGAAAGCAAGAATTTTGGAAGAAGGTTATTGGTTGTAATAGAGGAGTCACTGTGACATCCATACATTTTCCGGAGACAGTACCATATAATGCTCTGATTCAAAGCATATACTGCATCTTGTAAAACAAATCACCAGTTGGTACTGTAACTGAGCTCTCAGGCATTCCACCTTTCAATTAGGCCAGCTGCTTCTGGATGATGGGGTATGTGATGAGATCAGGTAATTCCATGGGCGTGAGCCCATTGCTGCACTTCCTTTGCTGTGGCGGCCCGCACCCTTGGAAAGCGAAGAACAAGTCCCCTCCTCTTGGGCTGCAATCCCTTCTGGGGCTTCTCTTCCCCCACCTTGCTCGGTGGCGGTGGGGGTGTGTGTGTGCCGGATGCTGGCCACTTCTCAGGGACCTTCCAAGTCTCAAGTGAATCTACTTCCTGCCAGTTCTCTCCTCCTGCCAACTGGCCAACTCCTGATCTCCTGCTAAGTGAGGCCTCGTCTTCACGATCGGGCGCTCATTCCCGCTCTTGTTTTGGGGATACACTATTAATGCCTCCCCTCCTTCAAGCTTTGGCTCTTCATCTTCCCAGTCAAGCTTTTTTTATTTTTATTTTTTAAAATTTAATTAATACTCTTTTCACTCAGAGAGCTGGGTTTTGTAATTGAAACAATGGTTTTCAAGAAAATAGTCTGCTATAGATTTATAAAAGTCTCCTTAGAAGTTCACGTTCAGGGGCTAAGCACTTGGGCATCTCATCCCTGCCTCAAGAGCAGCTGCACAGAGAGCTTTTCCTGGCGCTGAGCGGTGGCGGTGTGGCACCAGAGGGTGGGGAAAAGGACTCCAAAAGCCCCGAGTTCGGTGTCACAACATACATCCTGCTGTAGTTCCCTCCTGGGATTGGTGGAACTGTAGGTGATTCCCACTCTTCTTCTTTTTGGTCTTGTAGTTCCTGAATTTTCTACAATAAACATGTACTTTTTATAATGACAAATATAATGACAAAAGTTGTTCTATAAATAAAGGGACACTTCCAGGCATTTAGGTCTTTAATGCTAAGGTTTATTTGGTTTCTTGTTTGTTTTGATTTTTTGGTCCCCTAATGATCTCGCCTCACCACAGTGACTGGACTCTTTGCAAGGGGGAGGGTGGCGGGTGGGAAGTTAGGCTGGAAGCAGCGGTGAGGGGAGAGGCCATGTGGACATCTCCTTCCTTGTTAAGGGAGCGCGGGGTAGGCCCCTGGCCCGCTGACTTCAGAGTGAGGCTGCGGCTCCTGCAGCACCTTAAAGGACAGTGTCTTTTTCTCTTTCGTATGAGAGAACAGGACTTTATTAGCATCGTTACAGCATCGCATTACATAGGCACTGAGCCTTCGCAGGCACAACCCCAGCTGAGCTGTCGGCAGGTAAGTCACAGCAGAAATAGACTCACCCTTGGGATGCCAAATAGAAGCTGGAAGTTCACCTTTCGAAAAGACAGGGAGGAAACCCCTCTATCTGTTAAAGCGACGGCACTCAGGCAGCAGAGCATCCCAGATATGAACATTTGCTCAACCCCTTCCCACCACGCTGGAGCACACATCGTCCACCCTTGGCCGCACCAGGGTTTTCCTGGTTTTTAAAAAAAAGCTTAATTTAAGGATTTTATATGTCTATCTTTTATAGTACTTTATGTTCCCGTTTTTTATTCTTATGAATTTTTAATTTCATAAAAGTATTAGCAAAGAACTGTAAAAGCCAATCTTTGAGCACACAAGGGTCGGTGTGAGGCAGGGCCCAGCTTCTGCCCCGCTGTCTTCTTGGAGCTGCCAGCGGGACTGGGTGTGGCCACGGTGGGCATGGAGGCTGGCCCCAAGTGGCCCCAGAGGATGCTGCCCTTGCAGCCTCGGGAGTGGCTCTGGTGTCGGACTGTGGCTGGAGCTGGGGCAGACAAGGCCGACACGGGGCTGAGGCACACGTTGGGGCTCGTGGTCCACCAGTACAGGTGATCCTGAGGAAAGGGGTGGGAGGGCGAGGGTGGGTCATAAGGTTTCTTTCCAGTGTGGGCAGCTGGTGGGGGTCAAGAGGTCCCAGAGCCCATCACACTTGGCTCCTCCTTTGCAGCTGAGGAGAAAGAGGGCCAGAGAGGGGCTGTGCGTGCATTTTGCCCGGGGACCCATGGCCAGTTGATGGCAGGGTGGGGACCAGAGCCCAGGCCTCCCATGCCAACCCAGTGGTCTTCCTGTTTCAACGGGGATGGCTGGGAGCTCTGGGAGCTGGGGAAAAGCAACTCCTGGGTCCTGAGTGTCCCCAGCTGTCATTGTTGGGGGAGGGGCACATTAAACTGGCTCCCATGGGACAGGTCTGAGTTGGGGGAGTAGCCCCTCCCCACTGTGCCCCACAGGGGCTTGTGACTCAGAGTTTCAGGAGCAGGGCTGGGCTCCCTGCCCCTCAGATGGAAGAGGTGACCTGTGTGTGAGCTCCAGCTGTAGCCCTTGCCCCTAGATGTGGCCTGGCCATGGCACCTGCTAAATTTTTTTAAAAAGAGCGAACAAATGAATACACGGCTGTCATGTTAGGGGCTGGCGCTGAGCAGAATTGTAACAGTGGACCAAGTTTGCTCTTAAGGTCACTTCACGCCCACTGTTGCTGTGTCCTTCCCTCTCAGGGGCGTTTCCCGGCCCCCAGGTACCTGGTCACAGAGGCTGCATCTGACCCACCCCTCCATCCTGAGGTGCCACCTCTGACTTAGAAAATGACAGTCAGGGAGAGAAACATGTCTCAGGGGGTTGGAGTCTGATGACGGTGGAGTTCCTGGCATCTGAGCGGGAGAAGCTTTGGGCAGCAAAGTGTGATTTCCCCTGAGCTCCAGCAACGGTTAGCTTCGGTGTCAAATCCTGACTGTCAGGGAGTCCCGAGGGTAAGCTGTGAGGCCGAGGGCTGGGACAGGGCGAGGGGAGCTGGGAGTCAGGCCTGGCACTCAGGGTGACAGGGATGCTGAGAGGGGAGTGCTCAGGGTCCCAGAAGAGGTGCTTTCCTGACGGTGCCGCCAGAGACACTCAGAAAGCTGTCCATGGAGGGAGGCTGCAACAGCCACAGGAGCGGCCACCTCTTCCTGCTTGGGAACAGAGGGCCTCCCGCCCTGTTGGGTCATGACTTGCCCCCTTCCCCCCAGTTGGGGCCTGGACTCACCTGGACGGCTGAGTTCTCCTTAGAAGTGGGGGCTGAAGAGACACTGGAGAGGGCTGGATGAGGTTGCACACGCCCCCAGGGCCTGCACAGGGACAGCATTGGGCCAGAGTCACCCTCAGCTCACCATTCCCAGCTCTGAGGGGGACCTGGGGGCTCCTCCGGGAAGGGGCAGCTCTCACCCCACTTGCTGCCTAGTGGGCACTCTTGGGGTGACCTCATAGACCCCTGAGGCCCCAGGCCTTGGGGGTTTAGAGCCTGAGGAGGTGGGATGTTTGCCCCAGAACACTTTGTAACCCCCACCCCCCACGCACACACTGGCCGTGATCACAGCACCATCCCATAGAGCAATCAAACTACACACCTTAGGCCGTCCCTCCCTTCCCATCCTCTTCCTCTTCCTTTCTGTTATGACTTCCCCTCAGCCCCTCAGACTGCCTTTTGTACGCGGAAACAGTGAGGGCCCTCCCCGTCTGGGCCGCCCACCTAGAGCTGCCCCGACCCAGGGCGGCCGGGCCTCCCGTCATCATGGCGCAAAGAGGGTGGGGGCTCTGGGAGCCAAGGGAAGTCCCAGGACGAGCTGGGAGGGCTGGGTGTACCTGGCAGGTGGCGTGGGCGTCCTGTCCCCTGGACGCCAGGGCCAGCAGCTGGGGCGTGTGCTGCTCCACAAATTGCTCGCACTGAGGAAAGACAGACACGGCTTGGGGTGGACCAGGCCCGTTACAGCAGTCCTGGCCTCTCCACCTCTCTGGATCACTCAGCGCCCCCTCCTGACTCGTGTCTAGGTCCCGCCCTCAGCCCCTGGGCTGCAAGTAAAACCTTTAACAAGCCGGAGCCGGTTGGCATGGAAGACTTCCCGCAGAAAAGCCAGTACGCTGGAGATGGAGGGTCTTAAAACTCCATCAGAGGGGTAGAATCCTAGCCACCACCTCCCCTCCCCCTAAATTTCAGTTCTAGAAGGAATCTTAAAGTTCATCTGGTCCTTGAGATCTGATGTGAGCAGGGAGGACCGTGCAGAAAGCTGCCCCCGGGACAGTGTTGGCCGGCTGGCCTCAGCACACCGTCTTGCTTTAGGAAGGGAATTTCCTGTCACTGACTCTGAGTATTGGCAGGGGTCCTGGGACCTTCAGGTCTTGTCCCTTTGCAGGTGGGTCTGTCCCGAGTGAGTCACACCTTGAAGAGGGAGGGGGCAGGAAAAGGACCAAGACCCCAGGGAGGCCAGGCCCTGCCGTGGCTCCAGGCAGCCCTGGCATTATTCACCTCCTGGTCATACCCAGGCCTGTGGGACTCGGCGGGGGCTTATTCAGCCCTTGAGGGGGACCTGCTGGTCCTCTGGAACCCACAGCTCCAGAGGCGACCTCTGACCCTTAGCAGGTCTTGCCTTAAGTTATAGTCCCGCCGTCGTCTGACCCATGTGCTTTTTGCCTGTCTGGGCTTCAGTCCGGCCACCCTGTGTCTCTGGCTGCAAAGCCTCTCCTGGGCTCAGCCCTCCACCATGAATAGACCACAAGTCCCTCTGTTCCCGCTCCGCACCTTCTGCCTGTCCAGCCAGGAGCCGAGGCAGGCCTGGCGCATTGCCTGTGGCATGGCCTGCTCGCTGCTGTTCCTGGCCTGGGTGGCCACAGACATGCAGAGGCGGCACTCAGAGTCTTGCGGCAGCCATTCTCCTGGCAGGGACCCCAGAGCGGCGAGGGCTATAGAGAAAACAGTCAGGGCTGCCCTGCAGGCGAGTTTGGCTCCTGTCGTGCAGGGCCAGGGCAGGGGGAGGAGGAGAGTGGGCAGTGGGCCAAGGTGAGGGCAGCAGGCTTACCTGGACCAGCGCTGTCCTCGCTGGAGCACCGGAGGACGAGGCCGCAGACCAGCTGGGGCACCACACGGCCCAGCAGCGCGTCCAGGAGGATGACAGTGTAGCGCTCGGCCAGGCACTGGCAGATGCCGCCCACCACCAGGGGTACCACGTGGCATACCTGGGCCACAGCCACGGCCAGCACACCCTGGGGCAAGGGCAGAGAGAGGGCAGCATGGGACCTTCCCTCGGCAAAGCCGTATAAATTCCCTCATTCCCTTCTAGGAGGGAGAGTAAGGCTGTTTATGGACTAGGACACTGAGGATCAGAGAGGCCAGGGGACTAGGGGGACTCACCCGGAGTCACTGAGTGCAGGAGCCGGCCATGGGCCTGGGTCTCCAAAGGCTGCACACTGGCTGGAAGCATGGCTAGCCCAGAAAGGTGGGCCTCACCAAGGCCACATGGCAGCCTGGCCAGAGCTAGGACCGGAAGTTGCGTCTTCTCCCTCCTGACCCAGGGCTTGCTCCACTTTCCCACAGGTGGGTCAGCTCCTATCTGACTCCTATCTGACTCCCACAACATGTCCCTGGTTTTATTTTTATTTATTTATTTATTTATTTTGAGACAGTCTCACTCTGGTGCCTGGGCTAGAGTACCGTGGCGTCAGTCTAGCTCACAGCAACCTCAAACTCCTGAGCTCAAGCGATCCTCCTGCCTCAGCCTCCCAGAGTGCTAGGATTACGGGTGTGAGCCACTGTGCTTGGCCCAGGTCCCTGGGGAAGCCAGCAGTTTCCCCACCACACCCTGCGTCCAGACATAGCCTCCGAGCTGAAAGGCCAGGAGAGAGGTAGCCAGCTCACGGCTCTTTCCTTCACCCCATCACCCCTTCACACATGCGCCAGGCCACCCTGCTCCTCCTGTGGCCCCAGCTGGCCCCAGTGCTGGGAGGGGGAGGTAAGAGCAGGGCCAGGGAAGTGAGTGTACTTCTCCTTGTGTGATATGCCCAGTGGGGGCACTGCACCGATTGTAGGCTGGGCCTGCCCGCCCCACTAGGGCTTCACTCCTGCACTGTCCTCTCTCCTGCCCTCACTGACCCACCCCACCCCCTCTGCTCACCTTCCCTGAGAAACTTCTTGACATGTCAGTACTTGCTGCTCTACTTCCCCCTCCCAATCTCCACTGGGGCTTCTGCCCCTACCGCTCCTCCAAAACCGCTGTCAAGGTCACCACTACCTCTCTCTGGCCAAACCCATGCATCATGTCTTGCCTGGCTTGATCTCTGGGCCCAGGTGAACGCCCTCCTCCTCGAAATGCTCTCCTCCCTGTCTTCCCTTGGTTTCCGTGGTTCCCACCTCGCTGGCTGCTCCTCCCCAGGCTCCTTGGCTGTGAGTCCCTTTGCGGACTCCTTCCCACCCTGCCCACTCTCTGTCCCTTGGGTTTCAATCTGGCCCACAAGCCAGAGACTCTCTGAGATCGCCAGATGGACCTTCCCTCAAGGCTTGGCTTTCAGCCACCTGCTGACTCCCCTCTCCTCCTGCACGGCCCCCAGACACCCGGAACTCCGCAGGGCCAGGAGAGATCTCTGTTTTTCTGCTTGAACCTGTTTCTTCTCAAGTTGCCCGGTCTCCGCTGCCGCCCTTACCAGAGAGCCAGCTGCAGCCGCAGTCTGTAGGTGTCATTGCTGATTCCTCCTTGTCCTCACTCCCCAGGCCCATCCGTCCCCAGGTGCTGGCCAGCCCACCTCCCCAAAGTGTCCCCAGCACCTCCCTGAGCTCTGTCCCTGCCTCCAGTGCCCATCACTGCGGTTTCTGAGGAATCTCCTCATGGATGTCCTGCTTTCATGCTTGCCTCCCACCCGCCCCTCCATTTGTCAAACAGCAGGAGAGTGATCTCCCCGCTGCCCAAACCCTGCAATCTCCGTCGACTGCATTCAGAATAAAGCCCGATGTTTCTTAACTGGGCTTGGAAAGCCCGCTGTCCCTCGGCCGGGCAGCGCACTGGCTCCCCCTTCAAGCCTGCGGAGCTCACTCTGGATGGAGGCCGTGGCCGTCAGGGCTTTGTTGTCCTCTTGGTCTCAGCTTGATCGTCACCTCCTCAGAGACCCTGCCTGACCCAGCAGCCTAATACCTCTCCACCTGGCCGTCCCCTCATCCCGTGTGAATCCTCTGCTCCGTGCTCACGGCCACCTGGAGACTCCCAACTACGTGCAGGCCTGGGGCAGGCAGGGGCCTTGGTGCCCCCGTGAGCCCTGGGTGCCCCGTGGCCTGCACGATCCCATTCGGAAGGGGGGGGGGCAGGGCGTCTCCTCATTTGGGCCCCGTTTGAGGACAGGGTGTCCCTGGGCTGGTGGGGCATCGGGTGATGGCCACCACAGGTCTGCAAGATGCCAAGTTCGACACAGGCAGGGATGGGGAGTCTATCTGTGGAAATTCTCCTTTTGAAAAATTAAAGCATATTTCTTACAGAGACAGCTGAGGATTCTTCTCCCTCAGATGGTGAGCTGCCGGAGGACAAGGCTGGCTGTCACCCATTTTTGTACTCTGGCACCTGGCACAGTGCCTGCCATATAGCAGGGGCTTAATGTTTGTTGAATGAACTCTCGGCCTGGCACCAGCAGGCCTGAGCCTGGGCCTCGGGGTCCCTTGTGTGGGGTGATGCACAGCGGCTCCCCTCCCAACTCCTGGCAGCCAGCTGGGCCCGACAGGGGTGTGAGCTGGGGGGACTGGAGCTGCTGGGGATGCTGCAAGCTCCATGTGGCCCTGGACGCCTCACCTTGGGAATCACGGCTTGGACCCGCTTGATCAGAGTCTTGCAGAGCCAGCAGAAGGGGAGAGGGATGGGGAACTGCTCGGAGAGATCCTGGGGGGAGAGTGGGGTGGAGGCCTGGCTGGGCGCTGGGAGAAGCGTCCTCGAGGCTCTGCCTCCCCTGCCTCCTCCCTTTCTCTCCCTCCTGCCTTAGGCCCTTCCCAGGGCCTGTGAGGGATCCCACCACCTGGCTGTCGGCGCCTCCCTCACCTGTGTGTGAGGCCCCGGCCTCGCCCGGAGGGCCCCAGGCAGCACGGGGAGGACCAGCTGGCTCAGCAGAGGGTCTGGCATCCCCAGCTCCTGCTCCAGTGTCCCCAGCTCCTGCTCCAGTGTCCCCAGCTCCCCCTCCGGTGTCCCCAGCTCCTGTTTTGGCTCCGGCTGCCTGGGTGTGCACAAGCTCAGGTGCTCACAGATGGCCTTTGGGTTCTAGGGCACAGTGCAGGGTGTGGGTGTTAGGTTCTGGGCAGGAGCCCCAGCCCTGCTCAGGCTGGCCCAAGGGCTCAGGGCCCGGGGCCACTAGAATGGGAGGCGAAGAGCAGGTGGGGATGCTGTGGTTTAGAGCTCCATGGGGGGACAAAAGGCGGAGATGGGGTTGTGTGGGATTAGGGGGCAGGTGGCCGGGAAAATGTGTGAATGAAGGTGAGCATATATGTTTATGAGAATGGATAAGCATGTAAGCATGTGTGTGTGAGAGTGTGCAGGCCCACCGTGTGCACCCGAGCAGGTGGGGCTCCGATCCTGGTGCCTGGCCGAAGGGCACTTAGTTTCCTGGGCCCATTGTGGGCAGGGTGTGTACATGTGTGGCCAGTTGGGGTGCTGTGTGTTTGTGTGTGCGTGTGTGTGTAGGGCTGGGGTGCTGTGTGTGTGTGTGTGTGTGTGTGTGTGTAGGGCTGGGGTGCTGTGTGTGTGTGTGCATGTGTGTGTGTAGGGCTGGGGTGCTGTGTGTGTGTGTGTGTGTGTGTGTGTAGGGCTGGGTGCTGTGTGTGTGTGTGTGTGTGTGTAGGGCTGGGGTGCTGTGTGTGTTTGTGTGTGTGTAGGGCTGGGGTGCTGTGTGTGTTTGTGTGTGTGTAGGGCTGGGGTGCTGTGTGTGTGTGTGTGTGTGTGTAGGGCTGGGTGCTGTGTGTGTGTGTGTGTGTGTGTGTGTGTAGGGCTGGGGTGCTGTGTGTGTTTGTGTGTGTGTAGGGCTGGGGTGCTGTGTGTTTGTGTGTGTGTAGGGCTGGGGTGCTGTGTGTTTGTGTGTGTGTAGGGCTGGGGTGCTGTGTGTGTTTGTGTGTGTGTAGGGCTGGGGTGCTGTGTGTGTGTGTGTGTGTAGGGCTGGGGTGCTGTGTGTTTGTGTGTGTGTGTGTAGGACTGGGGTGCCCTGTGGGGGTCACTCTGGGTGCCGTGGGCTTGGGGCCTGCGTGGGGAGTCAGGCAAGGGCAAGCTCTTGGCTCACGATCTGGCTCTGGAAGTAGTCGATGACCAGGGGGAAGTAGACATCGAGCACATGGCGGCACTGGGGCACCAGCAGCTTCAAGGGGAGGACGTCACACTCCTGTTCCAGAAACTTCCGAGTTTTGTTCTGGGAAGGTAGAGATGGGGCTGTCAGCCTGGCTTCTCTGTGATCTACCCCTGCCAGAGTCCCTGGACGCAGGGCCACCACCAGGGCAGGCCGGCCCCTCTCCCTGGGCACCGGCATTCAGAGTGCTGAGGAGTCAAATAGGCCCCTGGGCACATGTAGGCCCCTCAGCCCCCCAGGAAAGACTGTCTCTGGCTGTGCTGCTGAGCTCAGGCCCTGGAGGAACCTGGGGTCCCCAGCAAAGCCAGGCCTCACCCTCAGCCGGCAAGAAGCCCCTTCAGGGGGCTCACCCCTCCCCTGCTCTGTCCCTCATCTCTTGGACCCCAAGCTTCACCCAGCATCAGGGCCTCATCACCTGGAAAATGGCCTCCTTGGTCATCTTAGTGAGGATGTGGACGATGTCCTCGCACTCTTGGCACAGGTCGTCCTGGGGAGGGGCCCCAAGGTGGGGTCACATGAGGCGGGGCATGCTCTCAGCTCCAGTGGCAGGCTCTCTCAGGCAGGGGCTGCCAGGACACTACCCCATCCCCCCCACCTTATCCCATCTCATCTCACCCCATCCCTCCACATGGGAGCTCCAATCCCCTCAGGCTCATCCAGAGCCCACCCAGCACCCTCCAACCCAGGCCCCCAGTTGCCATTCACCCTTGGTGGTACTCACGGCTCCCACGTGTCCCCAGACCTCCTGCAGGCAGTGCCCCAGGGCTCTGCACTGCAACGCTTGCTCCAGGCTTTGGCACCAAAACTCGGGGCCCTGGGCACAGGCCAGGGATGGGGCAGCCCAGACAGCTGCAGTTTGGGGCCAGAGCAACCTTAGCCAGAATCCAGGCTACACACCGGGCATCCTGACTCCACCTAACCTCTAAACCCAATTATCCTGGGAGTGCACGGCCATTAGAGATGCTGGAGTCAGGCAGCTCTGGTTCCCCCTGTTTCCAGTACCCACCGCCTACGTGACCTTGGACAAGCCCTGAAGCCTCTCTGAGCCCCGGCTGCCTTGTCTTTAAGATGAGGATCATGTATGGACTTGGGGTAACACCTGGCACAGAGTGGGTGCTCTGTAAGTGGCAGGGCTGCCTGTGACAGGGAGGCTGGGGGACTCACCAGTGCCCAGGCCATAGAATGTGGGCAGCAGCAGCCACAGCAGCAGGTGTGACTTGGCCATGACACCTCGGAAGCCTGGGTACCTGCTTGGGGTAGGGGCCTTTATAGCTGGGGGTGGAGCCCGGGGGCAGGGCTCTGGTGGAACAGCAGGGACTCTGTGTTTGCCTTTGCCCCGGAGAGCCCTCCATCGGCTTTGATCCTGCCTCTTCCCAGCAGGGACACTCCTGCCCGCCCTGCCCCTGTCCTGGCTGATGGCCATTCCTGCTCCCCTTGCCCCCTGCCCTAACTCCTACAGCTTCCTCCACCCATGGGGCTTTAGGGCATCGATACCTGGTCCCCATCTCTCTGGGCTGTGGGAGGGGAGCTGAGGCGGGTGACCCCCTCCCGCACCCAGTCCTCCGGCCTCCTCCACTCTTGGGCAATGCTGTTAAGAGCTTCCCGCCTGGCTCTTGACCTAGAGCAAGTGCCGGAAGGGCAAACCCAGGACCCTCCAGGGCCACCTACGTCCCACCTCCTCTTTACCTTTTTCCCTAGAAAAATCCTCCGGTTCTATGAACACATGATTGGCATTAGTCAGAAGAGCATTTATATGAAACAAAGAGTGAACAAAATGCCCCGAGAGTCTGAGACAAGGATGTGGGGGCTGAGATTTCTGTGGCCCCAGAGTGCCTTTCAGACAGCCCCATCCTGTGGATACTGCCTGTGTCCCCTGGGGGCCCCTCCAGGACAAGGGCTGGGGCACAGCTTATGGTGCAGCAGAAAGAAAGTCTGCAGTCGCAGAGGCTCTTAATCCAGATGCCACAGGGCAGGGCACACGGGAGGAAAAGCTCATAGGCTGATGGGGGACAGAGGGTGCCCCAGGTAGAGGGAGCAGAGCATTCGCTTACTGCCGCCATCCCAGCGCTAGTGATGGATTTTCCTGATTACCGCGGGAGCCCTCTCCCTAGTGAGGCTCGAAGGCCTCTCTACTCCAGTGCTCATGGGGTGGGCAGGGCAGGAATGAGTCCCGTGATAAAAAGAGTTGTACATGAGATAGTTAAGTGAGACACTCAAGGTTACCCAAGGATTCTCGTAGCTTCTATTGGCCTCAAGCACTCATCAGTACAACAAACACAGCTGCCATCATTGGCGTCCGCCAAGAGTGTGTGAAAATGCATTAGTGAAGGCTGAGGACCCAGTGACTTGCATAGGTGGGACAGGAACATGCTGGTAATTTAGCGAGTGTTACATAAGTAAGCAGAGTGGTGTCTGGTTTGGATACAACCAGGACAGGCTGAGCAGGAGAGTGAGGATTTGCCGATGGCCGCCTCCAGGGGAGCACTGGTCAGAGTAGTCCAACCCTCCGGCCTCCGTGGCTTCACACATACAGGTTTCTTTTGTATTAGGACCACAGTGCCAAAAAAGCAGGTTGGCTTTGGGTGGGGAGAGCCCGTTCCACCCAGTCATTCAGGGGCTCAGGCTCCTCCCTCTGCTTGCTTGGAGGGCTGGGAGTCCTCCTCTGAGTCCTTTGCATTTGGCCTGCAGGGGACAGAGAGAGAAAGGAAGATGACAAGGGAGGTCTTAGGAACCAGGCCTGGGAGTGCTGTCCATTATTTCTGCCCTCTCAGTCCAATCACATGCCTCAGTTAAGCCCGGGGAAGGCTGGGAAACTCGATGTTCCTGCGTGCCCGGGAGGAAAGGGAAATGGTGTTGGTGGACACCGAGCACCGTCTCATAACCATAACACTGAACGCAAAACTAAGTGTTTATGTGGGGTTTTTCTAGATAGTGGCTCTTCTATCAGCTCCTCAAAGGTGGATTGGTATTTCCAGCCTGTTGAGAGCTGCCATCCAAGACCACAAATAAAAGAAACACAAAAAGCCAGCTGTGACAGGACTTCCCTGGCCCTGCAGGGGTGAGGGTGTCCTGGCTCCTGGTCCCTGGGATGGGCAGTCCCCTCCTGGGTCCCCTTGCTGCAATGCCACCCTCACCATACAGTCTGATCACAACTGGGCTTCCCGTGGGGCGTGACTGCAGGGAGAGCCCACACGGGTCTGCCCATGCAGGTGCTGTCCTCCTGGCCCATCTATTTCTCATTGTAAATGAGTAAAAAAACACCCTGAAGAAAAAAACAAGAGCATTCAGATAGCTACTTCAGGGCCTGGGAGCTTGATCAACTTGAGTTTATTTACAGGAGATGGGTCCCCTCTTGGTATGACATTTCTGAGGGCTGGTTCCTTGTGACCAAACACAGAAGACATGCATCCTGCCTGACATTTTGACTTCGGGTCTACACAGGTCCACACTGCCGAAGTCTGCTCCCTCCCACCCCCAATAACCCTGCCTAGAAAGCAACTCACCCCATTCCTGCAAAGGGAAGTCCCACAGACCACCTCCTTCCATCCCCCTGGCCAGAGCTGTTTGGGCCAGGGGGAGACACCAGACCCAAAGGGAATCAATGATAGACTTGGCTGAGCCAGTTGGATTGTTGAATTGGAGATGAGCGCGAGGCAGCTGCTTGTGGGGGTGAAGAGTCAACGTCCAGTTAATGGTGCATCACAAAGAGGATCCTGGACCACTCAGTGCAAAGTGGCCTGGAGCAAATTCAAACCACACTTCACACCTCCTAGGATGGCTGTTATGAAAAAACAGAAAATAGAAAGCATTAGAGAGGATGTGGAGAATTTGGAACCCTAATGCTTTGCTGCTGAGAATGTAAAACGGTGCCGTCATTGGAAACAGTAAAACCCATGTGGAAAGCAGTTTGTGCAAAACAATTTCTCAAATGATTGGACATCAGATTCCCTTAAGACCCAGCAGTTCCACTACTAGTTGTGTAAATATCCAAGAGAAATGAAAACAAGGACTGGAAGAGACATTTTCATGTCCGTGTTCATAGCAGCATTCTTCACAATAACCAAAAAGTAGAAACAACTTGTGTCCATCAGCAGATGAATGGGTGACCCAAACACGGGATATACATGCAAGGGAATATTCAGTCTTTTTTTTTTTTTTTTTTTTTTTTTGAGACAGAGTCTCACTCTGTTGCCCAGGCTAGAGTGAGTGCCGTGGCATCAGCCTTGCTCACAGCAACCTCAAACTCCTGAGCTCAAGCGATCCTCCTGTCTCAGCCTCCCGAGTAGCTGGGACTACAGGCATGCGCCACCATGCCCGGCTAATTTTTTTCTATATATATTTTTAGCTGTCCATATAATTTCTTTCTATTTTTAGTAGAGGTGGGGTCTCGCTCTTGCTCAGGCTGGTCTCGAACTCCTGAGCTCAAACGATCCGCCCACCTCGGCCTCCCAGAGTGCTAGGATTACAGGCGTGAGCCACCGCGCCCGGCCATATTCAGTCTTAAAAAGAGAGGAAATTCTGACACATGCTACCACATGGATGAATCTTGAAAACATGATACTCAGTGAAATAAGCCAGTCACACATGAACAAATATTCTATGACTCCACTTATACGAGGTGCCCAGAGGAGTCAAGCTCACAGAGATAGAAAGTAGATTAAAGGTTACCAGGGGCCGGAGAGAAGGGAGTGGGAATAATTGTTTAATGGGTGTAGAGTTTCTATCTGGGATGATGAAAGTTCTGAGCTGGGGGTGGTGGCTCACAGAGGTAGTCCCAGTGACTCCTAAGGCTAAGGCAGGAGGATGGCTTGAGCCCAGAAGTTCAAGTTCAGCCTGGGCAACATAGCGGGATTCTGCTCTAAAAAAAAAGTTCTGGAGACGGACAGCAGTGATGGTTACACAACAGCGTGAGTGTACCTAATGTTACTGGATTGTGCACTTAAAGTGGTTAGGTTGGTAAATATTACCTTATGTATATTTGTATACTTTACCACAATTAAAAAAGGGGGATGGGGTGTAGGGGGTGGGGGTGGGGAGAGACAAGTCAAGTTGGGAGTGGAGGAGAATCTTGTTTTTCTTTCTGACTGTGGAGAATGTGGAACTTGAGAGAACTAAGGCTGGGTGGGACAAAAGGGGATCAGGGAACTGTTGTTACAGGATTTATATTAAAATCTCCTTTATATCCTTTGAGAAATGCAGTGAAGTGGGACCTCTTTTAGTCCTTTTGTTACAGTTCGAGCTGCACTTCCCTGACGCTGCTCCGGGCTGAGCTTCAGGGCCCATGAGTTTCCTCCCCTCTGCCACCCCCACTTGTTATATTTGAGTGTATTTGAATGTTGTTTCTGTTTTTAGGGTGGAACCCCTGGGAAACACAGGCCAATGCACCCAGGAGGCCTCACGTAGCCTTTCCTAGCACAGTCGCTTTTTTCTGTCTTGCTTTCTTTCCGTGAGCAATAATTGCACCAGGGATAAAGCTCCTTGGCTGCAATATTGCCGCTGAGCACAGCCATCTTGCTTGCTTTCAAAAGAGGGAATTTCTCCATGGGATGGGGAAGGGAGGTAGGGCACTTGGCAAGGAAACTTAGAATTTATAAAGAGCTTTCACTCATTTATTCCTTTGGCAAAAAAATGGTTAAAAAGCTGGGAGTTGGGACAACAGTGGTCACTGCCCTGGTGGACTTAAAATCTGTAGGGTAGGCCGGGCGCGGTGGCTCACGCCTGTAATCCTAGCTCTCTGGGAGGCCGAGGTGGGCGGATCGTTTGAGCTCAGGAGTTCGAGACCAGCCTGAGCAAGAGCGAGACCCCATCTCTACTAAAAATAGAAAGAAATTATATGGACAGCTAAAAATATATATACAAAAAATTAGCCGGGCATGGTGGTGCATGCCTGTAGTCCCAGCTACTCGGGAGGCTGAGGCAGTAGGATCGCTTGAGCCCAGGAGTTTGAGGTTGCTGTGAGCTAGGCTGACGCCACGGCACTCACTCTAGCCTGGGCAACAGAGTGAGACTCTGTCTCAAAAAAAAAAAAAAAAAAAAAAAAAAAAAAAAATCTGTAGGGTGGGGGGAAGGACTAGTCATCAGAGTGGGGCACCATTGTGATATTGTGAAATACATATTTCGTCTTTATTCTGTTTCCTGGTGTGAAACTTCTAAAATCCTTTGAATGTCCAAAGTGCTATTATTTTGTATGCTAATGTAGACTGATAGCTTCAGGGTGGGACTGGTCACAGGAAAGACCAATGCATGATTAGAAGGCCCAACTTTGGGGAGGGGAGAAGAGGTGAAGGTCAAGTTGATCATCAATGGCTAATAGTGTAATCAAACATGCCTCTGTAATGACGCCTCCATCAAAAACCCAAGAGGACTGGGTTCAGGGAGCTTCTGGGCAGCTGAACACGTGGAGGTTCCTGGAGGGTGGAACCTCCGTGCCCCTTCCCCCATACCTTGCCCTATGCATTTCTTCATCTGTATCCTTTGTAAAATCCTTTATACTAAACTGATAAACATGTTTCCCTGAGTTCTGTGAGCAGCTTTAGCAAATTAATCGAACACAAAGAGGGGATTGTTGGAACCCCAACTTGAAGCTGGTTGGTCAGAAGTTCCAGAGGCCTGGACTTTTGACTAGCGTCCAGGTAGATAGTGTCAGAGTTGAGTTAGAGGATGCCCAGCTGTAACAGAGGTAAAGATCTGAAAAAGGGCAAAATGTTTTACCACTTGTCTCATTAAAACCCCCACCCTTTTTGGGAATTAAAACCTGCATTCCTGCCCTGGGCCAATAATCAAAGGGGCAGGAAAATGTTCTTTGCTCTTCTTTTTCTATTAATAGTATCTTAAACCACAGAAGATGGCTCAACAGCCAGATCATCTTCACCAGAGATAAGGTCGACCAAACCCACCAACTATAAATGAGTAACAATAGCCCAAGGCCACGACATGTGATTCTGGTCACATAGACCCAAGCCTAACCTCTCAAAACCCCCCTTAAAAAGCCCTGTATTTCTGCTTAAAGGCAGGACAGTGGTCTTTTAAGATACTAATCTGCCACCCTTCTCATTTGCCAGCAAAGTAATAACCTTCTCTTTCCTTTTCCACAAGCCACTCATCCTAGTTCTTTATTCTCACTGATTCGGCCTTGGGAACAAGTGCCAAAGGGGGAAAAGTACCAAACTTTCAGTAACATAGCTGGTGTCTGCCTCTTGGCGTGTGGGGAAAAACCCCCACATTTGGTCACGGAAGTCTTCTGTGTGGATGACTGTGGTGGTGATGTAATAACAGAGGTACAGTTTGGAAAAAGGACAAGGAAATGTTTTACGAGTTCTCTCTCTAAAATCCCCACCCTTTTGGGGAATTAAAACCCTGCACTCCTTCTCCCAGACCAGTAATCAAAGGGACAGGAAAATGTTCTTTGCTGTTTGTTTTCTAGTGTCTTAAATCACAGGAGATAGCTTAAAAGAATTGTCTGGACAAGGGTCACAGACTGCTGTCACTGGAGATAAGGGTGACCCAAACCACCAATTATAGTTAAACATGTGATGCTGGTCACGTAGACCCAAGCCCAATGGCTGAAAATCCCCCTTTCAAAAAGCCCCGTATTTCTGCCTAAAGCCAGGATGGCAGTCTCTGAGACGCTAGTCCACTGCCCTCCCTATTTGCTGACAAATTAATAAACTTCTCTTTCCTTTTCCTCAAACCACTTGTCCTCATTCTTCATTCTCATTGATTCGGCCTTGGGGACAGGTATCAAACTTTTGGTAACAGTGTGAGAGCAGAGGAAAAATGTAGTTTGAGACTTTTTCCCCTCAAAAAACCCACTCAGGCCTTGGAGGGGCAGGAGGAGACTCTGGGGAGGATGGGACAGCTCAGCAGGGATTGGCCTGGTCACCTGGGGGGCTGGGACTGATGCGAAAGAGTCCAGGCAGAGGGAACAGCTCACACACAGGCCTGGAACGGAGTGTGCAGGGGCGGTGCAGGGGGCATTTTGTCCTCGTGTGATGAAGGAGATAACTGAGGCCCCACTTCACAAACAGAGGGCTCAGGATGGTGGGGAGCTTAGGAGGGAGTAATGGCCCACCCCAAATCTCCTGCTCCCAGAATGGCTCTGACACTGAACATCTATGGGTATCGGGATTATTTTTTTTTCCTCCCTCTGTCTCCCCGGGGTCGGCTGGACTCTGTTGAGAGCAGCCAACAGGAGAATTTGGTGGTGTTGATGTTGACCTTTCTCACACCCCCATTCCCCTCTTCTTTATCCTGCTGTTGCAGATTGAATTTTTTCCTCCAAAAGATACGTTGAGGTCCTAACCCTTGGCTTCTGTGAATGTGACCTTATTGTTACCTAAAGTTTGGTACTTGTCCCTGTGGTTGAACAAAGAATGAGGACAAAGCGGTTTGAGGAAAAAGAAAGAGAAGTTTATTAATTTGCTGGCAAATGAGGAGGATGGCAGACTCTCCTCTTTAAGGCCCATCATCCTCCCATTAAGCAGAAATGCAGAGCTTTTAAATAAAGTTTTCAACTTCGGGCTATTGCTGTTTAACCATGGTTGGTGGTCATGGTTGGCCTTATCTCCTGTGAAGGTGTCCTCATACCCTTTGCCCGGCCAACTCTGTTGAGCCATCTCCTGTGGTTTAAAACAAAGAACATTCCTTTGTCCCTCTGATTACTGGCCCTGGGCAGGAATGCAGGTTTTAATTCCCCAAAAACGTGGAAGGGTGGCTAAAAGAGACAACTTGTAGCACATTTTGCCCTTTTTCAGGACCTTACTTCTGTTACATTATTGGAAATGAGCCTTTGCAGGTGTAATCAAGTTAAGATGCAGTCATTAGGGTGGGCCCTGACCCAGTGACTGGTGTCCTTACAAGAAAGGGAAATTTGGACACAGACAGAGTGCCATGTGACCACACAGGCAGAGACTGGAGTGATGCAGCTGTAAGACAAGGAGCACCAAGGAGCACCAAGGATTTCTGGGAGCCACTGGAAGGTGGAAGAGGCAGAGACGGACTCTTCCCTGGAGCCTGCAGAGGGAGCATGGCCCTGTCCACATGGTGCTTTCAGACTCCTGGCCTCCAGAACAGTTAGAGAACTCATTTCTGTTGTTTTTAGCCACCCAATTTGTGGTCATTTGTTCTGGCAGCCCTGGGAAACTAATACAGCTGCCACCACATTTCCTGTTCGTCCTTATTTCCCCTTCCCCACACTGGGACATAAGCCCCTACTTTCCAAACTCAAATTGGACACTGTACAAGGCAAGCACAGTTTGAGTCACTGTTGCTGTGTGTGAGTTCTGTGACCAAAGGATGTGACCACAGCAGAGGCCCTGAGGAAGATCTAGGTTTTGTATCTCGGTGCAGCACAGGCTCTGGGAAAGTGTACAAAGTGGGTGACAGGTGGCTTCAGCATCAAGACTGTCCTATCAGTATCTGTCAGGGGTCCCTTCCCTCAGGGCCCTGACAAAAGCTCATCTACTGTCCTCCCTGCCAGGAATGCCCTTTCCCTCCATGCCCAACTGGACACTCCCTGCACGGAGGAAATGTGCCTGTCTTGCTCAGTGCTGGGAACACAGCGGCTGCCTAACTAACCAACTGCCATTCCCTCTTTCTTCCTTGCTAATGGGACCCAAATTTTGCCCAGGTTTCAGGTGTTTGGAGAGCTGATTCTGTGTCCCAGCCCTGGGGACACACAATGATCATTATCCCCTTTGCCAGTAATGATGTTGGGTGGGCCTGTGTTCATGTTCTGGTCAACCAGACCAGACGGAAGTCTGCTGGGGGAGCATGAAGGACACCCTGGGGAATGTTTCTGTCCTGGATAGAAGGGGCAGATGGGGACCTTTTTCCTTTTGGATATTCCCATGCAAAGCTGTGGTGTTGGAGTGATAGCAGCCATCCTGCCCCAAGAAGCGTAGACAAGAGAAGCAGCTTGGAGCCCTGACAGGGCCAAGATGCTGATTTAACCAATCCTAAGCCCTTCTTTTTCTTTTGATACAATAATGGTCAGATACTCTGTTATGTGCAGCCCAAGCCATCTTAACCAAAAGCAAAAGGAAGGCAGAAAGAAGAAAGAAAGGAAGGAAAAAAAATAAAAAAAGGAAGGAAGGAAAGAAAGAAGGGAGAAAAAAGGAAAGAAGGAAGGAAGAAAGAAGGGAAGTAAGTAAGTAAATTTGTCCTTTCCATCCTTTCTATGTAGATTAAATTCCACATCCTCCAAGGAGGCCTCCCAGTTTCTGACCACCATCTCCCCCCTTTCTTGCCCCCATTGCATCATCTGTCCTTTGTGACAGCTCTCAGCACTGCCAGGTTGTGTGTCCATTTGGCTTGGAGGCCACAACTGAAGCCTCAGCCACAGCCTCTCCTGGGTCCACACACTCAAATTGGGTAATGTAACCATCCCTGAACCAGTCACTGTGCCAATGCAATGGGATGTGCTGATTGGCTGACACCAGACAGGGTTCATCCCTGTAAATGGCTGAGAAAAGGGACAGTGCCCTCAAAGCAAAGTCTTGACACTGACATGCAAGGAAGGGAGTGGATACTGAGAGGAAGACTGATAACCTTCTACTGTAGTCAGCATGAGAAATCCACATACAAAAGTGGGAAGTTGAGAAAAGTCTCCTGTAATCCCAACTTGAGGGAGAGCCCCAGATAACTTTTTGCTGTGTTCTCTCCCAGCCTTTTTCCTGTGCATATTTCATCATGTATGTTACATATATGGACATTTATATGTGCATCAGGCAGAATGGCCCTCCAAAGATGTCTCCTTCCAATGTCCAGAATCTGTGAGTAAGAGGAACCATCGCTCCTGGGATTGGGTTAGATTACATGGTGGAGTTGATATTAAAATATGGAGACCAGTTGGGTTTAATATCATCACATGAGCCCTGAAAAACAGAGAAGCATTCAACATCAGAAACTTTAAAATCTAATTATAATGTATTAATATTAATAGTAGCCCCTCAGAAAGCTACAATCTGCTTTTTTTTTAAAAAGTATTCTGTCTACAAAGAATCTTATCAGCTATACAAAAAATCTATACAGTTTTTATACTGAGCGAATATTGAGCTGCACTTGAATTCACGTTCTTAGCAAAACAATTGCCTGAGCATACACACTCCATATGCATCATTACAGGATAGCCATTTATTCTTCATCTTCCTCCTCCTCATTTTCATCTTCCTCTTCCTCATAATATTCATCTTCCTCTCCTCCTCCTCTCCCTCCTCATCTTCTGGTTCACTCTTCTTCTTTGAGCCTGTTGGCCTGGGAGGGCCCTTCTTTCCTGCTTCCCTTTAGCCCTTGGCACGGTATGCAGCAATATCCTTTTCTTATTTCTCCTTTAGCTTATCTGCTTTCTGTTCGTATGGTTGTTTATCTTTGGCTGACTGTTCAGACCACATTTCACCCAATTTTTTTGCAGTGTCCCCAATGGTTAGGCCTGGGTGTTCACTTTTGATCCCTGGGCAACGTTCAGAGCAAAACAGGAAGAAGGCAGATGGTGGCCTTTTAGGAGCATTGGGATCTTTTTTCTATCCTTTCTTATCACCTTTGGGAGGAACATAATTTTTTATTTCCCTATGATAGCGAGCTTTGTCACTTTTTCCTTTGCAGACATGGTCTTCCATCTCTCTGAATATTTCTTGGAGAATTCAGCGAAATTGACGGAAGAGTCCAGATGTTTCATCTTGTGCTCTTCCCGGCAGGTCTGTACGAAGAAGGCATATGAGGACATTTTGCCCCTCAGCTTGTTGGGGTCTCCTTTACCCACGGTGGCAGAACAATGTCTACGTGGTGTGAGCTTTCCCTCAGAGTCCCACAGACCAGCTAGATCAGACAGCGACTCTCCCTTCCCAGAGTTCTGGCATGAGCTCACCTTTTAAAATTTTGAGACAGAGTCTCTGTCACCCTGACTAGAGTGCAGTGACATCATCATAGTCCACTGAAATCTCCAACTCCTGGACTCAAGCGATCCTCCCGCCTCAGCCTCCCAGAGTGCTAGGATTACAGGCTTGAGCCACCGCGCCCGGCCATCTTGAACATCTTTCTAAGTTAGAACATATAGCTTTGGCCGGGCGCGGTGGCTCACGCCTGTAATCCTAGCACTCTGGGAGGCCGAGATGGGCGGATCATTTGAGCTCAGGAGTTCGAGACCAGCCTGAGCAAGAGCGAGACCCCATCTCTACTAAAAATAGAAAGAAATTATATGGACAGCTAAAAATATATATAGAAAAAATTAGCCGGGCATGGTGGCGCATGCCTGTAGTCCCAGCTACTCAGGAGGCTGAGACAGGAGGATCGCTTGAGCCCAGGAGTTTGAGGTTGCTGTGAGCTAGGCTGACGCCACAGCACTCACTCTAGCCTGAGCAACAGAGTGAGACTCTGTCTCAAAAAAAAAAAAAAAAAAAGAACATATAGCTTTAATTCCTTTTTATGACTACATAATGTTTCATTTTCTGAGCTATACCATAATTTACTTAGCTATTTCCCGGTTGATGGATTATTTTCAAGTGTTCAGTATGAGGAACAATGCCTCAAAGAAAATGCTTCTATGTTTGTTTGTGGACTTCTGTCAGTGCTTCTAGGTAGGCTCAATCCAATTGCTGAGAAGGTCAGCATATATAACTTCTCATGCACACTGCCAGTGACGCTTCCGGCATGTTGGGTTGACCTTGCCTCCTGTGAGCAGTGTAGGAGAGAGTGCCTTTCTTCTCCCTGGAATTGTGAATCTTTCTTTTTTCAATTGTAGTAAGATACACATAACACAAAATTTATCATCCTCACCATTTCCAAGTGTACCTTCAGTGGCATTAAGTACATCCACGCTGACGTGCACCCATTGCCACCACCCATCTCCGGAATGCTTTTCATCTTCCCAAACAGAAACTCTGTACCCATTAAACACCAACTCCCCATTCTCCCCAGCCCCTGACAACCACCATTCTACTTTCTATCTCTATTTTTGACTACTCTAGGTACCTCATATAAGTGGACTCATACAGTATTTGTCTTTTTGTGACTGGCTTGTTTCACTTAGTGTGATGTCCTTGAGCTTCATCCATGTTGATATACATGAAATTCTGACTTTCCTTTCTTTTTGAGACTGTATGTAGATACCACTTTTTGTTTATGGAATTGTGAATCTTTTAAATGTCCCTAAAGTTGCACCTGTCTGTTGTCGCTGCCTACACCTGGAGCTGCACCTGGAGCTTGTAGCTGGAGTGAACTTCTGCCCATTGTTGGTTTCTGTTCCCTTCTGCCTTTCTGGCCTAGCCTCCGATTGCTCAGGCCTAAAGAGATAAGAGCCCTCATTTCTGCAGGAAGCCGAGCATCAGGCCTCTTGTCTTGGTCTCCCCCTGCAGGAAGAGGCTTCACGTGGTGTCCCCAGGAAAATGATGGTGGCTGTGCCTGGAACAGGCACAAAGTGTGGAGGGGAGATGTGGAGGCTGAGGAAGGAGGAGGAAAGGCCCAGTAGGCGCCTGGGTAGTTGAGCTGCCTCAGGACAGGGAGGGAGTAAGGGCTGCACCCAGGGCCGAGAGGCTGATTCTGACCGGGAGGGTGCCAGCTGCCATTCCTGCAGGGACAAGTGGTTTTCCTGAGGAGATGGGGTCAAGTCATTGAATGTGAGGGCCCTGGCTCTGTGCCCAGCAGTGTTGCGGGCACAGGGTACAGTGACACAACGGGCAGCAGCCCTGCTCTCACCAAGCTGGTTGTCTGTCTGGCTAAGAAAACACAACAAATGCATGTTTTCAGCCACCAGGAGGCTCCATCTCCAGGAAATTATGACCACTAAACCCCAAAGTGTAGTGGCTTAGGACCACAAAGGTTCGTCCCATGCCCAAGCTCAGGCCCATCGTGGGTGGCCAGGGGCTCTGCCCATCACCGTCACCCCAGGGCGCAGGCTGACATACAGCTCCCATCCTGAACATTGCCAGTCACCATGCCAGGGGGAAAGAGAGCTCCAGGGGGGTCTTACCCTGGCTGTTACGTATTCCAGCCAGGAAGGGACACACTTTACTTCTGCTCAGGAAGCGGACCTCGCAGGGTGGAACCTCTGTCTCCAACCCCACACCCCAAAAGCAAGATGGCCAGGAAATGCAATTCCCCTGGGGACCACAAGGTGAAGCCCTGGAGCCAGCTGGAGACCCAAGTCCTTTCCCCCCACCCTTTTCCCCACCCTTGCCCTTCTAGGACTTGGCTGCAGCCTTCCTTTCTGGGCTGCTAAACTCCGAGGGTTCAGTCTCTCGGCACTCCTAGGGGCCACACACCTGTTGAGGAAGGTGCTCCTTCATTGCATGCAGGTAAAATAAAAGCCTCCTGTTATTTCTGGCAGCACAGAGCACCTGGGCTTTACAGCATTTTGGAAACTGCTCTTTCTTACTGTTTATACTTATTTATGATTTGATTGTTGTCTTCTCTCCCACTAGAATGTAAGTTCCATGAGGGCAGGTCCCATGTTCATTTTTACTCACTTTTGTACCCTTAGTGCATAGCAGAGCAGGCGCAGAGTAGCATTCACTTGATATCCACTGAATCAAAGAACGTGGACTGAGACTGTGGTTCTACCAGGCTGGGTGGCCTTGCCTACTGGTTGGGGATGCTATCCAGAGGCTACCTGAGCAGCAGGTGGGAGAGACTTCGTCCTAGGGGAAGAAGTAAACAGCTTGGAGCTGGGCTTGGCAGCAGGGCCCCAGCTTTCCAGGCGGGGCAGGGTGCAGGGCAATTCTGGAAACTGACAGTGAGCTCTGCCCGCAGCATGGCGCCCAGGGACTCTTGTCCAAGTCCCCTGAACGGGATGTCTTCCAGTACCACTGAAGGAGATCTTCAGCAAAAGCTTTGGGACGTGTTGATTTACACGGCCTAACAGACTGAGAAGCCAGAGTGGTATGAAGCCTTCTCCTCATTTCAGCATAGAACCCTTGCTACTTCGGGGCCTCCAGGGTGCCAGGGGACACAGCCCTGCCTCACACTCCTGGCAGAGATGGCCACATCCTGCAGCCCCTGGTGGCAGTGCAGAGTGAACAGCATCTCGGGGCTGCATCAGATACCCTGGGGAAGAGGCTGGTGCCTGCCGGAATGGTGGTGCCCGGCATTGCCACACAGCGGCCGGCCTGACTTGGTGATTGAGCTGCAGACATAGTTGAAGGGCAATTTGTAGGGAATATGAAGTAATGCAGTGGCCCATAGGGTGAGAGACAATAAAATATGGGTAAATGTCACTACTCTGAATTTACACACTGGTCGGTGTGCCTGGGGAAACTTAGGTTAATAATAAAAAAGGAAAAAAAAAATATCTAAACACAGGAGAAAGACTGGCAGGAAGTATATCACCTTGCTGTTAATGGCTATTTCCTGGTGGAATTATATGTGATCATTACTCATTGTCTCTGTGCTTTTTAAAAAAACGGGCCTGAAAAAAATGAAACAAAAGAAAGAGAACTTCCCTTCCCCCTCAAATATACTAGCAAACAAGAAGCTGTTAGAGCACAATTGAAGTTAGTATAGATTTTGGTTGGTTGTGTGGACAAGGCAGGGCTGGTGGGAATCAGTGGTACTGAGGAGGAAGCAGGAATCCCAAAATATGAAGGATTGGACTAGAAAATAAAATTCTGAGAGATGAGAGCAGCGTACCCAGTCCTGTTACATGAGGTAGCTGGGCAGTGGGGTGGTAGGGTCAGGTACCAGGACACCCAGCAACAGAAGCTAGAATCCAAGTGAGGGCACAGAGGAAGCCAGGGTCATTTGAGTCACTCTGGGATGGAGGCTGACAGGTGTGAGGGTGGGCAAGGCAAGAGGGTGAAGGCTCACAGCCAGGTGAGGGCTCAGAGTGAGCTTATATGAACCCCGATTCTAAGGACTCTGGATCCAAGGTCTTATCAACCCTAAAAGTCAGATATGGAAGTTGCCAGTGACTTTGGAGCTTCCCACAGGAGAGGACCCATGCAGGGGTGGTGCTGGGGCATGGGAAGCTATGTGAAGGAGAACAGAAGATCGGTGTGAGGGAGAGAGGGTGATGTAGGGATTAAGTTTTGAGAGCAGAGGTCTAGGTGAAGGCTGAGCCTCTCTTGCAGCCCAGGAACTTAAGAAACTGGTCATGGGCATCTGGGATGAGGTCTGCTGACTCCCTGAGAAACTACTGACCTCTCCTTTGTGTCACACTTTGAAGTGTGACTGAAACGGTGGTGGCCATGTAGTCAGGAGTACATTCTCAGCTCTGATCAGCAACACCAAGGAGAGATTCAAATCAGTCCTTAGGTTGATTTCATATCTTGGCTAGTGCGAATAGTGCTGCAGTGAACAGGGGAGTGCAGATATCTCTTTGAGGTACTGATTTCCATTTCTTTTGGGAATATATTGAGAAGAGGGATTGCTGGATCATTTTGTAGTTTTATTTTTAATTTTCTTGAGAACTCTCTATACTGTTTTATGTAATGGTTTTACTAATTTATATTCCCATTAAGATTTTACTATGTATACGTTTGTCAACATATCATGTTGTATGCCTTAAATATATACAATTTTTATTTTTAAAAAGTCAGTCCTCACAATCTGATCTATTTTTATTTGTCCATAATGGTGCTTTCAGGAGCTTCTATCCAGGACACAAACTAGGGCATACCTGTCGTTTCTCTACAACCAGTCAGGCTTCCAGAGTCAGTAGTCTGCTCAGGCACAAGAATGGGCCCTTAGAGTCAGCTGATGCATGCACTGTCTCTGTAATATCTATTTTAAAGGGTATTCAGAGGGTGCATCCAAAATGATGAGTAGAAGCTTGTAAGGGCTCCTTCCAAGCATCCAGATTTCCTTTCTTTATTTCTTCCTTTCAGACTAACTTCATCCATTTATCCAAAGAGGCACAAAGAAACTTTTGGAGGTGATGGACATGTTTCATTACCTTGACTGCTGTGATGGTTTCATGGGTGTATACATGTGTCAGAACTGATAAAGTTGTACACTTTAAATGTGTACCTAGGAGTGTACTTTAATTATATCTCAATAAAGCTGGACACAAAGGAAGGTAATTAGTAGTAGGTCAAAACTGATAACAGCCCAAATATCCATCAGTAGGACAATGGATAAATTGTGAAATATCCATACAATGGCATTCTGAAGGAACAAACTCTTCATATATACAACAACATGAATGAGTCTCACACACATTGATGCTGATCAAAAGAAGTCAGACACACGAGAATCCATTCTGTATGGTTCCATTTATATGCATTTCAAAAACAAAAAAAAAAAGGAAACTATAGTGTTTAAAAGTATGTGCTTGGGTAAAACTATAAAGAAAAACAAGAATGGGATTATTTTTAAGGCCAGAGTATTATGGCCTAAGGGGGGAAGGGAGAGGTACTTTCTGGAAGGGGAGGAAGAGGGGCTTCTGGAGCCAGCAGGATTTTTGACCTGGATGGTGGTTATGCAGATGTTTGCTTGATACATTTTGTTTGTGCACATTTTTGAATATGTTTTAGATTTTATAATTAAAAATGGAGCAATGTATATACATATGTTATACTATGCTTGTATGGAAAGATATAAAAAAGAAAGCTTTAATGGTAGTTTCCTCTGAGGAAAGAGGCTATGGGACAGTGGGGACTTATATTCTTTTTCCTTACGCTTTTCATAAATGAATAACAATTTAAAAAATAAAAAATTTCCTTAACTGTTCATAAATAAAATCCACCAATTTTCATTGTAGTGCATGAATGATAAAGCAAAGATGGCACTGTCTGGCCGTGGGTGCTGAAGGGTGTCGTGTGTGTGTGTGTGTGTGTGTGTGTGTGTATGTGTCTGTGTAGTGGGGAGCAGAAGCATAAGGACTTAAGTCACCATTGCTGGCTTTGAAGATGGACAGGGCTATGAGCCAGGAGATGCCAGCAGATTTTAGGGTCGAGAATGACCCTCAGGTGACAGCCAGCAAGGAAAAAGGGACCTCAGTCCTACAACCATATAGGACTTAGCTCTGCCAACCACGTGGATGAGCCTGGAAATGGATTCTTCCCAGATCCTCCACATGAGAACCTGGCTGGCCTAACCCTTGGTTTTGGCCTTGTGAAAACCAGCAGAGGGAGCAATTGAACCCACCTAGACTTCCTAGGGACAGAACTGCCAGATAATACATGGGTGTTGTTTTAAGCCACTAGGTTTGTGGTAATTATATTATGACAACAATAGAAAATGAATATAGCCATGGGCTGACAAGTGGAATGAAATGGTTTCCTATTGCATAAAGGAGTTTTTTGAGACAGTGTTTTTCAAATGTTAGGGGCTTCTGGGAGCAAAGTGGAGAGATTCATAAAAGACATGGAGAGGCTGCATTATCAACTCAACTGGCTTCATCTGGATATGGGGAGTGGCAGGAAAGGTTGGCATGTTGGCCTCATCAGATAATTGAAGTCACCTCTGAACCCTGAGAGGTACAGTCACAGCATGTTTACCATAGGCCTGGCAGTTAAAATGGTTGGGTTAACAGGCCAGAATTTCTATGTGAGCATGCGTGTGCGTGTGTGTGTGTGTGTGTGTGTGTGTGTGTGTTAGCCACATTCCCAGGGGCCTCTGCAGACTTAGGGGACACAGTGCAGGGACAGAAATGCTCGTCTTTGGCAGAGTAAATCTGATCTCCCTGCAACTTCTTTCTTTTGTGGAAGGAGTCCTAGGATTATAAAATCTGCCTCAATCAGCATCAAGTGCAGGAAACAGGATAGCCGCAGGTATTTCAACAGGAAGGGATTCAAAACAGGACATTAGGTGCTTACAGATTGTAAGTAGGATTTAAGGAGCTGCTTCTGGATGGGGCCTCAAGGAATACTCTTAGAGTAATTCAGAATTTACCTACAATAGTTGTCTCTGATGGTGCCCCTGAAGCTCAGAGGTCAAGAACACCCATCCGAAGCTGTCAACTAGGGGTTGGAAGACCAGATTTAAGAAGCTTCTGCTCTCAAATCCCCACATTTCCATGACCTTGCTTGCCAGCAAAGACAGGCAGAAGGGGGCAGACAGCTGGCTTTGGGGGTCTCCCAAGTGCAATGAATTTTGGGAAATGTGCCTTTAACTTTCCAACCTCTTCAACTAGAAGGAAGATAAAATGAGAGAATCACCCCATAGTAGCCACCCAAAGGCCTTTTTCTTTGTATTGCTTTCCTCTCCCATGTGTATAATTTGGGTGGAAATCTGCTTCTGAGAGTTCTTTTTTGTTAACTGATAAAAATATTTAAGTTTATATTTTAAAGTTTGCAGTGAATCTCATATTTACATAACAGCTTGCATCCAGTAGTTTTTTGGGTAACACAAACATCTCTATGGCCAAATGTTAATTCATTTCCCCTTTGTGTTATAACAAATAAATATTTGTAATATACAATGTTCCTGAACAGGTATAAAAATTTTATTCTTAAAACACTATTTAATAAATAATACCATAGTCCCAAAAGATACATTCTTTTAAAATTTTATTTTAATTTTTATTGATTTTTTTAACTGACACATAATTGTACATATTTATGGAATACATGATGAGGTTTCAATACATATAATGTATAGTGATCAGATCAGGGTAATTAGCATATCCATCATCTCAAACATACATCATTTCTTTGTGTTGGGAACATTTAATGTTTTCTCTTCTAGTTATTTGAAACTATATATTATCATTAACTATAGTCACCCCACAGTGCTATAGAATGCTAGAATTTATTCCTCCTATCTGGCTATAATTTTGCATCCTTTAACCAATCTCTCCCTCTCCCTCCCTTTCTCCTACCCTTCCTTCCCTCTAGTTTCCTCCGTTCTACTCTTTACTTCTATGAGATTAACTTTTTTAGCTCCCGAATGTGAGTGAGAACATGCAGTGTTTAACTCTCTGTGCCTGGCTTATTTCACTTAACATAATATCCTCCAGGCTCATCTATGTTGCTGGAATGACAAGATTTCATTCGCCCCCCAAAAACGGACATGAAGTGTGTGGGGGCGAAGCTTCAGTCCAGTTCGTTTTTTATGTCCTGAATCATCATTCTTTCCCATTTGAAAAATTAATATTCTTATTGTAGTTGTAAATTTTAATTAATTTTAACATGGCAAATGTGTTAACAAATTATTATTGATATAGGCATTTCAATTTGCTCAAGATTGTCAATTGTAAGTATGATGAAGCAGAATTTCCAGTTAATAAATGGATCCACAGGTAGTTCCATGTCTCCTAAATGAAGCTTGTGACAATTAAACCAGTAAACTGTAGCAATGAGAAAACTATTGACACAGTATGACCAGGGAATGTTCATCTCAATGTAGGCTGGGATCTGTACTTTAAGTATTAATAAAACGATGCTTGGCTGGTCTGAAGGTAGTGAGCTATCTTACTTGATGGTTCACAGTTACAGATTGAACTCCATGTTCTACTACTTTGTCCCCTTCTCACTAATGCACTTGACTAGTCAAAAATAAAATAAATTTAAAAAAGATGCTTACTTGAAGTAGTACAAATGGTAACCAGGTACTGAGAAAACAAAGTGAGCTTGGGCAAGAGTATTTGTTTTAGAGCTCACAGTATAACTAGGATGGGATAAAAAGTGAAAATACAGCATAGGCTCATTCATCTAGAAAGTTCTCTGAATAGCCTGTACCAAGGCAATAAGTTCTGAGCAAGAGGTTATAAAAGCCATAAATGAAATCATCATCATGAAAAATGACAGCCATATTCTGAATGCTAATGTAGAAAGGACATTGAAAAGAATAAATTTTCTATATTTTCAGGCTTTGATAGATAGCTGGATCTCCCAAAACATAAGCAAGGATTGAAATCCAAATTAAAATTACTATAAAGAAATAAAAATAGTTTTGAAACTTAAGTGGAAACTTGGCAGTTTTAGAGAAATTCGGGTA
Source organism: Eulemur rufifrons (assembly GCF_041146395.1). Classification (NCBI taxonomy): domain Eukaryota; kingdom Metazoa; phylum Chordata; class Mammalia; order Primates; family Lemuridae; genus Eulemur; species Eulemur rufifrons. The sequence continues at coordinate 48,247,638 of NC_091001.1, read as the reverse complement.
CTAATATATACAAGCTATCAGGAAAATTGGATAATGCAAAAAGCTGTAAATAAAGGAAATAATTTGAGTAAAAAGGCATCTAGTAAACCTAATGCCTAAAAGTACAAAATCCCTGAAATAGGAGATAATGGAAATGTTTACCAAAAGTAAAGGATTGATGGATGCTGGTGAAGTGCAAAATATTTCATAAAATTTTGATAGGTGTTTTTTCTTCTCATTCTTAGGGTGAGGCTATTTAATATTAAGTCATTAAATATGAAATGTCCAATTTTGAATTAAAAGTTTAGTTTATTATATCTCAAACAAAAAGTGTACAATTAATCAAAGTGTGTGCCTAAACTATCAACACAGTTGTGCCATCTTGATGGTAGCTCGTTTATGCCAGCAGTGAAGAAGCCTGGAGAGCCAGTGGCGATGAAATCATGAGAGGTGTTTTCCACAGCTTGTTGAGAAGTGCATATTTTTCCTTGCAAGAAGTGGTCCAAAGCCTGGAGGAAGTGACAGTCAGTTGGCGCAAGGGCTGGTGAATACGGTGGATGACAGAGTTTCCAAGTCCAGTCTCTGTAGTTTGAGCAGCTTTGTTTTTTTGTAACATGTGGTCTTGTAAGAGGATTGGCCTGTCTCTATTGACCAATCTCGGCTGCTTAATCACAAGCATCCTCATCATTTCATCCAGTTGATTGCAGTAGACATCCGCTGTAATGGATTGACCAGGTTTCATGAAGCCATAGTGGATAATACCAGCGCTGGACCACCAAACAGACACCACTAACTTTTTTTGATGAATATTCGGGTTTGGACTGTGTTTTGACACTTCATCTTTATCCAGTCATTGTGCTGAATGCTTGTGATTGTCAAAAAGAATCCATTTTTCATCACATGTAACAATATGGTGTAGAAATGGTTCACCTTTATGTCGTGAAAGCAAAGAAAGGCAAGCTTCGAGATGATTTCTCTTCTGACACTCGTTTAATTCACGTGGTACCCATCTATCCAGCTTCTTTACCTTGCCCATTTGTTTCAAATGGCCCAATATTGTTGGAATAGTAACATCAAACCTTGCTGCTAATTCATGTGTAGGTTGAGATGGATTCACTTCCACTACAGCTTCGAGCTTATCATTATCCACCTTAGTCTCAGGTCACCCACATGGTTCATTTTCAAGATTAAAATCACCAGAAAGGAACTTCTGAAACCATCAATGTACTTATTGTGTGTTCATTAGCCACATCCTTCCCAAACCCTTCGTTGATATTTGAGCTGTTTGTACTGCATTGGTTCCATGAGAGAATTCATATTAAAACATAACACGAATTTTTGACTTATCCATGGTTTCACAAAAATTGCTCTAAAAAATTTTTGAAGATAATCACAATCCAAAATGTGCATTTGAAAGAATGAGGATGTACCTTTACCTTCACAATTAAAAAAACCAAACAAATAAGAAGTGTCCCACTGCTAAATTTGACTGGCTTAAAAAAACAAAAAAGAAGTCTCAAAGTGAAATGTCAGAGATATCAACTGTCAAACTTAATACTTAGGGAAATCGGACATTCTGTACTTAATAAGCTAATACTATTTTCCCAAGTACAATCAAGGAGACCGGAGGGCTAACATCTGGGGGCTGGTTTGTTTGATGTAACTAGTTCTGAAAAGAGCAGTTCTCTGAAGAAAGAGTGATCACGTGTTAGTTACCTTTCAGAAGGTCTGGTGAAACAATAGGCACTGTGAAACCCTCCTTTCCTTCATTTCCCATCATCTACTTTCTCTAGTGGTCCCGTCCTGGCTGATGCTCTTGCCGTTTTATTTCAGTTTTACTCTCTTTAATGATTCACTTTTAGTTCCTGGCATTTCATTTTGTTATATCCAAATGTCACGTGAATAATCTCAGAGTCTTTTGCAGAAGTTGGTGAGAAAGGGGGAGAGGGATTTCCTGCCGGCCGGACACTCCTCCGCAGTGCCTGGTCCGTGTAGTCGCCTCCGGAATGTGGGGATGGCCCTGCCACCACCGTGGAGGCCACAGTCCAGGTTCTGCTGGGCTCACGCTCAGCTCCCCTGGCTGGAGAGTTCTGCCTAAAACTTTACTGAGAGAGATAAAAGATGACTTGGAAAAACAGAAAGTCGTACTATGCTCATGGCTGGAAGAGCGACTGTAGCGTTGGTGGCATAGTGGTGAGCATCGCTGCCTTCCGAATAGCATTTTGAAAAGAATAAATTTCCATCCCACCTCATATCTTCCTAAAATAAGTTCCAGAAGTTTAAAGTGTCACATTTAAAAATAGGTATAACTGAAAAAATCAGAAAAAAAAATAATTTTCTTGGGTAAAGGGAGAAATGACAACTTTCTAAACTGAGAAAAGATGTCATAAGGAAAGATATGTACTTGACTATAGAAAATGAAACATTTCTGTACATAAGAACAACCTGATGAAAATTCAAAGGTCAATCAAGAAGTGATGAAATATTTGGAGCAAATATATTAAACCATTAACATATTTATTACATGAAGAATTCTTACAAATTGAAAGATACAGTAGAGTCCAAGAGAATATGGGCAAAAGACAAAAAAGGCAATTTCCCCCAAATAAATGTAACTGTGAACAAACATATGGGAAAATATTAATTTGTAGTCATAGAAATGGAAATTAGGCTGGCTGAGGTGGCTCACGCTTGTAATCCTAGCACTCTCAGAGGCTGAGGCCGGAGGATCTCTTGAGCTCAGGAGTTCGAGACCAGCCTGAGTAAGAGCGAGACCCCGTCTCTACTAAAAATAAAAAAGTTAGCTGGGCACAGTGGTGTGCACCTGTAGTTCCAGCTACTTGGAAGGCTGAGGCAGCAGGATCGCTTGAGACTGTAGTGAGCTACATTGATGCCACTGCACTCTAGCCAGGGCACAGAGCAAAACTCTGTCTCAAAAAAAAAAAAAAAAAGGAAATTAAAAATAGGTGCTATTTTCACTCATTCAATTTGCATATTAAAGAATGGGATAATAGTCAATGCTGATGACGGTGCAGGAAACTTACACTCTCATACAATGTTGATGGTGTTGTAAACTGACACAATCTTTTAGGAAAGTATTTGATACTGTTCATTAGGAGCTATAAAATTGCAACTTAGGAATTTTTGGATAATATTTTAATTGAGATATAGTTTACATATACTGAAATGCATAAATCCTAAGTGTCCAGTTCGATGAGCTTTGATAGATGCATACACCCATGCAATTCACACCCTACTCAAGTTATAGCACATTTTCATCCCTTGGATCCTGTTGCTCCCTTTTTACAGTCCTACCAAGAGTACGCAAGAGTTCCAATTTCTTTACACCTTTGTCAGCACTTCCTCCCTCCCTCCTTCATTCCTTCCTTCTTTGATTGTAGCCCTCCCAATGGTGGCTCAAAACCACTCATTGTGGTTTTGATTTGCATTTCTCTGATGATTAGTGACTTTGAGCATCCTTTGATATGCTCTTTGGCCATTTGTATACCATCTTTGGAAAAATCTCCATTCAAATCCTTTGTACATTTTGAAATCAGGTTATTTGGCTTTTTCTTTGTTGAGTTATAGGAGTTTCTTATACTATATTCTGGATGTTAACCCATTATTAAATATATGATTTGCAAATATTTTGTCCCATTTTGTAGGTTGCCTTTTCACTCTGTGGATTGTGTCCTTTGATGCACAGAAGTTTTTAAGTTTAATGAAGATTCATGTGTCTAGTTTTGCTTTTGTTGCCTATGCTTTTGGTGTTATACCCAAGGAATCACTGCCAAATCCAATGTCATAAATCTTTTCCTCTATGCTTTCTTCTAGGAGTTTTATAGTTTTGGGTCTCATACTTAGGTTTTTTAATCCATTTTGAGTTAATTATTGTATGTTATGTAAGATACAAGTCTGCTTTCATTCTTTTCCATGATATCCAGTTTTCCCAACACCATTTGTTGTAAAGCTTAAATTCTCTCTTATGAACACTTACTTACATATGGTTTTGCAGAAGAGGCTTAGCAGGAAAACAAAATTTTTCAAAAGTGGTCCAATTTTTGGAAATCTATATGATTGGAAGGGTTATGATGATTTTTGTTTTAAGTGAAGCTTGTTAGCATGCAAAATTATAGATTTAAAAGTAATTACAGAAAGCAACTTCTAAGGCAGTTTAATCAGCTTTACTCACATAAAAATAGAGTTAGAAGCCTGATTCCAGCCACTGATTAATTTTGATCAGTGAACTTTAGTGTTGGATCATCTGAGTCATTGTTGAGAATGGAGATCTACAACATTAAGACACATCTCAATTTTGATTCACTTTTTTAGTGAATTTCTTAGGATTTTCTACATATAGAAACATGTATCTGCAAATAGAGATAGTTGTACCTCTTCCTTTCCAATCTGAATGACTTTTAGTTCATTTCATTGCCTAATTTTCCTGCCTAGAATCTTCAGTACAATATTGAATATAAGTCATGAGGGCAGACATCCTTGTTTTGTTCCTTATCTTTGGAGGAAAGCAGTTAGTCTTTCACCTTTAAGTATAAAGTCAGTTCTGGGTTTTTCACAGATGTCCTTTATCAGATTGAGGAAGTTCTCTTCTATTCCTAGTTCCTTGAGTGTTTATCATGAAGGAATGTTATATTTTGTCAAATAATATTTCTGCAGCTATTGATAGGATTATGTGTTTTTTATTTTTTATCCTATTGATATGGTAAATTTTATTAACTGATTTTTGGTTGTCAATTCACCTTGCATTCCTGGATAAAACTTATTTGGTCACAATGTATTAATTATTTTTATATGTTGCTGGATTTAGCTTGCTGTAATTATTTGGAGGATTTTTGCGTCCATATTCATAAGTAATATTGCTCTGTAGTTTTCTTTTGATGTCTTTATGTGGTTTTGGCATCAGGGCATCCTCTTCTATTTTTTGGAAGAGTTTGTGAAGAATAAGTGCTAATTCTTCTTTAAATGTTTGGAAGAATTCACCAGTGAAGACATCTGGCCTGGGATTTTCTTTGTGGTTAGTTTTTTTGATGACTAATTCAATCTTTTGACTTATTACAGGTCTAGTCAGAATTTCTATTCTTCTTTAGTCAGTTTCAGTAGCTTGTATCTTTTTAGAAATGTCCCCATTTCATTCTAAGTGGTCTAATTTATTAGCATACAGTTGTTCATAGTGTAACGCTTCCTCTCTCTGTAAGGTCAGTTGTAATGTCCCCCTTTCCTTTTTGATTCTAGTAATTTGAGTTCTCTCTTTTTTTCTTGGTCAATCTAGCTAAAGATTAGTCTTTTCAAAAAGCCAACTTTTGGCTTCTTTTCTTTTTCTCAAATATTGTTTTCTATTTTATTAATTTCCACTCTAATCTTTTTTATTTCTTTTTTTCTGCTTGACTTAGGTTTAATTTGCTCTTTTTTTCCCCAGTGTCTTTTTTTTTTTTTTTTTTTTTGAGACAGAGTCTCACTCTGTTGCCCAGGCTAGAGTGAGTGCCGTGGCGTCAGCCTAGCTCACAGCAACCTCAAACTCCTGGGCTTAAGCGATCCTACTGCCTCAGCCTCCCGAGTAGCTGGGACTACAGGCATGAGCCACCATGCCCGGCTAATTTTTTTGTATATATATATTTTAGTTGTCCACATAATTTCTTTCTATTTTTAGTAGAGACGGGGTCTCACTCTTGCTCAGGCCGGTCTCGAACTCCTGACCTCGAGCGAGCCACCCGCCTCGGCCTCCCAGAGTGCTAGGATTACAGGCGTGAGCCACCGTGCCCGGCCCTCCCCAGTGTCTTAAGGTGGAAGTTTAGGTTTCCCAGAGGAAGAGTTAAGATCTTTCTCTTTTTTAATATAGGTATTTATAGCTATAAATTACTTCTAAGCACTGCTTTAGCTATATCCCATGCATTTTGTTACATTGTGGCTTCATTTTCATTCTCTCAAGGTATTTTCTAATTTCCATTTTGGTTTTTTCTTTGACCTATTGGTTATTTAGGAAAGTGTTGTTTAATTTCCACATATTTGTGAGTTCCCCAAATTTGTTTGTTTCTATTACTGATTTCTAGCTTTATTCCATTGTGGTCAGAGAATATTCTTTGTATTATTTATATCCTTTTAAATTTATTGAGGTTTGGTTTTTTGCCCTAGCTATGTGGTCTACCTCAGAGATTTCCCCACTGCTATCTGGCCTCTTCTGTTTTTGATGAAAAGTCAGCTGTTAATAATATTGGGAGTTCCCTTCTAAGTGATGAGTTGTTTTTCTTTTGCTGCTTTCAAGAATTTCTCCTTGTCTTTGGCTTTCAACATTTTCACTATGTTGTGTCTATTTGCAGAATCTCTTTGCATTTATTCTATTTGCAGTTTATGGAGCTTTCTGAGTGTGTAGATTGTTTTTTCAATAAGTTTGGGAAGTTTTCAGTCATTATTTCTTCAAATTTTGTTTTTGCTCCATTCTTTGTCTCTCTTTTTCTGCACTTCTGTTATATATATGTTGGCTTATGGTGTCCTGCAGTTCTCTGAGGCTCTGTTCATTTTTCTTCATTCTGTTTTCTCTCTGTTCTTTGAAATTGCATAATCTCTATTGATCCATCTTCAAGTTTGCTGATTCTTCTTCTGCTTGTTCAAATCTACTGTTGAGTTCCTCTAGTGAATTTTTCATTTCAGTTGTTGTACTTTTCAACTCCAGACTTTTCATTTGGTTCTTTTTAAAAAAATAATTCTATCTCTGTATTTATATTTCTGTTTGATGAGACATTATCATTATACCTTTCTTTATTTCTTCAACCATGATTTTCTTTCATTTTGTGAGCATATTTATAATGGCTACTTTGAAGTCTTGTTAGATCTGATATCTGGTTGCTTTCACAGGCAATTTCTGTTTTCTGTTTGTTTTTTCCTATGTATGGTGATTCTTTCCTAATTTGTTTCCTATCTCATAAGTTTTGTTGGAAACTGGGTATTTTAGATAATATATTGTAGCAAATCTGGCTACTGGTCATCCCCACCCCATCCTCCAGGCTTGTTGTTGTTATTTGCTTGTTTACTTGTCTAGTGACTGGCTGGGTTATTTTCGTGAAGTCCCTTTACTCCCCACAGTGTGAAGCTTCTGTTTTTGCACCTCAAAGGGTGTTGCCTTGAGTGTGTCCCTAGTCACCCTGAAATGACCATGATTTTGGCAAGGCTCTCTTTAAGTTGTTCTTTCTCTGACCACATCCAGCTGTTAAACTCCACTAATTCCTGGCTGATTGCTCTGTTGCTTATAAGGGCATAAGTTGCTTTATAGTGGAATCCAATCAAATTCGGCTCCTTTATAAGGATAGTACCTGAAGTCAGTGCTTGTGATTTGTTCTCATTGAGCAGGCTTCTTTACAGCTCTCTTTCACTGTTTCTTTCTAGCAAAGTAGCCAGCCTGCAGTTTAACCTACATTTTTAATGCATCTATCAATTTTGCAGATGTATTTTACCACAACTTTCACTGCTTTGGAGAGCAGCACCCTTGAGCTTGAACTCTCTACACTATGTTGCAAAGAAGTCAGTTCATTTAGGAGGAGATTTGGAGTTCCCTGTCTATAGCCTGCTTCTCCTGCCTGGCAGAAATCTTTGAGCCAAGCCTCTGGTGCTGGCAGTGGGGACAATGGTGCATTTCTCTTTGAGTGACACCCCCGACTCTAGGAGCTGAGTGCTCAGTGGATGGGGAGGCAGCAGCTCCTGGTCTCCTCTCTTGCCTGTCCTGTGGGAATTTCCCATTTCATGAGCTGGGGCAAGGGGCAACTGTGGTCCCAGCATTCTCAGGGGTGCCACACTCAATGTAGAGCCTCAGTTGGACCAATAGGGGTTGGAGGAAAAAAGTAGCACCCACTTCTTGGCTTTACTCACCTGGAACTTAGCCTCAGCAACAGGTAGCTGGGGACAAGATGAGGAATGCCATCCCTCCCAGAAAGATAGCTCTCTGACTGGGAGCTGACAGGGAGAGAGAGCCCTGTCTTCTTGGCTATAAATCTGGAGTGGAATTTCCACCTTGCTGAACTGGGAGAGGGAAGAAGAAGGCAGCCTTAGTTCAAATACCATAGACTTGCAATTCTTACTGAGTTTTAGCAGATTTTCTTGAATAAATATTTCTTCATTTGCTCTATATACTTGGGTAAACTTCCAGAGAATTTCAATGTTGTTTTAAAAATAATTTTCAACAGTTTCTCAAGTCCAAGCTGCTCACACTGTTATGCCAATAGTAGAACTTTGGATGTTCTCTTTTAACAAGTATAATTACAGGTAAATAACAGAAGGGAGATCATGTAGTTTCAGTTGGCTGCTTAATGTTTCGTCACTTGTTCAGTGGCCTGATGCCATGGCAGGGTCTAGAGGACAGTGATGTGAGCATAACTGTGTTTCCAATGTTAAATGCTTCACACATACTGACTCTGATGTTGGTTTTACAACTGTGGAGGCTGAGTCATAGAGAAATTAAGTGTCATGTTCAGGGTCCTCCAGCCTTAGCAGACTTGGGACTTGAACACAGGCAATCTGGGCTGTGTGCCACCACACAAGGCTGTCTTTCACCAAGCAATGGAGGTTTGGGTTCCCTTGTAACTGGGGTAAATAACCTGGGCACATATTCTTGAGGAACGGCAGGACCAGAATGCTCTGCAGAGGACTGGAAATGGTTAGGGGTAAGAAAACAAAGTAGTTGATCGCGTTGATCATTTCCTCTATCCTATGATGCAACGGGCTTGCCCCTGCAACATTCCCAGCACAGATCTGAGGAGCGGTGCAATGGAGAGCTGGCAATCACCAGGTTTTCCTTGTGAGTTGAGTAGCCACTTGAAATTCCACGTCTCCCTCCCTTTTCATAACAGGTGGCCTAATCTTGCCGAGTAAACTCTGGTTTTTCCATGTTCTGATCAGAAATTGCCAACTGGCTGTTGATTAGGGATAAGAAATTATAAAAACTCCTTTTCTTATTGGTAAGAACCTTAGGAAGATCATTTCTCAGGGAGGAGGGTCATATTGGTTCTTTAGGCTCCACATTGGACTTCCCTAAGCAGGGGAAATGAGGGATTCTTTCTTCCTCAGGATGAGCTGGTGTATCCGCCAGGTTCATTGATGGCAAGAAACAGAAACTGACTTAGGCTAAACGAAGAAAAGGGAAATGATTGAGCAGCCATGGCTGCCACAGGGTGGAAGGGAAGGCCTAGAACTGAACTGAAACAGACAGGAGCCAGGCAGCTCAGACAATCGTGGAAGCAGGGACAGCTCCATGTCTTGCCCAGGTGCCATCACTGGGATGAATGGACTTGACCGCTCCTTCTGTCCTTTGTTTCTGCTTCAAAGCCAAATTCCCAGGAAGGCAAGTCCAACTACACTTAGATGTCATGCCTGCCTTCAGTTGTTGTACTATGTTGAGAGGAGAGTCAGGCAGCAGGAGGCTTGGAAGACCCTTTTGATTTAGGAATGGGAGGACAGAGCCTAGGTTTACTCTCCACCAAGACTGTACACAGTAGGTACTAGATAATTCCCCAAAGGAAATTAGGGTGATGATAGGCAGGAGGAATAGATGCCATGTGGCCAAACAGTGCCAAATGTCCAGCACAGTGTGTAATGACAGATAGGTGCTGCCACTGTAATATTTCCAAGTAGGAAACCATCTCTCTGACAGAAATCAGGAACTGTGGATTTATTTGCAGAAAAATAGTGACCTAAGTAAAATGTGCTTTCCCATTTCTCAGGCTGAGAGCGTGGGATTTCCCTCGACAGGGTGGCTCTTGCCCTCTCCTGACACTCACAGGAGCAGGATTGGTAACACTAGGACACCAAAAGGAGAGGTGACTCTGCAGCAGCCTTGATTTCCTGAGTCTGAGCATCACATTCTATAGTTAGATGGCCACAAGATCCCACCGTGGGGCTCCCTTGTCCTCCTCCAACCCCGTTTTTAGCCATGTTGTGTGCGTGTCTGATTCTTGCTTCACACCGAGACTGGTTCCTCCAGCCCCAGGCAGTGCACTTGGGTCTGCATGTCTTTGTAAGTTCTGCCCATGCCCTGTCCTGGGGGATCTTAGAGTGCAGAGGGGCAGAGACTGAGCACCTACTCCAGCTCCTCGCCTTGCTTGGGACCTCCAATAAGTCCTGTCCAGCTAGTTCTCCACCCCCACCCTGGAGATGATGTTCCAAAGCCTGGGGGTCCTGGGCCTCGCTTACCACGAGCAGGTACCCTGTGGTCAGGCCCAAGTTTGGGTAGATCGGCTTGAATTCACCGTAGGTACTTCACAAGTGTGCTTAGATGTGGGGCATTTTTTCTTTCCTTTTTTTAACAGTTGTGGATTATTGCTCACATTTTGTATGAGGATATTAATTCTGAAGTTGCTTTCTTTCTTCAGCATGCTTTGGCTGTCTCTAGCTGTGATGACTTCATTACCAAGACTCAAGAAACTGACTCAAAGGCAATGGTACAAGTGCTGACATCTGCTGGAGGAAACGTATCTGTTTCTACAACTACATGCAATCATGCATCACTTAACGCATCCTGAGAAATGCGTCATTAGGTGATTTCACTATTGTGTGACCATCATAGAGTGTACTTACACGAATCTAAATGGTATAGCTTACTGCACACCTAGGCTATATGGCATAGCCTATTAGGTTACAAATCTGTATAGCATGTTACTGTACTAAATACTGTAGAGATTGTAACACAATGGTAAGTATTTGAGTATCAAAACATCTAAACATAGAAAAGGTACAGGAAAAATATGGTGTTATAATTTTATGAGACCACTGTCATATTGTGGTCCATCTTTGCCTGAAACATCATTATTCAGCATATATCTATATATAAAAAGAGAAAATGGATGACAAGCTTCAAAGCTTCCAATCTCTTTCTTGTTTCCCTCACATCAACAGATATTATTATGGATCAACTTTTTACTAAAACAATTAGATACCCATAGAAAATTTTGCTTTATCTCATAAAAGTGTATACCCTTTATCTAGAGCTTTCTACGTGCTAAGAAGCACTTTGCATGCATTAATCTCTTTTATTCTCACTACAATCCTATGAGCTAGACATTGTTATTATTCCTATTTTGCAGGTAAGAAAGGTTAGATCTAGAAAGACTAAACAACTGCCCACATCCAGAATTCACCCACTTAACCATTAGTCTTGCCTTACCTTTAACCTTAACAGTGTGTCATTGGCATTTCATTATTTGACTAAAATCACACAAACATTAAAAAGGCATTAGAAATCCTGAAACTGTCTCAAGTATATCCACAATTAAGCAAATAAGTAAATATATGCTAGATAGTGAGAGCCAGGTTTTTCACTGTTGCAAACGTATAACAAACATGGAAAGAGGGAAAGGTTAGAGTGCACCTTGTGGTGTTGGGTTGGAATCAGAGGAATGTGTGAATGCATAGTTTTATAAACAGGTGGGTAGATACAGAAATTGATATTGGTATATGTATATTTCTTAGCTTTGTCCTCTGAGAGGGACTACAAATAATGACACCTTAGTAACTATGAGCCCTCTAGATCTTGGTAACTAAGTGCCATTCTTTAATAAAAGGAACCAGGGCTCTTGGAGAAATGTCTAATTCTGGGGCTTGGGCAGAGAAAGTATAAATGAGCTTGGACAATTTTGCAGTGCTAGGAAAATTGCTCAAAAATGATAAGAACATTACAAAAGACCATAGGAACTGCATTGAAGGGGTTCCCGGTGGTTACATTTGAATTTATTTGGTAAAAAAATAAATAATGACAGTAATAGATTATAACTCATAGAATAAAGCAAATATCCATGACTTCACATTGATATAAATAAATAATTGAATAAACGAAAATGAGAAAGAAGAGAGAGCTCTTCTTTGCAGAATTCCAATTAATAAATGTAGAAGGAATGATGGAAATAGAAAAATACCATTTCGCTAACATCACGGTAATAACTGTGGCAGGCAAGAACCATCTGCGGAAGCTAAAGTGAGACGGTGAAAGTGTGATGAGAAGAAAAACATTTACATAGTCTCCAAGTGTCTCCTCACAAGATACTTATTAACTAAAAAGGGAAAAACAGTAAGCTTGCAGGTGATCAATCTGGTAGGCACCTCCTTATCCGGGTGATCACAGTGAATGTTGCCAGGAACAAGACGCATCGGCAGCACGTGCCTCCTGCTGTGATGTACCGAGAAGGACACAATGTCCTTTCTGTGGTGTTCTCGCCAAAAATATTTAACCACAATCTAATCATGAAAAAACACCAGACACATCCAAAATAAGGAACATTCTACAAAATAATTAGCCACTATTCTTCAAAAATGTCATGGTCAGGAAGGACAGAGACTGAGGGAAATGTCCCAGCTTGGATGAGACTAAGGAGCTACACAGCTCAGTGCAGTGTGGGATCCTGGAACAGAAGAAGAACATGCGTGGGACAGTTGACGTTTGAATAAGGTCTGGAGATAGGCTCACAGTATTGTATCAGTGCTATGTCCTGGCTTTGATAATTACGATAATTACACTGGGGTTGTATAAGATGTTAATATGCAGGAAAGCTGGGTGAAGGGTATTTAAGAATTCTTTGTACTACTTTTGCAATGTTTTGAAAGTCTAAAATTATTTCAAAATGAGAAATTAAAAACTAAAGCAAGCTTACAATAAAATATATGTAAGTAAAAATCTTTTTAAAAAGACATTACAAAGTATGTCAGGTGTTTGATTACCAAAAGCTTGGAACCCCCTGGGCCCGAGCTCAAACTCTCTGGTCTTTGGTCTCTTTACCACATGAAAACTTCTGTCTGACTTCTACCTTTATTACGACACATAAGTGGAAAGAAGGGAAGTATTTGGGCAAATGTTGAGCAATACACACGGTAAATTCTCATTAGATGTTTTAGCTGAATTGTAGCACCCACAATAGACTGACCAAACCCTCTGTTCCAGTTCTGGAATGTTCTGATGACCGACTGCTTCTGGCATATGTTCTTACATTTCACAGACGTCCCCAAAGCTGCACCCAGCGTGGTCCTGAGGATCACAGGACTTAGCGTTTCCTGCTTCCACAGTTCTGGCCCTTGAGTGAGGTGCTTCAGGGGCTGGAGGAAGCAGCTCATGTTTGCTGAGTGCTTGACGCAATGCTAGTGGTAATGACAGCTAAGCTATCACATGCCAGGCAGTGTTCCAAACCCTTTAACGCTTAAACCAACCCTGGCAGGAAGGGTCTGTCACTGTTCATGCTCACACAGAGTGAGTGATTGCCCACTCTCAGCCAGTGGGTGGTGGCGCCGGGCCCCGACCCAGGCAGGCTGCCGGCAGAGCCCATGTTCTGATGACTGAGCATGCGCGGGGGTGGCGGGCTGAGTTGTGGGACACTGCAGGTGGGGTTAGTTGGGGATTAGCCCCAAACCCTTTTCGAGTTTGATATGAATCCTTCTCACTGAGCCTCAGAACAGAACAAGGTTGGCGATGACAAAGCACTGTCAGGGCGTCTGGGAGGCCGCTCTGGACCCGGTTCTCAGTTTCCAGGGCTGTGGATGTCACCGGAAGGGGCTAGTGCCTGGGCGTGTTCTCTCCTCCTCCCCCTGTAGCAAATCTTTTCTAGTCAGCCATTTATCTGGCCATTTAGCACTTTCTCCTGTAAGTGCCACGGTTTGGGACCCTTGAAGGTTCTGATTCCTGCGGGTTCCTGATAGTCTCCCTTCCGGGCAAACTCAGCCCTGATTCTCGGGGTGCCTGAAACCCCTCCTGCTGCTGAGCTGGGCCCCGGTACTGCTCAGCCCTGAGGTGGGACAAGCACCCCTTCTGGGCAAGGATAGAATGGAAATGTAAATAGAAACAAACCCAACAACGATAAACTGCCCGGGATTTTCCTCCTGCTCCTTCATGTCCTCTGAGAAGTGTATGTTACCAAAGCAATGGATGGGACCAGGAGTCCTGACCTTGCTGGGACTTTGAGCAAGGCCTGGCCCTCTCTGGGCTTCGGTGAACTCAGCTGTGAACTCGGGGGTTGGAGTTGATTTCTAGGGTCTCTGCTTCCAGTGCTGTCATTTTGTGACACCAAGAGCTGGTGACAAGAGCAAAAGGAAGCCAGGCCCATTCCTGGAGGACTTGAAGGTGTTTGCTCTTTATTCCCTGGAAGAGCTTGGCCGTGCCCTCAGGGAGGGATTGTCGCTGCTCTGTCCGCACACAATTAGGGCTGAGGTGACTCAGAAAGGAACACACCATGTGTTAAAATAAGAGCTGGCGTTTCTGAGAAGGGAAGTCCAGGAGCCGGCCAGGATGGGATTAGCTGTTGATAAGGGGCCGGGCATTGTTCTAGCTCTCCCCTGAGGCCCACGCCACATCCTAGAAGAGAAGCCAGGTCCCGGGCCCAAGAGAAGCCAGGTCCCTGGGCCCTAATTTGGGCCCCCAAGATTGGGGCAGAGCGAAGGGAGCCGCCCTGGGAGGCTGTCTGGAGCCATGGCTGGGAGGAGGCAGGGTTGTACAGTGGTTAGGGGCTGGGGCTGCTAGTTGGGTGCTCTGGCTTGTCACCCAACTTCGCTGCTCACTCCAGGGCCAGAGTGGGGTCAAGTGGGTACAGTGCGCAAGGATGCTAAAAGCCAAACAGGCAATCTGACACTGCTGTACAAGCCCAGCAATCCTGACCAGGCCCCCCGACCCACCCCCAACCCACAAAGGTCAAGGCTAGAGCTGGGGAATGCAGGCAGGGGGCAGGGGTGCCCGGGGGAACTCTCCAGTTTAGACTCTTCAATCTGAAAAACAAAGGCTGACAGGAATGTGAGGAAACCACTGTTTACTCTGTTTTCAAAAGTGTTCCACTTAACTGTGTCCTAAGATGTTTCTAGGTGGGGAGGAGAGCTGAAGAGGCTCTGCTCAGCTATGGGAACTGGAACCGAAGTGGGCAAGGACTCTGGGTGCTGTGGCAGTGGTGGGGAGGAAGCCCAGGCCAGGGCTGAGGCCATCGCTCCTCTAACTCCCTGGGGGAGCAGCTGCACAGGGGACGTGGGTGCCAGCCCTTTTCAAAGTTGAAAAAGAGCAGAAAAAGAAGGGTTTTGGGGATGTCCTTGGAGCAGGAAGGGCCCAGATTTAGGTTCGGAGAAGGTGTGTCTGAGGGGCAGTGGACGTTGGAGACTCCCAGGGGTTGATTGGTGGCAAACAACAGAGATCTGTGAATGCTGGCTTAGCAAGAGAGGGGTTGAGGACAAGGATCTCGGCCAGGATTTAGTGCCCAGCCTCCAGGAGGACAAGAATGGGAACAGTCTTCGGGAACAACGTTGGGCTCTGGGTCACTGTCTCAGCCTTCCTCACCATCCTGCCTGGTTGCCCGTCCCTGTGGTCGGTCTGCAAACCTTGGCTCTCAGTTTAAGCATTGCTGCTCATGGCCACAAAATATCTTTCCCCATATGGCAACCCAGGCCCTGAGATGTGTGATCTAGATTTATAGCGCATGCAGCCAGCTAACCAGAAACCCTTTGTGCCGGCCCCAGATTCCAAGGAGAGAGTATGGGACCCACTGCTTGTCCCCTGGGCTTGGCCAGGTGAGGCAGGTCCACCGGAACAACCTGGAGCCCTCCTCTTCCTCAGCGGCTATGGGTCCGGGGCAGTTCTAACATCCCAAAGAAATAAACTACAGGAACAAGGGAAACGTAAAAGCCAGGAGATCAGGCAGAACCAGAAGTGGAGGATAGGGCCAAGGAAACCTCCTGAAGATGGGGCTCGAAGGAGCAGAGTCCTGGGGTGAGCTGGGAGGAAAGGTGAATTCGATTTGGGACAAAACATGTATCTACACCCATGAGCTGCACAATTTATTCACAAACAGTGAAGAGTAGTTTGGACTTTTTATTTTTTTTTTTTAATATATTTACTTTTTTTTTTTTTTTTTTTGAGACAGAGTCTCACTCTGTTGCCCAGGCTAGAGTGAGTGCCGTGGCGTCAGCCTAGCTCACAGCAACCTCAAACTCCTGAACTCAAGCGATCCTCCTGTCTCAGCCTCCCGAGTAGCTGGGACTACAGGCATGCACCACCATGCCCGGCTAATTTTTCTATATATATTTTTAGCTGTCCATATAATTTCTTTCTATTTTTAGTAGAGATGGGGTCTCGCTCTTGCTCAGGCTGGTCTCGAACTCCTGAGCTCAAACAATCCGCCCACCTCGGCCTCCCAGAGTGCTAGGATTACAGGCGCGAGCCACCGCGCCCGGCCTGGACTTTTATAAGTTAAGATTTCTCTTGAAGAGAATCTATAATCTGATCGCCATGGATTTAGCAAAAAAAGTCTGATATCTCCAGGAGGCCATTTTGCTCAAGATAACCTCAAGGAGAGACTTAGAGAGGCTTAGGAGTGACACATTTTTCATGGCCAGGAAAGAAATTTCATGCCTAGAAAGAAGCCAAAAGGAAAGGGTAGAAGTGTATATGTGTAAACCCACACCCCAGCCCACGCCAGTGAAATCAGGATCTCTGGGAGGGACATAAACTCCCCAGCTGAGTCCCATGTGCACTCAGGATTTCAAATCACCAGCCTGCGGACAGAAGAAAGGTCACCCCCTTTTTCTCCATGGCAGGTGCTCAGATATTTGGAGATCGCCAATGGAAGTCGACGAGGCAGAGCTTGCTCAATTTCCTGGGCCTTGGGCTCTGGGAACTGGCATCTAAGAGCCCCTTGGCACAGAGGAGTGGTGTAGCTACCTCTGTTCCTATTGGTGAAGCCACTGCACCTCTTAGGTGGGCAGCTCTGTTCTATCTCTGTTGCCTGTTCAGGTAGTAGAAGAGCCACTGAAGAGCCACAACCATCTGGGTTTTCTGGAACTTTCCTAGTTTTTGCACTAAATGTCCTGCATCCCAGGAAAGCCCTCAATCCTGAGCAAACTGGAGTCTTGGCCATACTGCATGGTAGCTTCCAGAGGTGGTGCCTATGTGAGGACAGGCATCCAGGCGAGGATCAGAAGAGCCCAGTTGGCTGCTCCCAGCGCCGACTCAAGCCACACACCCAGGGCCCTCCAGTGGCGTCTCTTACTGGGGACCTCCAAGCCCTACATGGTTCCCAGAACTGGGCTCTGCCCTGTCTTGGGGAATGTTGACTTTTCTCACACCCACACATGCACATGCACAAGCAGAAAGAAAAAAAAATGCAGGCATTGTTCAAACTTATAGCAGGTTATATTCTAGGAAAAGGTGGTGTAAGTCAAAAAGATAAAAATTGGATCGATTTTCCCACAGAAACAATACCCTGATGAGAAATCCTGAGCAAGGGAAAGCATTCTATAAAAAGTTCTATCCTGGCCATGAAAAATTTCCCCAAACCTCTCTAAATGTCTCTTTCAGTAATACTGAGCAAAACGGCCTCCTAGAGAAATCAGATCCCAGATGTAATTAACTGTAAGTTAAATACCTCTACTCTGGGCAATGTAAGATCTCTCTCAAAGTGCATAGACATCAAAGGAAAAGAACAAATCAATACTTAAGTCATATGCAGTGTAATTTTATTTGCTGAAAAGATTCTCTATGTGAAGGGCTACTCAAGTCACAGTGGTGGTTCTTGGCTGGGCATTGGAACCCTGGGGAGCTATAAAACCTGCTAGTGCCTAGTCCCAGCCCTAGAGAAGCCTGTGGACTTGGGTATTGAGCACAGGGAGTTTTCAATGCTCCACATGTGATTCCGATGTGCTGCCGGGCCAAGCACTGCCGAGGGATGGGGCGGGGAAGAGGAAGGGCCTATAAGGCCTGGAGCAGCACCCAGGGGAGCCCATGGGCTTCACCACACGTGGGCTGAGAGCCAGTGAGATTTGCTGGGGGTGGGAGGAGGGGAAGCTGCCTGAGGTCTGGGGTCAAGGCCTAGGGTCTTAAGTGTGAGAACATTGAAGCATGTGCTATTGAAAAATGAGCCCTTAGTGGTCATCAAAATCAATCCTCTCATTTTGCAGATGGGAAACAGATCTAGAGGGGCAAAGGGATATGCCCAAGTCCCCCAGTATTTAGGAGGAAAATTAAAACATAGGTATTTTGATTCCTCATCTGTACAGTAAGTCCTTACTTAACATCATCGATAGGTTCTTGGAAACTGTGACTTTAAGTGAAATGACGTACAGCAGGTCCTTGAATAATGTTGTTTTGTTCACCATCATTTCATTATAATGATTAGAAAAAAAATTTGTTTTATTACATGTCATTTTGCTTAAAGTTAGACTTTCTAAGGATTTATTGACAATGTTAAGTGGGGACTTAATTGTCCTCTTTTCACATTTTGGTGGTTTTATGTAATACTACACCCACAAATTCTTTGATACTCCTCCCTTTAAAAAACTTAATTTCCCTCCCCTTAGGTTTGGACTGGACTTAGCGAGTCACCTTTAATGTTGAGAATACGGGAGAAGTAATGGTATGTGACTTCAGAGGCTAGTTCATAAATGGTATTGTAGCTTGTAGCTTCTGCCTTGCTTTGTCTCTTGCATCATGCAGTCTGGGGAAAGCCAGTGACACTCGTGAGGACACTCAAGCAGCCTATGGAGAAGCCCACATGGTGAAGGTCTGAGGCCTCCTGCCAACAGCCTTGTGAGGCGCCATCTTGGAGTCAGATGTTCTCGCCCCTGTGGAGCCTTCGGAGGACTGGAGTCCTGGCTCAAATTTGACTGAACCTCACAAGAATCCCTGAGCCAGAACCACCTAAGTCACTCTTTAATTCCTGACTCACAGAAACAGAGATAAAAAAAGTTTATTGTTTTAAACAGCTAAGTTTGGGGGTAATTTGTTATGCAGCAATTGATAATGAATATATAGCCACCCTCAAATATAATCTTTCAGAGTCAATGGTAGCCTATTTGAGGACAAAGTGTAGTACAGTGGGAAAAATGAAAAGAATAGAAGGTATAGTAGCATTTTTCTTCTAAAGAAGGGTAAGGTTGGGGTGGTGGGAAAATGTCCCTACTAATCCTTTCTGCTTATGGAGACTGGTGGAGGATGGAGAAAGGAAAGATGGAAACGTCAAGGTGCCTGGCCGTTCTTACAACCTAGAGTAGATGGCTTGGTTTTAGCAGAGCTCGTGAAGCAGGCCTGATAACTGAATAGGGGTAGAAAAATGGGACTGAGCAACTTTTAAGAATCGTGTGTCTGACAGGTAATCCTATTACTTATGTTGGTGTGTGACAAAATTCAGCCTGGGTCGGTGCTGGGGGCAGTGGCAGGGGGTGGTGGAGACCCGAGTAAGGAAAGGCCCGAGCAAGGCTGACGGCTGAGTGGAAGCTGGAGCTCTGAGCCAGACAGACGCCATTGGCATCTTGGAGGGCTCTGCCTGAAGCCTGGGGTGTGAGGGAAGAAACCGGCTTGAGGCGGGAGTTCTCAGGCGGCGTGAAGGACCTGTATCTGATGAGCACCACGTCTGTTCTTACAAACCCCTGAGACTAATGGCTTCTGTTTCACTTTGTGCCTTCTAAATCCTGTGCAAGAACCTCTCACGGGCAAACTCTAACCCGGGGGCACGAGGAAGGGCATTTTGGGGAGCAGTTTCCAGCCCTAAAGATGAGTGGCGGTGGTGGTGGTGAGTTGAGACACGGGGACCCAGCTTTGGACTTTCCAGAGGACAAGGCCACGGACTGCAGCTAATAGCTGGGTCACCTGAGAGATGTTCAATCTTACTTCCTATAAAGACAGAGCAAAACATCCTATTTGCTATTTCCTTTCCAGGTGTCATCTTCAAAAAACTTCTGGAGATAGTCTTCATGCAAACCAGAAACTGCAGGTCAGAGAGTAAGTTCTGGAGTTCTATTGTCCAGCATGGAGATGGTTGTTTATAATATATTATGTACTTGAAAACTGCCAAGACAGTAGATTTTTTTTTTTTTTTTTTTTTGAGACAGAGTCTCGCTCTGTTGCCCGGGCTAGAGTGAGTGCCATGGCGTCAGCCTAGCTCACAGCAACCTCAAACTCCTGGGCTTAAGCGATCCTCCTGCCTCAGCCTCCCGAGTAGCTAGGACTACAGGCATGCGCCACCATGCCCGGCTAATTTTTTCTATGTATATTTTTGGTTGTCCATATAATTTATTTCTATTTTTAGTAGAGACGGGGTCTCACTCTTGCTCAGGCTGGTCTCGAACTCCTGACCTTGAGCAATCCACCCGCCTCGGCCTCCCAGAGTGCTAGGATTACAGGCGTGAGCCACCACGCCCGGCCGAGAGTAGATTTTAAATGTTCTCACCACAGCAAATGATGAGGTGAGGTGACAGATACGTTAATTAGTTTGATTAATCATCCAACAATGTACACATCTATCAAAATATGACACTGTGCCCTATAAATATGTATAATTTTTAATTTGTCTATTAAAAATATAAGACACCTACACACATACAATATATAAAAATATTTTTTTAAACGCTGCTGTGCAGGAAGCAGACGGTCACCAAGGGTGGTGTCATAGGGTTCCCCAGTGGCAGCCTGCAAACACCTGGCCTCTGCCTCATGGTTCTGAACCTACCTCAGTCAGTGCTTTGTTTAACACTTTAATCCCTGGTCTACATAGAAAGCTTCCTTTCAGCTCATTGGAGACCCGTACCTCACCAGTGGGCAAATACATCAGAGAAACTTTGCCTGCTATAATTCTCAGGGCACATGAGTACATTAAAGACTCTGAGAACACTCTTTTCAGAACATGTCTATGAACAATTTGTAGTGTTAGATGTGAATGGTTCTGCAATGCCACTGCTTGATTAAAAGGGAGAAACAGAGATACTGGTTTGGGAAATATAAATACAGGGAGAAGAGTCATGAGGGTAGCCAGTGAAGAAAACAACTCAAGAAAAGCTTGTGAGCACTTTCCATGGTACGGCATACAAGATGAGAATTGTCATATAATTTCCAAATTCATATATTACTTAAAACAAGGCCTAGGACTCAATCAGTTCTGTAGACAGCACAGTGTTTTTGAGTACCACCTGCTGCCCAGCATGGAAAAGAAAAATCTGTCTTCCTTAATTGGACCTCTGCAATTAAGAAGGGATGGTAATTCATTTCATCCTTTCCATACTCTAGGAAGAAGGGGCTGCCATGCACATGAATTGAGTAGGTGGACGTGCACTATTAATACGTTAACTTTTGAAGAAAAAGAATTTTCAAACTTCCTAGAAGTACCTAGTTGAAGTCCTACCACTGGCCCAACAGAATCAGAAAATACGCCCTTCCCTCCTTGAGACACCTGACCACCACTTGCCAGAGAATAGTTATTCACGCTCACCATCACTGCAGTGCACTTGCGACACCTGTGGGCACAGAAACTTGGCATTTTCATGACGTACAGGTCGGTCAGGTTCTGAGGGTTCTCTGATCCAGGACATTCCATCAACTTTTACTTGTATCCATTGAGTGTCCTTTAAAGGCAAACACTATTTCTCAATAAAAAAAATTCTACCTTTTATCTTCTACTAATTCCTTTATCTCTGCTGTCTATGGTAATCTAATTAATAGGAACCCTACTAGGTGCCCACCCCTATTCACAGGAACAGACACTCACCTCTGTGGGCTCATCCTCCTCCTCCCCCAGTGGCCTGCCCTGTCCAGGGCCCTTGGGTGACTTTCCTTCCAGCATCTGCTCCCAGCCCGTCCTTCTGGTCCCCGGGTTCCCATCCCTGCTCTTTCCCCCGCAGGCTGTGGGAGCCTCCCAGAGAAGGGAGACGGAGAGCCCTGCTCGGAGCAAGCAGCCGATGAAGCCGTGGCTGGGTCCCCAGGGTCTGCAGCTTTCCTTGTTAGTGGAGGGGGTGTTCTGTGGGTAGGAGGCAGAGGGCTGGGTGGTCAGGCCAGCAGTGAGGGCTGGGGAGTGCGCAAGCAGGCGGGGCAACCAGGATCAGAGGTGAAGATGAGAGCCGTGGATTTGGGCCGCTGGCTTCCGGGGAAATCAGTGAGGCAGGCAGCTTAAGAGCCTGAACTGTTTTTCTGAGTCCAGGAACAGGGTCAGAGACCACACGGCAAAGACCGCCCCCCCCCAGAGCAAGTGGCCTGTAGATTAGATCAGATGCCAGGGCCAGGGCTGTGGGACTGTTAAACACATCCCTCGCATGGCATGTTAAGACACTGAACCTGGTATGGCGCTCTAAATTTGAATTCCAGTTCATTGGTCAACTCACAATGTAACCTTGGAAAAGACCCTTAACTTCCCTGAGCCACAAACCCCTTGTCTGTGAGATGAGGATAATGCCTGCCTTTTCCACCCTCTCAGTGTGTTGGGAGGAGAGAGTTGGAAGCCTGGGGGTTCCCTGTGAGTGGTGGTGATGAGTGGAGGTGTCCATGGAGGGGTGGCTGGAAACTGGAAAGTTCCAGACCACAGGCAGAGCTCTTGGTGTCGGGGGGGCAGAGAAATTCGGGAGCAGAGTGTCCCCAGATTTTACCATCTGTAGGGGTCGGAAGCACCCCACCTTGACCTTGGGCTATTTCTAGAGAGCTGGCCGGCAGCTCTCTTGATGGCAGCAGCTGGCTGCCTCCCCACTGGGGCTGGCTGCTGGCTCCTTGGCCCTGGCTGGACCTGCTCCAGGCTGGGTTGGCACTGGGTGAGCTGTTGGAGCTGAGGGGAAGGACAGAGCCCAAGCTGGGTCCTCTGGAGAACCCCCCGTATCTCAGAGGCACTGTAGCTTCTGCGAGGAATGAAAAACTTGAGAGGAGTTTAGGCTGCGGTAGCGTGAGAGGAGCCATCCCCCAGGCCAGTCTGAATCAGCCTCGGACATTTACTCCCCTCATCACCACCAAAGCTTGATCACTGCTTAACACGCTACCCTCTGCAACTGCCTTCTCACTAAAGTACTCCTCCATTCAACAAATATTCGCTGCAAGCTGACACGGCCCCCACAGAGCTTACCACCCAGTGTAAATAAGCAAATAAACAAGTAAATAAACATGAAAAAAAATGTGATTTCAACTTGTGATGAGAGCCAAGAAGGAAATGAACTGGGTGCAGTGGTAGGGTGGTCGGGGTGGGGGGCTCCCTGAGGAGGTGTTCTTTAGGCTGAGCCTTGAAGGATGAGGAGGTGCCAGCTATGTGGACAGTGCGGGACAGTGTTGCAGGCAGTGGGAACAGCATATGCAAAACCCCTGAGGCAGAAGAGATAGCAAGGAGTAGAGGAGGACTTGCCGTACTGAGTGAGGAAGACAGGGTGGGAGACCAGTCAGAGAGACTGGCCGAGAGCAGACTGTGTAGGGCCTCTTAAGTCATGGGAGAAGTTTGGATTTTCTTCCAAGTACAGTGGGAAGTACTAGAGGGTTTTAGGGAGAGTGATGGGATCTGCTTTGCTCTGTGGAGAGACAGAAGAATAAAAATAGGAAGCTATTGCAGTAGTTTGGGTGACTCGCACTCTAATAATGAAACAGACAGGATGGGCTAGGTTGTGCTGCAGTAACAAACAGCCCCCTATCTCAATGGCTTAACACAGCAAATATTTATATCTCTTTGATGGATCAGCAGAGGTGCTTTGCTGATCTTTATCACTCAGGGATCCAGGTGACAGGGTCCCCATCTGGATATGATTTCCATAATCCCCATGGCAGGAGGAAGGGAAATGTATTGGCCACCAGAAGTAACAGATGTCTCTTCCTCTCACATATTGTTGGCCAATCAAGTCACACAGGCATGCCTAAATTCAGATGGGGTGGGAAGGTGCCATTCTGCCATGTACCCAGGAAGAGAAAAGTTGGATCACACTAATGACCACCACACGCCAGAAGAGTGAAGATGGAGAGAGGTGAATGAATTCATGATATGCCCTGGAAGTAAGAGTGACAGGTCTTTCTGATGAGTTGTATGTAGAGAGTTAGGGGAGGAAGGAGAAGAGCCTGAATAATTCCCAGGTTTGTGAGCATCTGGGTGGCTGGTGGTCCCACTGGCTAAGAAGAAAAATGGATGTGAAATAAATGTAGAGCAGGGTTGGAATGAAAGGTTTGGAGTTGGACATGCTCCAGTGTGGCAACTGGATTATGCAAATCTGGAGTTCAGAGGAGGTTCAGAGATACAAATTTGGGTATCATCAAATACAGATAGTGATTAACACCTCAAGGATGGATGGTTCTTGGGCACTAGGATGTAGATCAGGACTTATACTACTGGCTTTCCTGTTTCTCCAGCTTGCAGACGACAGATGGTGGGACTTCTTGGCCTCCGTAATCATGTGAGCTGATTCCTGTGGTAAATCTCCTCATATATATGTATGTCCTATTGCTTCTGTTTCTCAGGAGAACCCTGGCTAATGCAATATTCCCTCCCAAAACTTTTTTTCTTTTTACCTATTCCCCATCCTTCACCAATGCTGAAAACTCCTTCGGAATCCTTGTGGCTGTTGTTCTGAAGTTTCAGTGAAGCACAGTGGAAAGGCAGAGACCCAGAGGCAGGTTGACTTTGGTTGCAGTCCTGGATTTTGCCGGTCTCTAATTTTGGGTTGTGAGCAAGTTACTTAACATCTCTGAGCCTTGTTGTTCATATCCACAGAATGGGATAATGGTTGCATTAATTAAAGTCCTTTTAGTGGCAAATATCAGAACTCCCTCTGGATAGTTTAAGGCAATTTACTGGAAGGGCCTGGAGTGGCTCATGGCTTCCGAGGCAGAGCTGGGCCACCTAACGTCCGCAGGGCCAAAAAGGCCAGATGGGGGGCGGGTGGTGGGGTGAGTACTGGATCCGTGGGCTTCCCCTGCAGAGTGGAGCTGCTCAGACTCTGTGGGTGAAGGACAAAGTCTTAAAAAATTCCAAATGTCATATTCCAATGCTTTTGGAAATGCAGTAAAACTAAATTACTAGAAAAATGAAATTAAAAAGATATGCACAAACCAAACTCTATTTTTAATTCCTGGATTTAACAGACATAAAGTTACTTTGTCAAATTGCTATAAGAGTTTCTAAAAGCTTGCTCAATTTCTGTGCTTACCTGGTTGAGGACTGGAAAACACTTCCTGGCCTGAGACAATACTGGGAGTAGCAAGGCTTGCCCTAGAGCATTGTTAAAAGCAAGCTCTCTTCCAAGTCTTCGCCTCTCAGATCAGTATTCCACATTCTCAGAGGGAGAATCTGATCAATGCAGACTGTGTCAGATGTCACAGACATCTCTATGTCCCCATGCACTCTATGGGGACAGAGCCATGGAGTACATATATTACTGTGGGGAGACATTGTCATGTGTGGCCAGTCAAACCTGCTGAACACCCATGTAGTTATCCACATTGTGACTATTGCCTTCCCTATGTAGAATCTAGAAATCTACATTCCCCGGTCTCTCTGGCCACTCACAGAGTTTAGGTTTATGGTCATTCATACTTGAAATTTTGATTCAAAAGTGAGCTATGGAACAGAGGTGGGGCTTGGGGATGTGATGTTGTTAACATGGGGATGCCCGGGCACTGGGATTTTGGGGTGGCAGCAGGACCAGCTCCACCCTGGCCCAGTTTGTCGGCGGGGCCATAGGCGTCTCTGGGAAGCCCACCTGAAGCCTGGTTTTCTGCCTGTCCATTGATTTCTGAGAATTCTTTATACATCCCTTTCTCCTTTAGCTGGAGTGGATTCTGTTGTCTTCAGTCATGAACCTTGATCAATACAGGCCCACACCCTTGTTCCCCAGTGCTCTGAAATCTCACAATGGTGTGCCTTGGTGTGGGTCCATCTTTACCCATTTTTTTCTGGGCACGCGCAGGCCTTTTCAATCTCAAAATGTATGTTCAGTTTTGAGTAATTTTCCTAAGTTGTTTCTTTATTAGCTCTTTCCTTTTTTTCCACCCCCTCCCCCCCATCTCTCTGGAATCTAGAAAGAGTGATTTGAATGTTGGACTTCCTGTTCTGGTTTCTCTGATTTTCCAGCTTTTTGCTTTTTGCTCTATACTTTGGGGGAAATTTCCTCAAAGTGCCTTCCACACTTTCTGCTGAGTTTCTCTTGGCTGCTATCATTTTTTCCCTCACTTTTAGAAGCTTATAAAAATTCTCTCAATGAGTCTTTAGAAAAAAGTATCTTGTTCCCATTTGATGGGTATAGCATATATCTTTTCTCATATCTGTTGATATTAAATTAGTATTATGAACATTAGTAATAGTCCTTCCCTGTCTCACACATTGTCTGTTCCTGGGTTGCTTTTGCTCCAGGTGTTGGATCCTCTGGCCCCATGTGAAGGGTGTCCTGCAGGGGTCTGGTAGCCCTGGCAGCCTGCTCATAGTCATGGTGGGGGCCAAACTCAGCCTGAGGGTGGCGCTTGTCAACTTGAAGTCCAAGGCAGGTGATGCTGGGCCACTTACTGCAGGAAGGTCCAATGTCAAGGGCTTTAGGTCTTTCATCACAGGCTTCTCGGGTTCCCCAGGGTTTCCTAATCTCCTGCCTTGGAAGTGAAGGTCTGGCTGCTGTCGCCCTGGGCCCAGTGGAGGAGAGCCAGGTGGGGGCTCAACATTCAGCTTCCCTTCTGGAGCTCACACCCTCGCCCGTGCCAGCTGACCTCCAGCCCAGGAGACCCTCAGTATCCCCTTTCCAGGAAAAACACTTTGGGAGAGGGCAGCAGCTGGCTGTTGCAGAGG
Organism: Eulemur rufifrons; assembly: GCF_041146395.1. NCBI lineage: Eukaryota > Metazoa > Chordata > Mammalia > Primates > Lemuridae > Eulemur > Eulemur rufifrons. The sequence goes on along the minus strand of NC_091001.1, from coordinate 48,221,158 downwards.
AAGGGAGGGGTTTGGGGAGCTAATGCTCCCCCTCCCCCCAGGTTTCCCCTCATCCTCTTCCTTGCAGGTGCCCTTGGCCTTGACCCTCCATGTTCCAGGGGCTGCAGGTTCCTGAGCTCCTGAGAAGTCTGCAGTGTAGGGCCAGATGGCTTTCGGCTTTCCTTGCCGCTAGCATCAGCTCTTCCCAGGCTCTGTTAAATCAGTTCCTAAACGTCCATCTGCTTTCCAGCTTCCAGAGTTTTGTTGCAATGGCCCCTCTCATGGTGTCCCCATCCTTTTGGGTTATGTGTGTGTGAGTGTGTACAGTTCTTTCTTAATCTCTTTACCATAACGTTGGTGGGGTTTCAGAAGGGAGAAAAATTGAATGTGTGAGCCCAGCCTGACATCCTAACCTGGAAGTTCCCAATTGGCTTTTTAGTATGATCCTCTTCAATAGGAAACGACAGCTAGAGATCAGCAAACGATTGGGGAAAGCCTCTACCTGAATACCAAGATGGAAAGCCAAGCCAAACAAAGGCAGAAGAACAAGCTCAGGGAAATAAAGACAAGGCAGGGAATAGAGGAAAATTAAAAAAACGTGTAATATCCACAACTTATTCATGGGATGGTCAGTATGCCTGATTTTATTGTTGAAATGGATAACTAGAGAAATCGAGGGGCAAATAATCTTTTAAAACTGCAAAATCTCAAAAAGATGCACATACAAGAGCATTTATCACAATATGGTTTCTAATAGTAGAAGAGGTATACGACTTAAATGTGTAAGAATAAAGGAATATTTTAATAAAATTATAATATATAATTGCAGTGGAGTACCATGTAGCCATTAAAAATGATGTGGTAGAAATGTATTTATACAAATGGAAAATCACTCACAGTATATCATCAAAAGATTAGAGTACAGAATCAAAATATTTATAATAAAGTCCCATTTTGGAAAAATATTATGCAAATGTGCACAGAAAAATGTACAACTGCAACTAAAAGATGAAGACTGTCAGATTGGATTAAAAAATCTGTGTGTAGACAAAAATCTGAAAAAAATACATGCCAAGGATATTAACAGTGACTACCTGGAGTTAGTGAAATTATAGGTGAACATTATTTTCTTCTTTGTACTTTTCTGTATGCTTGTATTACTTTATAATCAGAATTCAGTGGGGTTTTTGCTTTGTTTATAACATTCATTCCATTTGACCTAATAATTCATTTTCTAGGACAATATCATAGAGAAATAATCAGGGTAGATCAGAGAAATTTTCTAAAGAAGTTTTATAATAGTGTTATTGTGAATTGCAAAGATTGGAAACAAGCTAATAACTGACAGTCTGAGACTAGTTAAATGGATTATTTTACCCTTACGTATGCTGGACTACTTAGCCATTAAAATGATACATGTGATAGGATATTTTCGATAGCCTGTATAGATACAGACAGTATGATTTCAGTGCTGTTTAAAACTAACTAGATGTAGGTTTAGATATAGTTAGGAGGTTGGGCACAGTGGCTCAGGCCTATAATCCTAGCATTCTGGGAGGCCAAGGTGGGAGGATCACTTGAGGTCAGGAGTTCAAGAACAGCCTAAGCAAGAGCGAGACCCCGTCTCTACTAAAAATAGAAAGAAATTAGCTGGGCAACTAAAAATAGAAAAAATTAGTCGGACATGGTGGCACACACCTGTAGGCCCAGTTACTTGGGAGGCTGAGGCAGGAGGATCACTTGATCCCAGGAGTTCGAGGTTGCTGTGAGCTAGGCTGATGCCACTGCACTCTAGCTCAGGCCACAGAGCAAGACTCTGTCTCAAAAAAAAAAAAAAAAAAGATATAGTTAGGAAAAAAACTTGAAGGAAGCATATCATCAAACTAAGCAGTTGTCTTGGGGTAGTGGGATTCCCTTACCTCAGCATGATTTCTGGAGGGGTTGAAATGGGATCTCTTGTCCACTATTCTGTTCCCAGAATCTATCTGCTGAACAAGTGAATGTGCTATAGGTGGTTTTGACTTTCTTCTTTATATTTTTCTATATATTCCAAATTTTCCACAATAAACATGTTTACTTTTAAATTTATAATAAATTTGAAAAATTTTGAAGAAAAAAAGTGTAAAGAAAAAGAAAAACATGGGAAAACAGGAGGGGGAGGTGGTGCAGAAAAATTTGTCCTCTGTGTCCCCAGATCCTGGGGGTACAATGGTGGACAAGAGATGTCACTCAAACCCTGCCGCCCCGGCCCCCCACCCACCAAGAATCATGTTCAGGTAGGAGAATCATAGTAGCAGAGAGAGGAAATAGATGGTTACCAAGATCCCCTTTGTTATTTTTTTTTTTTTTTTTTTTTTTTTTTGAGACAGAGTCTCACTCTGTTGCCCAGGCTAGAGTGAGTGCCGTGGCGTCAGCCTAGCTCACAGCAACCTCAAACTCCTGAGCTCAAGCGATCCTCCTGTCTCAGCCTCCCGAGCAGCTGGGACTACAGGCATGTGCCACCATGCCCGGCTAATTTTTTCTATATATATTTTTAGCTGTCCATATAATTTCTTTCTATTTTTAGTAGAGATGGGGTCTCGCTCTTGCTCAGGCTGGTCTCGAACTCCTGAGCTCAAACGATCCGCCCACCTCGGCCTCCCAGAGTGCTAGGATTACAGGCGTGAGCCACCGCGCCCGGCCCCCTTTGTTATAACAATAGCAATAGCAGTAGCTTTAGGTCTTTACTATGTGCTAAATGATTTTCATGCATTGTCTCCTTTAATCTGCACAAAGCCCATAAGAGGTAGGATCCATATTAACACCTCCCTTTTACAGATGAGAAAACTGAGGCTTAGCACTGTGAAGGATTTCACTGGAGATGACATTGTGGGTTAAACCGCAAAGCAGTGAATTGAAAAACCCGCAGGCCCTGCTCTCAGCTTTGCCTGGTGCCATGTTGCAGAGGAATTCCAGGGCATGTGTGAGGTGGAAATCTCTGTCTTCAGGCTTGTGGCTGAGAAGTTGCCCAGGAAGCAGAAGCTGGGGCTCTTGGAGACCCCGCTCAGCCGAGGCGCCGGGGACCACGAGGGGGCAGCAGAGGCCTGCGCTGGTGGGGCTGCTCTGTCCCCAGCTGACTGCAGGCTCCGGGCAGCTGTCCTGAGTCAAAACCTGAACCTCTGGTGGCCAAGAATAGCAAGGGGCTGTCATTCACGTGGGTACGCTCCTTCCCAGGGTTTCGAAAGCCCCTCACGTCATCCCTGTCATTTCATAATCCTGCCACAGAGCACTTTTTCCATCTTCCTCAAACAGGTCTGATCTTGGCCAGCAAAAAGGGCTCAGGGATACACACTTCTTGGGACAGTATGTTAGATGCTGGGCTGGGCACCGGGGCCACAGAGATTAAAAAAAAAAAAAAAAAAGAAAACCCACTAGAAAACCCAGGCCTTGCCCCCAAGGGAGACTGGCACGTAAATAAATATAAGAGGTACACTGTGCAAAGTGCAATAACAGACGGAATGTTTGAGATTTGGAGATAGCACAAAGTGGGAGAAGAAGGTCTATGTTATAAACCAGGGCTTTGGCTCTCAGGTGGCCCAAGGGTCTGTGCCCCTCTGCGGGTGCCATCTTTCATGTGACCTGAGGCAGGGAGAGAGGCTGAGAATTCTGGTCTAGAAGGACGTTGGGTAAAAGGTCCCAGGTTGAAAAATGTTAGATGGTGAAAGAATGTCAAATGTTCTAGAAATCATGGGATTGGCTTCTCCAAATCTGGGGCAGGGTGTGGGTTGGGATAGCTGAAGCCGGCCCACTCTGGGCTCGGGAAGCTGGTGAGAGATGGTGGAGGTGGGGCTGGGCTTAGGAGGTTGTTCAGAGGTCCGGTGTCAAGGTCAGTGGGCTCCAGGACCTGGCAAAGCCAGTGCGCGGAAGAGAGCCCGCCTTGCCTACCCCTCTGGGCCTGCTCAGGAGAACTTGGACCAGCCTAGCTGCTTTCTTCTCCAAAGATATGGACTCAGGCTCTCAGTCTCATCCGGCCAGGATTATTCCAGTGGGCTTCCAGGTCTCCTCCCAGCCACATACCTCCCCTCCTCACTAAAGGTGTGAAATGGGCCTGGTTGGGTGAGGTAACTCCTTGACCGTCTAGGGCTCATTCGTGGCTGACAACCTGTGTGGTCCCTGGAGCTCTGCCCTCCTCCAAGATCAGCCCAGTGGGGTTGGATGGAGAAGTGGGGGTCCTGCTGCAGCTCCGTTTGCCCCCTGCAGCCCAGCGGCCTTTGGATGTGCCCACCCCACAGGCATTGTGGACACAGGTGTGCTGCAGAGCGGGCTGTGAGGCTCCTGTGCTGCACGGGACACCCCTGCCTTGCCGATTTTTAATTTTATTCCCAGGCAATTTCCCTCTGGGCAGAATAATCCCAGGTGGCAGTGTTAGGCAGCCATCTTCAGACTTGTTCCCTGCAACACGACCAAGGGTGAGGGAGAGTGGAGGGACCCAGGGGCTAAGCACGCAGTGGCCACCCCCTGACAACCAAAACATTTTTTTCATCTCTCATTCTTTTTCTCAAAAGTTCACATGCATTTCACCCTCTACTTTTTAGTGCATCCTGGCAAGTTTTAGTATAAAAGCAATATTTTTAAAGATTTGCAGTTCCATTTAAAGTGAGTTACACAGCTGGTTTATTTTCTGTTCTAAGGTGCTGTCAAAACTGTAAGAAGCACCATGGATTTAAGGCTATTTAATTTTTTTTTTTTTTGAGGAGCAAGAAATATGGCCACATCAAACAAACACATCAATGCATTCAGATTTTAGAAGTGTTAAAGTATGAAAAAAATGCAGAATCTTAAAATTAAGGGGATCCTTATTGGTAATTTTCATCCTCAAAAAAAAAAAAAAAAAAAAAAAAGAACAAACTTCAGAGTAAAATTGGTTCTCCCTGAAGATGTGTGATATTTGTCCTTGGCTTCGTGTCCCCGTCATGCAGCAGTGGGGAGCCCAGGTGAAGTCAGGCTTGTGAGTTGGCCCTGGGTTTCCCAGAGAGAATTCTTTCTGGTCATCTGGAATGTTCAGAGGCTGGAGTAGCAGTTGATTGAAACATTTCTGTTAAATAAGGGCCACTCTCGATAGATTTGAAATCTTAAACGTTGGGAATTAGAGATCTTTCTAAAATATAATCTCATCAACATGGACCTATTTTTCCTACTTTCCTATTGTCGTCTCCAGAACATTCATGAATTCTCACTCTAATGGTTGACGATTTCATGGAGTTCCTCAAGGCCTTTGTAACTGACACCAGTTTCCTAGAACTGGAAATGAGAGAAGTGAGAGATGGGTTGCATGAGACTATTCCACTGGTGGCTGCATTTTCTTGCCAAGCACTTTGTCACCTGTCATCTCATTTGTTTCTTACAGCAACCCTGTGAATATTATTACTGTAGATATTCACACTGGGGCAAGGAGGAAATTGAGGCTCTGGCCGGTTAAGCGCCTCGTCTGGCTCCACGGCCTTGGGTGGCGCAGACAGGTCCTCTAGGCTCCCTGGCTCTCGGCCCTGGGTCTCTCTCTTCTTCATTTGGCTTCCCGGGTGGGGGAAACATCTGAACAGCTTTGGTTTCATTTGTTTCCACAAAACCAGATTGATTTTTTTTTTTTTTTTTTTTTGCATCTTTCCTTCCATATTGAAGATCAACCTCCCAAATATAATAACCAAGACAATGAAGAGAGAGAGGGAGAGAGACCTTTGCGGTTGGGAGGGAAGAGTGTGGGTCTGTGATAAAGGCCTGTGTGAGCACATTCAATCAGTAACTGTTTGAGCCCCAACCGTATGCTCAGCAGGAGGCAAACAAGTCACCAGTGTGTCCTTGTGCCTGTGTGTGAACCCCCAAGGCAGCCCTGGTGACCACGTGTCTGTGGAGAACCAAGTCAGGCCTGAGCTCTGCCCGGCCGCCTCAGCCCTCCCTCGAGGCCCTCCTGGTTGGGGACTTGATGGACGTGTGGGCTGTGAGGCCATCTGCTGGCACAGCGTGTGAGCTTGGCGGGGTGACAGGGCGGCTGGAGCCCGAGGAGGGCTAATGAATCTGCCATGGGGGCAGGGCAGAGGGTGGGGCCAGCGGGGCATGTTTCACTGAGGAGGTGACATTTGAGCTGCCCTCTGAAGGTTGAAAGGAATTGTGCAGGTGGACAGAGGGCACAGCAAAGCACAGGGGTTTGGTGCACAGCACATAGAGGGTGGTATGGGGTACGAAAGGGGTGTGTGTGTGTGTGAGGGGGGAGGAGAGAGAGAGAGAGAGAGGAGAGACACCTGTCTGTGTTCATCTCTCTCTCCTTAGTCTCTGGCTTCCCCCTTGACACCCTTCCCAGCAGTCCTGGCTCAGCCCTGGGCTCCCTCTGGGCTCAGAGCTTCTGCGCTTCCTGCCCACGGTGCTTCCCTGTCCCCACAGCAGCTCCCTTTGAGTTCGTTCTTTGAAAAAAAAGCTGCCTTTGACTTTGTTCTTCCTAAGCCTGCCCTAAACTTGGCTTCCAGAAGGACGGACACTCGATCCCACCCCATGGCTGGCGATGGGGCAAACGGCCCTCGGAGCAGCTGCAGGGATGGTGTTGACTCCAGATGGAAAGTGTTTCGAGAATTCTGACCTGACATCACACCACCACCACACTGCACAGGCAGTAAGCAATCTGGTGAAGCTGTTCCCAGCCTGGCTCCTTGTCAAGGGCTGGCCCTGAGTGGGGGTCTGGAACCAAGGAGTGGCCCAGGGACGGGCCTTCTGGGGGGGCCACACCTTCTCGAGAGCAGTCTGGAGGCAAATGCCCTTCATTCGTTCCCTGTGACTCGAGCCCAGTGGAGGTCCTGCGTTCACGTCACTGGCTGCAAGTGGGGCCCAGTGTGGCTGCGCTGGGCTCTTCTACCCACCCTGGGACCTCGGCCATCTCTCCTTTCCCAGCCAGGCCTCTGCTCCCAAGGGGCTGTTAAAGCCCTGCCTGGGGCCTCTTGCAGCTCAGCCCTCCCACCCCCCTGAGCCCATCTTGGCCAGGTGAAGAGCTGGGGCTACCCCAGCCGCATGCCGGAGGATGAAAGGGGAGCGCCCAGCCACAGCTGACATCGGAACCTGGGCCCCGTCCCAGGACTCGTCTTCAAGGCACCATCTGTTGCCTGAGAGGGCTGAACAGGGACAGAAGGCTGGCACCAGGGCTCAGAGGGCAGGGCTGGGAGGGAAGTCACAGGGGCCTCCACAGGGTTTTCATGGAGTCTCCCTGGTGAGAGAACCCTCTTTGTCCCCTGTTCTCCTGCCACCATCACTCCCCTGGGCAAAGTTTGGATCTGGGGCTGAAGAATAAAAGTGAGACGTGGCCAGCTCCCAGGCTGGCTTCAGCTTCCCTGACATCTAAGAGCATCCCCTTCTGGGGAAGCCGGAGGGCACAGCCAGATGGGCTCCAGCCCAGGCAAGTGTCCTGTTCCAGGCCTCACAGCGGTCACTGCAGAATCATGAGATGGGAGTTGGACACTGGGTGTCAGGCTGCCTGGGGCTGGCACCCTGGCTGGCTCTCTGTTCCCTCCTCGGGAGCAGGCCACTCTCAGAACACAGAGCTGGACACAGGTGTCCTCTGGGTGGGAACAAATCCCCAGCAGGTCAGGGCCCTTGGGACAGGGACATGCTCACAGGGACTGAGGAGCAGGAAGGCTACCTGTGCCCTTGGCTGTCAGCTCCCATCACCTGCCACCTTGGAAAGGGCCAGTGGGTTGGAGAGAAGAGAGAAGGGGAAGGTGAGAGGATTTGAAGATTGGGAAGAAAAGGGGTAAGGGGAAGGAGGAGAGAGAGAGAAGGAATAGAACAACCCAAGAGGGGGAGAGAAGGAGAAAGAAAGGGAAGAGAGGTGGGAAAAAGGATTGGGCTACAGGTATCACAGATCCCAAAATAGCAGTGGCTCAAACAAGGTGAAAGTTTCACTTACATAACAGTCATAGGTAGGAGGCCCACAGCTGGTGTGGGAACCCAGGCCCCTTCTCTTTCCCACATTTCTAGGGTGTCACCCTTATCCTCATGACCTCAATGCCTACCCTTCAAACATAATAGCTTATTTCATACAGCAGGGTGGAGGGAGGGCACTCCCACCCCACTTCAGGGACCGGAGTGGGAGCTGACACACCACTTCCCCTGACTCTCTGGCCAGCGTATACTTCGCATAGCTACAGCTAGCTGCAAGGGAGGCTGGGAAATGTAGTCTTTGCTCTGAGCATCCAGGTGTCCAGAATAAAAATCTCAATGACAAAGGAGACTGCAGATATTGGGGCAGAGGAAAATAGGAAGAGAAGCCCTTAGAAGGAGGAGGGGAGGGCCTGGGGAGGAAAGGAGGGGAGACACTCTGGAGCAGCTCGCACCCTTGCTGGACCTGACCTCCCAGCACACCTGGCCCCCACCTCAGGGTGATGGGGTCTAAGGCTCTGCCACGGACACATTGGAGGCCAAGAGCTCTTCCCCTTCCCTACAGATCAATGAACCTGCTACTGTGTCCCAGACCTGAAGTGGGATATGGATTCCTTGGTGAGGGTCTCCGGGAAGAGATCTACATCTAACAAAAGGAAAGAAGCCAGAGTGCAAGGATTTATTAATTAGCCAAGAAGAGGCTGCAGAGTGAGCCTGGTGGCCATGAAGAAGGATGTGATAAGTCATATTGAGTCATGTTCCTTCAGGATGCAAGAAAGCATGTTGGTTTTCTTCAAGGTGTGGGAAGGTACATAAAACATGGGCCATCTCACATATCAGGCAGGTCCCACTGGGCCATATGTAACAGAAAAGCCAGCTACAATGTTGAACAAGACCATTTATTATTGCTCAGAATAAGAAGTCCAGAGGAGGACAGTTCCAGGATCAGATAATTCAATAGCTCCATGATGTCTGGACTCTGGTTCCAGCTTCCAGAAATTCACATTTCCTTTTGGTTGTAAGGTGGCAGCCAAACCTTCAAGTATCATGTCCTCTTAAAATTTCTTTCAAAGGAAGTGTCATTTTATCTGGGAGGAAAACCTTTCCCAGAACCTCTCCACCAGAATTCTCCTTATCTTGGCCAGACTGGGTCACATCTCTATCCTTAAACCAGTCAGCAGCAAGAGCAAATGAAATTACCCCTTCTTAGGGGAGGGATAGTCTAGGCCAATCATAATTCATCATCTGGGACCCACCTTCTCTGAGCACACTGTGGCTGGATCCTCAACAAAGACAAATTCTGTTGTCAAAGAAACAGGGAGCAATGGCTGTTGGTTTGGCCAAGGGCCGACATTAATAATCAGTCATGACTTTCTTTCTCAGACAGTTGTTACCAATCAAACAAAGTTGGCACACGAGATAAACATATGTGTCATCTCGGTCTTAGATAATGGGAAGTAAGGAAGTCATAATTCAGGGGAAACTTTAGTGACCAGTCATCTTGTCACTGCTCCATGTGGTGCCTTTAAATATGTCTGCAAATTCTTTCACTCCTTTCTACAAAAGGTGGCAGCTAATTCCTCCCCTCTTGAGTGTGGTCTGGACCTCGTGACTTCTTTCTGATGAATAGAAAATAGCAGAGTGATGGTGGGTGAATTTTGAGACTACGTCCTCAAAGCCAGGGTAACAATCACCTTGCTCTCTCTTGGATCACTTGCTCTGGGGGATGTTAGCCACCATGCCACGGGAAGATCCAGCATCCCTGGGAGGATATCTCATGGGGAGGAGCTAAGACCTTCTGTCAAGAGCCATGTTAGGGAGCTGTTCAGAAAGTGGGTCTTCCAGCCCCAGTCAAACCTTCAGATGACTGCAGCCCCGCCTGACATCTTGACTATAACTTCATGAGAGATCCCAGTTCAGAGCCCCAGCTAACCACTCTCAAATTCCTGACCCACAGACACTGTGAGATAATAAATGCGTATTGTTTGAAGCCACCAGGTTTTGGGGTGATTTGTTGTGCAGCCAGAAATAGCTCTAGGGTGAGGCAAATGACATGTCTAGAGTACAAAATTTAAGGAGATGCTCACTCTCAGGGGTCTGAAAGTGCAGGGTCCACACATGGCTCTGACAGGAACATCTTAAATTTTGCGTGCTGGGCTCCTCACTTGCATCACCTCAGTGTCCAACAGTAGACATACATGCATGCCCCTCCCTTTCTTCTTTCCAGAGCTCTCTGTCTTATACTTGGGGATCCATGCAGTTCTGAAGGAGCTGGCTCCAACTCCAGTTCCAAGGTGGACCATGTGACTAAGCCACTCACACATTCCATTACCCTTGGGTCGCAGCGAATGGATCGGTTGTGGCATGTGACCCAGCCCTGTTCGGTCAGAATGGGTATCAAGCTTTTTGCTGGGAATGCCATGACAAATATGATCCCACCTCTCTGATGTGAGTAAGTGTAACCGTGAGACTTCTGGCAGCCTTTGTGAGACCTCCAAGGGGAGCTAGTTTGGGGATAAAGGTGACAGCAGGAGACAGAGAAACTGGGTCCTTGGTGATGTTGTTCAGCTGCTAGATTAACACCTACCTGAAGCCAGCCTCATCTCTGGACTTTTCAGCTCAGTGAGCTAAGAATTTCCCTTTTAAAATGTAAACCGGTTCGAGCCTGGTTTTCTGTTACAGGCAAAGGAAAGCACAAACGTGATGTTAAACACACAGAGGAGACCCCACGTCAGTTACTCACACAGATGCTGCCAAGGATCCAGCTGCTTCACACTGTGCAGAATGCATATCCAGATGTTCTGTTAAAGTGTTTGTTTCAGCCAGATGTTTAGTATCTGGTAGGTGGAAGGTTAGCATGATTTAATGCTTATACGCAAACATCCTTCCCTCTCTCCTGCCTGCCGATAGCCCCTTCCAGGTGGCCATGCCCCACCCACACCCTCGGCAGGTGCCATGTTTTGTGTTATAATAGTATCCCCTTACTTGTCCCCTTCCTCCATAGCCATTTGGGCCGAGGGTTGGTATCTAGCCCAGAGAGCCAGTTTAGAGGCTGGGCAACAACTGACGTGTGAGTTGGCATGAAGAGATGTGCTGGGGCAGTTGGAGTCTTTCTTTGTCTCTCTGAACTAAGAGATCTTGAAGAGTGAAGCAGTTACAGGCAGAGCCACAAAGCAGAGATAGGGCTAAAGTAGAATGTCAAGCAAGCGCAAGTTACATGGGAGCAGAGATGAGGAGCAAGTGAAGGCTACAAGAAAAGGAGAGCTATCTTAGAGTCCAGGGGGAGAATGAACTCAGTAATGAGAAGAGGATGGAGCTGATTCACAGAAAGAAGCAAACTCCTTGGGAGAGGGAGCAAGCCCTGAGAAAGAGATGGAGAGCAATTAGGCTGTGCTGTGGGAGCAACCACAAATCCTAGTGCTTAGCCCAACAGGAGCTTCTTCTTGACCACACACGACCTGTTCATCACAGGTCAGCAGGGAAGGCTCGGTGCACTGTGGTCACGTGAGTTAACTCAGGCCGACAGAGGCTCCAGCTTGACAGGTGCTTCCACGATTGCAGAGTCAGGGGAAGACAATTTGGCCAATTGCACAATGGCTATTAAGCCTTCTATCTAGAGGGGACACACACCTCTTTTGCTTGCAATTTATTAGCTAAAGCAAGCCTCACGGTGATGCCTAATTTTAAAGGTGGAAGAGTCGTGCGATGCTACTGTGTGCTTGGAAGGAGGAGAAACAGGAATATTTGTGACCAGCCGTATTGATTGCTGCGGAGAGGTGAATTAGTCCCTAGAGCTGCCTCAGATCCTACAGGCCAAGATTCCACCAGCCTCCGCCATACTGTGATCCTGGTTTGTACTCACACACGGTCCCTCTACTCTTACTGGCCCACATGTGCCTTGCAATGCCCACCACCTCTGCACACATTTACGTATTTCTTGCAACTTAAGACAGCCCTCCTTAGACTTCTTACTTCCTTTGAATGATCCTTTCCCAACTGAGGACTCCCTCCCTCCAAAGTCCTAATGCCAGCACAAATAACCATGTGTCTCTGTTTTATTGCAAGGAGCGGGGAGGAATCTACAGGCCTTCCTCCCTTGGGAATATCAGAGGAGACTGCCAGAAATTCCATTTGTGCACATGAAGAATTTGTAGGTTCCCCTGGCAGGTACCAATACATAACATATGGTTTTCTAGGGCTTACTGTTTGCCAAGCACTGTGCTAAGAACTTTGCCTGAATTATGCCATTTAAAATACTTTGAAGCTCACTTTGCAGATGAAGAGACCATGGCACAGAGAGGTAAGCAGCTTCCTCGAGGACTAATCTTAGCATTGGTGCTCCTCGAGTTAGAGTATATATCCAAGAGCTGGAGAGGAAGGCTCTGGGGCTGATGGGCCAGCCCTGGGGACTGAGGTTAATCTTTGAGGAGGGGAGAAAAAGTGAGGAGGGTGCTTCATGTGGGCAGAGCTCACCTCCAAGGAAGAGACTGCTTGGGATCCAGAAGAATCACACTTAATGTGGATGGGTACGATAACCTTCAGATGTCCTTGGGCCCAGACTCAAGCTCTTGGAGCAGACTGAGAAACTGAAAGAAAATAAGCTGTCTTTGAATGAGCACATATAGTGCCCAAATTGTGGTCTCTAAATATCTTTTCTCACTGAAGAGAACAAAGGCTTCTTGAAGGATTACCTGTTTCCCGGTCTGCAGCAACAGATATCCGCGATGAGCCCAGGACATCTTGTACCAGAAAGCAAGCTATCAAACACCACTGGAGTCATGGCAAAAGGACTCAGGTGCCAACTTGAAGGAGCTCCCACTGCACAAAATGGGATTATTTGTGCATCAAAAACAAAACAAACAAGCAAATATCCTGCAATGAATTGAAACACATCAAATATTGTAAAAATCCATGAGTTAAAAATGATTATTAAAAAAAGACGTTTGGAGAATGCCTAGAGAACCAACTCACTATTCTGAGAACTGATAAATAAAGGGAAATAATTTTTTTTTGTTAAAATTTTTTTAAATTTCAGCTTATTATGGGGGTACAAAAGTTTAGGTTATGTATATTGCCCATGCCTCCCCACCCTCCCGAGTCAGAGCTTCAAGCGTGTCCATTCCCCAGACAGTGTGCATTGCACTCATTATGTAGGTATACACCCATCCCCTCCCCCCACCTGGGAAAGAATTTTTTTAAAGCTGCCTCTGGGGTCTCCCAATGATATAGTGGATTTGAGAGTTGGCTGGAAAACTCCCCATGTACTCCTCAAAATTCTCCCTCTGGCTTTCTCCAGGCCTGAATTTCCACCATTAAAGATTCATTTGTTTGGGTTTTCAGATGTCCTGAACCAAAGTCAAAATACCCTGGGAAAGGTTTGTTATTTAATTTCCTTGAAGATCGTGACAGATGAAGAGTAGAGAGTCCTTTGGTTCCTAGGGTCTGGGAGATAGAGGTGCAGCCAGAGAAGAGGAGCAGGGAGGGTCACAGAACTTGGCAACATCGTCTAGGGCAGGGACTCTGCAATGCGAACATGCAGCAGGCTCCCCTGGGCTGGCTTTCTGCAGTTCAGCTCCTTAGCAGCCCAGTCAGATGGAGTCTGATCCAACAGGTAGAAAGAATGCCAGAGTGGTACATTTATTACACAACACAGCTGATTTGGACACAGGTGGTTTTGCCATCACTCTCTGGGGGACACGGCTTTTCCCTCTTGGCCTGTGTGACTTCCTGCTCCAGAGCCCTTGACTATCAAGCACCTACAGACACTGCAAGCTCCACTGGGACCCTCACACCCGGGACTTCTACCAGGTCCCTTTAAGGTGCCAGGCTCTTCCTTGCAGGGGAAGCTGGCACCGTGGAGAAGGGACCCAGCCACATGGCTCCCAGTGCGAGCCCTGCGCTGCCTGCTCTTGCCCTCTCTCATGGCTTCCCGAGCTGTCCTGACCTGCCCAGCATCTTGTGTGACTGCCCACTCACTCCTGGCCCCTGCTGTTGACAGCCCTTCTGGGACCCTGCTGGGCCTGGGACCCACACCCACCCTGTGCTACCTCCTAGCACCCTTGTTCACTGGCAGGAGGTTCTTTGCAGCCCCGCAGATCAGCTCTGTGGCTCTGCTCGATTTGTGGCCGCCTGCCCTCACTCCGGAGTCTGCTAACCACCCCTCTGTGCTCCTCCCCACCCTACGACCTCACCTAGCCCCTTCCTCCCCGACAGACCTTTCCTGGGCCCCACATCCCCTCTCCATGGCCCTCCCCTGCTGAGATGAGCTCCCGTATCCCAGGCCCGAGCCCATCCTTCCTCCGTAACTGTCCTCCGCCCACCTCTTCCCCAGGGACAAAGCACCCAGCTGGGGGCTGACCTTGACCAACGGCTGTGGCTGAGCTCCCCTATTCTGACACCTGGCCTTTGCCTGACCCCATGGGCAGGCCTGGGCGCCAGCCTTGGCCCTCCCTGGCTGGCCCGTCCCCCTGCCGCCCGAGCCTGGGTTATGACATCTTTCCACTGAGCAGCTCTTATTTTGAGAAGGCAAACACAGTGGCGCCCACAGGCATGTGCACACGCCAGCACACGCACACACACACCCTGTCCATCGCCCGGACGCCTCACGCACTGGGGTTCAAATCCGGCTGGCCATGTTTATTTTTCTTCCTCTAATTTCCCCTTTGGAACAAACATCGGTCCTGTAACCCCGACCACCCTCTCCTTTCAGATCCGTAGCCACCCCTCACCCTGCTCCCGGGTCTTCCCCTCACAGCTGTGAATGAGAACAGAGTAAGTCTTTTAGCAGGAGGCGGCAGCCTGAATGAATTGATCACAGCCTCGCAGCCAGCAGGCGAGGAGGGGTTCTGAGCATGTGTTTGAGTCTTAAAAGCTCTTTGCACACCCTGAAGCTTCTATTTTGCCGTGTGCCTTCCTCCTCACCCCCCTCCTTTAAAAATTTATTTCATTTCATTTTTGGTCCCATGCATTTTGTTTTCTGTTTTCTACAAGGGAGCCTGAATCAGGGCCTCAGAAAAACAAGGTCGAGCTGCCAACTGGAAATGTTTGCTCTGGGGGCGAGTTCGGAGGCTGGCGTCAGGCGGGGCAAGATCCGTGCCAGTGGAATGTGATTTGGGGAGGAAGCTGCAGGTCACTCAATCGCTGGCAGCCCGCCCGGGAGCAACTGGATGCTTTCTGGGCTGTGTGTGTGTGTGTGTAGACTTTTTTCCCTCATGCAAACAGAGCCCAGGAGACGTGGAGACAGAAGCATTAGGAACAAACTAGACAGGGAGTTGGAAAATCAGGGGAACTGGGGGGATAAGGGAGGGGAGGGTGCCAGGATCTTGTGCAGCCACTTCATTCAGCACCCGCTATGTCCTCAGCCAAAGCTGCGAGCCACCCCAGCCCCCAGTGACTCGTGGGTTCTTTGGAGAAACAAGGCTCTCAGTATAGAACACGGGCAGGGGAGCCTGGAAGTTCCCCAGGGCAGGGTGCACGAATGGGCTGAGGGTGTTCAGGAAGGGCTTCCTGGAGGAGGTGTGGTAGAGTCTGAGCCCCAAAGCACGTGCAGTATTGCACCAGAGGGGAAGAAGAAATGGTCAAGATACTGTTAGTAGCCATCATATGCTCTGCCCTGTGCTAAGCCCTTTACCTTGGTGATATCCTTTAATCCTCACAATCACCCATGAGGGTCATTAATCTTTCTATCCTGACTTTGCAAACGAGGAAACTGAGGCCCAGAGAGATCAGAGAACTCAGCCAAATGTCCAGCTTGTAAGCAGTGAGCCAGGGTTCAACTCAGCGCTGTCCAATCCAAGGCCTGAGCTCCCTCCACCACCACTTTTCACTTAGCCCTAAGGAAAGGGTCTGTTTCCCCAGCCACCCCTCGCCCAGGAGAATTGTTAAATCCAATGTGGGGAATATCAGGGCCCTAAGATGCCAGGGTAGGGTGATGAGTGCTTGAAGACCAGAGAGATAACCTGCCGTATTTTACTGTTCCTGGGAGGTAGTGGCTGGGTCCCTTGACAGTCCTGCCAGGTTCATGCCTAGTCAGTCCTCTCCCACAGCCTAGTCCCCCTTACCAAAGACCCCTGTCCCCTCTCGCACTCCCTAGCATGTCCCCTGCACATGCCAAGTTCTTTGCCACTTCAGACCTTCCTGCTGGACTCCCACTTCTGGGGGTCCTCAGAAGTCACCTATGTCACCCTGAGTACTGCATGGAACGGAGGGAACCGTAGAGAATGGACTTGCCCTCGGCAACAGCACAGCCCTGGGGCTGAAGTCAGGATTGCCGAGCTGCCACTGCCTCCTGTGTGAGGTCAAGCAAGCCTTTTCCCTGTTTGGGCCTCAGTTTCAAAATGACGAGGGGCCTGGATGGCCTTTGAGCTGTTGCGAATGGATGGAGAGCATCTAGGGTGGCAGGTTGACCTGAGGCTGCTGTGGGCATTGGGGCAGGCTTGTCCCAGGACCCAGCCCACTGCAGAAGGATTCTCTGCCAGAGGAAGCTGGGTCTGTCCCAGGCTCAAGAGAGGCCAGAGGAATGAGCCAGCCTGGGAGGGCAGGAGGAGATGGGGCAAGGAAGGCGAGTCCTGGTCAGGATGGTTAAACCCGCTGGACCTAAGCTTGTTGGGTAGAAATCGGATGGGCAATGATCTACCTGATTAGAACCACTCCGTTGACACATGGGGGTTTTATTGTCCTGAGCCTAAATAGTTGGTTAGCCTCCCACACGGATTCTTTTTGACCAAACTGACAACTAGCGTTAGGAAGACACTGGCTTGGGCTTCCCTGGGCCTGCTGTGTCTCCTACGTTGGGTGAACTGAGTCAATTCCATGAGACAACTGATTTTACCGGTTATTTCCAGGAAACAGGCAATTGACCAAATTAACCAAACCCAGTAGATATTTGGGCTTCTTGGAGACAATCTTTGGATCTGACATCTTTAGTCCTCAAGAGACATTTGGGCCACCTGCCACTTACCAACAGTAGTCAGATGCCTGAGAAGTCTGGGAAAAACCCACCAACAATGGGCTTTGGGGGTGTCTCTCCCAGCAGTAAAATGGGAGGGTTGTACTAGACCAGGAGCGGCACACACATGGTGTGAATACTGCCACTCCTCTTTCATCCACGCCAGACCTTGCTAATCAATTACAGCACTCATTCCCAAGGGACCCAGGTGCAGCCTCGGGATCTTTTTCAACACAGGGCTTCAGGCAGCCTTTATCAATCAATTAGATTTGGCATGCGTGATAAAGAGCATTTGTCCTCTGGACACGACATGATCTCCAAGCCTCCGTCCAGCTGTGCTGATCTAGAATTGCAACTGATGAGGCGTCTTGAGGACTCAGCCTGGAGACCACCAGGTCTATAGCTGTCCCTGGGGCTTCCAGGTCAGTGGAGCTGCCCTTGAGCTTGTGGCCTATTAATTTTCCTCACCGCTAATAAATGTGCATTGCGTCAGCTCTGTTCTGCCCCCTCATGTTCTCTGGCTGCTACCATCAGCTGGGACTTTTTCAGACAGCTACAAAAATAGTTTCTTCTTTTTTCTTTTTCTTTCTTTCTTTCTTTTTTTCTTTCTTTTTTTTTTTTTTTGAGGAGCCTACTCTGAAGAAGCAGCCAAGGCTTTTTTTGTTTCTTTTCTCCTCTGAGGGAATGGGAGAGATGAGTAGAGAAGACTTCACAATGAAGGAATGTGCTCCTTAGGGAACTGAAAGTTGTTTTCCTTAAAGAGAAAGAAGATGAAGAAGTTAGCACACTCTGGTTTCACTTCTAGCCACAGAGCACATCTGTGGGGAGTGATAACAGCTACCAGGAGGTCATTGACTTAAGGCGAGTCTCCTTAGGATGTTGATAAGTGGTCCCGGGGAGCAGCGCCCTAATGAGCTCCTCGCTCACCGTGGCACCCCGGCTGGTCCTGCGTCGGTGTTCCAGTGGGTTCCATCAAGGCCCTGCCTGGGAGAGAGCTTTTCCTCCCTGTGGCAGAGGTTAGGCATGCAGGGGAGCTTTCTTTCTCACAGGCGAATGTTTCACTTTTCCCCACTGTTGTGCTCTGGGGTTTGAAGAGGCTTAGGACAAATCCTAAGACGCTAGGGACAGGAAGAGCTTGAGGTCTGTGGGCTCCGCCTCCCCTTCACTGGTCTCCATTTACAGATGAAGCAGCTGAGGCTTGCAGGGAGTAGGGGACCAGAGGCAGGTGCCGAAGGGTACAGAGCTGGTCCCAGGGAGAGGATGCAAGTCTTGACTCCCAGACCAGCGAGTCAAAGCTGCAGGAAGCTCAGATAGCGTCCGGCCCCGGGCTTCGTGAACTCGAGTAACGTATGCCCTTGTCCCAAAAGGAAACATATTGTCCCACAACCCCAAGATTTGAATTATACTCTTATGCTTTTAATTCTTATATAACTACAAACCCCAAACAAATGAATAAATGAATACAAACAAAACTACAAAAGCAATCAACATTCACATTAATATTAAGTTAATATGATGGATCATATCGTTTTACTGAAACAGAATCCCACAGGGTGTAGAAGAGGAGCAGAGAACCAGCGGGGGACCCTGGGGCTTTTTCCCTGCATCTGTCAGAGCTTCCCCATCAGAGGCCATTAGAACGAGGACTCTGGGGGACAGTGTGATGTCAGGAGGAGGGAAGAGGCGCAAGAGAGGGCAGGGCCAAGTCAGATACCAGCCAGAGGAAGCTGAGAGCCTGCAGGAGACTTTGCTGCTTTGGGCAGCCCACTTATCCTCTCTGGGGTGTGGTTGCGCAGCACAGCCTGGCGACGGGGTTTCTTCCTCGGGCAGGGCTCCTCAAGGCCGAAATCATCCCTAGCAGACCCTCGATGGTCAGGGCAGTGCCATGTCACCTGCCAGTGGGAACCTCGCTGGGCTTTGCCCATACTCTCACCTGCTATTTCCTGTCTCCTCCGAGTGGGGAAACAGACCAAACATGATGCAAAAGTAAAGCCTAGAGTGTGTCACCAGGTGAAAACAGCTGGCAGTTCCAGTTACAAATGGGTGGTGAGGGGAGGCCTCAGTGACCATGTGACATGATAGCAAAAGTTTAAAGGAGGGGAGGGAGCAAGCTGTGGGCGTTTGTCAGGGAGATGTTCTGCCTGCCAAATCCCACCATCCTTCCAGCCTGGCTCAAATGTCCCTTCTTCCAGGTGGTCCCCAGGGCTATTCTGCCACATTCTGAATTCCCACAACTTTTCCCACAGTGTCTATGGCTTTGTACACTGGGTCAGACTTGGATTATCTTCCCTACTGGACTTGGAGCTCCTTGAGGTGGGTGCTATGTCTTCTCCCACTGGGGTGTCAGCTCCATGAGGGCAGGGGTTTTGCTCTGTTCACTGCTATATGTCTCTGGCCTCAGTAGGTGCTCTACAGAGGGCACTGAAGGGGTACAAGTGGATAAAGGGAGGGACGCAGATGGCCTGTCCTCAGTGCGTGAATTCCTGGTAGCAGACACTTCACCAAACTCATCTTCCTAACCAGCCCCATCACGGTGCCTGGCTTGGCTCAAGATTTGTCCAATGTAAGAATGATTGTTGATTTGAACCTATTGTCTGCCACTCAACTGATCAGGCAGGGAGCCCCAACACCAGAGAAAAGAGAGTGAATTCAAGACAACCACCAGTTCTCAGCAGTCAGGGAAGCTGTGCTTCTGACATGATCAGCTCTGTCTCTGGATCCACTGGTTTCTTTGGTCAAAGTGGCTGAATGAATGGCTGAGCAGGCCCTGGTCCAAAGAGAGGCATAGGCCTTCATCCTTTCAATAAGTACTTACTGAGTGTCTACTATGTGCCAGAGAGTGTTCTAGAGGCCGGGATACAGCAGTGAACAAGGCAGGCAAAAATCTCTGTCCTCATGGAGCTGCCATTCTGGAGCAAGGGGACAGAAACCAACAAGCCAGTGATGTATATGTAGTATGGCAGATGATGGTGAGCGCGAATGAACAATAAAGCAGCAAAGAGGTAGAACATACTAAAGGGAAGGGGTACAAGCTCTATAGAGGGTGATCAGGGACAGCCTCAATGAAACACCAGAAGGAGGTGAGGGAGTGAATCATGAATGCCTCCCCGGGGGAAGGGCATTCCAGGCAGAGGGAACAGCCAGTGCAAATGCCCTGAGGTGGGAGCTTGCTGGGTAGGCTCAAGGAGTAGCAAGGAGCCCAGCGTGGTGAGAGCAGAGTGAATGGGGGGAGGGATTAGAGGGGATATAGTCAGAGAGGAAATGGGGGACCAGATGCCAACTCTGGCTCTTACTCTAATATTCCAGTTCTCTATTGCTGCAAAACAAAGCATCCCAAACTGTAGAGGCTTAACACAACAATTTAGTATTTTTTCTCATGGTTCTGTGGGTTGACTGGGCTCAGCCGGGTGATTCTTGCTTGGGTTCTCTCACGAGGCTGCAGCCACATAGCGGCTGAGGCTGGAGGCATCTGAGGGCTCCACTGAGCACCTTCTTCAGTTACATGTCTGGTACCATGGCATTCTCCATGTGGCCTCTCTCTTCAGCAGAATCACCCGGTCTTCTCGCATGGCAACTAATGGCTCTAATCGGCACAATGCTGAAACAGCCAGTCTCCATAAAACACAGCACCACTTCTGCAAAGCAGTTGCAGCCTAGCCCAGATTCACGGTGGTGGAAGAAGAGACCATATCTCCATGCATGCAGGAAGGGAAGGAATCTATGGCAGCCCCTAACACATCTGAGAAAAAGAGGTTTTAAGCAGAGAAATGACATGATGTGTCCTATGTTTTAAAAGGATACCTGGCCAACTGTGTGGAAACTTGTCATGCCAGGCTCCTCCTGTTGTTTGTTGACAACCTTCTTTTTTTTTTTTTTTTTGAGACAGAGTCTCACTCTGTTGCCCAGGCTAGAGTGAGTGCCGTGGCGTCAGCCTAGCTCACAGCAACCTCAAACTCCTGAGCTCAAGCGATCCTCCTGTCTCAGCCTCCCGAGTAGCTGGGACTACAGGCATGCGCCACCATGCCCGGCTAATTTTTTCTATATATATATATATATTTTTTTAGCTGTCCATATAATGTCTTTCTATTTTTAGTAGAGATGGGGTCTCGCTCTTGCTCAGGCTGGTCTCGAACTCCTGAGCTCAAACGATCCGCCCACCTCGGCCTCCCAGAGTGCTAGGATTACAGGCGTGAGCCACCGCGCCCGGCCTGTTGACAACCTTCTTGACTTTTCCCACTTCCCTTTCTCCCCTCCACTCTGACCACAAGAGCCGAGGACTAAGTCCCGCCCCATGGGCACTGCCCTCTGCCGGGGAATGCACTGCATGAACTGCAGCGCGTGCTCAGGGCTGAGAAAGTGCACCCTCAGGTCTCAGGAAGGGAGCTCTGGAGGCCTCCCCCTCTCCCCTCCTGCAGTGCCCTTATCTAGTATCTGCCCCAGCCCCAAAGACTCTCTCCGTTTGCCATAATTGGGATGGCCACTTGAATAGAGGAAGGGAGAAGGAGGACTGGAGAGTGAGTGTGGAAAAGCTTCCTGCTTGGGTGTCTCATTGCTGTTTTCTGGATCCAGTGTCCTGCTGGTTAATGGTGTCAGTGCTGGCACTGTGACTAGGAGGTAGAGAGAGGCTTTGGGGACCACCAGGTTGACAGTATTCTACTTTCTTCTCACTCCCCTGGGTGGCCCCATCCGAGGCTGCTGTGAGTACAACTCCTGGGGGCACCATTCATAATGTGTCTGTTTCTACCAGGAGAGTTTCCTCCTGGCAGTCTAATTTTTGCTCTTCCTTTCTCTAATGGGTACCACACCAACTTTGGAACAACCTGAACAAGAACTCCAGATTTAGGAATGTAGAATTTCATGTAGCAAGCATCCAAAGTTCCATCCTATCCAGCCATGAAGACGGTAATCACTGGATGCCACCCTGCAGAGATGTCCTGTCCTCACTCACAGGTGTGTGTGCACCAAGGAACTGCTGGGCCGGTTCCAGCTGCAATGCAGGGAGGGCACCAGGACCTGGATATCAAGATCCAGGCTTCATATGCCTGAGACTCCTGGCTGTCCAACGTGGTGCCCCTGCCACCTGACCCTGACCTGGAAGGAGCCAGAGAGGCAGTGTGCTGGACCAGCGGAGGCCCGGGGTTTCATCTGATAGTTGGGATAGTCAGACAGCAAGAAGCCCACCTAGGCTGGCAGCACATGCAGGAAGAGCCAGCTGTCAAAGAGGCCAGCCCCATAGGTGACTCAGTTACTCACCTCCCCAGATGCTAGCCACTGAGCCTTTAAGAGGCAGTGAAGCACAGTAGTCCAAAACCAAGCATGGGTTTTTGGGTCAGTTGGCCTGGGTTCAAATGCCACTTCCATTATTTCCTTTCTGTTGGCAAACTCTTTTTCCTCTAGAAGACTTAGTTTCCTTATCTGTAGAATGGGTTTAGTTCCCTGGGTCATTATAAGGGTTAGTGAAATACAGTCTATAGGGGCAGTAATTAATGCCTGGCTTTCTAGCATCTGTTCCCAGTGGCCTAAGCCCTAAACTCTTTCCTTCTCTTCCCTTTCTAGTTTCATTCTTCTTCCCTGGACCAGCCATCTAGGAGATATGGAACCTTCTAGTGGCATCATTAATTCTATTCCAGTGTAACTTCAAACAGGTAACTCAGTGGGTGATGTTTTTAATGAAGGGCATAGGTTTTCTTGGGGTGTTTTCATCGTCCCATTCAAAGGCAGGGGCGGGGCCACCTAGAGTCTTGGGGGCTGGCAACTCTATGAATTCGTGAAATCCATATTACCGTCATTGCAGGGTCCACAATTAGCAAGAAGTTCCTCATAGAGAGACCTCAGTGTTGTGTGCAGTCCTGGCAGTGTGGTACCACCAGGGGGCGCTGCCCAGCTGGTCCCTCTGCCCGACTTACAGCAAGGCGAAGGCGGCAGAATTAAGAGCTGGGAGAGAGAGACAGGTTTGACCCTTAGACAGCGGAGGAGGACGAGAGCTAGCCTGGACCTGGAAGGTCTGTGATCTGCCAGGCTGAGAATGGCACTAACAGGGACCCTTAACATCAGCTGGGCTCTTTACAATTTGCCTCCTGTTCCCAACACACCATCTCATCTTAGGACAAATGGGAAAATGCCCCATGAACCGAGGCACAGAGAGGTGAAGTGGCTGCTTAAGGCCACACAGCTGGTAAGTGGAAAAGAGAGGATCCCTCCTAGGCTTGCCTGTTGCCAATGCCAGGGCCCAGGCATTTGGCTTGCGGAAGAGGCAGCATGGTGACGGGGAAGGCGGCATCTTGGGAGCCTGGCTGTATCTCCACCCAGCTAGGCTGACCATTCCTATCCACTCCCTTCCCCTCCTTCTACCCCATGGGATCTAAGTGACCAGCTCCTCTATTTGGGGGGAGTTGGTAAGGGGCTCGAGATCAGCATGAGTGGAGCCCTCGGTATTCAACCAAGACATGTGAATTTCCTCTACATAGCTTGGCTTCTTTAGGGATGATAATCAGTCCTGCCAGAGACTTTCACACACCCTAGCTAGCCATAGGTATCCCAGTCTCCAACTACACCCCGAGTCTGGGAGCAGATCCTAGGATGCAAGGGGGCCTGGGCAGCTGTGCTAACCAGGGATGCCTCAGGCCACCATGCCTGATTTTAGGTACTGTGATAAATGTTGTGTGTACAGCCTCATGTAATCCTCACAGCCCTAAGAGGTGTGCTATTATTATCTCCACCTTACAGAGGAGGAACCTGAGGCTCAGAGAGTACTTGAGCAAGTCTGGAGAAGCTGTATAGCTTTTCCTCCATCTCTGCCACTGACAGGCTGGATGCACAGGGCTTGGGTCTCCGATAGGAATGTAAAGGGCATGAGGGCTGGTTGTCCACAGCAATGGCTTCCTGAGTACCATCTCTTAGACACAAGGAGGAAGGCAAGAGCTGGCCTTTCAGGAGCTCACAAACCCAGAGGGTCCAACAGAGCTGGGTTTGGGTAAGTTGCAGCGATACTTGCAAGCCGTCATGCTCAGAGGCCAGCAAGAGCAACAGGAGGCTGTGGTGATCAGTGAAGGCTTACAGGAGGGGGACTGAAGCTTGTCATCAAAGGGGGAGGATGACTCTGCTCTGCAGAGAGGACATGGGGGAGACCTGTAAACAAAGGCTTGGGCTTTAGTGTCCCAGGCTGGGAGGGGAAGCAGGAGAATGAAGGCTCCTCTCTGGGGCACAGCCTTGGCCTTCAGGACAGAGATAAGCTGCAGGAAGGTGTGAGTGCCCAGGGAAGACAGTGCCTCAGCAAGCATATGCTTTATGATGCTGGCACTGACCTTAGTGGGAAAAATGAGGTTTTGCATTTACTATAGTCAGAAAACTGCCTACCTCAGTGGTGTGTGTCTGTCTGAAGGCTTATGTTAAAGTCCTTTTACATTCATGATCTCTTTTTACTTTCCCAACTACCCTGAGAAGTTGGCTGGACAGAAATATCCCCAAAGACAGTAACAGAGCCCCTGTGGGATGAAATGTCTTGCTCACAGTCATGGGGCTCGACAGTTGAAAAGCCAAGGCCCAACCTGGGCTCCTGGCCCCAGCTCCATGCTCCTGCCCTTGAACCTTCTGCCCAGACCCCATCCCTCCTCCCAGGACCTTGCATGCTGCAGGCCACCCTGCCATCTTCCTCCTGCAGCCCCAGGCATTCTCCCCTGCAGGAGGGGGGCACTCCTGTCTGTGTGTGAGTCCTTGCATTTTCATCAGAGCGCAAGGCCAGGGTCAAGGGTCTATCTTCTCCCAAACCCATCTTTTGGGCTTTCTAATTTGACTTTTTTCCAGAGCCTCCAGTGGAATGGGCACAGAGGACTAGGGGTCTGGGGAGTTGGCCTCTGCCCCTTGCCATTATTCTTCACAACCACCTTGGGAGGAAGGTATGATTATGACCCCTGTTTTACAGATGAGGAAAGGGAGGCACTGAGAGGTTAACTGACTTTCCCGAGGTCACACAGTAAGTGGCAGAGTGGGGTTTGAGCCTTGGAAAATCGGCATCTAAGAGCTGTTCTGCTTCAGTTAATGTTATAATAACCACAGCTACCATTCAACTAGTGGCCCACACCTCTTACGTGCCTGGTGCTTTAATTCCTCAGGGCAGTGCTGTCACTTAGGAATTGATGTTCTCCGAATTTCTTATGTCATAGATGAGTAAATCTGGGCTTAGCAGGGGCCTGGGGTGAGGTGACTTCTCGCAAATGTTAGGTAGGTCTGTCTAAATCTGAAGCTTCCATCCGCCTCTGCCTGTTTGACCCACTGTGTGACTCTGGAGCTTCTAGAGCCTCCGTTTCCCTATGGCTTAAACCCTCTCCTCCTCCCGGCTTCCCTGCTCCAGCAAGCGTGACAGTGGACGTGTGCCTTGCACTCTGTGGGGGTGAGGGCCGCCGGGCAACTGCGGAGTCCCTCCTTTCCCCATCGACCCCCGCCCCCGCTGGGCGAGTTGGGGTGGAGGCGCGGGCGGGAAGATGCTGAGGGGGAAAGGTCGGTGTTGTGTCACGGAGAGGCCAGCAAGGCCGGGTAGAGAAGGCCCCGCTACGCTACGATTTCGGGAAGGGCCGAAGGGCCCAGAAGTCACGTGCTCCAGGCGGTAGTGCAGGAGCAGACGGTCCTCGGGGAAAAGAGAAGCGCCCCCGACTGGAGCAGGGGGCGGGGAGGGAGCGCGGGAGGAGGCAGGTTCTGGGCAGAAGGGATGGGGGGGCGGGGGAGGCAGAGAGCACGCGGACAAAGGAGGCGGCCGGCAGCCCAGCTGTTTTGAAAAATGCTTCCTGTTTCTTTAAAGGCGCTCGCGGCTCGGGCGGCCGGGGCTGGGGAGGCGGTGGCGGCGGGAGCTGCCTCCTCTCCGGGCGGCGGCGCTGACTGATCTCGCGAACTGGGCTTCTGTGTAAACTGAGGCTAAACAAACACAGATGGAGCGCAGCGGGCGTTCTCCAGAAATGCTGGCACGGCGGCAGCGACTTCAGATGACACTCTGAGCGCTCCGGGAACGGACAGCCCGGCGGCTTCGCGGAGCCGGCGGCGCAGCTGCCCCGGGCGAGGGGGAGAAAGGGAGAGAGGGAGGGAGGCGGGGAGGGAGGGCGCGGGAGCGGAGGGGGAGAGCCAGAGACTCGGCGGTGCTGAGCGCGGCTGCCGGGGCAGAGCGGCGCGCGGCGTGCAGAGCGGGCGAGGCGGGCGCGCGTCCCGGGCAGCCCCACGCCCCTGCCTCGCGCGCTGTCCGCGCCATGAAGCACATCCCGGTTCTCGAGGACGGGCCGTGGAAGACCGTGTGCGTGAAGGAGCTGAACGGCCTCAAGAAGCTCAAGCGGAAAGGCAAGGAGCCGGCGCGGCGCGCGAATGGCTATAAAACTTTCCGATTGGACTTGGAAGCGCCCGAGCCCGGCGCCGCCGCCACCAACGGGCTGCGGGACAGGACCCAACGGCTGCAGCCGGTCCCGGTCCCAGTGCCAGCCCCAGTGGCGCCGGCCGTTCCCCAAAGTGGGGGCGCGGAGACAGTCGGGGAGCGCGGGAGCTCCCGAGCGCCCGAAGTCTTGGATGCGCGGAAACGCGGCTTCGCCCTGGGCGCAATGGGGTCGGGACTCCCCACGCAGCCGGCGCCGCCGCCTCCGGCGCCCCAGGGCCAGGCACTCGCGGGCTCCGACGCACAGCCTTTCCGGGAGCCCAGCCTGCGTCCCCGCATCTTACTGTGCGCTCCGCCTGCGCGCCCCGCGCCCCCAGCGCCCCCTGAGCCAGCAGTGCGCCCCGCGCCCCCCACACGCCCCGGGGAAAGTTCCTACTCTTCAATTTCACACGTAATTTACAATAACCACCCGGATTCCTCCGCGTCGCCTAGGAAACGGCCAGGCGAAGCGACTGCTGCCTCCTCCGAGATCAAAGCCCTGCAGCAGACCCGGAGGCTCCTGGCGAACGCCAGGGAGCGGACGCGGGTGCACACCATCAGCGCAGCCTTCGAGGCGCTCAGGAAACAGGTACTCGCTCCCCACCGCATGCACTCACTGCGCCCGAGGGCGACTGCCGTAGTGGGTGTGTGAGTGGCCGGGGAACTGTATGGAGGATAGGGGTGTGTTTAGGGGGCAAGCTGTCGACTCCCGGTCCGACCCCGGGGCCCAGACAGGTTTGGCCAGTGACTTTACCACAGCGTGGGTACCGAATCTTAGTTTGCGAAGTGTGGGTAAGTGTTTGAGATCTCGGGCCCGGGCATGTCCCCTCCCCCCCGCCCCCCGCCGTGGCTAGCCCCGTCTGCGAGTCTGACTTCATCCCTCACATTTCACTTTTATGGCAGCGAGTATTTGTCTCGCAGAGAGTCTCGAGGGAGCGGTGGGGAGTGGAGAGGGCAATGTGGGAATCTATCTTGGGCAAGAGAGGGGCGGACGACCCTTCCCCTCCAGGCACTTGTCGTGGTTGGGGGTCTTGGAGCCCCTGTTGGTGGTAGCAAAGCCTGGAACTGCTGCAGTGGAGCAGTCCTGGGGTTGCGGGAGTATAAGGGTCTGGCAGTCCTAGGAAGCCTGTCACCTCTCTTTAGCGCCCAGCTCCCAGTGGGGATGCCTGTGCACTCAGGTTGATTCTAGATTCTGCACCCCTGGCCCTGCTGTCCTTAAGAACCTGGACTGCAAGCCTACGCCCCCTCCCCAGGGGTGGCCTCTAGAATTGGCTGGTGGGAGTCTTCTCAGGGGATCCCTTCCACCCCCACCCTTCATCCCGTGGTGAAGCTGGCAGCTCTGCTGAGGGGCCCAGAGGGGATTCCCTCTGGTGGATCTGCAGAGCTTAGTTCTGGGGTAAGTCTGGGACTTCTTGGTTTGGAGCTGATGGGGGCTTCCCTCACCAGACAGTGCCCCTGTCAGGGTGGTGGAAGAATACTGAACCCAAGAATTACCCATGGTGGGGAGGTGCAGCTTACAAGGTTGGCACTGCCCTGGGGTTCCAGACGTCTCATTTTCTTAGAGAGGGGAGATCTAGGAAGGAGGTGGTGAGTGCTCACCCCCACCCCACACAGAGCATGGGGAAGGGTTGCAGGTGGATGTGACTGGTTTGAGGAATGAGGTTTTTTTTTTTTGCATGCTTTGCAGCTGACTTGCTCTATTACTCCAGGAAAGTTTCTCAACCTTTCTGGGCTTTAGCTGACAAGAAAACATTTCAGAAACCATGGTCTTCTTTTTGGATCATACTCTCCTCTTCATCCTGGGGAGTGGGGTGGGGCAATGGTGCCTGTGTCTGTCCATGGGAAGGAAATTGAACTGTCGGGGCAAAGAGGCCTTATGGCTCTCCAGTCAACAGGTCTTGCTTGGGCTGGGGAGGGATGTTTGGTCAGTGAGGTGGGGAGAGGGTGGGGTGTCAGGTGGTGGTCACAGACCAGGCTGGGCCTCTGCCTGGTGCCACACTGGCTAAGACGCTGGGCAGTAGGCACAGTGGAGCAGTCAGTCTCACCCTGGGCCAGCAGCTTGTGCCTGAACTGGGTAGGGGTGGCAGCCTGTGGGGCATCCTGCACCCCACTCCCCAGGACAGAAGGATGACAGAAGGGCAGAGAGATGCCTGTCCACCTGCTCACCCTGCAACTAGGGAAGCGCCTCCCAGATTGGGGAGGCCACGTGCCCAGAGCCTCACAGCTGGTGAGTAACAGGGCAGGGCTGGCACCTAGGTCCTTTGACTGCCAATTCAGTGCCCTTTCTACCCTTCCAGCTGCCTCTTTCTGTTCCAAGTGAGAGAATATTCATCTGAGTGCTCTATTACATCTCATTTGTCCAGGGGCTTTTACTTCTTTTAACCATAAATTCCGTCTTATTTGATCTTAACAATATCCCTATCTGGATTGGATCAACTCATTTTATGGAATGGAAAATGAGGCCCAGAGAAGGAAGGAGACTTGTCCAAGTCACCTAATGGGTTGGGGAAGATGACAGCGGTTTCTGGAATGGCTGCCTAGCCAAATGTTTCCCCCAGTGCCATCGGTATCAGCATTGTGGGCTCTCCCCAACCCCGGCCCATGATGTTTGTTAATAATCGAGGCTGGTGTACACTTGGCAGACTCCCTGAGATTATTAATCCTGGTCTCCTTTCACTTCCACTCTTCCTGTGGGAAGTTCTGTATAAAAGGGACAAGTTCAGTGTGTCTAAGCAGAAGGTGAAACCCAAGCCCTCTCAGGGAGAGAGTGTGTATGCACACACAAACACATAGGTACACAAACCCGTGTGCACGCATGTGCTCATGACACGTGCCCAAGAGCACACACAAATGTGTGGTCATGGAAGTATGAATACATGGTTCCTCCTTGCCCCAACCATCTGCCCCTTCCCTAAAAAGGCTGCTAGGCCAGAGTGGATATCTGCCTTTTATCTGAGAAGGAAAGAAATACAGTGCATTTCTGGTCACAGAGCCAGGGGGCGAGGCCACACCCACCATGTCCCTACCATCTCCCCACCACCACTGCATCCGTCTAATAGAGTCCCACGCTCTGGGAAGGAGGAGGAGCTCCTTCCTCTTCTGGTCCTCAGTCTCCCCTGTAAAATGTACCCTTCCTTCTGCCCCAATTCAGACTGGCTGTAGCTCTGGATCTAGGGTCAGGCCTGCCTGTTTGAAATGGGCCCTTGGGAAGGGAGGAAAGGCATAAGGGTGGCTCTCCCAAAATGGGGCCATGGCCAATGTGGTGCTAAGATTGGTTCTGGGATCGTGGCCTGGTCTGGGGCTTCATTTTCCTGAGCAGCTTCCTGGTATGATGAAAGGAGCACTGGCCTGGGAGTCCAAAGGCCAGGCTTCGAGTCATGTCTCTGCTACATGCTTTCTGTGTGGCTGTGGACAACTCACTGTCCTTCTCTGGGCCTCAGTTGCTAAAGCTGTAAAATGGTAATATCGCTTACCTCATCCACAGCTACTTTTCAAAGAGCCAGTGAGGAAAGGAATGGGAGGTATGACAGCAATGAACATTTCTTAAGCTTCTCCAAGGTCCTCAGGGCTGTGTAAGGCTCTTGACAGATGTAGCAATAAGAACTCTTTAATTGTTTTAGTAACAATCACAGGAACTACCATTTATCAGACACTTTGTGCCAGGCACTGTGCTAAGCACGTTATGTGTATTGGTTCATTTAATAAATAGGTATTGTTATCACACCCCTCCATCCCTTGCCCTATTTCACAGATGGTGACACTGAGGTTCAGAGAGCTTACATAAGTTGGCTGAGCTGTCCTAGCCTTTTGCCACAGCCTGTGGCCTTGTGGATTTTGTGCTGCATGCCACTTTGGCGTGCTGTTCACCAGCCTCCAGTGTGGTGGTGCCTCCATGGCATCATACAGTCGCAGCCTGCATAGCTGTGTGTCGCTGTCATTGCACAGCCTGGATTGGAATCAGGGCTCTTGAGGCTTTTAACAGCTCTGTTCCTCAGCCTGTCTAATGCCCTGGAGCCATCCAAACTCAGCATGCGGAAACCAGACAGGCTCCTGTTTTGTCATGATCCACTGTCCTCTCAACCAAAAAGGAGCAGGGGAGGGCAGGCTGCGTGGCCGCCTGCGAGGTGCAGGTGGGGAGAGGCCCTCTGGCCTGGTGGGGGCTGTGCAGGGCAGATGGTCAGGCTGCAGCACATGCCACCAGCCCAGCTGCACCAGAGCCCTCCCTGCTGCCTCATGTGAAGGCCATGTGTGCACAGCTGGGCCTGGCCCCTGTGCAGGGCTGCTCCCTGCCAGCTGGGAGGGGTTGGAGGGAAAGGCTGGCCTTTCTGGGTGGGGCTGGAGTGGCAGGACCTTCTGTCTCACAAGCTGTGCCCCCCCTGGGGTATCTGGTGTATGTGTGGTTTTCCTCTCTCCCCTCAAAGCCCCTCAGCATTGTTGGAGGGATGGTAGCTTTGGAAGGTGATGAGGGGCTGTACCTCCCCTGCTGTCCCTAGAGTCCCCCAGGGGTCCTCACCAAGTGAACTCAGGGTGGCCCAGGAGGGGGCCTGGGGAGTATCCCCCCAGCTCAGCACCTCCCTCACTCTCAAACCCCACAGGTAAAAGGGAGATGTGGAAGGGGGCCAGGCAGCCTATGCACATCCCCTTGGGCAGTGGGGGACAGGCCAGCTTGCATTGAGCTGCATACAGGTATGTAAGGGTGGCAGAGACCTTTCTCCTGTTCCATAATGTCCTCAGTTACCAGGGTAGCTGCTTGCTGAGCCTCATTGCATCGGTCGAGGTGCCTTACCTGGGCATGCTGTTGCATATCTATAGTGCTACCTGCCCATGTTACAGATGAGGACACTTACAGAGAGGTTGCAAATGGCTCAAGGTCACAGAGTGACCAGGATCTGTACCCAAGCCTGTCTGGCCCTGGGGCTACAGCTCTTAACCACTAAGACCCAGGTTCTCAGGGGCTAGCCTCGTGGCTGTGTAGGAGGCTAGGATTTTAAAGGACCTATTGAAATAGATCTTGAGAAGGACCTTGAACATCTCTGGGTAGAGTGGCTTCACCCCAGAAATCTGGCACTCATTGACACGAGATGATTAGAGAATGCTTTCAGATGGAATCAAGCACTCAGCTGAGTGGACATAGTGCTGTCAGAGCTCTGTGGGCCCAGGAGTCTTGGTGGCCTTCCAGGAGGGCTGAAGGGTGGGCAGGAGTTGGCACAGAAGCAAGAGGGCGGAGGGCTTCGAGGCCTTTCCTGCATTCTCTGGCAGGTTCTAGGCTTTGTTTCTTTATGGTGCTTTCCCATGGTTGCCCACTGGGGTCCCACTCTGAGGTGGCAGGCATTCTGATGCCCATTTTATTGGTGGGTAAACTGAGGTTCTGTAAGGTTCTGGACCTACCTAAGGTCACATGGGTGGCCAGGGGTAGAGCCAGGCCCTCAGGCTGCTGGGTCAGTGCCCTTTCTGCTTTTACCTGCTTGCTGGAGCTGGGAGAGGGTCCAGCTGGGGATGAGTGGGATGGAATGTTTTGGGGGTATATGGGGGCCTTGTGCAAATGCCAAAACCTGCTCCTCTGAAGTTGAAAAATCCCTGTGGGATGAGCACGAGGTAGATCCTTTTCCTTTCCTGGAAGTTGAGCAGTCTGTTGGGACGGGGAGCCAGGTGGTTCTGCCTCCCCCTCTGGCCTGTGTCCTCTGATCAAGGTGAGCAGACAACTGCTGTGGGGTCCTCTCTGCAGGTGGTGGGGTGGGTGGGTGGGCTCTGGGCCTTGCTGTGGATGTTCAAAGAGGTAACTCATGGCATGATCAGTCCAGAACTTTCCATCACCAGCTCAGAAGGATGGGCTGTCTACCTCTTCACCTTAGGCTATTGATACTATTCCAAATTTCTAAGCAGAGCCCAGCTAACCCACAACTTCAAAATCCAGCTTATCTTTCACCAGCTGAGAGATCCAGAGAGTTCCTACATTCCTGGAGGTCCCATGCTTCTCTGTAATGTGAAAGTGATCATTTCTACCTCACTGGGCTGCTTAAAAGATGAATATAGACATTGCATTCGAAACACCCACCCCCTGCCTGGCCTTAGTAGATCACAGTAAACAGCAAGGCAGCCAGGTCTCAGTGGTCATAGAGGGCTGTGCTGCATAGACTCTGGCATGAGTTGCTCTATGTAGTCCCTGCAGCTGGGTGTGGCACACAGCATTGTCCCCACTCCCCAGATGGGGGTACTAAGCCTCAGAGAGGTGGAGGCACTCGCCCAAAGTCACACTGCTAGTAAGTGCCTGGAATTCGGACCAGCTCTTTCCGCCCTCCCTCAAAGCTGGTTGCTAGATTCTCGTTTTGCTAGGGTAGCCCAGGCCAGGGTGCCTCTGAGCTGGGCTGTGTGGGGCTGGGTGGCTGCATCCTAGGGTCTGGGTGCCAGGAGGGTCTGAGGAGCCACCCCCGGAGATGGGGAGGAGGAGGGGGAGCTACCTGAAAAGAGCCCTTGGTGTCCCATATATGGCCACCTCTTATAGTGGGAGCCAGGGGAGCCCAATGGCCATGTGCCTTCCTTGGGTGCCAGTCACACGAGCTTCTGGCTCCAACCAGCATGATCTGAGGCCCAGTAGTCACCTCTCTGTTTCCTCATGTGCAGATGGGAAAATAATCTTTATTTGGGGGAAAGGTTTTAAATAGGATAATACTACCTGTAAGTAGCTACAATAGTGCCAGATATATGAGAGCTTAATAGATGGTTTTCTTCTTGTTAGACCTGGAGCTTGACAGAAGCAATGAGACAAAGTGGCAAATCTGGAACAAAACTGGCCTCAAACCTGGCACAGGGCCCCTAGGTTGGCCTTGGCCTCATGTGTTGCTCTGTAGTCCTGCAGTGACCCTGGGTGGCAGCGTGCAGATCCCTCCCGTGATCCCTGCTCCCTGCTGGAAGCCCAGCTGTCAGGGGCCAGGGACTCAAAGAGCTGGGTGTTTACGGAAAGCCCCAGCAGGGCATCTGAGTGAAAACAGTGCTAGGGGCTGTGTCACAGATCTGTGCCCAGTCCCCAGAGCCTCCCCCCGGGCCAGCACTCCCTCCCGCAGCGAGGAGGAGGCAGAAGTGCTGGCTGGCTGGCTCCTGAGACCCCCTTCCCTGCCCCAGGACGGCCAGACCTTGTTTATTTGTTCAGGCTGATAAAGCAGGATTTTCTGGACTCTGGTTAGGAACCAGCACAGTGCATTGTTCTGCCAGCTTCTCTTGGACGGGTTTGGAGCTGTGGCCGGGGCTGGGAGTGGGGTGTGGAAATGTATGGGAGTTGGCTTTCTCTGTCTGGGTTTCCTAGTCTCTGGACCCCCGGGGGGTGGAGGGTGGGGCAGACGTGTGTCCTGGCTCCAGACCTCCTGCTTCTCACCCTTTCTGGATGCCCTTTGTGGGGACCTTCTGCAACACCAACTGTAATAATTTCATGGCCCTCTGTCAGGCCTTACCCTGCAATGCATACGTCATCTCGTTTAATCCTTACCTCCTTGTGGGGTCAGTCCTGTCACCAATATGACAAGGACACTGAGGCTCAGAAAGATTCTGTACCTTGCCCAGGGTCTTATAGGTAGGCAGAGCCAGATCCAGGAGTTGAAACCAGGTGACAAAAAGGTACCTGTGCTCAGGCTGTATGCCAAATACTAAATCTTCATCCTCAGAGAGAGGAAAGGTTTTTGAATCCAGTTCAGAACATTCTGGAGTAGATATGGAGCAGATTGTTCATTTGTTCACTCACTCCCTCAATCAACAGACCCTTTTGAGAGCCTGTTACGAGCAGGGCCTGTGCTGGGCTCTGCAGACCTGGCCTTCCACCTCCGCTCGCAGGGAGGTGACAGTGTGGGCAGTCAAGGACGGATGGGTGCCGCTGGAGCCCTGTTAAGGGCAGGGTCCCCTCTTGGCGTAGGGTGTGGCTGGGGAGGTCAGGAAGAGCTTTTAGACAATGTGAGGTTTAAAGTGAGATCAGAGTGGGCGATGTCCCCAATCTGAGGTGACTGCCTTGTTCATGCTTTATCCCCGGGGCCTGGAATAGAGATTTCCATCCTTGGCACTGTCGACATTTTGGGCCAGGTAATTCCTTGTTGTGAGAGGCAAGATCCTGCACGTTTCAGGGTGTTTAGCAGCATCCCTGGCTTCTCCCCTCAATGTCCCCCTCCCTTGTGATGATAACCAAGAATGTCTCCAGACATTGCCAACCATCCTTTGAGGGACAAAGTCGCTCCTGATTGAGAACCACTGGCCTAGAAGAGTGCCTGGCATATGAGGGTGCTCACTAAATACTTGTCGTGTGGATGTGCCGAGTGGTCCCCGTCTCTGTGGGGTACGGATTAATCAGTGATAGGGACACCGGGTATAGATCCTGAAGAGGCACAGGGAGAAGGGAACCAGGACCCTTGGTTGCTGGGTTTTGTAGCCATTTAGGCGGACAGCACATCATAGGGACAGTAGGATCTATTGGTTAGTGCCCATCAGACAGATTTCGTGGAGATATTTCCACATTACAACACAGGACTCTGTTCCATTGTGCCACAGTCTTCGTGGCTTTTTGCTCATGCAGCACAAATGTCGGTAGATGATGTTAAAAACTTAGAGGCTCCATCTCTTCACCCCACACAAATCCCTGTGCAATTAGTAAGCTTCTAGTTGGTGATGAATCATTGACAAACGGGTCAAGTTTGTTTGGGGCTGTAAGTATTTATTATGCAATTTTTGTCCGCCCAGCAGCACCCTTGGTCCAGAGGGCATACAGAAAAAGATAAAAAAAGAAAAAGGAAACCAACCGTGTTTGTGTCTTTCCAGCTGAGCACTGACACTTTCCTTCCTGTGTGTTCCCAGAGTCCCAGGTGCCTACCTCTG
Organism: Eulemur rufifrons; assembly: GCF_041146395.1. NCBI lineage: Eukaryota > Metazoa > Chordata > Mammalia > Primates > Lemuridae > Eulemur > Eulemur rufifrons. The sequence goes on along the minus strand of NC_091001.1, from coordinate 48,186,098 downwards.
TTAGGACGTTACGTCACTCTTGAGTGTAAGCTCGCTGAAGTCAGGAATCAAGTTCTTAATTGTTGGACCCCCCAAGTATCCAGCAAAACAAGTGTTGCTGAATGAATGAATGGAACATCAGAGCTAAAAAAAATGTCTGTTCTTTCAGAGAGACTCCTTTTCAGGGAGGGTGGAGGACAGAGTTCTGTCATGATGGAAATTCACTGTGCTTTGATTTGGATGGATTGAAGGAGCTGAGCCTCAGTTTCTTCCCCTGCAACATGGGAATTCGGATGTGTCCCAGAGCGGATGCACCGAGACGTACGTGTGTGTATGTGCGTGTGTGTGTGTGTGTGTGTGTGTGTAAATAGCAGGTCCTTGGAACAGATCATAAAATCAGGGTGGAGGGCCCAGGTGTACCTCAGACAGGCCGACCCCCCCCACACCTGCCAGGCCAAGGAGCGTGTGGGGGTTGCTTGCTCAGCACAGAGACCCCTGCAGACCATCCTGACACCTTCTTCCCCCCAGGTGCCATGCTACTCATATGGGCAGAAGCTGTCCAAACTGGCCATCCTGAGGATCGCCTGCAACTACATCCTGTCCCTGGCACGGCTGGCCGACCTCGACTACAGCGCCGACCACAGCAACCTCAGCTTCTCCGAGTGTGTGCAGCGCTGCACCCGCACCCTGCAGGCCGAGGGACGTGCCAAGAAGCGCAAGGTATGCGCCAGCTGCTTGGGCAACAGCCTCTGGGGACAGGGGAGGCGGGAACAGGAACTTGGGGTGCCCTGCTTGTGCCCAGGATTCTGAAGGGGCCAGAGAGATCAGCTCTTGGAGGTTTACTGGAGGTCCCCCCAGCTTCAGGACTCTTCACATCCCTGGGATTATGAGTGTGACCCCACTCCTGGTAATCAGGCTTCTGGGTGACCTTGGACAGTCACTCAGGGTCTCTAGGCCTGTGTTTTCTCATCACTTAAACGCAGAGGACTGTTAAGCTCTGAAGCCCTTTCTGGCCTTAGGTGCTCTGGTGCCGAATTCCCCGTGTGGTCCTCTCAGGATGAGATTCCCCTGAGCAGGGTGACTCCCAGGAGAGCCCTTTGGCAGGTTCCTGGAAGGTGACTTGGCCTGTGGGTTACCCGAGGCTGTGCATTAAGGCAGGTGATACTCATTCATTCATTCATTCTGGAGAGATTTATTGAGCCCCAACCATGTGCCAAGCAAGTTGGGTGGGGGTATAAAGATGACAAACTCATGGTCCTCCATGAGCTCCCCATGCAGCTCACAAGATGGTCAGAGAGACCCTCCTGTAGGTAGATAAGGGCAGGACAGTGTGGCTGTGCGAGGGGCAGTGGAAGGCCAGGCAGAGGGGGGACAGGTTAAGCCTTCTGCCCCAGGGAGTTTGAGTTTGAAAGGGCATCTTAGTGTAAGTGGTGTTTGAGCTAGGACTAGCAGGACAACCAGGAGGTCACTGGGCAGATGAAGAATGGAACAGCATCCGAGGCAGAGGGAACAGCTTATACAAAGCCCGCTGTGCTTGGGAAGTGTGTGCAGGAGGAAAGGTGTTGGGCACAGCTGTGGTCCCCAGATGGCCTGTGCTTCAGGCATTTACAGTCAGGGGCGAGCGCTGAGCAAGGCTCATTGCAGCCCTCTGAGTCTGTTTCCGTGTGGCTGAGGGAGCAAGACAGAGAGCGGGGCCTGGTCTGTGTCTGTGAGGAGAGACGCCGCGCGCCCTGGAGCAGGAGGGCTCCCCTGGCATTCAGGGAGCTTGGTGACTCTGTTGTCCTCCATCCATTCTTCCTTCCTGGCCTGCCCCTCCCCCTTACCCTGACATCCCTCCCCCAGACCCCCTCTCAGGCAGGCCCCTTGGTGGGTTCTCCGGGGGTTCCCAGAGGCCCCCCATGGACACCCAGGCCCATGCCAGGGAGGGCTGCGGCACCTCCTCACCGCCAGCCCTGCCGCTAATTGAACCTGCATTCCTGGGAGTGATTTACTGCGGACCAATTAGATGAAATCCTCATCAAGTGGGTGAGAGAGGAAGCGCCACCGGCTGCGCTGGGCGGCTTTCCTCTGGAAAGTGACCGGGTAAATGAAGGCGTGATTGATGGCTCCATGCAGCGCTGTGACAAAGGAGGTTCGTAAACTCTTGGTGAACTTCCCCTGGCATCCAGGCCTGTTGTTGGAGGTGTGGATGGGCAGGGTGGGCAGGCGCCCCAGTTGCCCGGCCCCCGCCCCTCCCCCTGCCTCCCCCTCTTCACCCTGGAAAGCGGGTGCGCAGCAGCCCCTCCCTCCACTGGCTCCTTGCTCAGAGCAGGGTCCTGGGCTGGGAAGAGGCTGTCCCCACCAGTGAGGAAGAGGAGCAAGTAGGGTGAAGAGCCCTGGCAGAGCGGAGTTTTCGGTTTCCCCCAAAGTCACCTCAAATCTAAGGCACCAACCTCCCCATTGTGCGGATTGGGAGGCTGAGGACACAGATTGTGGTCAAGCGCACCCAGCAGCCCTGGGCTCGAGTCCTGGCTCACTCCCGACCAGTTGTGTCGTCCTGGACCCATTTGTTACCCTCCTCCAGCCTGCTTTCTCATTGATAAACGGGGACAGTGGAAAACACTCACTCGTGGGCCACCTTGAAGATGCAATGGGTCTCTGCGTGAGAGCGAGGGGCACCCAGGGCATGTTTGTGGTGGCTCCCTCATGGCCTCCCCACCCTCAGGTAATGGGACCCGAAAACACTTGGATTTGAACTTGAGGTTCATCCTGTGGGGCCTACATAACCTAATGCCTTGGAGGGGCTGTGGGGGCCAAGGTGGGAGTTCCAGGGTGGAAATAGTCTCTTTCCACTCTCTCCCAGCCAGCCCAGGCCTGAGGGCACCTCCCGTCTCCTGCCGACACTCTGCCTGTCGTGGGTGTGAGGTCACCCCGCTGGGTGTCTTTGCCCTAATGACCTTCATGGCCTCACGGGCTCACATCATATCTATGGTGACGCATTTCCCGAATGAAGACACTCAGGGACCAGTGGGGACCAGGGTTCATGTTGGAGCCCCCCAGACCACTCCTTGCTTCGGTACTTTTATCTGGACAATCAAGATTTGGCCCTGCAGCTGTTGCAAGCATGGACTGTTGGTGTGTCCCAGGCCATCAGATTGCTTCTCGTCTCATAACCTCTGGTGTCCCTGGAGCCCTTGCACACTCAGGCACCCTCTTTTAGGCCCCTGTGACCCACGTTTTGGGCACCTGTGCATTTTCTGCCCGAGTCTTTAATTGCTAGTTGTCATCTTCCTTCTGTCTGTCTGTCAGTCTGTCTGTCCTAATCTGGGTATGGTACCCCACTCTTTCCCCACCCCCTTGGTTGGGATGTGTGGCATCACGCTGAGACCAGCCTGGCTGGCCTGAGCTAGCCTCTCTCAGCAGCTGTTCTGCTCTGGGGGTGGATTCACTGGGCCCTGAGACTGAGGGGCCTGGAGCCCCAGGGGAGAGGGTTTCCTGCCTCCTTTGGGCCCCTTGCCCTGACCTTTTGTTTGGAGGGTTGAGATGATTTGAATGAGGAGCACAGCTTTAGACGGGTCCTGGCTTCTGAGTTGTAATTGGAACCTCACTAGCTTATCTTCCTCCTTTTGTGGCCACCCAGCCTGGGCCTCCGAGGCTCCACCTCCACTTACTAAGATTCTGTTGGGGGAACCAACCCCCAGGACAATCAGACCAACAGATATTTTTTCCTCCTGTGTGGGACTGTTTCTGTGAAAAGGCTTAGCGGTAAATTGCACCTGGTTACAAGTTTGCGGGGAGAGACTGAGGACATGCTCGGGTGAGAGAGGACGTGCCACTGGCTGCTGCGGGGTGGCTTTCCTCTGGAAGTGACTGGGTACATGAAGGGCGTGATTGATGGCACCCAGCCGGGGTCCAGGGGAAGCCAGGAACTCACAGCAGGTGCAGGAAGAGCCCCTCCTTCCCGGCCTCCACCTTCAGCTGGTGTCCATCCCCTTATAGGATATGTGACCACTGCAGCGGTCCCCAAACAAGAGACAGGGCTCTTAAAGCTCTCATTGGTACATACACCCTCCCCCCCTTCCTTCTGTGGACAGCTGTTGACCACCGTCTATGTGCCAGACACAGTATAGGCAGTGTAGACACAAACTAATTTGCCACATACCACCTGGCGGCAATTGAACACTCTTTGGTCTAGAAGGCTTGGGAATCAGGAGTGGTCAGGGTGAGAAAAAGGAAAAGCAAAGAGAATTCTTGTTTCTAACATAAGCCTCCAGCAGTCAGCTGCCACCAAGATGCTGTGTTGGGGGCCTCGGTGGGCAGGAAAGCCAGGGAGGTCACCCAGAGCTCTGCTGGGGCATGAGGGGAGGGAAGAGGAGTGACAACTAGAACCTTCCATGCAGGGGTCTTCTCCGCCCTTTCTGGGTCTAGAGGTATGTTCGTGGGCGGATTGGCATGCAGTCTGTGCCACCACCCTGGGCTTGCCTGTTGGCCTCACCTTTGAGAAGGCCCTGACTGGACGCTTGGACCCAGTTTGGTTCTGAATGGCATCGTGAGTGTGTAGTTTCTTTGCAGGACCTGGCTTCAGTCCCTGTCACTCAGGGTTGCTGGGGTCCCTTGCTGTTCTTCCCTGGAAGATGAGACGACCACCCAGGCCTACTTGCTTCCCAGCCCCTTCCTACCAAAACTGAGCCATGCTGGAGTCCGTTGCCCCCTACACATGTCTGTGGTTGTGGAAGCCCATCTGGTTAATTAATTCCTGACCAGGTGTTTGTGGTGGGGGACAGCTTCATGGTCACCCTCCTAGCAACTCAGCTGCATGTTAACTGGAGTTTAAAGTCTTAGGCCCAGCAACTCTGATGATGGGCCTGCCAGGCCGGGCTACAGGAGGCTGGGGGGCAAAGGTTTGGGCCTGCAGACTCTGGGGACAGTGGGCAGATATCTGCTCTAGCAGCTGGAATGATGACAGTCATCACCCGAATGATTGATGGGTATTAGAGCCATCCCACATGAGGATTGCTCCCTCAGACTATGTCCACAGAAGGCTGGGTGACCCTCCTTCAGGACAGCTCCTTGGGAGGTTGAGCCCCAAGTGTCCTCAAATGTCCTCTGAGGTCACATGCATTTCTCATGAGCTGCCCTGTCCCTCCAGGGCTGCATTAAGAATGGGATTTAAAGTGCGCTGGGCTCACCCGCTAGGCATCCTCTGCCCATCTCAGCCCTTCCCAGTTCGGGGATTGGGGACCCCAGGCCAGTGAGCCCTCCCTTTCTGGGCCTCACAGGATGTGAACTTTGAGGGTTTGGAGCCCCATTTGGAAGCCCCAGTAGTACAGAGGGCCGTGTCAGAGGCCGCCCAGCAGAGAGGCAGGCGGGAGGGGTGGAAGGCTCTGGAGAGTTCAGTTCTGACTCGGCTGCAGCCGGAGATAATGCATGTTAAGCACCTGGCTCTGGGCCACGTTTCTGCAGCTCCTGTTTTTAAAGCAGCAACTCCTGGGAGCTTCTGAGGAGGAGGAGGAGGGAGACGAGGAAGAGCAGGAGGTGGCAGAACTGTTCTTCTGCACCTGGGCTGGGTGGGCCTCCCCAGACCTGCTGAATAGGAAAGGGCCAATTTTCTACAATCTAGGGCACCCCTGTCCAGCGATGTTAAGCCATTGAGCAGTACTAATAATAATAACAACAACAGCAGCAGCAGTTACTAAACTTGACAGAGTATTTTGAGTCTTGGTAACAAAGGCCTTGCCCTCAAGTTGCTCAAAGGCCGTGGGTTGGGGTGGGGAGAGAAGACGACCTTATGCGCTGACCGAAAGGCTGTACCAGAGGCCTGGACGGTGAGTGGGGGCCCCAGGGTGGCGTGCTGCAGCGGCCCTGCCATGGGAAGGCTGGGTCTGCATGGTGGCAAGGTTTACTCCTAGCCCCGGGGGTGATCCGGAGCCGGAGGCGGCATTTAGGCTGGGTGCCACCTGGTCAGAGCTGTGTCTTCCCTCTTTTCCCTGCTGCTTTCTGGAAGGGGAGGCAGGTCGAGGGTGGTCTGGCTCCTCTTCGGAAGAACATCCCGGGTGCAGACTTCTGTAGCTTCAGCTCCAGGGACAAGATGACCAGGGAAGAGGGGGTGGTGTGAGCCAAGGGTGTCAAAGGGGGCCCCTTACTGTCTGGATGGCTGAACCCAGGCCACCGACAGGACCCGTGAGTGCCTGCCCCTTCTGTGGAATATTCCCGGAGCCTGGGGTGTGGGGCAGAGTCTCGAGAGCCCTGGCCTGCCCGGATCTAGCCCCTCCTGTGGCCCCACCAACAGCCCCTGTCCTGGCTTTATCCCCACTGGGGCCTGAGTCTCCACTGTGAGGGGGCAGCTGTCGTAAGTGGTTTCTGAGGCCCTTGCCAGCCTCACCTCCGTCCGTCCTTCTGCCTCGATGACTGTCCCTGTGTTACCTCCTTCTGCCCATCATGGCATTTCACACAGATCTGAAAGTCGCTCCTGGAGGCTACTAGGGCCCAGTGCGGCGTGTGCAGAGGGTGTGGCTCGTGTGCCAGGGACTCTTGTCACCAGCCCTGAGGTGGGGCCCAGTGTTGTTCTCTCAGCCTGAGGGATTGCCCGAGGTCACCTAGCCAGTAAGGGAGGTGAGCCTGGCTCCTGCCGCTTCCCTGTCCTGCCTCCCACGTGGGGTGGGGTGGGGGAGGGGTGGTTCTCATTTCCAAATCCTCTGGACCAAGTTACAGAGTTAACTGCCATCTGCTTTCAGAGCCATGGAGTCCATCTATGCTGGGAAAAAAGGGGGGGTGGGAAACCACCATCAAATTCCCCTCCAGTCATAAAAATGGATGCAATTTATTTTTTCTGGCATTCCAATTACATAGACGTTTGTCGCCAGCTGTTTGTTCTAACACGGAGTGTTCTCTCAGCTGCCGTTTCTCTTCTCCCGTTTGACACCGTTAGGCCACAAGTCTGGCAGGGCCTGGGCTGGAGGGGTTGTCGGCCGGGGAACCCTACAGGTGAGCTGAGCCGGCTTTCACGAGGTTGCTTGGGTGGTCCCGAGGCAGGGTAGAGGCTGGGTGCTGCTTTCTCTCTCCTTTCACCCTCTCTCCACCCTCTCCTCCTCCTCCTCTGTCCTTTCTCAGACTACTCCCTCTCCCCAACGTGCACTCACAGATCCCCACCCTTCTCCCCAACATGCTGGGTACGAATGAAAAATCCGGGTCTCGGACATCGAGAGAAAGAACCCACCATCCGTGCTCAGAAAGTCTCAGACAAGTGAGCAGCCTCCGTGCTGCTCTGGGTGAGCACTCTTGGGAGTGCAGAGCACCCTCCTGGCGCACATCCTTGAGCCAGGACTCCCCTCCCGAAACTGCTGCAGAGTCTCAGTGGCCTAGGGATGCTGGAGAAGGGGTGTCTGTGTAGGGTGGGGTAACCCCAGAGAACACTGCAGTTCCTTTCAGTTCCCTGCGGTGCTGTCACTTAAGGGACATGGCACTACACTGGGGAGGCCTCAGCAAAACCGTGAGGTAGGCCGCGTGGAGAGTTTTGGGGCCAGAGACCCAGGTTTGAGTCTTGGCACTGTCACCTCTTGCTGTGTAACCTTGGACATGTTACCTGACGTCTCGAATCCCTGGTGCACCCATCTGTAGAGTGAGAGCACGCATACCCTCCTTGCAGAAAGGATTAAACAAGATCCCATGTGAGAAAGGGCTGGCGTTTGCTCAGTGAGTGCCAGAAAGGAAATCTCGTGAATTTACAGCTACAAGGTAATAACTTAATTGGAACCCCAGGAAGAAGCACCTCAGGAGAGGGCAGTGCCCAGGGTGGATGAACGACTGACCAGCTGCGACGCAGCTGAGGACCAACAGTTGTCTAGTGCCTCAGCCCGAACCCCTGTCCCGCATCTGGAAAGTGGGGCCACGCCAGAAATCCTCGGATTTCAGAGTGGGCGGATTCGTACCCAGAACGTGCCTAAGGTGTGATTGTACCATCACACCTATCAGCAGGCCATCACCAACAGTCACACCCGCATGTGCCAGGCACATCCCACACGTCATCTCTGCCCCTCACCACACAAACCCCTCCGCGCATAGCGGGAACGCGGAGGCCAAGAGAAGGGCAGTCACTTGCCCAGGGCCACGTGGCTAGGAAGTGGTGGAGCTCAGATTCGAACCTTCTGTCGGTTTGGTTCCAAACTCTGAGCTCTTTGACTCCTGAGGCCTGCCGGCTCCCTGAAGCTCGCACACTGCCCGCCACGGTGGCCCGCGCCTGGGAGGCCCCCAGCAAGTGCCCAGTGTGGTGCTGCGGTGCCTTGCCCGTGGCGACAGCTCTTATATAAGCAGCTGGGCTGCAGCTCGTGGAGACTCCATTTAGCTGCGGGGAGCCCAGAGCCTGCTGGTGGTGGCGGTGCTGGTGGTGGTGAGGGGTGGGGTGGGCTGGGGGGCGTCATCGGCTCTGAGCACCCCCAGCGCTGCGCCGTCAGCAAGGCCTGACACCGGGTTAAGTCGCCTGGCGGCCTCTGGCTGCAGCTGGGAGCGCGCCTGGTTCCCATTCGGGCGCTGTGGTTTTGATTAGCTGTTCTGCGAGGCGGGCCTGCTGGTGAGTCCATGGGAGCTCTGCTGGAACAGAGGGTCCCCCGCCCAACTGCTGCGGCCCCCCCTCCTGGCAGCCCCAGACTCCAGATGTTCCGAGCGCTCGCTGGGAAGGCCTGCTGGCGCCACGGAGGGCAGAGGGCAGGGAAAGCACGCGAGCTGGAAGCCCAAGCACTCAGTCACCGCAGGCCTTGGCAGCCCGCCCGGCCCGCTGCTGGCACATTCCCCAGCTCTCCCCTGGCCATCTGTTCCCAAAAAACCCTTTCAGAGCCTCATCATCACTCAGGATACAACAGCGCGAGCAGCTGGTTTGGAGGCAGCAGGGAAAACCGTGCAAAAGGTTCTTTGTGAGAGAGGAAACTCGCTTATGAATAACAGGGCTGGACGCCGTAAAAGTTGGCGGCTGGAATTCTTGTTTCTCAGGCGCCGCTGTTTTCTCTTGACTTTTTATCTCTGGTTTTCATTCCCCCCCACCCCGTTTTTGTTTAATGTTGTTTCTTCCTCTTCTCACACCAGTTGTGACTTTTCTTCCTCCCCCAAGGAGCCTGAAGTCCACCTCATTAGTTCTGGATGCTGCTGAACTTTCTTTTCTTTCTCAAAGGTGTTAACACTGGGGATGGTTAGAAGTGACTTTTCCTAAGACCTCGCTGGAGGGGACAGGCGAGCAAGAAGGTAGCTGGGAGGGCATATCAGTGTTGAGGCTCTAAACAGGCATCACTGCAGCGGTCATTCTGCCATCACCCTGAATGCACCCTGAGTGTGCAGACGCCAACAATGTCCACCCAGGGGCAGGGCCGGGGAGACCAGAGAGCATGCAGAGACCCCCAGCTCATCAGAGAGCAACGCAGAGATGCTGTGGGAGGACAGTCGCATTCATAAATACCCCAGCGCCTGGGCCCTGCAGCTGATTGCAGCATGACATGAAGCCTTTTTTAAGCACTGCCTGCCGCCGCCGCCAAAGGCTTCTGGGAGATGTCAGCCTGGAATCTGGGCACCTCTTGGGAGCAGTCACCGGATGGCCTGTCCAGGGGCCGCGTGGGGTCCTGGGGCAGGGCTGGCAGCTGGGAGTCCAGCCCTGGGAAGGAAAGGAGAGAAGGGCAAGGCCTGGCTGCCTTCCTCACGCCCCTCTGGACCCCGAGGGAGGAGCTGAGTCAGGCCTGGGGCTGTCGGGTGTCAGGCGGTGGTGATGTGATGGGGGGACACAGGGGAAGGGGACCGAGGGCTTTCTTTTTCCTTTCTCAATTCCCTTCACCCGTTTTCCCATCAGACCCAGAAGCCCTGGCAGCCCCTCACCCCAGCAGTGGAAAAAGCCCATCATTGCCACTGCTGTGGGTGGCCGGCCTTTCACAAGCCTCAGATTTGGGGCTTTGGAGGGTGTTTTGCATTTCATCTGCACTTTATTCAGCCCCTTGCACCTCATTCCTCTTGCTCTCCCCTCTGCTTTCCTCCCAGTCCCAGCTGGAGAGATGGCAGCTCTGGCGGGACCAAATATTTATGTTTATCGCAATTTCGGGGCCATTAATCTCTCTATCTGAAGGGCTCAGTATGGGCCCACGGGAGCCTCCCTCCGACCACGGCCTCTGTGGGCAGGTGTCTCGTCTGGACTTTGGAGCTGGTCTCAGCTCTGCCCTTAGGGGCTGGGGGGGGGGGCTGGGTGCTCAAGTGTCTTAGTCTCGAAGAGCCTGCTCAGCTATCTCCTGCGTCTGTTCAGCCGTCAGTGGCATAAAGGATGTGAAATCACTCTGCGAACTCTGCTCTCCCTCTCATGTCTCCTGCTTGAGAAGTTGGTCTTCACGAGGCCACAGGGCAGGAGGAGCTCCCGGGGAAAGAGGAGTGGCCACTGGGGATGGTGTGGAGTCAATCTAGTGACCAGAAATTGCTTTTGAGCCCTGAGGTTTCCAGAGAACGAGGGGAGGGGAGGACTGGGCTGCCCTGCCCACTGCACAGCCTTGAGCTCCGCACCTGGCGCAGTGGAAGGCATAGGACAGAGGGTGTCAGCGGGCCCTGGCTCCCCACCTGTCCTCGAGCAGGTCGTCCCATTTCTGCCCACCCCAGAAGACCAGAGACCTGTGCCCTCCTAGCAGTCCCAGGATGAATATTTCTAGAGGGCAAGGTTGGGAGCCATTTCCTCCTGTAAGACCTTCCTGCCTTCTGCCCAGAATTCACAGCCACCTGGGCTTGTCACACTACCCAGCTGCCCAGGCCCATCAGTCCCACCAGAGCCCCTCCTGGCAGCTCTGCCGAAAGGCAGTCAGACAGCCTCACTCCATCCCCTGCTCAGGACCCCTCGGGAGCTCCCCACAGGTCAAGAGATGAGGTCAGACTCAACAGGACACCTGATGGCCACCCCCCAAGTGACCTGGCCTGAGCCGGTCACTCCCCATGTCCCAGTTTACACCCCAGCAGTACAGAACTCCTTGCCCAAAAGGGCTATTTTTGGCCTCTGTGCTCATGCCGTCCCTTCTGCCTGGAATGCCCTTCTCCCCTGTCTGTTTGGCTAACTCCCGCTCATTCTGGAAGGCTCTGCTCCTGCTGGAAGGCCTCCCTGACCCCTACCTACCCCAGCTTCCTCCTCAGGGGCCCTTAGTACAGCCACCACCCTGCCTGTACCACAGGGACACATATGGTCTAATTCAGGAGAGCATCGTGATATACTAAAATAATGATATAAAATGTTATAGGATGTGAGACTCTATTATGTGATATATTAGATTTCATTTCATGTCCTTACATTGCGTTATATTTTTAGGCAGTATGTTATGTGATGTGACATTCCATTCATTACGCTATGCTACACGATGTTGGTTCAGTGCCTGTGTCTCTAGCTAGACTGTGAGCCCCTTCAACTTTGTGTCCCATCTCCTGGCACGTAGTAGGTCCCAAAATAATGACACACCATTCCTTCCACTAAAATGCACACAGCTAGGGTGAATATTCCTGTGCTGAAGGCAAGGCCTCTGGGAGGGGTTAACTGGGGGCTTTAGGACACAGCCAGGGACATGCCCCTGGGCCTCCCCCCGCCCAGCACTGTCAGGCTAGCACCCTTGTTCTCTTGAATCAGCAAGGAAAGCTTTGAGTTTCAAATAACGGAAACCCCTCAAGCAGCAGCTTGAACTGACAGGGGCTCGAGTTTCTCATAGTTCAGAAATCTGAAAAGTGGCCGCCGCTGCCTGGCTCCGACTCCAGGCTTCTTTTGGTCTTCGCCTTGTGGCACACAGTGGCTGCCACGGCACCAAGCCCTTCACCCTCAAGCTACATCTGGAGTCAGGACAGGGGCCATGCTGGGAAGACTGTTTGTTCTCACCAGGGCAGTCAGCTCTGCCCACCCCACTCCTGCCTTCCCTGAAAGAAGGGTGCTCGCCTTGAACCTGAGAAAAACATCAAGGTCTGTCAGCTGAGAGGTCAGCAGAGTAAATAGCTGTGTGGCTCACACCGGGGCGGGGGGGGGGGGGGGGGGGGGCGGGGGATTGACCCTGATTTGTGACAAGGTGGTTTTCTTTCCAGTTAGGCTAACCAGTGTCATAACCTTAACCACAGTGTCAGAACCCCACTTCCCTGAGCTCACCGGCATGCACCACAGCCCTGCAAAGTGGGTGCTGCTAGCCCCATTTTCAGTTGATGGTACTAAGGTTTACAGACCCTAGGTCACCAGGCCAGGCCACGTGACCTCTTACCTGAGCACCACACTGTACAGTTTGCAGAGCCGTCTCATGCCCATTGTTTTCTTGAATCCTACACCAACCTCCCGGGGTCCACGTTATTAACCACTGGAGCGAGATGAGGTGAAGCCGCCCAGGGTCACATAGCAGGGTAGGGCCTAGTTTGTCTCATCACACCCGCTGCGGCCAGTGCCTCCAAACCCAGGCCACCACCATCCCCTGTCCTCTGCTCTCCCTGTCTCCTTCTCTGCAGGGTGTGACTGCAGGGGCAGTCTGGCGGCATGGAGCCTGGGGCCTGGGGCTGGAGACACAGATCTGAGTCTCAGCCCGGCTCCTCGTGAGCTCTGTAATGTCAGACACTTGGCCCCAAACAAGCTTCACTTTCCTTATAAACTCTGGGGAAAAAACGTGGATAAAACTCTGTGGGTGAGGAGCATTCAAGGAAACGATGGCTGTGAAAGGGTTTTGGCAGCTGGAGGCACTGCTCGGTCAGGGAGCGTTGCTGGAGGATGCTGCTGGTCCCTCAGGGAGGTGGGCACAGGGACCCCCGGCACCCTCTCCTCTCCTAGGGACTCAGAGAGCAGATGCCAGGCTGGGCTTCCCACTGAGGACTCGACTGCATGGCCAGGCAGAGCGTGCCAGGTCTGCCCCTCTGCCGCCTACTGTGTGTGCATGTGTGTGTGCGTGAGCCTGCGTGTGCACAGGTGTGCTGGCGCCTCCACGGGCACCATCTGTCAGGATCAGGTGGCGGGCCTCCTGCGTGGTGGGCCAGCTTCCCTCCTGCACACTGGAAGGCTGGTGGGCTTCAAGGGCTTCAAAACTGCCCCCCGGGGGGTCAGGAGCCCTTGGAGGTGGCCCCTCCGTGGCAGGGCAGGACAGAGCCGGGCAGCCGCAGGGAGCGAGCTGCCCAGAGCCAACCTGAATCTGAAGAGCTGCAGCAAAGCATTGCTGAGAGTCGCCTCTCCACAGCAGCCACGCTGCCCGCCTCGCTGCCCTGTCACCACACACACACACACACACACACACATGCAGTATTTTTGGGTACATGAATAGAAAAAGATGAAGAAAACATGAAGGGCCTCGGACATTTATTTAAGAATAAATAGTTCTGAGGGTTTACTCTGTGTCAGGCACTGTTCTGGGTGCTGGGGTCACTTTGGAACTTTGGAGAACAAAACAGACAAAGGCTCCACCCTTTGGAATTCATAGCTAAACGACACAAAGCCATGCATAAAAATTCAGAGGAGGATCCTCTGGGACGCTTCTTCGGAGCCCACTACACTTAGTGTGTGCACGGTGCTTGCACGCGCGACGCTCAGGTGTCCCCGATCAGAACTGCTGACCAGAAACCACCTGTGGAGGCCGGCGGGGCTGGGGGCCGGGTCCTGGGGCAGGTGCAGGGAGGGCTCCAAGAGTCACAGCCAGCAAAACACAGTCGAGAGCAAAGCCACAGGCACAGAAGAGCCAAGAGGCTGGGGCCACTTAGTGTCAGGACCGAGGACCCCCCCAAGCCTCAGGGCCCCGGGAGTTGTGTGTAGACCGATGTTCATGGGCTTGACCTTGAGTTGTCAAGAGGAAGCTAAAGTACATCCAGTAACGTCTCACTGAGAATGCAGGGAAGTGCATCAATTATTGGGAAAGCGCCTGTCCAAGCCATTTTGGCACAGAAAACACGAGGCTTCCTTTCTCTAGGGAAGCTCGCTTCTGTGGAAGGGCTTGTTCTCCTAGGCCGGTAGCACTGGGAGGGCTGGGCTTCTTGTCTGAGTTGTTTACTGCAGGGTCCTCAGAGGCTCTGGTGGAGGCTGGCACGGTGTAAACACTCAGGGAACATTTGCTGGGTGCGTGGAGGAATGGAAGCACGAGGGAACGAGGTGTTTGCGTCGTCTTCCACGAATATCTGATGGGAGGAAGCTCCTCTGTGCCGTGTGAGGGAGGCCCTGGCGATCCGAAGTGCAGACGCAGTTCCTGCCTCCAGTTGCCGATGGGGAAATGGGGGGTCTGGGGACACACAGCACACGCGTGTGTGCTCTGACATGTGGCACTCGGTGCTTGACGCTGTAGTTGTCTTTTTTAATCTTCCTGACAAGCTCATGCAGTAGATACTGTTATTTCCATTTTATAGGTAAAGAAACTGAGGCCCAGAAAGGTTAAGCTCAAGGTCACCCAGCTGGTAGACTGGGGAAGTCAGTATTCAAACGGAGGCAATCTGATGCCATAACAGGCACATTTAACCACCATGCCATGTTGCCTGCTGGTGGGTGTGCGTGTGCACACACGTGTGTGGGTATGTGTGTGTGCTGGTGAGTAAAGAGCCACCTGATCAGAGATGTCCCTACTCCCACCTGGATCCCAAGGTGGCTCCAGAATCTAGCCAGGGGAGTGGCTTAGGAACAGTGGAAGAGGCTAGGGGAGGTGTTTTCTCATTTTAGAACTGCATCTGCATGGAATGCACACTATTTTTGCTGGAATCATTGGATTCTTTGGGCTGCTCAAGGGCTGGTGGCCTCTCCCAGCCACCCTATTGGTGCCCCCACTGGTTCTGAAATAGCCACGCTAGGCTTCCTCCTGAGAGTCTCCCAGAGACACAGGGTGGTCTTTGCAAGGGCTCACTGCTAGCACTTTGGCATGACTTGGCTTGTCTGGTTGGAGCCTGTCACCCCCTGCTGTCACTTTGCAGTAAGGACCGGGGAGGGGAGGCACTGAGTGATGACAGTAGTTCCCAGCCCGGAGGAGGCAGGCCTGACAGGGTCCCTCCACACTGGGGTTGGGGCGGTGGGGCTGTCTGTGTGAGGGTCATGAGTCAGGCCCACTGGGCAGGTCTGCCCAGCTGGGCCACCTGTCTCCCCAGCTGTCTGCCCCCTCCGGCCTGGGCGCCTCCTCTGGCTGTGGGGAAGGCCTTGGAGCTTTGAGCTGCTGGGGTCTGGAGGAACAGCGTGTCGTGGGGTGGTGGGACAGCGTCACAGGACGGAAGCAGATGGGAAGCCATGGCAGCCGCCTGCAGGCCTCGCTCGGGCCAGCTCCGGAGGGTGGGTGGGGGGTGGGGGCCAGAACGACAGATAGACTGATGGACGTGGAGAGACAAACAAAGAAGAGGCCAAGAAGGAGTTGGCACAGAATTGCACAGGCAGAGCCGGAGGAGAGAAACAGCTCGGCAGCCAGGGAGAGTGGCCTGCAGCCCAAGAAGGCGTCAGCACGGGGTGGCTGTCCCCTGCAGGCCCAGTGGGCCTTGTGAGCTCTGGCCCTGGCTCTGGGGGTGCCAGGCCTCTCACTGCCAGCCACCTTCCTTTCAGCTCCAAGAGTTGAAGGCCAAGATTTTCTTAGAACCAAGGAGGTGGCAGCTGGGTGGATGGCTTGCGGACCTGCCGCTTCTGTCTGCTGCTGAAGAACCCGAGGTCTCTAGGGGTCCCGGGGTCTGCCTTGCTCTGCCGCATCCTAGCAACGTGGCCTAGGGCAAGTGAGGCAGCCACTCAGGCCTCATTTCCTCATCTGCAAAATGGAAGCCGCGACAGGCACCTCCCAGGGACTGCGCAGGACAGTGCATGGAAAGGACCATCGCGAGGTGCTGGGCACATGGTTGCCCTCAGTAAATGGTGGCACTGACCGCTGATGCCCTCTCTTCTGTTCCCAGGCCCTAGGAGGACAGGGGTGCTCGTGGAGGAGGCCTGTGGGGCAGGCAAGGGGCCATGATAGTGACACTGACAATAATTCATGGCACAAAGGGATGTAGGGAGAGTTGGGTGAAGTGCTTCAGGAGTTCAGAGGACATTGCGGCACTCATTTGCCGCAGCTTGTGGTGGGGTGGGGCTGGTGGGATAATCAGTTGGACTTGAGCAGACCCTCATTATCCTGGACTGGGGAGGTGGCAGGAACACAACTGACAGCGCTGTGCCCTCCTGGAGCTTCCATTCTGGTAGTGGGACAAGCTCCAAGCGGGTTCTGCCACAGTGCAGGTCCACGGGGGCTGCTCAGCCAATGCTTGCCTAGGGCGTCTGGGACCCAGCTCTGCCTCTGGCATCTTAGCACAGGCTGGGCCCCCCAGGCTACCTGTTCTCATCCTGCACGTCATCTGATGTGGCAGGGCTGTCATGCACGTCATTGGCTGACTCTGGGATTTGAACACATCCACTGGCTTCAGTGAATGAGGGATTTGACCACTGGCACCACCTGTGCTCCTGGCCTACGGGGCAGCTGTCACTGGCTGGGAGCCCAAGGCAATGCCCTCCTCTCCGGTGAGCAACCTTGACGAACACAGAAAGGACTGGGCAGAGGCAACAGCGGTTCCCAGCTTTTCCCCAGGGCCAGACTGCAAGCTGCACCAGGGCAGGGCCTCGGACCCCAGTGCCCAGCACAGAGCTGGCACCTAGTAGGAACTAATAAATCATTACTGAATAAATGAATTTCTCTCCCACTTTATGGGTCCCAGGAAGACTCTCCTGGCTCACTGAAGGCTCTGGCCGTAACTTTCAAACTCTTAGACGCCCGGGACCTCTGAGGGCCCTCCCAGCCCGGACACAGCGTGATGGTTGATTCACGCCATGCTCCCACGCCTGGTGAGTAGCAGCCAACTCCAACTGCTCATAAATTTCCTGCCTGTCACCCATGGCGCCCAGGCCAGGCAGGCGGAGGCGCTGGGGCTGGACTGGTCCATACCTGCTTCCAGTTCCCTGGGAAGTTTGGAGGCCAGAAGCCCAGGCCTGTGCCCAGAATAACCCCTGCAAAGCCTGGCCCTCGGAGAAGATGTGAAAACACATCTGTCAAATGCCAGGATGTACGGGCTTGAATGTTAAAGAAAACATAAACACCAGCTTAGGATGTTTGTACAACGTAATTCCACTTTCATAAAATGTTGTATATGTACAGCTGTGCACAGGAATGGCAAACAGAACGGCAGTCACCCAAGTGTGACCAGTGGTTTTCTCTTGGTGGGGAGATGGGGGTGATTGAAATTGTTTTCTTCTGTTCACCCTTCTGTATTTTCTAATTTTTTCATAATTAACTTATTATGTAATTAAAATTTTAACAGCTTTATTAAAATATAGTTCACCCATCAAAAGCATATAACTCCATGGTTTTTACTATGTTTAGTATATTCACAGATAAGCGCAACCATCCCCGTAGTCAATTTTAGAACATTTTCATTACCCTGAAAGGAAACCCATAGCTTTAGCTGACGTCCAATCCCCAGCCCCAGGCGATACTAATCTTTCTGTCTCTGTAGATTTCGCTGTTCGGGACATGTCGTGTGAATGGAATTGTGTAATATGTGGCTTGTTGTCGCTGGGCTGCTTGTCGGTTAGCCTGATGTTTACAATGCTCTTCCACAGTGTCAGATGTATCAGTGTTTCATTCCTTCTTATGGCCAAGTACTGTTCCATTGTGTGTATATGCCACACTGTGTTTATCCATTTGTCAGTTGGTAGACACTATCTCTATAATTTTCAAAATTGTGTTTACTTTTTAAAAAGAATTGGTTGAAAGCAAATTGGTCAAGATGGTGGTTGGTTCAAAGTGACTATTTCTGGTTATTTGTTTTGAGACTTTCCAGCCGGTGATGCCACGTTACGTATCAAACACTAGTTAACGAAATAGCGAAACCGAGGACCCCACTGCCCTGAAAAAAGAACTCAAGCCAGCGCCTTCAGGGCCTTCCCTGTGTGCCAGGCCCTGCTGCGGTGGTGGCTTGATTGTCTCATTGATTCTTTGCAGCTGACCTAGAAGGTGGATGATACAACTGTGCTCATTTTAAAGATGAGGCAACTGAGGTTTGGAGAGGTTAACCGGCCTGCTCAGGGCCCCACACCTGGCTTTGGGGCCAAGATGAACCCCAGTATGAGTCAAGAGCAGGATTCAGAGCCAAACATGCAGCCCCCTTTCTAGCCCACATATCGGTGTACTTAAAAGTGAAAGGCAAAATAATGCTTAATGGTTTGGGGAAAATATTTCTCCATGCCCTCTCTGCTTTTCTTTCATACTTTAGTTTTAAAATAACATTTGAAATCTGACTGCTCTTTTTAGGACAGACCAATTAAAAAAAACTGTCAGGATTTCAATCCTGTTGGATGTTCTTTTTTTTCTACGTGTAAGAGGCTGTATCCAAATTGATTAAATACATTAAAAATGATTATACATTAAAAATGTATAATTTGAAAATAGTGGAAAGTGGTTAAGTAGGTAAAGTGGGCATCATAGACAATAAATTTAAAAAGTAAAATAACTTAGAAGGCAGATAAAATCATCTTTTCGATTCCCCCAAAGTGGTAAAATTACCTTGCCGTATACAGAAGTGATCACGACAGGAAAAGATTGCACTTAAAGCCAGAGATAAGCTTAGTATGCAGAGGAGGTATAGTTAGAAGTAAAAACAAACTGGAAATGAACAAAAGCAAAAAAGATGCAAAATTGTTCCAGGGTTCATAACAACTACCAAAAATTCCCCTAAAGTGTAGATAGACACATTTTATAAAAATGTTCCAATGTTACATTTGAAATAGGAAAAATATTCCATGGTATATAAAAGCTATGTGACATAAAATGCCTGTGACTGGGGGTAGTCATCCACTGGGAGCAGCAGGTGTTTATTGAGATGCTACTGTGGGCCAGGCACTGTTCTAGGTGCCGGGGCCACAGCAGACTGTGTCCCTGCCCTTGTGGAGCTGGCATTCCGACCACAGCAAGTGAACAGATGAAAAGATGACTTCTGATTGTGACAGACTCAACCACTTTGCCACACTGACCCAATCGTCTCAATTTGACTCAGCAGGTGGGACCAGCTGAAAGGGACCAACCAGGTCTCATCTAGTCCTTCTCAAAGTTTATTTTAGCAGCAGACCCTGTTGTTTAAAGGACATCTTCTGTGGCAGAGGGGGCTCTGAGGACAGCGAGCCAGGGAGTAGGCTGTGCCCAGAGCCGAGGCCCGCAGCAGACACACACAAAACCCACAGAAGGCCAGAGCTGCAGGGTGCAATCCTCCTGCACTGCGCTCCTCACACAGGACGGACACAGGAGGTTGCCAGGTGTCACGGGAGAGGGGCTCTGTGGTGTGGTGTCACACCGGGGAGCACTTGCTCTTCCCTGTGTTTGCAATCGTGCACCCCCACACTCCCCAACCCAGTCCCATGTGAAGGGGTGTCGTCCGCCCTCCACCACAGCTGATTGGTCTAGGGGAAGAAGTCTGGCCTGGGCGGGCCCAGTCGGCTTCCTCCACTGGGCCCTCAGGCTGCCGTGCTGGGAGCCCGGCCAGTGGCGGTCAGGCGGGAAAGAAGCAGCTACCTGCTGGTGGCCAAGTGCTGGCACCTCGAGGGTACGGCTGTGGGCCCTGCTGAGCCCTTTTCTGCCTCCCCTGAGACCTTCTCCCTGACCTCGGTGAAATGCTCTTTTGTAGCCTTAAATAAGCTTCCCTTCACTGGAGGGTGGAAGTGAATTTCTGCTCCTCCCAATGCAATCGCAATTACATGGTCAAATCCGTTGGAAAAATTGGGTAAATAAAGCCACAGGGATTTTTTTCACTTCAGGACTTTTCAGAGCCTTTACTATGCTAATATACATAGTGACTTTCCAAGATGAAGCCAAGGTCTGTGGTGTTCGCCAGACTCATGGGACACCTCACCTGGCTGGTGCTCAGCAGAACACCCTTTGGGGAATGCTAATCTGCTTACGCCCCCCTCACTGTACACGTGAGGGAATTAAAGCACAGAGAGGGAGAATGAGTTACCCAAGGTCACACAGCTGCTTAATTGCAGAGAAGGTCCTGGCACCTAAGGCCTCCCAGTGTTCTCCCTGCCACATTCCGATGGGCATACGACTTCCTTGCACGGAGGATGTGTGTGCTGGGATTCCTGGGCCGAGGTGGGTGGTAGGAATGCAGGTCCAGTGTAGACACCAGGAGTAGGGTGGGGTCGAGAATTGGAGGTCAGGCCTCAGTGAGAGAAACCCCTGTCTCCCTTAATGTTGGGTGGTGGCGGTGGCTTCAGCAGGGTCTGAGAACCAACAGAGGGCTTGGGGCTGGGCCCAGCTGCCCCAGCCATCTCTACGGCGTGGCCAGTAGCACAGCTCCAGCCACCCCAGCCTTCCACTGCTTCTCCAGACCTCAGGCAGGCTGCACAAGAAAGGCACTCGGGGCCCAGGCTGTGGCAGGGCCCGCCCAGGCGGCCAGCGCCAGGGTGACGCGGGCTGTAAATCACCGCGTGGACCACAGACCCAGTGCCATCCCCATGGGTTTCCTTTCCGCTTCTTAATCCTCCTCCTCAGACTCGGTAACAAAAAGCAGATTCCTGCTGGGGCCAGCCGTGCACAGTGGGCTGGGAGAATGTGAGCCTGGGGTTCACCACATCAAGATGCTCCCGCCTTCACTTTTCCTTTTTTCCCTTCTCAGCCACTATTAGCCGGAGAGCCCTCCCTCCCCCTGGCCCGGCTCCCTCGCCCTCCTCAGACCCCACTTCCAGCCTCGCCCCAGCCTTGCATCTTGGCTGGCTGCCCCAGGCCTGCGTGGCTCACCGGGGCCTGTGGTTAGCAGCCCTCCAGCGTCGTGGTTTGGCTCCCTCCCGGCTCCCCGAGCCTCCGTCTCAGCAAGAACAGCCTCTGTGTGGTGGAACACACGCTGCTGATCTGGATTCAAATCCTGGGGCTGGCGACCTCTAGCACGTCCTTCTCTGAGCCCAGCGTGGCTCACCCTTGCCTTGGGGTGTGAGAGCGCTCCCTGGCATGTCGCAGGCGCCTGGCACATGCTTTGCTTTGAGAATAACTGCTTAGCTGTCGGTTCAGGGTTGGTGCACGAATCGAAAGAGAAGTAGTTGGAGCTGCTGCACCAGGTTAAGGGACTGTGGTTATTCTTTTTCATCTTCTGGGTGGACCTAGAGCCCTCACACAATCTCCCCACTGGCTGTGACCCCCCCAGAGGCCTAAAGCAGCCCTCATCTCCTGTCCAGTCCGTTTTCTCAACAGCAACATCAAGTTCCACTGCTGGAGTGAAGATTCTGCAGGTCAGGGCTGCGAGGAACTTAAAAAAGGTCTAACCTAGCAGTGTCCACGCTGTGCTCCTTAGCACCACAGAGTCTCAGAGATGTCCCGAGCTCTTTGTTGGAGGGAATGCAGTAGGACTCTGGGTCTCCCTCTCTGGGTGTCCCCCCACCCCACTACTCCAAATAGAACATGTTTATCTGTTTTCTGTTAGGGTTCCACAGACTTTGTTCTACTGCTTAAAAGAAAGCTTGAAAATCATTGATCTGCTCTGGCTGTGCCATTTTACAGATGAGGAAGCTGAGGCCCAGAGAAGTTAAGTGACTTGTCTCAGGTCACCTAGCCTGCAGGTGAATGTGCTGCAACTAAAGTTGGCTTGTGACTCCTGGTGCAGTGCTCTTGTCTGAACGGCGTAGCGGCCAAGGAGCCACAGACGGCCATTCCAGGGGGTGCTGAGCAGCCTGCAGAGGAGCCCTGCACCCCAGGGTGGGGATAGGCCTGACTCTGAGATCCCTCAGAGGTGTGACCCTGGGACTGTGGTGTCAGTACCAGGTGTCCCTGAGCTTTCGGAGGCCCTGCCCATCCCCTCAAACCATCAAAAACATCAGGGGCTCTGAAATGCCGAGGTGGGGAGAAAGGGGGCAGTGTGGGCTGTGCAGGCAGCCAGTCCTGGGTTCGAATCCTGGCCCTGCCACTTACTGAACCCCTGAAGGTAAAGTGCCCTGCTTGGGCCATATGAGCCCCTCCAGGGCCGCTGCGGGGACTGAGTGAGAGGCTGTGCTGTGGTGTCAGCACCTGGTACTGGTTGGCCTTCCGGAAACAGGAATCAGGATGAATAGGGGCTGCTTCTAACGGCTAGTCATTTCTTTCAGGAGTGACTGCGCATGGGCTAGACCGAGGACGCTGCTGTGGGCCCTTTCCAGCGCGGCCTGAGGAGAAGGTGAGCTTGCCAAGTCCAGCCTGGTCGTCTTCTCCAAGATGCCACCAGATGCTCAGCCCACCGCCTCTCAGGGTCAGACAGGAGCGCGCCTGCCTCCCTCCGGCCCTAGGCCCTCACCCCGCCACTCCGAGGTTACTTCGCACTTTGCCCTCTGCCTGGGGGTGGGGGAGCTCAGCCTCCCCCTTGCTCAGGGCCTGAGGCCCACCATCCGGCTGCAGAAATCCATTGCCAAAGATTCAACAGAGACGCTGAACAAAATGGGGTGATGAAACCCAACAGCGAAAGGCCACACTGCCGCTCTGACCTCTGCCCCTCCTGCAGCCCGAGTCCCATCTCAAGGCAAGGACGAGTCAGCAGTTCCACCAGGAACTCATGGACGGCAGGGGCACATGACCTCTGGAAGCCCGTGATCCTGACCCTGCGTGCTCTGCGCTCGCCATGCACTGGCTGGGTGCGGGATAAGCCCGGACGCTGGGAGAGGGAGGCTGGAGGTACCTGGGGGGGCGGGGGTAGGGCCTGAGATTCCTGCCCCTCTCTCCCAGCCACCAGCTGCCCGGGCACTGGCCTCGATTCTCAGTGTTCTCTGGGCTCAGGCCCTTGGGCCCTGAGCCTCACAGGAAGGGAATAAGGACGGAAGAAAGAAATATCACCTCGTCCTCCACCCCAAGGACTTGCCCCAGGGCACTGCCCGAGGGTCCTTGCTCCCCCAGTCGCTACTCCTCCCCGGTGCCCACTCTTGTGGCTGGGCAACCAGATGGCGGCCCGCTTGGAGGCCAGCATCTGCCACAGGTTGCTCGGGAGGGGCAGAGGGAGGAGGGGACTGGGCATGGGCCAGTATGTGGGAGGGGGATGTTCAAAGCCAAGGCCTGCTCCTTCCTTGTGCTCAGAAGGCCAGAGCTATTCACATCTGTGCTCAACCATCTGCTTCAAATTGAAGTAAAAGCCCCAACATGTAAAGAAAATACTTGCTTGTGTTGAGTGGACTCTGTGGGTGACCAGGACTTCGACTGGTCATTGGCTGGGGAGCTGTGAGGGAGGAGGTTGGTCTCCACCTGGAGGTTGAGAGCCCTTCAGGAGCAGGCAGGGAGTGAATGTGTGTGTGTGTGTGTGTGTGTGTGTGTGTGTGTGGAGGGGGTGACCACCATGGCCCAGCCTCGACTAGTGACCAGGCCTGGTTAGGAACACATGAGGAGCCCTCTCTGCTTCACACCTCACTTAATCCATACCATGAATTCATGAGATGGGGACCACTATTATTAATTCCATTTTACGGATGAGGAAACTGAGGCCTCAAGGAGATAGCCAGCCAGCGACAGAGCCAGTTCCCGGATCAGGATGGCCTTACTCCAAATTCTGTTCTCTCAAACACTTTCCAGCCCCTTGCCCTGTCCCAAAAAGACTTTGGTGTGGCCTTGTCCCATCACTCCACCTCAGCAGGCCTGTCTTAAGATAGGGACAGTGAAGGCCCACCGGGGATGGCGAGGGTCGTAAGGTAAGAGATGGGCGAGCACTGTCAGGGTAGAAGGAGCAGAGCTGCTCAAGGAGAGGGGGAGGGACAGCCAGCAGCTGCAGCCAGGCAGGACGCACAGGCTGTCCCTCAGTTTCACCTGGTGTCACTTTCTCTTCTCTGCCCCTCGGACTCCCGGGCAGGGGCTGGGGCTGGCCGGCTGCAGAGCCCCCTCCTCTTGCACTAGTGTTTCTCAGGCTTGGCTGTTTACCAAGGACCAAGGCATGTGCGCTGTCTCTGGATCCCTGGGCTGGCCCAGACACAGGGGACACAGACTGCTACAAGTGTTCCTCAGAGCAAAGGTGCCCTAGAAGCAGGGCGGACAGAGCAGGTTTGGAATGTTAGGAAGGGTTAGCCACCATGAGACCCCAGGTTCAGGTCATAGCACCACTAGGTTGTCCCTCTGAACCTCTGAGTAACCCTGGTGGCACTTCCCAGGGAAGCAGGAAACGTGAACCAAGCTGCCAGCATAAGAGAACCCCTTCTGTTACTAAAGGGCGTGGGGGGTACCACTGTCCTCTGCTGGGGACAAGATCCACGGCCCCACCACTTAGCAACAACCTGTGGCCTCCACTTCCCATCCCTCTTCCGCTCATGGTCTTCATTACCTACCTCCCTTTGGTTCTGAAGCGTCTGCTGATCGCAGCTGCGTGTCAGGCATTAAGCAGGCACTGGGAATAGAGAGACCAGTCCTACAGAGTGCGTGTCGTCACAGAGCTCATGGTTCTGTGCAGGGGACGGGACACACAGGCAGACAAGCAAAGAATTGTGATGCAGTCGGGTGACTAAAGTGTTGTTGGGAGCCTCAGGAAAGAGAGAACTAACTCTCCCTGGTGGTGGTGGGGGTGGGGTGGGGAGGGTATCAGGAAGGGCTTTTCTGGAAAGGGGTCATGGGTGTTGAGTCTTGAAGGTTGAGTAGAAGTTTTCTGAGCAGAGGATTAGGAGAAAGGCTTTTTATGCAGAGGAGTACTCAGCCCTGGAATCACCTAAACAGATTATTAAATATTGATATGAAGTATTAATGCCAAAGTCCCATCTCCAGAAATTCTGATGTATTGGTCTGGGGTATGGCCTGATCATTGGGATTTTTACAAAGCAATTTCAATGTGCAGGCAAGGTTGGGAGCCACTGGTCTGAGTGGGCTCCGGTCTCTGACAAGAAAGTGATTTAGAGCCACTGATGTGGGATACAGGCTGTGCCAGAAATATAGATGGATGTGTGTGTGTGTGTGTGTGTGTGTGTACACACACAGATGTATGTACATGAATGATAAGTTCGTGCCTTTCTTTCCTTTTCCAGCTGCCTCCTCAGTACAGCAGCTTGTGTTCTCATGCACACACAGGCACGCACATTCGTACTCCCTCTCGCGCGCACGTGTGCACCCGGACACATAATGTGCACATTCCCAGTAAATGGACATCCATTTCAGATAGATTCAAATTCCACTGGCAATTTTTTTTTTTTTTTTTTGAGACAGGGTCTCACTCTGTCACCCAGGCACCCAGCAGTGGCAGGATCATAGCTCCCTGTAACCTCGAACTCCCAGGCTCAAGGGATCCTCCCATCTCAGCCTCCTGAGTAGCTGGGACTACAGGTGCATGCCACCACACCCAGCTAATTTTTAAATTTTTGTAGAGACAAGGTCTCACTGTCTCAAGCTCTTGAGCTGGTCTCGAGCTCCTGGCCACAAGGAATCCTCTCAACTTGGCTTCCCAAAGTGCTGGGATTACAGGCATGGGCCACTGCGATATTCTGGCAATATTCTAAACAGTTTTATGCAAGTAGTCATGCGAGAAGATCCTCAGCAAAATATCAGTTAAGAAGAACTGCCTCGTGGGGCCTTGGGAGGGCATTTTCCGCTGAGGGTTTGGGATCAGAGCCACCTGCAGACATATTTGTGGCGCACCCTCCTTGCTTTATCCTTTGTTCTGGGTCATCAGGCATAGGCCACAAAGGGACGAGGGGATCCTCTCCAGGGGCCCATTCGCCCTGTGTGGATGTGTCTACCTGGAGCCCCACGTGCGCACACACATCTGCATGTGTGCACGCCAGGCTCCTGCTCTCCTCAGGACAAAACCCACAAAGAATGTCTCTGGGAGTCGGAGACCTCAGCTCATCGGCCGCGCTTTGCAAGACCCTTCAAAAACTGGTGTCCACAGGCTGTGTGCTGCTTCCTGGGTCTGGCCTTAGACTGTCCCAGAGGAGACAGAGGTTAAGTTCTGGAGAGGAGCTTCCCAAGTGGGTGTCCATCTCCCCACACTATATTTTCCTGTCCCCATGGCCACATCCTTCAAGGCCCTGTGCTGTTCTATTTTTTCCCGGTTACCCACCCTCACTGATCTCCCCTTTCTCAGCCGCTGGCGGCACGAGTGGGCAGGTCCCAGAGCCAGACACTGGGTACAATAGCCAGGTGCAGGGACTGCGCTGGGAGCTGCAGGTACAGACAGAGCCTCTCTCTGCTCAAGGGCTTGGCTGTGACCCAGGGCAGAGGCACAGGTACAGCTAAGGAGGGTGACAGGCACCATGCTGTGGTCAGCCGTGGGACGCCGGCTGAGGAGCTGGAGCAGGGGCTCTGCTTGCCTCCCTCCTGTGCTGCTTCCTGAGCCACACAGTGGTCATTGCCAGCAGCCCGGGTGACAAACAGCAAGACTCAGACATGACCAAGTTTCCTTTCACGTGGATTTGTACCGCTGTTCCCACTCTGCCCTCTTGCTGCTGTGCCACCTTCCAGCTGCTGTTTCCCGGCTCCAGGAGGACTGCGAGGCACAGGGGCCCTGCCTTGCAGGGAGGGGGCTGGCTTCACTCTTTGCCCCATGCGTTTTCACCCTCCCATGAGTCTCCCTTCTGGTGCCCTGGACCCCTGACAAGCTATGTCTGCCTCCCTGAAGCCAGGCGCCCCAAGGAACTTAGATTGATAAATAATGACTTTGTTTTACAGATGTGTGGGCACATTTATCTAATCTCTGGATGGCACTATGAATTCCTGGAGGGCAGAGATTGGGTCTAATTCAACTCTAAATCCTCAAAAGGGCCTTGCAAAGTGTATATATGGGTTTCTTTGTTGAATGAATGAATAAAAAATGGAAAATATGGTAATTCACTCATTTTTGTTTTCTCCCTTCCACAAATAACTACCAAGCATCTCATTTACTCAAGATCCTTTTAGGAAATGGGATCCAGGCCAGACGACCTTTTATAAGGCTCCGGAGAGGCTCGAAGGGAGACAGGTCAGAAGAGAGAAGCCCGGTCTTGGGCCTCTTCGTTCTTTATGGAGATCCGAGCTCCGGCGAGGAGGAGCACGTGAACATTGATCGATGCGTGTGCAATGAACGCTGCTGCCGTGCCCCTCACAGCCCCGCCTCAGACGTCACTAGGCAGTAGGGGCCCTTCCCCGAGGGGCCCTGATGCTGCCTGAATTCCTCCCGCGACAACGCTGCAGGCAGTCACTACTGCTCACTGGAAGAGGTGAGCTCTCTCTGCCACCCTGGTCTCGTGGCCTCCCTGGAGGGCACTACCAGGATGGTATGTGTGAGGACACGTCAGAAGTTCCACCTTCATTACTGCTCATGGGACCATGTAGCTGCCTCCTGACTGGCCTCCCAGTCCCTGTTCTGTTCCCTTCTGGTCCTTCCCCTGCCATGGCCGATGGAGGTTTATTTCCAAAGTCCCTGTCTGGCCCCATGGCCTCCTCCAAGCTGTAGTTCATGCTCCGTAGCTGCCCGTCATCACGGACAGTGCCACCAGTCATCTCCTCCAGGTCTCCGTCATCCCCCAGTCTTCACCAAGTCTGGCCATGCCCCCAGCGTGGCCGAGTCCTGCCCTGAGATGTCATTAAGCAGTCCCTCTTTCTCAGTCATGTCCCTGCTTCCTTTGGTCTGACTGCCCATAAGACAAGATTCTTTCTGGACCTTGGTGTTTGCTGCAATGGGAATAGTTCCTTTTTGTCCTAACTTTCCCCTGCATGGAATCTCGCGGGTGCCTGGATCCCTGGGAACTCTCTTTCTCTCCATCCCAGAACCTGGGGCGGACAGGGAGGCCCTACTCAACCAGACAGCAATGACCTAGGTGCTCACCCTCCTGTCCTCAGAGCCTGCCTTTCCTTTTCATATACAAATAAAAACATCACTCCTGCTCCGTGTTCAGTGGGAGCAAGCCCAGCATCGCCCAGATCTCTGAGGATTCCCAGGACACTTCCATCCACATGGTTGTCTCTGGCTTTGGTCTCCTGAGTCCACTGGATTTGTCATCTGTCCCTCAGTTGCCCCCTACAGCGGTTCCCTTCTTTGTACCCTGCGTCAGCTCAAGGGAACACAGACAATTTTTCTCAATTTCCCCGAAATATCACTCACACGAGGCAGTGGTGTGTAGAGGAATTGTTTTTTCTGCTCTTGATGAATTTCTTTAAATGTGTGCACTCACCAAAAAAACCAGGCAGGACCTTGCCTTTTACTTCCTAATTTATGCAGCTAATTTCATGTATTTTTGACAGGTTCATCATGTTTCCGGCAGTTATAACATTTTTTCCCCCTGGCTCCAGTCCCTGACGCCACATTTCTGGGCTGTGACTCACCCGAGGTTGTCCCACAGCTGGTGCTTAAATCCAGTCTTTTTGTTTCATTCTAACATCCTCTCCTGCCCCCTCCCTGGGCACAAAAACTGGTGGCTAATGACCAGATTATGAGCAAACACAGGCAGCTGGCTGGGGCATTCACTCGCCCTCAGTCGAGTGTCCAGGCTCTTGCCTCGGAGAGGAAAGATGCATCGCCCTGGGCCAGCCACAGTGCTCCCCTCAGGATGGCCTGTCACCAAGGCTTGTCCAAAGGCAGCAGATGGCCCACACAGGGGAGAGTAGGGAACAGGACAGAGCCCGCCCCTCCCTAGGAGACAGGCAGAGCCAAGCCCATGCCCCAAACCACCTCCAAAGCCATCTGGCCCACAGACAACACGCTTTCATCCTCTGGGATTTCATTTCCAACGCCACAACCAGAAGTTTCTAGAGAATTCCCCTCTGGCAGGCGCGCGCACACACACTTTTTTTTTTTTTTTTTCAGTAAAGAGCTCAAAATGTTTCCAAGTCCCAGGAAAGAAATCTCCATTTTTGGAGAAGAAAATAGAACGAAAAAAGCAAGTTTTTCTTTTTGGTGTACTTTGGGATAGCTACACTGACCTTTATCTCCTAAATAAAAATCA
The DNA here is from genome assembly GCF_041146395.1 of Eulemur rufifrons. Taxonomy (NCBI): domain Eukaryota; kingdom Metazoa; phylum Chordata; class Mammalia; order Primates; family Lemuridae; genus Eulemur; species Eulemur rufifrons. The sequence continues at coordinate 48,157,330 of NC_091001.1, read as the reverse complement.
GGACAAGAGGTTTGGCTAAGATTTAAGTGCCTCTTCCAGACAGGCCCTGGTGTGAGAGGCAGCCTAGGAAATCCAATATTATAATTTGGGGAATAGTTCTAAGATGAATAAGACAAAGCCTTCCAAGAACAAAGGATTCAATGATCCTGTCCATGGAGGACCCACAGCATAATAGAATATATCCCTTTGGTAAAGGCTCTGAAAAGTCCTGCGGTAGGAAAACTCATATAACTTTGTGAACTCAGTGCCTCTCAAACTTATATGAGCACTTATTCTTTTAAAAATTTTTATTATGGTAAAATATAGATAAAATATTGTTTATCATTTTAACCATTAAGGGTACAATCACTATTACTAAATAAATTCACAATGTTATATAACCATCACCACTATCTATACCCCAAACTTTTTCATCATTGACAACAAAAACTCTGCACCCAATAAAACAGTGACTCCCCCTTCCCACTTGTACCCTCTTGAGTACAAGTAGGCAGTGGCCCCAGACCTCCGAGGTTCCTCCCAGCTGGGCAATCTGCCTTGTCCAGCCTCGAATGCTGGAGTTCAAGGTCAAATTAAAACTCCCCACATGGGCTCTACTGCCACGCAGAGTCTGGAATAGCTAAATTTCTCCTGAGAAATCATTTTTTGAGCCAGAGAATTATTTGAAAGAGCAAAGACCTTCCAGAGTTGTTCAACAAAACAAAAACACAATGGAGCATCTCTAAGCAAATTACAAATTAAATGGGTGTTCACCCTTTGAATCTGGTTAAAGGTCACCTCCATAGACCCCAGACCTCAACTAAAGGTCCTTTAACTTTTGACCAAACCTCCCTGTACCTTGGGCCTCCCCGGACACGTGCTGTCTCCCTCACGCTGGTTCCGTGCGTCTCCGCTGTGGTCCTGCAGCCCTGGGAAGGAGCGACTGTGTCTGGCTCATCTGCGCAGCACAAGGTGGCCCTCAGGACCTGAGGCATCAGTGCAGCGTGGCTGGCCTGGGCCAGGAGAGCTCCTCCCGATTCTCTGCCCTGGCGAGGGGCTGCAGGGTGAGCCCACAGGGCCCTGTCCACCCCACCACAGCCCCTGGGCTGTCCCGCAGAGCCCCGTGGAGACTCAGGTGCGAGAGGGACGTATGACGTAGGCTGAGTGTTCTGGGCCTGACATGAGTAAGGAGCTGGAGCCAGACACACAGTGAGGGAGCCCTGCGCGGCACTGAGCTTCTCCAGCCCAAAGCTGTTCAGAGGCAGTGAAGCAACACATCTCGCTCACAGGACAAGGGGGCGGGGGGTGTCTGTCTGCACCTCACTCCCAGGTCCTGAGCCCACCTTGAGGCCTGCTTTCCCACAGGGCTTCGTCTCCCTCTCCCGCTGGGCCGGATCTGTCCTCGGGGTCCCCCTTCCCTCCCCAGGACCCACCCCTCTCAGAGCCAAGCCTCTCTCCGTCTACCCTGCGCTACCCCAGCCCTTTGGCCTCTCCTGGGTCCTGCTCTCCGTCCCGGGTGGGTTCCTTCAGTGTGTGGATTCTCGTGGCAGCAGCATCTGCTGGGCACCCTCTGGCATGCAGGCTGTCACAGGGTGCCAGGGGCGGCCCAGGTGCTGGTTCCTAGCCTGCCACTCACTGGCTGTGTGACCCAGGGCCAGTCACTACCCTCTCTGAGCCTCAATTTCTCCCTTTGCAAAATAAGTGGTTGGAAGAAATGATGACTAAAGCCTCATCCAGCTACATAATTCTCTCTCTCTAGGTAATATCTGTTCACTTAATGCCAGGCTGCGTTAAAAATCTAAGTAATTCTACTCTAAATTCGTCATTCTAAGCCAGCCCTGCCCCATCGGGCATCAGCCATAACAGGAAGGAAGAGGCGTTTCATTCCATCTGCTTTTCTCCCTCTGCACTGGCCTCAGCTGGCCTGTCCTCTCCCCAGGCCCTCTGGGCCCCTCCCAGGGCTGTGGCCTTCCTCTGGCCCGGCCTTAGTCAGGGCTCGTTTCCTCCTCCAGGCCTGAGCACTGTCCCAAGGAGCTGGAGCCTGTCCCTGCTGCCTGAATGCTTCCTCAGAGGCAGCGGCTTGGCAAGCACGACCTTGCTGTTGACGAGCCTTAATTAACACAGGGATCCGCTTTCCTCCTGGCCCCGGGTGAGAGGTGCCTGCCTGGGAGCTCAAGGACACAGGGTACCCCATTGTTCTCAGAACACAGCTGCCCGTCCGCAGCTGCTCCTCCGGGCCTGTCAGCTGCCACCCGTGTCCCTCCTTGCTCTCAGAGGTTCTTCCCACTTCCCTTCTTGAGGGGCTCATCCGAGTGCCACCCTCAATGTTCCAAGTCCTTCCCCAGGACTGGCATCTTCCAACCATTCTCCTTCAAGAGGCCCACGATGCTAAGTCAATCCTTAGTCCTCAGTGGAATCGACCTATCAGACATCCACCGCAGCCCATTCCCCGCCCTGAGCTACTTCCTTCGCTCAGCTCCCCAAGCTCAGGCTGTCCGGCTGGCTCTGCTCCCCCAGCTGCTGCGTCTCAGGTCACTTTGCTTGTTGGCAGGCCCTGGGGCTCAGCCCTCAGGCCTTTGTGTTTTCTCTCCTCACTCACTCAGGGTGTTGCACCCTTTGGAGACACTTGACTTCCAAATTCATATTTGTATCCCAGACATAGCTGGATTCCACTCAGAGTGAGGCCACGTCCTTACCTCCAAGGCCCTGCACCACCTGCCCGGGAACGCCCTGACCTCATCACCTCCACTGTCCTCTTCATGATTCTTTGACACACCAAGTCCAGCCTGCCTCTAGGCCATTGCATTGGCTGTCCTGCTTACCTGGAACGCTCTTCCCTTGAATGTCCCCGCAGCTTGTTCCTTCATCTTCTTCAGATCAAATGCCACCTTCCCTGTAAGGTCTTCCTTGATGACTTCATTTTAAATTGCAACTTCCCCTACTTCCCCCACCATTCTCACTCTCTCTCTTCCCTGCTTTATTTTCTCCAAGGTTCTCATCATCAGCTCCCGTGCCATGTCAGTTTAATGACACTGCCTCTCACCTCCCTTTAGAAGGTAAACTTCATGGGAGCAAGGATTTTTTATGTTCTGTTCACTGCTGTATCCCCAATGTCTAATCAGTGCTTGGCCCATAGTAGCTGATTAACAAATATTTATTAAACAAATGAATAAGTGCTTCACTAAATATCCTTGTACGTAGATTTTTATGTTCCGGTGTTTTTACTTTGGTAGAGTAGATCCTGGAAGTGAGGTTGTTCTGTCCAATGTATGTGTAAAGTATTTTTAATTTTAATAAACAACTCCAGATTACTTTCCCAAGAGGTTGTAGCAATTCATGCCCATTTCCCTGCTGATGCTAGATGTTATCAGGCTTGAATTTGCGCCAGTCTTCTGGGGAAGAGGGAAGCCATCTCATTGTTTTAATGTTCATTTTCCTGCCTAATAGAGAAGAACATTTTTCATGTTTATTGACCACTTGAATTTCTACTTCTGTGAATTGTCTTCTTTATAGTTTTTGCCTATTTTTGTTTTTTGTGGGGGGCTAGGGGAGGACTGACCTTTTCTAACAAGTTTGTAGAAGGGAATCTGCATTTTAAAAAAAAAAGCATCCCAGATAATTCTGATATCTACGGCAAGTTCCACAGCTGTCGCTCTAGTATGAGGACGCTCCTGTTCTGCTACTGCCTGAAAAGCTCTGGGGTCCTCTATGGGTTTTAGAATTAAAAGTTTTGTAAAGTGTTTTTCTTGTTGGTTCTCTGTACTTTCTGCAATGATCTAGTGTTACTTTTTTAAAAGAAGGATATTAAATAACAATCATGGGAAAATCCTTGTGCTGTAATGCTGAGTGGAAGAAGCATTTACAATTAGGATGTACATTTTTATGATAACCACATAAAAAGGCTTTCTGTATGTAGAAACTCTAGCAGTGAATCAGCCGAAATATTAATAAAAAGGGTGAGACTGTGGGTAATTTTTCCTTACTTTGACAAGTGAGGGGAAAGGAGGTGAGGGTGAACCGCTGTGGGAAAAGGCCGGGCTGTTGGGGTGATGGCACTCGGGCTACAACGCCCTCCTTCTGTGCCTTGGCAGACATCACTAATCAATCACTCAAGTAGTTGCTCCTAAGCTCCGCTCAGTCTTAGAATCTTTCCCAGCCCAGTAGTCCGGGGAGCTACTACTCACAGATCAGAGCTGGCAGGCAAGATTAAACCCATTTACCATCCTCCTTGCCTGAGCAGGAGGCACTGCAGTTAGCACTGGCAGAGAACTGTCTTGCTGGGGCAGCAACAGGCTCCCTGGCAGCCCTTGTGGCTGTGTCGGGGCTGTGGGCCAGTTGGCTGCTCCTGCCTGGCAGTGCCCTGGGGGTGGGGGAGGCACCTGGGGTCTTTTCAACCTGCACCGGCTCATTGATACCGAACATCGCTTTCTGGAATCTCTTCTCCTGGACCTTGGGGCTCGTTGGAACTGAGAATCCTGGCCTCAGCCTGGATGCTTTGTCTGTGCCTTTGCCTAGACCCTGGTACATTCTCTCTAGTACCACACCTTTACCACCTTCACTTTTTGGCCTGACTCTCCAGACTCTCACCTCTGTTCTCATGATTCATGGCATAGCTCCTCTCCACTCCTGTGGTCCCAGCTGTGATTTCGTGCCCTGATGCTACGTTCGCTGGCATATCCTAAGTGTCTAACCAGGCCCCTGGCCCTGCCCCACCTGCCTGCCCTGCACTTGGCATGCCTCAGAGCCGACAGATTCACCAGCCAGACTCACTGCACAGTGCCAGGAATTCCTCATCAATCTTCTTCCTCGAGACCAGCTTGGGGAAGTGAGCTGATCAGGCAGGATAGGAAGAAATATTTTTTTATAGTCTTTTCTGTTTTTGGAGAAACAGTAAATGATATAGAAAAGTGACATAGAAATGTACGGGGAAATCACCAGTAACTCAATCACCTGTAGATAACAACAGTTATTGTGCTGGTGACGATCCCTGCAGTCACCCCTCTGCCTCCACACCCATTGAGATGTATGTATGTAAATTGTCATAGTGGGATCATGCTGTTATTCAGCCTGCATTTTTCACTCAACCATATGTCATAAGCATTTTAAAGAGTGTCAGTGATGAAAAACATGTTTTCCTCTCCTAAAATATAAATTATATTCCACAGGATTCTTTTTTTTTTCCTTCCTAGCATATCTGCAATTTTGCTTTTTCTGAGCCAGGAATGCCATTTATCTCCCATTTCTCTCCCATAGTGATAGGCCACCAATTTTTAGTTGAGTATACAGCCACTAAAACGAAGAGAAGATATCCCAGCTCCCCATGGTGCAATGTGTGGTTGTGTGACTGAGTTCTTGTCCATGGAGTGTGAGCAGAAGAGGTATGCATACAACTCCATGGATGTGTCCTGTAGTAGTTTTACATATGTACATAAATTTTTTGACATTCCTTCTTTCATTAAGATGGAGCCTTAATTTCTTTTCCTTAATGTAGCCTGTACTTAGTGACTTGCTTCTAATGCACGGAATATGGTGGAAGCAATGGACACCTGAGAGTGGACAGAAGAAGGAGTTGGCTTCCCTCTTGCTCTCTGTCTCTTGGATCGCCCACTATGAGGAAAGCCAGTTGCCATGTTATGAAGACAAAGAAGCAGCCCTGTGGAGAGGCCCAGGTGGCAAAGAACTGAGGCTTCCTGTCAATAGCTATGTTAGTGAGCCATTTTGGAAGCAAATCCTCAAGGCCCAATCTAGCCTTCAGATGACTGTGGTCATGAATGACACCTTGACTACAACCTCTGAATTCCTGACCCACAGAAACTGAAATAATAAATATTTATTGTTTTAAGCAACCAAGCTTTGGGGTAATTTGTTATGCAACAATAGGTAACTGATACATTCCCTTGAAACGGCGGGCTTTCCTTTCCCATTTACCCTCTCTCTGGATGGAAGGTGGATATGCAGTGTGCCATCTTGGATCTTGCAGATGAGAGCAACATTCTAGGGATGGAGAGGCAACAACATAGATGGGGCCTGGGCCCTTGCTGGCTTCATAGAACAGGGTCAGCATAACAAGCCAGACCTCTATATGAGAGGGACATAAATGTTTATATTAATTAAGCCAGAGCTCCCCAACCAATGTTGGGCCTTCCCGATGTGCTGTAAATGGGTTGCAGGTGTGTGAAGCTACTGATTTCCCCTCTGTCCTTGGGCCAGTTGCCTCTGTACACAAGCAGCCTGCTATGGACTAAATGTTTGTATCTCTCCAAAATTCATATGTTGAAATCTAATCCCCAGTATGATGATATTAAGAGATGATGAGGTCTTGAGTGTGGAGCTGTCATGGATGGGATTGGTGCCCTTGTAAGGGCTGAAGAGACCAGAGTTCTCCCTTTCCACCACATGAGGATACAGCAAGACGGTGCCATCCATGAACTAGAAAACAGGCCCTCACCAGACACAGAATCTGCTGGCCCCTTGATCTTGGCCTTCCCAGCTCCAGAACTGTGAGAAATAAATTTCTGTTGTTTATAAGCTATCCAGTTTATGGTATTTTGTTTTAGCAGGCCAAACGGACTAAAGCACAGCCTTATTCTTTTACCCAAGTGAGCTTTGCAATTGTTACCATTTTCTCTGTGTGCTGTGGATGGGAATAAAATTTGGGAAGCTTTGGGTCTCTGTCATAACAGTCAAACTTTATCCCAACAGATATATTCCCCAAAGAGGGATGTTGCTTAGTACATTTAACATGTGTTACACTCCTTAATCAGGTCATTGGATAGTTGTGCTCTGAAGGGTATATCAGATCTTGTCAGGTGAAGCTGGCAGGTCTTACAGGTGGCCAGGCTTTCCCCAGGTCCAAGGGGACCCATGTGTTGGTGGTCACTCAGCCTGTCTGTGCAGAGGGCCAACTCTGCAAACAACAGGAACAACCTCTCTTCTCTGGCCTTGGAGAACTGCTCACAGTCTGCCTCTGACTCCGGCTCTCTTCCCCTGAGCTGTGTCCATTCTCCAGCCTCCCTTCTCTTCTCAGCCTGTGTCCACCTCAGGAACAGAGGTGGCAACACAGCTAAGGTGGATGCACTCCATCTTCTTATATGATACTCAATGGTGTCTTAGCTCCCTGAGGACGGTCATGAGTCACACATGCAAACTGAACCAGAATTCTATTAGGAGGGATAGGCTGGGGCTTTCCTGATTTTGTCCACTCAGAACAACAGAATCTCAATTTTAATAGCTAGGTGTTATGGACTGAATGTTTGTGTCCTGCCAAAATTCATATGTTGACATCCTAACCCAAAAGGTGACAGTGCTGGGAGGACGGGCTTTGGGGAGGCATTTAGGATGTGAGGGTGGAGTCCTCATGAATGAGATTAATGCCCTTATAAAATGGACCCCAGACTGTGGCTCATGCCTGCAATCCTAACTCTCTGGGAGGCTGAGGTTGGAAGATCACTGGAGCTCAGGAGTTTGAGACCAACCTGAGCAAGAGTGAGACTCTGTCTGTACCAAAAATAGAAAAATTAGCCAGACATGGTGGCACATGCCTGTAGTCCCAGCTACACAGGAGACTGAGGCAGGAGGATCACTTGAGCCCAGGAGTTTGAGGTTGCAGTGAGCTGTGATGACATCACTGCACTGCACTTTACCCAGGGTGACAGAGTGAGACCCTGTCTCCAAAATAAAAAAAGGGGGGACCCCAGAGAGCTCTCTCGCTCTCTTCTACCATATGAACACACAACTAGAAGAGGATGCCTTGCAACCTGGAAGAAGACTCTCACCCAAACCTGACCATGCTGGCACCTGATCTCGGACTTCCAGTCTCCAGAACTGTGAGAAATACATTTCTGTTGTTTATGAGGCTCCCGGCCTATGGTACTTTATTGTAACAGCTCAAAGGGACTGACGGTAAGGTCATCAGCTGGAGGTGTCCTCTCCTTTGTTTAAACTCATGAATGAAGTCAACAAAAGGATTTGTTTTTAGCATAACTGCCCTCACGTGTGACATAAGAACAATATACATTTTGTGATATTGCTTGTGCAAACATAGACTCCAATGTATACAACCACAAATACTCTATAAATACTCAATCTATACGACCAGTGGCATCTGGTCTCACTGCCTGGTGGCTCCTCACTAATAACTGATGGGAACCCTGAACATCATGGCAAAGAGACGGCGTTGGCTCAGGTCTGGTGGGTCCCTTTCCTGCCAAGACCTACTGCTCCATTCGGCCTCCACGCCACACTATGCCCACACTGCTGGTCTTGGGATTGGATGGAGTTTTCTTTTTTTTTTTTTTTAATTTCAGGGCCCTGATTTCCAAACTAATTTAGTATCTGCTAAGGTGATTGTGCAAAGTTTGCTTTGAGCATTAAGTTGGATTTTTTTTCTTCTTTTGGGGAGTATGGGTGATTTTTTTATGTGGTAAAATATACATAACATAAAAACTCACCATTTTAAGCATTTTCGAGTTTATAATTCAATTGTGTTAAGTACATTCACAGTGTTGTACAACCATCACCACTCTCCATCTCTGGAACATTTTTATCATTCAGAATTGAAACTCAGAAACCATTAAACAATAACTCCCCATTTCCCCACTCCTAGCCTCTGGAGACTCTGTTCTTCTGTGTCTATGACTTTGCCCATTCCAGATACCTCATGTAAGTGGAATCATACAATATGTGTCCTTCTGTGAATGGCTTATTTCACTTTGCCTCGTGCCTCCAAGGTTCATGTAACACGGGTCAGAGTTTCCTTCTTCTTTATGGCTGAGCATGAAGTTTTTTATCCAAAGATTTTACCAAGGGTTGATGTTCCAACACCTTCTGCAAAATGCCCACAGACACTTATTAAACTCTGAATTGGCTTCTCTCTTCCCTGCGTCTTTGTTCTCTTTGTCCTCTACCCCGAGTCTGTGTGGCATCTGGTAGCGCCTGGACAGGGTGTTTCATTCATTCTTCTTGTCTGAGAAGCGGGACTCGGGGCTGGAGGTCTAGGCTGGCAGCAGGTTCCCCGCGGAGGGACACCAGTGGTGACACCCAGCGACGCCTGTGTGGTGGGGGCTCAGGAGCGCCGCCCATTCCACCCCGCTCTGTGCTCTGCATGCCTCATTAACATCATGCTCTGGGGATTTTTAGTGTGGTTTCACATTTGTCACTTGATTGAATCCAAACGCCCTGATGTCAGTAACCCTGCTAACTCCGAGGAAACTGAGGGCCGGGCGTGGTGGGTGCTGCCTCCCCTGTATGTCCGCGGTGAGACCGAAGCTCGGGGCACCCAAGTCCAGGACTTCTTTCTGTTACCCCTCAGCATGTCTCGAAGGTGGCGAAGGCTCCAGGCTCCCCCCTTGCATCATCCTTCCTGCTCCTGCCTCGATGGGCATGGACAGAGAGATAGAGAACGCGGAGAAGCGCGGGAGAATGAGCACCAACCCCTTCAATTCCTCAGCTTCCGCCAACCTGGCCTCTTTTGAGCTGTCCTAGGGCTGAGTCTGGCGCCGCCAAGAGGCAAGGGTGGGAGGGGAGCAAAACAGGCTGCGCCATCTCCTGCCGACTGGGGCTAAAGCCATGGGGCCCGAGCTTCTTCCCCTGCAGGAGGACGCCAGAATACAGCCATTCGAGAATAATCGAGTCTTGCATCTGGTTAAAAATTATGAGATACAAAGGAAGTGCAGCGAAAATCTCTTCACTCTTGTCACCAGCACCCAGTTCCTCCCTTAGGGGCATCTATGTCTTCTATTTTGTATATCTTACCTGAGAACTGTTATGTATATACATGCAAGTACATATATACACGTATATGTATATGCCTCTGTGTGTATATATTTGTATGCTGTGTGTATATGTGTATGGTGTGTGTGTATGTTTATGGGGTGTGTGTGTATATGTATGAGTGTGTGTATATATGTATGGGGTGTGTATATGTATATACATACGTATGGGGTATGTGTGTTGTGTGTTTATGTATGTGTGTGTATATATGTACAGGTGTGTGTGTACATATGTATATATGTATGAGGTGTGTGTATAGTTGTATGGGTGCATGTACATATGTATACATGTATGGGGTGTGTATATATGTATATATGTATGGGGTGTGTATATGTCTATATGTGTGGGGTATGTGTGTTGTGTGTTTATCGACATGTGTGTTTGTATATGTATGGGGCATGTATATATGTATGAGGTGTGTGTATATATGTATGGGTGTGTATATATGTATAGGTGAGTATATATATGTACAGGTGTGTATATATCTATATCTGTATTTATGTACTGTGTATGTATATATGGATATATGGATATATATTTTCATTTCATTTTTCCCACAAATAGTAGCATATTATACATATTGCTCTGTGTCCTGCTCTTTCCCCACTCTCACTTAATATATAATAGTAATAACAGTGAATATTTGTAAAGTACTTATTATGTTCCGAGTGCTGTTCTAAGAACTTGATATGTGTTGTCTTAATTCATCTAATCCTCACAACAGCCCCATGAGATAGCATTATTATTTTTTCAACCCTACTCATGGTAAAAGCTATGCAAGTTAAAACAATACTGGCATACTATTTTTCATCCATCGTGCTGTTAAAGACCAAAATGCTTGCTAAGACACTGTATGGGGAAACCGATGCTCTACAGATTGTTGGTAAGCAGTTTAACAATATCTGTTAAAATTATAAAGACACATAACTGTGATCCAGCAATTCCACTTCTAGAAATTTTTCCTGCAGATATACTTCACAGATGCTGAATGAGGGGTACAAATTATTTATGCACCATTTGTAATAGCAAAATATTAGAAAAAAGTTAATGTACATCAGTGGGGACTGGCTAAATTATTATGGTATATTACATTCATTCATCGGAATATTGGGCTGTGATTTTAAAAACTGAGTAAAGCCTTGGTGCACAGAGGCCGGATGCTCCCCAAGATGGAGGGCCAGTGCAATGTAATGGTTAGGGATCTCATTCGAGCTGGGCTCCCTCGCTTTTAATTCTGCCTCTGTTGCTGATCAACTGTGCAAAAGTGGACTATGATCCTACCTCTCTATACCTCTGGTTTCCAAATCTGAAAAGTGGGGCTTATAATAACACCTTGTTATACTCCCAGCCAACCCTCAGACAAGTGAGAAATAAATGCCCATGGTCATAGGCTAGTGGGATTTTTTTTGGTGGGACATTTTTACACAGTGTGATTGTGGTAATAGCTGTTACGGGTGCATAGTAGCTGGTCAATATATATTGCTTAGTAGACAACTGAGCAAGCACTTACAGTGCGGAACTTCACAGGTTACCCAAAGAATAACCATACAGACCCCAAAGAAGAAGAAGAAGGGTTAATATCCAAAGTACAACGAAAGCACTGGGGTTTTATTTATTCAACAGACTGGTTTTTGAGTGCTGGCTGTGCTGGAAGCCAAAACAGATATGAGCAGAATAAGGATTGGCCCTTGTCCTCAGAGCTCAGAATCTCCAGACGAAAAGATTGTAAACAAGTAATTACAAGGTATCTGCCACTTGCTGTAACAAAGGTAGGCAGAGAGCATGCAAGAGAGGGAAGAAACATGTCAGCCCGTGGTGGATGTGGGGCAAGGGAGTCACCAGAGGGGGTGGTGTCTGGTGAGGGGTAAAGGGAGTGTATAGCTGCAAAGGCAAGCTGAATCTGGGGTGGGAAGGGCCTTGAGGGCTTGGGAACGGAGTTGGAGTGCTGTTCTCTATAGGTCTCAGGGAAGCTGGTAGAATTTTTTTGGCAGAGGAGTGCCATGGTCAGGTTTGTGCTTTGGGAAGATCACTTTGGAGGTGATGTGGACAATGCAAAAGGCTGCCGCTGCAGAGCCCAGGAAGTGGGGCTGCTTACCACACCTCCTCCTGCAGGGCAGGTTCGATCCAGGACAACTTCTGGGGGCAGGAATGATCTGGGGGCCATGTGGCCCCAGATGGGGAAAGAGGAGAAGCACAGTAAGTACCAAGTGTCTTGGTAAACAGAAAAGGTCCTTTCTTCCAACTCCGCTGCCGGGCACTGTACCAGTTAGGAAGGCATTTGGCTGCAGGTAACAGGAAACTCGACTCTAGAAGTTTAAACACAGGGAGGGGTAGGTTTTTCTCATAATAAGAAATCAGGAAGTGGTGTTTGCTGACTTTGCTGTGGACACTCAACAACTCTGAGATTCTGATGGCCTCTCCTCATGGTCTTAAGATGGTTACTACGAATCTAAGTATCATGCCCACATTCAAATGAAAACGAACAGGTGGAAAGGTGGAAAAAGAAGGGCCACACCAGCTGCACCCGTCCCCTTTTGTCAGGAAAGCAGAAGCTTTACTTGACACTCTCCCTGACACTCCAGCGGACTTCCACCTGCGTCGTATGGTCCAATCCGGGATGCCAGGGGGCTCGGAAACCGAGGAACAGCCTTGTCATACTTGGGGACCATCCATGGATCCTCTGTTTGGAGCTAGACCCATTTCCATCCCAAACAAACTGGGTTTGTTAACAAGGAAGAGGGGGAACTGGATATTGATAAGCAGAGGCAGTCTCTGCTACAGGGACTCAGGCATGTCCCCAGGCACAGCCAGAAATGTTTTTTTCGGCCACAGGTGCTCCTCATGCATGGCAAGAACTCAGACATCCTGCCTTCTGGACTTGACACTGTGAATGTGTCGCCTCACTTCCATTCTAGGACCCTGCCTCGGTGGGTCCCAGTTCATGTCTGTCCCTCCCAGAGGGGCCCTTAGAAGTAGATCCAGCCCCTGGGTGGGGGCAGTGACTAGCGTTAAGCAGAACGGGAAGGTCTCCCTGGTCACTGGGTGCAAGCACCACCACTGGGTTCCCTGCTGGCCTTTCCTGAGCTGGGCTGGTGCAGGGGGCCTGGCGACAGCTGCTGCTTGGGTTCTGGTGTTCTGGTAGCAGGAAGGGCTCGTGTACAGCCATCTGACCTCTCTTGCTGTTCTCCTCTTGTGGCAAATGGTAGTGAGCCACGAGGACTCTTGAGAACAGATGGGAAGAGCGTACAAAAACTCCTAGCAAAGTGCACTTACCCTGGAGTGAGGGCACCTAGATTCTTCCAAAATCCAACTTGGTGGCTGTATCAGTCAGGATAGGCTGGGTCATGCTTGATAACAAATGGCCCTCAAACATAATAGCTTAAACACAAAGGTTTATTTCTTGTTTATTCTGAATGTCCATCATCAGTCCACTGGGACCCAGGCTGATGGAGCTGCCACCATGTCTAACTTGCTGGTTGCCACGACAGAGGAAAAGAAATGATCTGGAGGGTCTCACAATGCCATTTAAGTGCCCTGATTTGGGACAGACTCATGTAATTTCTGCTCACGACACATTGGCGAGAGCCAGTCATATAGCCCAGCCAACCACAGAGGGGCCCTGAGTGTGATCCTGCCATAGATGTGGAAGACAGGGAACGGGGAATGTTTACTGAGCCTCACGGTGACCACAGCAGCCTTGGGAATGTCGTCTGAGTTCTCCAGGCCTCCTCTACTGCATCTGAGAGTGCTGCTCTGAAAGCAAAAACTGAGTATGGTCAAAACGGCTCTTAAAATCCCTTCAGCCACTGAGGATAACCATGGGCTAAAAATGAGCCTGAAGTTAACCTCACACTTGACACAAAAATTAACTCAAAATGGATCATGGACTTAAATGAACTTAAACACAAAACTATAAAACTTGAAAAAGTACAGGAAAAAATCTCTGGGATCTAGGGCTAGGCAAAGAGTTCTTATACTTGATAGCAAAAGCATGATCTGTAAAAGGAAAAATAGATAACCTGGACCTCATTAAAATGAAAAACTTCTGTTCTTTCTGTTCTACAACAGATATTGTTAAGAGGGTAAAAGACAAATTACACAAAGCTACACATATAGTAAAATTGCAAAGAACTACACACACACACACACACACACACACATATGAGTGCATCTGACGAAATATACATCTGATGAAATGCAGATACATTCTAAGGATCGTACCAAGTTTCCTGGCTTTGATATCATACTATGGTAATGCAAGACCTTGGAGGAGTCTGGGTGAAGGTTGCATGGGACATTTCTTTGTACCTGCCTGTGAATCTCTAATTATTTCAAAATGAGACTTTAAAAATATCCTTTCAGCCACCCGTAAAAAAATGTGCTTTGGGGGCCATATTGTGCATAAGCATCCGTCTATTTAAATACCAAAATCACTGTTAGTCCTACAAGATGTCCCCAGTGGGCTGAGGGGCCAGCAGGTCCCATCCTCCAGAGTGTCATAGTGTGGAAAAGCACAGCAGAACCATCTAATCGTTGCCACCGACATTTCTCTCTCGCTTGGTCACTTTTATGGTTTTCGCTGGTTCACAGCTTTTTATCAGAAACCCTTGGAGTCAGGAAGTTTTGAAGTTTGTTTTTAGGAGGGTTAGAAAAGTCATAGTTCTATGGTGTTTACTATGTAACTCCCCCCTACAGGAGGGTCTGGGGCAGACCTTGTCATCAAACACATTAATATGAATGCAATTAATATTTGTTAATGCAATAATGAATATTCCTAGTGAGTGGGATAAAGACAGATTAAAATAGTCTCATATCGCTTCAAACCACTAAATGAGTTTAGGTAAGATTTAGCCTCAAACATGACATATGCACTCACACTCACCACACATGCGGTTGCTTTTCAGAGCTTTTCGGTTTCGGAATTGGGGAACACAGATGGGAAGGCAGCTGAATGTGTTTACTGTGACTCCAGCGTGGGGCCGGGCCCTGTCTGAGCTGGGTTGTGCAGACACAGGTGCCTGTGCTCAGGCTGTGAGGGGCCCCGGGAAGGCCAGTGACTAGTCCCCCAAGAGCAGGGTGCTCAGAGCTCCCACAGCTGCGCCCGGGCATCCCACCACTTGTCCAGCCTCCCCTAGATCTGCGGGGCCCTGAAACTCACTCCTCCCCTTACTGGCTGGTTGTGAGTGTTGCAGTCCCTCGAGAAGAGGCCCCCCGCCTCTGTCCCTTCCAGAAAGCTCCGCACCTTGCCTGTAGCCCAGGCAGCTGTCTCCTCAGACTCCATGGTGCTGGAAGCTGGTGCTGGCAGGGGCCAGAGATGGAATCCAAGCCCGTCCGGTTTTACAAATGAGGGAACTAAGGCCCAGAGAGGGTGAGTGAGTTGTGCAGACTCACACAGCTAGTCTGGGAACCTTGACGGGTGATTCTGGGGAGGGCACGGGGAGCTGGGGGCATGTTTAAAAATCAGGGACTAGCAAAGCCTCCCAGCCTCAGAGAAGACATCTGGAGCAGCCACAGGGAGCGCACCCTGAAGCCTGCCCCAACGAAGTAGGAGAGGTTCCCAGGCGCAAGGGAAGAGAGAGGTCACACAGTCACGCCTTTGCCTCCCCCAACCCCGGAGTGCACCCTGGTCCACGAGGGTTGCTGGTGGGTGCGGGGCGGCTGGAAGCCGGGCGGGGGTTGTGGGGGGTGGGGGTGCAGCCTGGACGGGTGTGGGCCTGCAGCCAGCCTGCCCCCCTCGTCCCCCAGACCGCCGCGCCGCACCCGGACCCCCCCACCCGCAGGCGCCTCGCCGGAGACCCCTACGCCGCCCCCTGCAGGCGTCCGGCCCCCCCTGGCTCCCCAGACCCCCCTCCCGCCCCCTGCAGGCGCCCCGTCCCTGTGTGGGCTGCTTTGACTCAGCGCCGGAGCCGAGCTTAGGCAAACCACGCCGCACTGGACGCCATTCAAGC
The DNA here is from genome assembly GCF_041146395.1 of Eulemur rufifrons. Taxonomy (NCBI): domain Eukaryota; kingdom Metazoa; phylum Chordata; class Mammalia; order Primates; family Lemuridae; genus Eulemur; species Eulemur rufifrons. The sequence continues at coordinate 48,141,632 of NC_091001.1, read as the reverse complement.
TTTTACAGGCCCTCAAATTGGGGCTGGAGCCGGAGAGGAAATACTAAAATCCTGTGTACACAACTTCTGTCTGTGCGCGCCGGGGTTCCAGGAGAATCAGGCGTGGCGAGGGACACATTTGTACTGTTTAAGGGCTCCTTTCCCCCTGCTCTGCTTTTAACAGGCATCACTGACGTGTCGCCTAAAACCCAGACTCCTGGGCGTGGGCGCTGGGAGGGGTCTGCGGACCTGGTGAGCAGAGGAGCGGCGTGGGAAACCCAGCTTTTCTCCTTCCCCCAGGTGCCGGGCACACAGCGCCCAGAGCTGGGTTCAGAAATCCCCGTGGTCCACAAACCACACCATCTGCATGGCCCAGGCCCCTTCCCCCAGCAAAAAGACGCAGCTGTTAGACACTGGGTCCTCAGAGCCCGGGCTTTGGAGTCAGGTTGGCCTGGGTGGGAACCTGACTCACCTGTCTGCAAGGGCCTCTATTTCCTCATCTGAAAAATGGGTGTGATAATGGTAAGCTACCTGCGAGGTTTCCTGTGAAGGTTAAAGAATGTGGGTGGGAAAATAGCTCAGAGCCTGGCACATAGTAGGTGCTCACTAAATGTTAGCTGTTACTGTCTGTATGAAGGAATAGTAATAGCACCATTATGAGCCAGCCACGTGTTAAGTGCTGCCTATGGTTCAATTCATTTCATCCTCACAGCAGCCCCTCACGGTACTACTGTAACCCCATTTTAAAGGCAAAAAACTAGAACACTGAGGAACTGAATGACTTACCCAAGGTCTCACAGCTGGTGTTTGGCTGGGAAGTCAACTTAATTGAACAATTAAACCCAGGCCAGTGTTTTCATAGTCCAGGCTCCTTGCCACACTCTGAACTGTAACAGAGGAAGAGCTGGTGGCCAGAGCTGCTGGTCAGCTGTATGTGTCCCTGGTGTCCTCAGCCCACACTTGGGCCCCATCCCACTGTCCCAGGTGCATCCCTGCCAAGTACCTTCAAGCTCCTCCCACCTTGGCCCACCAGGCACCCAAGCTGCCCCCTTACCTCTCGTAGCTCAGCCCCTTCCCCTAGCCCAAAGCTCTGCCTGCTGCCCACCTGTGTGTTAGGCCCTCCCACCCCCTCCGGAGAGGCTCGCTCCTTTTCTGGGCTGCCCCACACTCCTCCTCCAACGCAGCACCTTCAGTCTCCCATCCCTTTGACCTTGGGCCACCTTGGTCTGTGATGCATTTGTCTCCTTCATTCTGGCCCCTCATCAAAACCCTGCCGGTCTGGCCCAGCCTCTTGTGCACAGCAGGGTCCCCCATTTGGGGAAATGAATTTTCACTAGTGGCAAATCTGGGGTGATTGGTGACATTGCCCTTGCTGGTGACTTGTATGAGGGAAGAAGAAGGGCTCAAGCCAGCCTGTGTAAGGAGTGGGGAGACAAGGTGGACATCACCCTGTGTTCCTGACATCTGCTGCCAATGAGCAAGAGTAGAGCCCAGGCTCACCTGCCCACCCCTGCCTCCACCTCCCCCTTACCTGTCCTGTCATCAGGCCTCCCAGGAGCCGGTGCTGTCTCAGGTAAGGGCAGACACTCCACAGGCATCTGAGCTCCTGGCTGGGCTGCCCCAAATCAGCAGCCTGCGAAGGGTATCTGTTCTGGCATCGGAGGGGTTGTAGGGCTGCCCGTGGTCCACATGACACCAACCTCAGCTTGGGCTGTGCCAGGCCTGTGACCACATAGTGGATCTTCAAGACCTCTGCTAGAGCCGCCATCCTGCTTCCCCAAACAGCCTGAACCCCCAGTGCCCACACCCTAGTGGCTCAACAGTGTTGTGGAGATAATACGGCCTTTGGAGTCCAGAGATCTCAGTGTGCGTCCTGGCACTGTGGTTCCAAAAGGTTTGGGGTACGTCACTTAACCTCCCTCTGGGCCTCAGTTTCCCCATGGGGTGATTGTGTCTACCTCAATTCTTCAGGACTGAGAGGTATGAGAGCACCTGGCACCCATGGGAGCTGAAGTGTTGGTTTGTTCAAATGGGAGTCATGGTTGGGGTGACCTAGCCCCCCAAAGCAGGCTGGGGAGCTGGTCTTGAGGGGTGACAGGATGATCTAGTGAGCTGGCCCAGCAGTGAGAAGAGAGAATTCGGAGATGGACAGGCTGATGTCCCCTGGTCTGGTCCCTGCAGGACTCATAGGTGAGTCCCCCGACCCCTTACAGTGTGGGGCGTGTTCTCTGCCGCAACCGCTAAAAGCTTTGACCACTGGGGGAGAGGTCCAAGTGTAGGTGGAGTCTGTAGTGCCATACAGGACACCCTGGACACTTGGCAGAGATGCAGTGGTACACACTGGTTTGTGACCACAGGTGAGCCACCCCAGGGCCTTCCAGAAGGGCCCAGCGCTTAGGAAGCTGAGGATCTGCCAGGGGGAGCCTCAAGGGTGCAGAGAACCTGGGGGCGTGTGTTTTGTGCCTACACATTGGTGGATCCGAGGGTCAGAACGTCCAGATTGCTCCATTGAATAAGGGAGGGTGCACCAGAGAGCACAACGTGCTGCTCCGTACAGCCCCGAGAACTAATGGCCTGGGAGCAGAGCAGTCTGCACGGCGTGGCAGCGCCCTCTGCTGGCCAGGCTGGGTTGGAACTGGGTGCTCCTTGGCGCGGGACGAGGGTGACCCTAACACGGAGCAGGGGCAGCACCTCCACAATCTCCACCAGCGAGGACCCTCGAAGTAGCTCTGGACTCAGGAGGGACCCTGGCAGGTGGGAAACTCATTCTCGTTTTATAAATAAGAAAACAGGGTCGCAGAAGTGAAGGATCCCATGGCTATAGAATGTCCGGGCCAGACCCACCCCGCGACGCTCTTCCTTCTACCTCAGATAGAATCATTTTATGCAAAATATACCAGGACTCAGGATGCTGGAAATAGCACCCTTTTTTATTTCATTAAAATCAAATTAGATCTGACTCCACGTCTGCCAGGGCTGCAGAAAAAATCATCCTTATTTGCCTTTGGAGGTGGAAGTGGGTGCTCCTCTTCCCTTGGCCTAGGTAAGAACCAGGGAGTCTAACAGGGTGCCAGGAAATGGGAGCAGGAGAGTGGTGGTTACGCCTGCAGCGTGTCAGGGCCACCGTGAGAGCTGCGTGTCCAAGCCTCGGGGAGGCTGTGTCGAGGCTCCCACTTGGCTTCCTTGCCAAGACTGGCAGCCCTGGGGCCTGGGGCCACATCCACTCACTCCCCTGATACCCCACACAGCCTGGCAGTGTCACCTAAGGCCCTGCCCCCTCCCTGGCGGGCACTGCTGCTCCCGGCCATTGAGTTCTCTCTCAGATCTCTTTTTCTTCTCCCAACCCCCAGCCTAATCCCCTCCAATTGCTCAAGATGCTAGAAAATAAAAGCAGGAAAGGTAGGTGGAATACAGGGAGGAAAATATGTCAACAACAAAAGGCAAATACCTCAGGAAAAGCTCCTGCCCCTCTCAACTCTGCTGAGCAGCTGTGAGAAAATGCTGTGTCCTTGGAGTGGCCTTCACGCTGCAGCTGAAGCCAAGACACGGCTCAGACGGGGAGTGGGTTGGCTAATCTATTTGAAGAAACTTGGGGCAAGGAATCAGGAAGAATGTGGCATGTCACCTCTCCAACTAAATCTGTAAAAGTTAAAAAGAGGTTATGGGGCTAGGTGTAGTGGCTCACACCTGTAATCCCAGCATTTTGGGAGGCTGAGGCAGGAGGATCACTTGAGGTCAGAAGTTCAAGACCAGCCTGGGCAACATAGCAAGATCCCATCTCTTAAAAAAAATTGTGGAAAATTGGTTAACGGGTTACATGCCCAGGGAACCTGAGTTGCAAAGCTAATCTTATCTGAAAGGAATGGACTTGGGGTCCTCTTGTTATTGTCACAACCATAAAAAGGGCCTGGTGGGTCTAACTGTGGCCTCTGGTCTCTGCAGCAACCAGAGCTGTAATCCTCAGTCTTGAATCTCTGACCAAAAAGCATCCACGCTGTGACCATAAACTGCCAGCCCAGTGTCACTCTGAGGGTGGCACTCTCACCCTGTGGAGACAGTGTATCTGCTTCTTTGAGAGCCATTTTCTAACCTGGGAGGTTTAGGTTTAAACATGAAGAGGATGAAAAAAGTTAAGATCTTAAGTCAAAACTTTCGTGTTAAGTTTAGGAGTAATCTGTGTATGTTTGTTTCTTTAAAAGACCATAATAATCAAGAGAAGCTAACATATCCAAAACTGACAGGTTAGCCTGATACTTCCAGTTTTAAATATAGAATAGAATTTAGACTTGTGACTTTAAGTTGAAAAGGGAAAGAAAATTTGACTCCATTTTTTTTGTCAAAAAAATGGGAGCTTAAAGAAAACTGGTGCTTCACTATGTTAATAAATTTTATTTCTTAGACTTAGAAGAATTTATTACTTGAAGATATTTTGCTTGTTAAAGTCATAAGTTTGCTTCGTTAGGCAATCGAAGTGCTTGCAAAGGAAATGTAATATATTAAATTTATAATGCAGTTCAAAGTGTTTAAGGGCACTTAATTAAATTTGCAAATGATTTTTAAGGGAGCTTAATGTCTTCAAGTTGAGTCAATAACTCATTAATCAAAGAAAATTGAAGGTCACTGTTTTTATCTTGCCTTATTTATAAACAGAATAACAAAGATTTGTAGACTAAATGTAACAGCTTAAGGATAACTAGGTTATTTCTATTTTAATGAAAGGAACATTAATTTAAAACCCAAGTAAGTAGTCCTTTCTGGACTGCTCTCAGACTTTAAAAAAAACTCCCAATGACAGATATTAATACTAATAGCTAACATTTATGTAGTGCTTTATACCGATAGTCTCATTTAATCTTCCATTACAGATGAGAAACACTGTGAAGTTAGTAACTTGCTCAAGGCCACACATCTAGGAAGTTTGCCTGCCGTGCTAGGCTCTCTGATTTTGAGGTAGATGCATCTTGCAGTATAGACAGACACCAGGCGTGTTGCTTCTAACTGCTGCCTGGTACTCCATGGGGTGTGCGTCAGCCACCTTGTACCTCTCCCCTCCCCCAGGGATTGCTAACCCAGGTTGCCCCCCAACATGCTGTGATAAATATTCGTTTATGTGTCATCCTTTTAGACCTGTGTGAGAATTTCTCTGGGATAAAATAATATACCCAGGAGTGAAATTGCTTGTTCACAGATCATAAGTATATTCGTACTCCATTTGACTAAGTACTGTAAGATTTCACTCCAAAGTAGCCATACCTATATATATAATACACACACACACACACACACACACACACAAAATACTGTTCTATAACTGGATTTTCCTCACTTTATATATGACAAAAATTTAAACAGTTTCAACTGTGGAAATTTAAAAAATTAACATGAAAACTATAATCAACTACGAACAAGGTGAAACAGTATTTAGAATAACAGCTTCTGGAGTCAAATTACAAATCCTAGCTCCACCACTCACTCACTGTGTGACCTTGGGGTAGCAGCTTGACCTCCCTGTGCCTGCCTCAGTTTCCCCATTATCAAAATGGGTATAATAATGGTACCTACCTTATTAGGATGTTATGAGAATCAAATGACATAATGTACATAAAGTGCTCAGAACATTGCCTGGCATGTAGCAAGAACCCAACAAACATTGGCTATTATTGTTGAACACTTAGGTAATTTCCAAGTTCTTTGCTGCTTCTCAACAATTCTGTAATGAAGTTCAGGATTTTTTTTTTTTTTCACTTGTGGTAAAAAACATACCACATTAAATTTACAATAGAAATTTGAGATTCTTAACAGACTGCCCAAATACTTACACTAGAGCTCTGGCAGCAAATGCCAGCCTGAGTCTAACAACCTTTTGGCTTGGGACATGGGGATATCTTTGGAAGTAACTGTCTGCCGCACTGCTGCGTGGTTAGGTCCCGTGGCTGGGAGTGCCAGTTTCTGCGCAGCCCGAGGTCCTTCCCAGGGCCTGCCTGAACCCCTGGCTTCATAGCCCCAACCTCAGGTCAAGCAGGGCAGTGTCTGCGCAAGGTTGCATGACACGAAGGGGCAGCACTGATTCAAGTCCCTGCCCTATGGCTTACCATCTCATGCAACTGACGCCACCTCTCTGAACCTCTGTTGCTTCATCTGTACAATGGGGATGATAGCTATTTAACTGTGTGGCTGGGAGGATTTTAGGATGGCAATATGTCTTGGTCTCTTCCGATAGTTATTACAAAATACCATAGATTAGGTGGCTTCTAAACAACAGAAATTTATTTCTCACCGTTCTGGAGGCTGGGAGGTCCAAGATTCGGGCAGTGTAGATTCAGTGTCTGGTGAGGGCATTGCTGTGTGGTTCACGGACAGAACCTTCTCTCTGTGTCCTCACATGGTGGAAGGAATGAGCTCGCTCTCTGGAGTCTCTTTTATAAGGGCACGAATTCCAATCACTAGAACTAATGACCTAGTCACTTCCCAAAGACCTCACTTCCTAACACGTCATTTAGGGGGTTAGGATTTCAACATAGGAATTTGGGGGGACACAAACTTGCAGACCATAGCACAGTGTACAACGCCTGGCCCTCTGCTTGGCGCATAGCAGGTCTTGCATTGGTTCCTCCCCCGGGGGCTCTCTTACAATCCCCGTCACTTTGGGAGGGGAATCCTCTTATATTAATGCTTCCAAATACTTAAATTTATGCTTCTTCCTACACCTTTCCTCCTTATAGTTCTTGTACAGATTCTTCTTATATTTATTATTACAATTATATTTAGACTTCCTATACTTACATGTATGGTTTTACTTGCACTTTTTTTGTCTATACTTATACTTTTTATGCCTCCTATACTGCTACTTCTTTTACTACTTGTACTTATGATTCTTATACTTCTCAGCAACACTATAGCCTACTGCCCTGACGTGGACCCCAAGGGGAGAGTCTGCCATCCAAGGCAGTGGTCAGTCTCGGGGGACTGGCAGTGTCCTTACAGACTGGCCTCTCCCTGTCCCATACTTACTTTCATATGGTGTCCATACGAAAGGTAAGGTGACAGAGGGAATGGAGATGGGGTTTGGAGACCCCACATACCTGGGATTCAGTCCTGGCCTCTAGACTCATCAGCAGTGTGGCTTGGATAAGGAAACTTTCCCTTTGGGAACTTAGTTTTACCATCTGTGAAGTGGGGTTATCACACACTCTTACAGGTTTATTGTAAGAATTAGAGATAATGTTTGCAAAGTGCCTGGTAGAGCTTTTTATGGCGGGTAGCTGCCATTTCAGTACTGAATACTCTGTCTGCTTGAGCCTAGAAACCCCTGAAATGTCCTGGAAATTCTGACTGGTTGGCATCCAACCTGCACACAGAAAGCAGGATCCCCAGAGCTTCCTCATGCATCTGCTCTGAGACCTCTCTGAGTTTACAAACCCTCTTTTAGATGCCCTGTGGGGACACCGGGCTGCCTCCTGTTCCTGGTCCTGGGACTGCGGACCAGGGCTGCTGCTTCCTCCTCTTTCCCTCTCCGTATTTCATCCTGTCTTTATTTTCCACACTCCAAGAGCAACCTTTCCGCTCTCCAGCACACATGGATGGAAATACTTCATCTATGCACATTCCCAAGGGCACCCCAGGAGGGGGCTGTCTACACCTTTCCACCTCTTATTCATAACACCACCCCTTTTTCTCTGGTTAAAAACAGTGAATCAGGGGGACTTCCCATTTCAGCGATGATACGGAAAGCGCTTGGAAGTCATTGCTTCCAGCCTCACAAGAAGAAAAAGGCTAATCAAACTGAAATCAATCATTTTTCATAGACCCCTCAGAGAATTGAGGTCCTAGGACAACCCACCAGCCCCCAAAACTAAAGAGTCAGGTGAACATAGAGAAGCACAGCTGAAACTAGGAGCAGAATCTGCTGGAACCATAAACAGAGACATCATGCCTCGTGTTCTACAAAAAATTACCAGGTCTGCACACGGCAGGAAGAAACGCAATCTGGAGAGACAAAGCAAGCATCAGAGCCAGACTCAGATATGGCACAGATTTTGGAATTATTAATATCACATAGGGAATTTTTAAAAAACTATGATTAATATGTTTAGGGCTCTACATTACTCAGGGTTCTCCAGAGAAACAGAACAAATAATATTTATTTATTATGAGGAATTGGCTCGTGCAGTTCTGGAGGCTGAGAAGTCCCATGATCTGCCATCAGGCTGAGAAGACCCAGCAAAGCCAGTGGTGCAATTCAGTGTGAGTCTGAAGGCCTGAGAACCGGAGCAGTGGATGGTGTCAATCCCAATCCAAGGGCAGGAGAAGATGAGATAAGATGTCCAGCTCGGCAGTGAGGAAAAAGGTGGGGAATTCTTCCTTCCTCTGCCTTTTGTTCTATTCAGGCCCTCAATGGGTTGGCTGAGGCCCACCCACACTGGGGAGGGCAGCCTACTTCACTGATTCAAAGCTAATCTCTTCCAGAAACACTCTCAGAGACACACCCAGAAATAACGTTCAATCTGGGCACCCTGTGGCCCACTCAAGTTGACACATTTTAACCATCACAGGCTCTAATGGAAAAGTATACATAAACAAATAGGTAAGTGATATAAACAGAGAGACGGAAAATCTAAGAAAGAATCAAAAGAAAATGACAGAAATCCAAAACACTGTATCAGAACCGAAGAATGTTTTTGATGGGTTCATCTTAGACTGGACACAGCTGAGGAAAGAATCAGTGAGTGTGAAGATATGTCGATTAAAAACTTCCCAAACTGAAATGCAAAGAGACAAAAAAATTTTTTTAAATGAAACAGGATATCTAAGAATTGTGGTGAAACTACAAAAGGGGTCACTAACATACATACAATGGGAACACTGGAAGGAGAGGAAAAAGAGAAAGGAGCAGAAGACATATTTGAAGTAAAAAGTGGCTGAGAATTTTCCAAAATTAATGACAGACACCAAATCACAGATTCAATCAGCTCAGATAATACCAGGCAGGATAAATACCAAAAAAAATCTACACCTAGGCTTATCATATTCAAATTGCTGAAAACCAAAGACAGAGTCTTGAAAGAAGCTGGGGGTGGGGATGGTACCTTCCCTATGGAGGAAAAGGCTAAGAATTATGACATCAGACCTCTCTTCAGAAACCATGCAAGCAAGAAGAGAGGGACGCGAGATACTTGAAGTGTTGAAAGAAAAAATAACTACTAGAATTCTTTAGCCAGTGAAATTATTCTTCAAAAATGAAGAAATAAGATTTTCTCAAGAGTCTGAGAGTATTTGTAGCTAGGAGACCTGCCTTGCAAGAAACGTTAAAAGAAATTTTTCAGAGAAAAGTAACATGATATAGGCCAGAAATTTGGATCTAAAGAAAGGAAGAATGCCAAAGAAGGAAAAAATCAGGTAAGATAAAAATATTTTATTTTTCTTATTCTTAATAGATTACTCTTTGTTCAAAATAATAGCAACAATATGTGGAGTGACTATAGCAAATGGATAAGTGAAATGAGGGACAGCTATGTTATAAGGGATGGGAGGGAGGAATGGGGAATAGTCTGTGATAAGTATACTTAGATTAGTTGTAAATATATATTGAAAACTCTGGGGCAACTAGTAAAAAATTTGAAGAAGACATAATTGACGTGCTAAGAGAAGAGAGAAGAATGAAATCATGTAAAATGTTCAGTTAAAACCAAACATGGCAGAAAAAAAACGAGGAAGGTTTTTTTTTTTTTAAAAAGAGGAAGATTTTCTTAAAGAAATAAAGAACAAGTACAACAAATAGAAAACTGCTAAAACATGGTAGATATTAATCTAACTATATCAATAATCACTAAATAGGAATGGTCTAAAATAGCAATTAAAAGAGACTGTCAGAGTGGATAAAACAGAACAAGACCTCAACTACATGCTGTTTATGAGTAATCCACTTTAAATGTAAAGACACAGATTAAAAGTAAAGAGATGGAGAAAGATATACTATGTTTACACTAATCATAAGAAAGCTAAGTAGCTATATTAATTTCAGACAAAGCAGATTTCAGAACAAGGAACGTTATCAGGGATAAATAGGAGTAATACATAATGATAAAGGGGTCAATTCTCCAAGAAAACAACAATCCTTAACATGCAGGCACTTAGCAACCAAATGTCAAACTATGCGAGGCAAAAACTGATACAACTGCAGGAAGAAACAGACAAATCTACCATTACATTTGGAGAGGCTAATAGCGCCTTATCAGTAATTGACAGATCCAGGATGCAGAAAATCAGTAATTACATACTTGAACTAAACAGCACCATCAGTTGTCTGGATCCAATTGACATTTACACAATACTTCATCTAACAACAGCAAGAATATACATTCTCCTCAAGCTCACACAAAACATTCACCAAGTGTTATGTATTGAATGCTTTTGTCCCTCTAAAATTCATATGTTGAAGTCCTAACTCCCAGTGCAGCTGTAACTGAAGATGGGGCCTCTAAGGAAGTAATGGAAGTTAGATGAAGTCCTATGGGTGAGGCCCTAATCCAATGAGATTAGTGTCCTTAGAAGAAGAGAGATCAGAGCTCTCCGTCTCTCTCTCTCTGTGTGAACGCACACACACAAAGAAGAGGTCATATGAGCACAAAGCAAGAAGGTGACTGTCTGTGACCCCAGGGAAGAGGCCTCACCAAACACCAATCTTGCTGGCAAATTGATACTGGACTTTTCAAGTCTCCAGAACTGTGAGAAAATAAATTTTGTTATTTAAGCCACACAGTCTATGGCATTTTGTCATAGCAACTCAAGCAGACCAAGACACCAAGACAGACCACATTCTGGGCAATAAAACACACCTTAACAAGATTAAAAGAATAGAAATCATACAAAGTATGGCCTTAGATCACAATGGAACTGGAAAGAACCAGTACAAGTGAAAACCCTGTACTCAACTGGCCAAATACGTATGGATTAATTTCTGGACTCTCAATTGTATTCCATTTGTGGATACATCTATCCTTATGCCAGTTCCACACTGTTTTGATTACTGTCACTTTGTAGCAGGTTTTAAAATTGGGAAGTGTGAATCCTTCAACTTTTTCTTATTGAAGATTGCTTTGGCTATTTGGGTTTTCTTGCATTTTCATTTTCACTTTAAGAGCAGTTTGTCCATTATGGAAGTTGGAATTTCGATAGGGGTTGCCTTGAATTTGAAGATCAGCTTGGGAGCATTGCTGTCTTAATGATGTTAAGGTTTTGATCTATGAACATGGGATATCTTTCCATTTATTCAGATCTTCTTTAATTTCTCAACGATGTTTTATAATTGCAGAGTATAAGTTTTACACTTCTTTTGTTAAATGTATTTATAAGTATTTGTTCTGATGCTATTATAAATGGAATTGTTTTCTTAATTTCAATTTTGGTTTGCTCATAGCTACTGTATAGAAATACAATTGATTTTTGAACATTTTTGTTCATTGTATCCTGCAAACTTGCTGAACTGATTTATTGGTTTAATCATTTTCGGTGCATTTTTTAGGATTTTCAATGTACAAGATCATGTTATCTACAAGTGGAGACAGTTGTACTTCCTCCTTTCCAATCTGGATGGCTTTTATTTTCTTTTCTTGCCTAGTTGCCCTGGCTCGACTCTCTAGTACAATGTTGACTAGTTGTGAGAGCAGACATCCTTGTCTTGTTCCTGATCTTTGGGAGAAAGCATTTAGTCTTTCACCGTTGAGTGAAAACCCACTAGCTGTGGCCATTTTGTAGATGTCCTTTCTCAGGTGGAGGAAACTGCGTTCTTCAGGGGACAAGCTGTGTCAGCTCTGAGGAGGCACAGCATTGCCTGCTTTTTGGAGTCCGAAGTCCCAGCTCGCTGGGGAGGAGGCCACGTCGTGAAGGATGTGGATAGGCTGGACTGGGGCTCTGGAGACTTAAAGGCAGGCCCCACTGCAGATCTAGGTGTGGGAATAAAAAGGCAGTATGGAAGAAGGAAATTTGACCCACGGGAGTGGATGATCTCCCAGGAAGAGAAAGGGAGAGGGGATCAAAGGTAGAGATGTGTGAGGAGGAAGGGGAGCTCGAGGAGAAGATGCAATAGTACAGGAAGGAGAGCAGCCGAAGAGCGCGAGAGAGCCCGCCCGCCGGGACCCTGCAGAACAGGTCGGACCGCTGCGGGGCCGCCTGGCAGCCCAGCGCTGAGAGCTGCGCAGGCAGCCTCTCGACACTAGGGGGCGCCGTGGACCAGCTAACAGCCATCCTTTTAGCCTCGGTGGTTGCTTTTCGTTAAAGAGAAATTAATGTGAGCTGGGACTGCTTAACAGATGAGAAGCCGGGAGAGGGGCTGTGACTTGCCCCAAAGCATATAGGGGTGTCATGGTAGAGCTGTCTCCTCGTCTCCCGGCTCCTGTCCCAGGTTCTCTCTCCAGTCACCACCCAGAGACGGATCTAGAAAGTGGCGGGCAGAAGCCCCAGTCAGAAGGCAGCCTGGAGGGTGGTGAGGGCCCCAGCCCCGCCCCCTTTACGGTGTGGCCCGGGTGACATAACGTTCCTTGGCTTTCCCGTCCCCTCTGTGCTTCCAGTTCCACACCCTCCATTCTCCTACCCTCAGCCACATGATGTTTTGCAGTTTAAGCTGGATGGAGTCATTCGCCTATTAACATCCCCCAGTGGCTCCAAATTGTTCCTTACCCGGCCATTCATCAGTCTCCTTAGCAGGCTCTGCAGGGCTTCATCTCTCATAGAAGCTGCACCCTGAGCCTGCACCTGCTTTTCGGTGTGGCTTGATAGGGCGTGTCGTGCTATCTCACCTCCAGCCCTTGGCAAGCGCGGCCCGCTCTGCCCAGCACTCTTCCTGCAGCCTGGCTCTCTAACGCCCATCCTGGCCTCGGTGAGACCTGCCTGACCTCAGTGGTGCGCTCCATGGTGCACGTGCCCTTTGCTCTGACACCTGCCTTTGTCGTGTTTTCTTGTTTAATGTCTTTTCCCCTCTGGACTGAAGCTCCAGGACAGTAGGACAGACAGAGTCCATTTTGCTTGTGGCCTGTCATCAGGGACAAAAGGTGGCCCTGCTGGTAGAGCAGGATAGGAGCTGGCACCAGGAGCCACAGGGTAGTATCTCGGGGCCAGCCCTGCTGGGCACTAGGACACACCGGGAGTGTCTGTCCAGAACTGGGGGCGCAGCACCAACTGTCCTCAGAGTTTGCATAAATGGTGTTGGGAGCAGAATAAGCTGCCAGATGGTTACCCAGAGCAGCAGAGTCGAGTGTCCCATGGAAGGAGCCCCACTCTTAGTCTCATTTCCACATTCCAGAACCTGGTATATTTTAGTGTGTGGGAAAATAAAGCAATCACTGGGTTTGATTTCAGCTCCAAATTTTGGGAAATGTGGGGGTGCATCTGCAGTAGATGGGTCTCAGCAGAGCCTTTGTTCTGACCCAGCCAGAACTCTCTCTCAGAGTTGGGGCCAATGGATCCTTGAGCCAGACAATGACAACAACATGGAGGGACCCAAAAGCTGAAGGATGACAAGCACTCAGCCATGCCATTCCTGTGGGCACAAGGGTTGTTGGCCCAGGGGACAAACACTTGAAAATATTTCCCTGTCCCTTCTCTCTTGCAACAAGGTGCATCTGTGGGTGTTAAGAGAGGTTTTGAATTTCCCCAATGTGTAGGCAGGACAGCTGCCCAGCTCCTTGAATGCAAGTTTGTTACACAAAGGAAGTTACCTGTCCCTTTATGTACATAGAGACTTTGAAAAGGCTAAAGAAATAAAAAATCTAAATAAGCTTTTCTATTTCATATTTCAACATTAAATAATATGTATAATTGTATTCTTTTTCTGGAGCATTAAAAATTGGACAAAAATTGGACAGTCCTTTGTTTCTGCAGGAAGTTCTGACTCTGGCCAACAGCAACAAGGCTGTGGTCTTCGAATCTGGCTCCTGCCAGAATCTCCTCAAAATTGTCAGCCCAAACTTGCTGTCTTCCTGGAGACGGAGGAAGCCAAACCTATTCTTTTTAGTTGGGGGAGGATGAACCAATGCACAATACAAGAAGTGAGCAAGGGAGAGGGGTGGGCAGAGAGGAGGGAGAGGGAAAGAAAATCAGGACTGGGGAAGATTCTGGAGACACTTTGAAGTTGCTCCAGGCTGCGATAGAAGTGGTCAGGAGAGCACTTTCCAAAACTAACTCCATCTTCTATATAATTCAGGGCAGTGAAAACAAAAAGTGACTCTAAATATCTTGGGATAAATACTTTAAAAAACACAGCATAGGTCACTAGGAATAGGTCTATAAAGCAATGAGTATGATGATCATTTTGTCCAAAGTAAAAATCAGGATATTTGACCTGCTGCTCGGGAAATGTGGTTGGAACTAGGCTGCTCACCACTTCCAGATGGAAGGTGCCAGGCTGATGCGCATGAAGTGGAAGGGAAACGCTTGTGTGCGAAGCAGGAGGTTGGATTAGGTGGTTTCTCCACTCCTTGTCAGGCTTCTGTGGCATGAATAGTGGCCATGTTGGGAGAGTTTAGCAAGTGGACAGAGGATCGGTCCTTTCTGACCTCTCTTTACCTGACTCCCTGGGATCACAGTGCACACCATGTTCTTAAATTTAGACCAAGTTCACAGACAAAAGTGACATAGATGAGCCGCAGGCAAAAGATGGGGAGGGAAAGGCCACTGATACGACATCACACTCAACCTTTTGTTTGAGGACTAGACTCTGGTTTAGGCTAGAATCTATAGTTTCACTTGGTTGAGGTGTGTGTGTGTGGTATGGTCTGAAGGTTTCTGTCTCCACCAAAATTCATATGTTGAAACCTAAGCCCCAACGTGATGGTATTTGGAGGTCGGGTCTTTGGGAGGTGATTAGCTCATGAGAGTGGAACCCTCATGAATGTCACTAAGGCTCTTACAAAAGAGGCCCCAGAGAGCTCCTTTGCCCTTTCCACCATGTGAGGATGCAGCAAAGATGACCATCTGTGTCCCAGGGAGTGGGCCTCACCAGGTGCTGAATCTGCCAGCACCTTTGTCCTGGACTTCCCAGCCTGCAGGACTGGGAGAAATTAACTGTTATTTGTAAGCCACCCAAGCTATGGTGTTTTGTTATGGCAGCCGCACAGATGAAGACTGTGTGTGTGTGTGTGTGTGTGTCTGTGTGTGAAGGTTTTGAAGCTCGCTCCCTCTTTGTACCGACTGTCACAGTAGGAGAGCATGCAGCTCCAGAACAAAGCCGCACAGTCAAAAGGTCTCTTGTCCACCAGTAGAGAAATGGCTGCACACTTCAAAACGATCAGATCTTTAGTCATCTTTCAAAAATAATCTTTATTATCATACAATGTATGTATTTGTATATTTAGGACTGAATACAAAACATACAGCCTCTGACTCCGGAGCTTCCCTGTTAGAGTCTGAAACTTCGACCCATACTTTGATACACCGTGGCAGGTCTTTGAAAATGTAGGGTATGTACCCATTTTATAAACTTTAGCAATAAGCTGGTTTTCCAGAACGTATGGATATGTATACAACCATTAAATGGGCCTATTTGGCATTTGACAGATTCTCTTAAGATGCCATTTAAATCACTAGGACAATGACCTTTAGAGAAGTCACTGCTCATTTATTGCTTCAGTTACCTATACATCATTCCTCTTAGCGTAAAAGACTCCTTTAACCAGATTCTAGACTCCAGCTCCTCATTATATTCAATCTTAGACCATCAACTGTCCATCTTTAAGTTCCATCAAAGATATAAAATCAAATAAAATCAAAACATATTTATTGAATGCCTACAATAGGCAAGGCCTTAGTATAGGTGCTTTAGATGAAATAATGTATAAAATTCTGTCACTAAAAAGTTTATATATCAAGCGTACTGATGTAGACTTGAATCCTCATTGCTGTAGGGCTAGTGGTTTCTTCCCCCTCCCAAAGAGCCAGCCTGATAGAGTATCTTGATGAGTAATAGTTGATGTCAAATGACTTTTTCATTTGACTACTGTTCTTAATTGGTCTCAACAGGCCTTCACTGAACATGCCCCCGTGTGTAGTCATCTGTCATGGTCATACCACTGTTTGGTAATTCAGGGTGGTCTTCCATATCAGGGATCTAACCAACATTTTAAGTGAACTTGTCATTAATAGCACTTTTTTATTGGAACTGATTTTATCTGAGAAGTTAAACTTAAGCCAGGTAACAGACGATAGAATGGAAATATATTGCTCTTTTAGAACTTCCAAATTTTTAGTGCACAGCTGTTAGTATTGCAGCTATGAGGTATCTACTGAGTTTCTTTGTGCTTTCTGAAAAGTCATTTTGTTACATTTCCAGCTACACAAAGGCTGTGACTGCTGCCTCTGCCAAGTCTTGGATGGCAGCCTGACACAAACGTAAAACTTGACATCTCTCTTCTTTCAGACAGAAGGAAATCTATAAACGTGTCTTCCTTCCTACATGTTTTATTGACACAACCCATTGGAAAAATCTGCTTTTTAAGAAAGTAAATTTCGTATTTGTTGCGCCATATTAATATGGATGCTTTTCTTCTCTGCTAAATGTGTTGAACTTTAATATTGGGAATTAGTCCAATTTAATCATTCAGATAATGAAAGTTAAATTACTAAGCCTGCAATTTCATCTGGGGAACATTAATTTTTAGTCAATAAAACTTGTGTATCTTTAATGCCTAGTCCTCTTTCTAATTTACTTGTCTTATATTGAATGTTGGTTGTAGCTAAGGTTTACCTCAACCCAGGTACGTACTGTTTCAGGTATATAAACCCATGCTGTGTAAAATGCCATTGCAAGGTGAGAAAGGAGAGGATAGAGTCAGCAGGTTGGGCCTGGGTGTCTCACCCTCCAGGTGCCGACGGGGCAGGGACTGGGATGTGTTTCGGGTGTGCTCTGATGCACTGGAATCTGCTTCGCTCCAGTCCAGGAGCTGAGTGTGCAGTCATCTGGGTGCCACTTTGTAAAGGGTCAGTGCCTGGGAAGAGAGCATTGATACCACAGCAGGAAACACAGGGTCCTTTGTTTGAGGGAAGCATTTTGTCACCGAGTGTAAGCAGGAAAGGGCCCAGTGTCCCACAGATCTTACTTGCTATACACAAATGTACTAAAAACTCACTTCATCCTAAGGGGAATTCTGCTGAATTATGGGAACTATTCCTTTTTTTTTTCTTTCTCAATGGACTCACTGATGTGTCCCAAAGAAAGGAAAAAATAACCCACACTTGGATTCTGTAAACCTGACAAGGAGGAGAATATGTCGCCCTTCCTTACTCTTCCTACAATGCTAGTCTAAAAGTTCTCTTGAGACAGGAAAAAAGGCACATTTTACAATCCCTTTTATATATAGCGAAGTCCCAAAGTGCTAGAGTTAGAATGTAGGTAGCCAAAACAAAGTGATCCTTGTGTTTTAGAAATCTTTAATAACCTAAACTATGGTGTGACTATTGCTTTTTTTTTTTTTTTTTCCTGTTTATAACTAAGGCCTTATCTGCCACACAAACCACTAGTGACCTCTTGGTCATTGTCCAATAAAAGCAGTCCAGTTAAAAAACTGGTTGGACAACTTATTTTAACTAATGGGTCCAAAAAATGATGACACCCCCCACAATTTGTGAAAATAAGACATTGCCAATGTCTTATTAATATGTTCTTGGAGTGTCGAGGAAAGCAAAGGAATACCTAGAACATATGTTTGTAAGATCCTAGTTCAGCTTTGTCTAAAAACTGGAGTTCATGTGCAGTAAACACACGACCCCCCAGAAACCAACCTTGAGATGCCTGCCTCACCATGATAGACTCATTCCAGTCCCAAAAGCATTTTTCTAAGGCCAGCCTAGGTTTCCGGAGAAAATATGGTCTCTGTGGGAAAAAACAAAATACTAAAACTCAAGGAAATTTTCTGTGGCTCAGAGTTTTAGAAACATGTTAAAATGTGGATCATGTGTAAGTCAGTCCTCCTAAGTTGCCTCAAAACCAATGGTCCCATCGACATAAGAGGGTGTGTGTGTGTGTGTGTGCGTGCCTGGAATGCCGTTCAAAGCTGTTGGAGTGACAGTAAATCTTCAGTTACTGGAGATCAATCTTAGAACCCCCTGGGGCACCTAGAGAAAGTCTGTTCCCAAAAAAAGCAGGTGTGGGTGGGGTGGGGTGGGGCAAGGGAGAGCAACTCTGAAGCAAAGACAAAACTTCCAACAAATGCATGCCAAGGTGTTCAAAGTTCTTGAAGGTGATCTCCAGTGAATTCCTGGCTGGTGGACTCCATAAAAGATCTACAAAAATATGCCTTTTTATCCATTTAGGGCACCTACTTAGTGTGGGTGAAGGAGTACAAGTTGAGAGGCACGGGCAAAGCTCCCTAAGGATGCAAGAAAGGATGCACAGGGTGGAGGGCTGGGGAGGGGACCAGGCCGGAGAGCGGTTGCAAGCTGAGTGCAGGCGCTGAGCTCCACACATCCCAGCAGCCCTGCAAAGTGGTGGGACAAGAGTCCACAGGAACAGGTGAGGAGGTGCTCACGGTATTAAGTTGTCTAAGGAAGTTCAGGCTTCTAGGGACGAGGGGGTGGAGCTGTGTGGTGCCAGCTGGGTACTGCCTGAGTCACCCAGGAGCTGTTTGTGAACCATCTTCTTGAGTCTCAATTTGCAAAACTAAGTCATTTAACGGGTGACAATTTTAAAACATTTTCTCTTAATCAAACAGTATCCTAGAGTAAAAAGCAAAATCCATACAAAATTTTAAGAAAAGACACAAAACCAGAGAAACACTATTTTTGCTCTGCTGCCCACTCTGTGCTCGACCTGCGAGCCCTGGAGATGGAAGGGACTCTGTTTGGAATGCTATGACCTGACTCGTGGCCTGGATACACTGAGGAGGTGGTGGATGGGGAAGACATGAGAACAGGCTGGGGGTCAGGGCTGCATGGCGGCTGCACGAGCCATTAGAGGAAAGGAGAATCCAGGGAGGTGGCAGCAGCGGTGGCAGTGGCCAGAGCTGGAGAACAGAGATGACAGCAGCCAAGTCTGGGGCAGGGTGGCAGTGGAGCAGCGGCAGATCTTCCGACATCAGGGACTAGAGCCATTAAGACACACAAGTGAGAGAAAACCCGTCCTGGGGAGGAAGCCACCAGCACCTGCCATCTCTGCGGAGGAGTTCGCAGCTGTCTGGGATCATGCGGCTTGCAGGGGCAGGCACCCTAGTCCTCTGTCCCTTACCACTGAGACCTCACGCAGCGAGGTCTCAGCAGCAGCATCCAACGGCATTCTGGGTAGACTTACAGATTTATTTTCTTAAAGAAATAAGTACTCAAATTAACTAGACTATGAGAGCTCCTCAAATGCTTTTATTTACTTATCTTTACTTTTCAACCAGCACATCGCCTAGTTCACACTGCCAGGATGGCATTCAAAACGTTTTTTTTTAATAGGCAATTTATAACACTGGGAGCATTTCATTTCAGTGTTTCAGATTATTCCTGGAAAGGGTATATTCCCCGGTGACTCTGGATCATAGAGGTTTTGTCCTAATTTTTATAAGCCACCTCAGACACTGGAGCCGTTAGATAACGCTTAAGTGCTTTGGAAGAGCAGTAAAAAAAATTCTCCTGACATTCAAGAGTTGCCATAATTGCTGGGAAGACTGTGGCTTCTGCAGCCCAGGGTAGCTTCACAGTAGTCAGAGGACACAGAATGTCTCCTGTGTCCCACCCCAACCAGGGACCTCCAGGACAGCTCCCTTGGTTGCTTCTTGCGAGTGTCCCTGCAGAGGGCAGACCCACAGAGAGGGCCGTGAACTTCTCCGACCTGCCAGGCCTCAGGGGCCGTGTTGCCGACCCAGTATCAGCAGCTTGGCTACTGAGCATGTCATCCCGGAAGTGCCTCCTCCACCAGTCCCACCAGACGGGGGACCAGAATCAGGGGTTCAGGGCTGTCATCAAAGGCGTGACCTCTCCTCTCCTTCCAATTGCTTACCTCGTATTCGGTATGCAGTATACATGGACAGAGTTTTTACAAATTAAATTACTTTCTTAAAATTCAATAAAACATCATTACATACGATTCTCTTTGAGAAGTCTTTCCAATTCAATTCTTAAAATTAACTTACAAAATACTGTGCAAAAACAAACACTGACTTCGAATAAATAGGGAAGAGAAGTGGGAAGAACTAAACAATTCTTGTTTTTAAATTAAAAGTTAAAAATACCAGCTGCACTTCAAAGTATTTGCAGGATGAAATGCAACAAGAAGGCTGTTAACAACAGCCCTCAGGGTCAGAGTTGCATTTCCAAGTGAGGTTTTCCGTGTTCAAAATTCCCAGTAGATGCCTCCGCTGAGATCCGTCACCAGTCCCTCTCTGACCAGCTTTAGGAGGAACTCGGTCTCCGTTGTCACGTTGTGCATGGTCTGCAAGTTCATGGCAGCCATGCACTGATTGTCAAAGTAGTGCAAGGGTGTTCTGCGTTGACTGAGATTATATCCAAAACCCACCAAGCTGACTTCATCACACAGATGTGTGGCTAAGACCACAGCAATGACACCAATGGTGGGGACGTTCTGAAAAAGGGAAAAGACCCAAAAGAAAAAACAAGTCTTAGCACAATTCACTGCTTTGCAGGTACTGCATGTGCTATGCAGAGTCATAAAAGCTGCATTGGAGGCTGCAATTTTCTACATCACATAATTTTACGTAACATTTCAAAGTCTAACTCTCCATGCAAATCAGGAATCTAGACTCTAAAACGTGGTCTGTGACAGGAATACTTTTAACACCCCTCAAGGGGCAGCCTGACCATTCTTACACCAAGTTAAAAAATATTCTTTCTAAAATGTCTACCCACTGGTCCTACATAATATGTCAACAATCACAAAACAAGCCTATTTCCTCTCTTGCACGACAAATGTCTACAAGGTCTGCTCTGGAATAAGCAGCCACAGGACCTTCCACAGTCCTTCCCAGGGCATGGTTTCTGAAGCCCTCCCTTCCTGAGAGCAGAGGGTCCTCAGTCCCCGCTGCTCAGTCCCTGCCTGCAGCTACATCCCACATACGGGCCCCATTTGCTTTTTGGCAAATAACACGTCTAGGCCATTTTCACATGCACAGCTGCTAAGCCAGTTTCTCCCCACTCTCTGTTCAGGCAAATAATTTTCATATCTGAATTAGGGACTTCTACATGTATCCTACCTGACTTTGGCCCAGAATGCCCAATGCATCCTGGCTTCTGTGTCACCACTCTCTCCTCACACTGGCATCTCACCATGCCTCCTGGAATGCCCAAACCTGGCATCGTACTTTCCAGATCTCCATCCCGATCTTGGGTAAAGACAGTACATGGGACAGGGGAATACAGCAAGCCCCGCAGCTCACCAGGCCTTCTCTGAAGGCTGCCCCCATCTACTAATTAATATTCTTTTGTATAGTTTTCCATGTACAAATGTACCTCCTTTTCATTCCCCTTAGTTGAACCCGTGACTTCCATAAATAACTCTCCTTGTCTGTAAATTGGGAGGACAGCGGACTCTCCAGGGTCCACAGATTTAGGTGGGATTAGGGAACATCTACTGAATCCACCTTTCATTAAAATCTGCTTCCTGCTCCTTGGTGTGTGGCACCCACCTTTCAAGGCCAACCCCACCTGTTAGAAAGGAACTCCACAGCCATACGACATGTTTGGAAACAGAAATCAAGAGAAGTGAACGCAGAAGCATTCCTCCTGTTTAGCCACAGGGCTCTAAGGCCCTGTTCTGTCTTCTCCACCCTGCATCTCAGCGACCAGCTTGGCAGCCAGCACCAGGGAATACTCAATGTATGTGGAAGGAGTGTGTGACATCAACTGTTTGTAAGGGTGATGCGTGGACAGAACTCAAAACGATTAAAAATTCCTCCAAAGCATGTTATCTCTACAATATGCCCCCTAAGATCACACCTCCTTACTGTCCAACAGAATTCTCCCTTTGCTGGAAGGGTACATACAGGAGGAAGGGTCTGATGCTGCAATTTTAGATCAGAAGTCTGCTTTTTAACACAGTAACAGCCATGTGAATTGTATTTAAGTCACGCTAGTTTTGAGCCTGGGGCCTTGTGAAGCATATGTAACTCACACATATCTTTACCTTGGGAGCCATGAGAACTACTTTTCAAGTTGCACAGAAAACAAAAAATAACACATTTTTCATTAAATTAGAAAGGATCTTTTTGTTTTCCAAGTTCTTATTCTATTTTTGTAATAACACATTGTGACCCCAAGGAAAAAAATGTTTTTTCTCTAGTGTGGCAGTCCATGTGTTAAGTTACTGTTTTTATCTAAAAGAAAAATGTCATTTTATCAATTTTAAAAATAAATATTCAATTCAAATAGAAAGAAATGGACTGTAAAGTAGAAAGTAAAGGTTTCTACAAACTTCCCCTCCAGAGAAGGACATTCTTCATAGTTTGGTGTCTGTTTCCAAGCTTTTACATATAAACACACATTTTATTTTTAAACAAAAATGGAATCATGTAAGTGTTCTGTATCTTGATTTTCTTGCTTAATTTATTGTGGAGGTGTTTTCATATCCATCAGGTTTTCTTCATCTTTAATAGTCAGACAATATTGCTCTGACTATATCATAATCTGTTTAAACAATCTCATCATGATAAATATTTAGGCTGATTTTAGTCCTTTGCTATTAATGCTATGGTGAACATCCTAGAGTATCTGTCTTTGCAGATTTCTCTAATTTCCTTATAATAAGTTTTTAGGGTAAACTTGCTGGATTAGAGACTATTCACATTTAAAACTGATTTATACCACCAAACTTTCCTCCAGAAAAAGTGCGAACTTATCCTACCTACACTCCCACCAAACAAGGATATTATCAAACCTTTATGTCTTTGCTAACAAAGTGGGCAAAAATGTCATTGTGGCTCTCATTCGCTTTTATTTGATTATTGGTGAATATTTTATTTATATTTATTGAATATTTTATCATGTATTCTTTGATTATTTTAATTCTTCTTTTGTAAAATGTCTGTTCAGATCCTTTGCTCATTTTCTATTGGGTTATCTTTGTCTTTTTAATAAGAGCTCTATGTGTTTTGGGAGTGTTTACCCTGTCATATACGTGATAAATTTTGCTTAAGATTTCCCCACAGGTCTTAAAAGTTTTAAAGACAACAGATTGAGTTATTTAGATCATGAAGCCACAAGTAATAAAGGCATGCCCACCCCACCCCCTGGTGGCAGCACATGCTAATTGCAGGTAAAGGATCTCTACTGCAATGACCAGGCTAGGGCCAAAGTTCTCAAATTAGCCTGCAAAATAAAATCACCCAGGGAATTTTGAACATCCCAAAGTACAAACCAATTAAATCAGAATGACTGAGGTGGGACCCAAGCATTAACTGAAAAGCACTGTTCTGGAGGGTTGATTTTATTTACTATTACCTATAAAGTGACGATAAAAATCAATTCTCACCTGAGCAACCCACAGAGTTAAAATGTAAAGATCTTTTCAGACTACCAAAGTGCCTTTCAGTGCCCTGCAGTTATAGGGAGTCCTGGAGTAAGAATACCTTAAATAATAGCTCAGCGACGTAAGTGTTAATGTGTTGACTATACTGAAGAGATGAGTCAGAGGAGGAGAAGGCCAATTAAACCATGAAGAGCCCACAGTCAAGGTGCAGAGTGGTGAACACCCATGGGGTGTCTAATCAATGGCTGGGTTTCTCACTAGACATAAGACCAAGTGAAATTTGTACACATCTCCCCTCAAACATAGAGAAGAACAATTAACTTTGAGTAGCAATAAAAATACCTTATCTCGGCCCCAGAACCTTGACTGAGGCTCTGAGTACTGAAGGATGTCAAAGGCAGTCTCTTTGATAATAACTGGATTCAAAATCCTGAAATGTTTTGGCTGTAGTGGGATCTTTTCTGCCACCTGCTTCCAAAAGAAGAGTCTCACCCAAAATGGCTAAGGAAAGAAAGCAAGCAATCATTTGGGGTATTTAATAAAGTTATTCTTATCAGCAGAGCAGGCATTCCCAGCTCATCTGGCCAAGGCCATGGGTGTGACCCTAGTGGGTCAGAGTCACTAATATCTATGCAGATCCAGTACCTCAACTCAAAAAGAAACTCTAAAAGATCCAACTTACAAAAGACAAAAAGAGGAATCGTAGAACCAACTCTTACCTGTTTGAGGTAGAAATTACTCAACGGTGAGCCTTTTTAGTATCTAAAGCCATCAGTTTGTCCAGGGAGGACCAAGCAAATAGTTCCAGTTTACGGGTATTAAGCACTGTGACCGACCCATCGGAAGGCGCCCTCACCCTGCATCCTCTCTCCACTTACTTACTCTGTTTCCTAGTCCCATGAAGTCTCTAGGCAACTGACTGTGAGTCACCTTATATGTGCTTCATCTTCCAACTAGAACTTCTACCCAACAGAAAATCCAGAAGACCATGATAACCTGTATAGAATCAAGCTTTGGAGATACAAATTCTCCACCACACCGAGCTTATGCGAAAAGTCTAATACATCTTACTAGTCTCACAGAGAAGTCTAGTATGTCCTGCTAGTTTGTGTACATGTTCCTCCATAGTTGACCTCTGCAATTTATTTGAATATAACAGGTGGGACTATAAAGTAACATGATTTATTATGGTAAAGACAGACAAAAGGAATATGGCCGAATGAGGGCCATCTCCTCCACATCTGCCCCTCTGGAATGCTGTGAATTTATTCCAACAAGGGAACCACTGACTGACCAAAGCATTTTCGGAGACTCTCTCTGAAAATATTCCATAGCAATTTTACATATATTCTTTTGAATATCCTCAATGGTTTATATTCATCCAAGGAAATCTAATTTCTGGAACTAACCAAAAGCCCTGCAAGTTCACATCTGGAGAGTAAGGTGGGTGGTCAACCTCAGTAATAGCAATTTTGCTCCCAATCTTGATCATTCCCATTAAGTAATGATCACCATTTTCACGTGCGACTCTTAATCAGGTTCTGACAGCAGTTTGCAGCAAGGAGTTCTGAAGGGTTTCTACAAGACAGTGATTATCACGTGAAAGACAGCACAAAGGTATGCACTCCATTGTGCGTGTTTAGAAATAAAAGTCTATAATTACAACTAGAGACTCCCTCACTTTTTACTAAGGCACATTTGATAGAAGAATGTCTAGGGCTTACCAGGGTTTCATTTTTTACCATTGCTTGAAGCCAGTTGAAGTCAACACTTTTAAATAATACAGCAACAAACAAGTCATTGGAATAATATTCAAGGTCAGACAGTGGTGCACCCTCTGGGTAAGTCATCCTTATAGTCGTTTTATTTCCAACATGCTCCGAATATCCCTCAACAGGTGCATTATTTAACCTATTTAAACAAAATGGACAAAGACACATTGACAAAGCACGCTGTCAACTACCTTATCATACCATCCACACCCCGTGTCAAGTCCTCACATTCTCTTAGGACTAGGAATGAAGATGTGGTTGGCGGTAGGCCGTCCCTCCCAGCAGCCTCATCCCCGCCTCACAGCTGTTTTAACTAGTGTTTGCAGAATGCAGCCTTCAGTTCATGATTGAACACCCATATCTAATTCCTGAATGTCAAGCAATTTCATCTGTCCTGATATTTTCAGCCAGTCCAGACAAATTACATTTTGGGCTTTCTCTGGGTGCCAGTAAAGTCTCCTTGAAAATTTCCTATCGTGCTCAGATACTTGCTAAAATCTCCAAAAAGTAGTAAGAAAAGAAAACCTAGGACCCAGGGCGAGGCAGAGATACAAACCTCAGTTCTGTGGGGCGGGGGACCGAGGAGGTCACTAGGCCCCAGGTGTGCCAGCTGGTCTGAAAGCAAAGATTAGGGCACTTACAACTGTTAGGTCAATTAAGCCTTTAACAAGAAAGACACTTGTCTTGGGGGAAGTTCTGACTTCTTCCAGAAGCAACAACATTCACCCAGTTACACAGTTTTGAAATTTCAAAAATAAGTCTGTCCAGCTCTTCACCTGTAATATCCCACCTGCATGTAACCTTTCTTTTCTATCTCACTGCCACTTCCTCTTCTAGATCTTAAACTCCTAACCCCAGGACTATTAAAAGGTATTACTAGGAGGCTGCCCAGCTAGCTCAGTCAGTAGAGTATGAGACTCTTAAAAGATATTAGCAGATATGACAAGTAAATGCAAGGTATGGTCCTAGACCCAAATTTTTTTTTTCCTTTTTCTTCTTTCTTTCTTCTCTTTTTAAAAATAAAGGACATCATTGGGATCACTGGTGAAATCTGAATAAGGTCCGTAGATAAAGCCTGTATTGTATGAATTTATTAATACTTATTAATGATTTATTAATTGCATTAATTTTCTACTTCTAAATACTATTCTGGGGTTATATAATAGAATGTCTTTGTTCTTAGGAAATGCACACTGAAGTATTTAGGGGTAACGGGGCTTGATATCTGCAACTAACTCTCAAAGGTTCAGAAAGGAATAATAGTATACACACAAGGAGAAAATTATAAAGCAAATGTGATGAAGTGTTATCAATCGGGGAACCTGGGAAGAGGGTAGATGGGAGTTCTTTGTGCTGTTCCTGCAACTTTTCTGTTAAGTTTAGAATTGTTTTAAACTTAAAAGTTACAGAAAAATCAAAAAGCTTCTTAAACTGATCTTTCCTTCTCTAATCAGGCTTGAAGCCACCGTTCCCTGTCCCAGTGACAGCAGCTTCCCAGTGCCTGTGTACGAAGCCCACACTCCCCAGTCAGGCGCCCACCATCCCTGCACATGGAGCCACCTTCTAGACCCTTCCAGCTCTCCCAGGGCCCCTCGTCCTCCTGCCCAGTGGGGCTTCTCACCCAGATCTCCCACCTGCCTCCCCTCTGAAGCGCCAAGTCCACCATTCTTCAGGCCAGCTCAGAGCCGCCCTCCTCTTCCACCCGCCTCTCGCACTGCCGGCACTCCTGGTTCTCACCGCTTCTCTTCCCCAGCCCGGTCACGTACTATCCAATGGGTGTGGGACCCTGGCCCTGCAGACCTGCATATAGGAGGTCATTTATCTGCTTGCATGGGCGCAGGGATGAGCTTCTGGAAGCCTCCAAGCCCTGCATTTGGATTGCTAGCACCTGGCCTGGACCCTGCATGCCGCGTTACCGTTGTGTCTTCATCTGTAACCCCGGCTACTGTGAGAGCCTCACCCACTGGTTATTTTGAGGAATGAGAACATCTAAAACATTTGACACAGTCCTGGCACACAACAAGCGCCCAGCGAAGACGGCTGTTCTACCCCCATCCCAACCTTCACGACCCTCTCACTTCGCACCATTCCTGCTCTCTTGTGGCCTGTGGCATCCCCTTTCCCTTCAAACTCAGTTCTTACCTGTTTCTTCTACTGTTTGTCCCTTACAAAAGCCTGGTTCTTACCTAAAAATACCTTGCACCCCCTGCACCCTCCTCCTGAGCCCCCACCTTCCGAAACATTCTCCAGAAATAGGTGCAAACACTTATTGAGCATCTAGTACGATCTAAGTATTTTACATGTTAACTCATTTTGTCCCTGTAGGGATGCACTATTACTGCTTCCATTTTACAGATGGGGAAACAGGCACAGGACAGTTAGGAAACTTGCCCCAAATCACAGCTACTGAGGACAAAGGTACTATGTGAACACATCACCACTTTCAGACTCAAAATGTCCAAAATGGATCTTGTCATTCTCCCTCACTAACCAGAGATTTTTCTCCACTCCTCCATTTTTTTTTCCCCACTCCTCCATAGTGAGACAGGATTTCACTATGTTACCCAGGCTGGTCTTGAACTCCTGGGCTCAAGCGAGCCTCCCCACCTTGGCCTCCCAAAGTACTGGGATTACAGGTATAAGCATGGCGCCCAGCCTCTCTACACCTCCGTTTCTGACAGTGGTTCCACGAATGCTTTGACTCCCAGACTAGAAATCTTGGTGTCTCCTGACATGAGTTGTGAAACTGTAAGTCCTGTCATCTGCTTTTCCAATACACCTCTCAGATTCAATCTCTAGTCACTATTTCCACTTCCTGTGTCTCGCACCAGGCCCACACAATTCATGCCCTGATTACCATGGCCTCTAACCCAGGCCCCCCCACTCCTATTCTCTCCTGCCTCCAATCAAATCCACCGCTACTGCTGAACATTAAGAGCCTGCTCTCATCGTGCTCCCAGCTCTGCACATCCTTAAGATTAATTAAGACAATTAGTCTGACATAATGTTATCAAGGGCCTGAAAAATATCCAAATATCTTGATGCCAACAATTCTTTAAGGAAGACATTTGAGGGCTGTCCATCCTTTCTGGACAGCCCTCAAATGTCTTTTTGTATATCTTTGATTATTTCCTTGGAGAAGGATACTTTCTTGACAGCCCTTGATGTATAAAATCATAATAGCAAAGAAAAATGGAAACATTCTATTAGTGTCCCGCAACAGAACTAAATAACTTACAAAATGTTCTCAAAGGAATATTAAGTACTCACTAAAGTCAGTTTAACAAGAATATTTAATGACCTCAGAACGTATTCATAATATTAAGTTAAAAAAGCAAAATACCTCATAAAACTATAAATGCATTTATAAGTATGTGTATAGAGCAAAAGTGGAAGAAACATAGCCAATTCATAGTGGGTAGTTATTTGTGTTGAAAATGAGTGATCGTTTTCTTCCTTATATTTTTCTGTATTTTTCTAATCTTCAGTAAGGAACATATTTTACTTTTGTAATCAGAAAAACAAATTTTTAAATGGCTAAACCAAAAAGAATCTAGGATGATTGTTTACTGCCTGTCACGGTGAGTTCAGCCTCTTCCGTGTCCCAGCCAGCACCGCCTCCCGCAGCTCACCAGCCCCTGCCCCGGAAGCCCGGCCTCCCACCAACTCAGTTCTCCCGCTGCGTCCTGCTCCTTCACTGGCTTACCTGGATCTACCCATCCTTCCAAACCTCACCTCCTCTGAAAAGGATCTGCCACTTCCTGCCATCCACAGCATGCTCCTCAAAGTTAAGGGCAGCATGGCACACTTTGGGACATCCCATCATTTTGTGGTTTTTGTTTCAACTTCTCTAGCAGTAAGTCCCTTGAGGGCAGGGACCATGAGGAGCGTCCTGTCTCCCTCACTGTCCCTGGAGCTGCACTGACCAAGGGCAGTGCACTTAGCGCTAGAGGCAGAAGGCTGGTGTTCAAAGCAACGTACCTTATCACAACGTCGAACTGGTTCAGGGAGTGGCCCAGTTCTAGTCCGTGCAGTATTCCACCGCTTCCCACAACCACACAACGCCTACAGCTCTTGGCTTTCAAGTGTTCAGGAAAGTCATGCTCAGGCAACAGTTCCAAAAGGGTCTGGACTTTACTGGAGAACTTCCGGAATCCAAAAGGAGGATCATACTTGTCCTCGGCTTCACTTGCTTTGGGGGCCTTCTGTACAAAAGGCGGTAAGTCCGTGCTATACCTGTGCTTAAATAACAGTGCCATTGACGTCTCCGCAAACTTGGGCCGACATTCCTTTTGCAAGACTTGCTGAGCATACTTCTGAGCTCTCTGGAACGAAATCACATCAATCTGAGTTTTAAAAACTCTCCAGCATTAAAAATATACTCTTTTCTTTCTCTTACTTTTCTTTCTTTTTTTTTTTTTTTTTTTGAGATAGAGTCTTACTCTGTTGCCCAGGCTACAGTGCCGTGGCATCATCTTAGCTCACAGCAACCTCAAACTCCTGGGCTCATGCGATCCTCCTGCCTCAGCCTCCCAAGTAGCTGGGACTACAGGCATGCACCACCATGCCCAGCTAATTTTTTTTCTCTATATATTTTTAGTTTTCCAGATAATTTCTTTCTATTTTTAGTAGAGATAGGGTCTCACTCTTGCTCAGGCTGGTATCGAACTCCTGAGCTCAAGCAATCCTCCCGCCTCGGCCTCCCAGAGTGCCAATATTACAGGCGTGAGCCACCGCGCCCAGCCAAAAATATACTCTTAAAGATGACATTTTGTCCTGTGATGTCTGATGTAGCTCCTTTATTGAATACTACCTTTAACATAGAACATGTGCCTGTTAGGATTAATTTATGCTCAGAAACTTGAAGAAACAACCCAGGAGGATCACATGACAAGTAGATAAACTCAACAAGGGTATTTATTTCCTTGCACAAGTAAAGCGGAAGGACCCCCACCTCCTACCCCTGGCCTAACATTGTTCAAATAAATTTGGGGTGAAAAATACACTCTGTAGTGTTTATGATTTCATGATTCATCAAATTCTGACACATGCCACAGCATGGAACAACTTTGAGGACATTATGCTAAGTGAAATAAGCCAGTCACAAAAAGACAAATAAATACTGTATGACTTCATTTACATGAACTATCTAAAGTGGTCAAATTCATAAAAACAGGAAGTAGATGGTGGTCACCAGGAACTGAGGTGAGGGGAAAAGGGGAGCTGTTGTTTAACGGGAACAGAGTTTTGGTCTTGTGAGATGAAATAGTTCTAGAAATTTGTTCCACAACAATGTAAATATACTTAACACTGCTGAACTGTATATTTAAGAATAATGATGATGGTAAATTTTAGGTTATGTCTTTCTTTTCTATAATAAAAAAAGGGTTTCATATTTCAGGATCCCATCTAGCAGGATGAGACACAGGCTTACTTATCATTTGAGGTACTGAGCTTCATACAGTCCGGAACGCAAATTATCTGACATGTAATCAGGGAACAACATCCTGTTAACCAAGAAATTGTGTTGGTTTGAAATGCATTTTCCCAGCATGTTAATGTTTTGCATCAGCAAGGAACTGCTGCTGAATGCCAAGGACGCTAGCCCAGCAGGATTTGTTCTGTAAAATTTGGATTCAGTCAAAAGGCCACGCTCAAGGATCCAGAAGGCCACAGGTTCCCCACCCCTGCACGGTACCAATGCCCATCTGCCTCACAGTCTTCCTCTTGGCTCAGGTGAACAAACGCTGCCTCAGAACTGCCTCAGAGCTACTTGTCGGGAGTTCTCCCTAATCTTTGTGTTTTCTGTCCTTGTCTCCAGGCCTCACACCTCCTCCCACCCAGCTGCCGTCGTGCAGGTGTATGTGGGAGTGCCGGTGTGTGTGTGTGAAGTCCTATATTTACTGGGATATTTTTAGGAATTTAACATGTCTTTTGAACTCTGTCAGTATCTTTATTATGAGGATTATTACTGTAGCACAGTTTTAAATGTTTGCCCCAACTATGTTTCTTCTCAAAGCCTTGTTATTTTTATCGTCTGATTTTTAATAAAATGTTTTGGGTGCCGTGTGCCATTGCTGATGCCTGTAATCCTAACACTTTGGAAGGCTGAGACGGGAGAACTGCTAGAGTTTGAAACCAGCCTGAGCAAGAGCGAGACCCCGTCTCTACAAAAAATAGGAAAATTAGCTGGGCATGGTGGCGTGCACCTGTAGTCCCAGCTACTTGGGAGGCTGAGGCAGGAGGATCATTTGAGCCCAGGAGTTTGAGTTGAGCTATGATGGTGCCACTACACTCCAGCCTAGGTGACAGACCAAGAGTCTGTCTCAAAAAAAAAAAAAAAAAAAAAGAACATGTTTATCCTATTATAGCAGAAAATACTTTAAAATAATATTATAGCTTCAAAAAGTTATTAGCACTTGTGAAGAGCACATTGTTTCCATCTTGAGGCTCTGGCCCCATTTCTGAAATGCCTTACAGATGCTGCCATAGTTCACTGCCTCAGTTTACCCTCATGACACCTATAGCACCTTGCAAGACGGTCATTAGTATCTTCACTTTGTAAGAGGTCTGACCTGGCACATCAACCTGTGCTGGCTACTTCCCCGGCTCCTAAAACAACAGCCTCTACCTACAGAGAACAGCACACAAACAGCACCACTGAGAGCAAGTGTTTGAATCCGGACTGGCGTCTTCATGGGAATCAGCGGGAAAGCCAGGCAAGGAACTGTCATGCTCTGAGCCCCTAAATGGAGCGGGTGATGTTCCAAGTCCAGTGGGCACTTAGTGCCAAATTGGTGGAGGCAGGGCAGACAGAGGGACCACCCGCAGTATGCACACTCCTCTCTAGACTCCAGGCCCGAAGGTCAGGAACAACAGTTTGTTTAGAGACCCAAAGGCCTAACTCTTCACTACAGAACGACATCCCAAGCATCTGGTTTTACGGATCTCCTAGGAAAGAACGGAAGTGCCAAAAGAGACCTAGAAAAGCTTGGCGATCAACCCGGGACTGGAAAGAGGCAGGTGAGCAAGCTGGAAACGTGTACACCACTCTCTGGGGCTGCCAAATCTTCTCTTCAGAAGTCTCTTTTGGAAAGGAGTGAAATTTCATTCCATTTCCACTCTGGCAAAGAGTTCGATTTCAGGCTTCAAACTTAATTTGCTAGACTGTGAGCAGAGCACAAGGCCCAGTCATCCTCTTCGGACTGTAACCCTCCTGTGCCTAATCCACAGCGGGTGTAATAAACAAACCCCGAGTGAATAAATGTTCTAAATGCCACGGGAAATGTCTACAGGCACAGCAGTTCCTGTTCCCTCTTTTGTTTCAACTCATTTAAAGATGGGGAACAAGCTCTGAGAACGTCTCAGGGATCAGGTCTTCTAACTGGAATCTGTCTTGGCCTCTCTCCTCCCTCTTCACCGCTTGTCCGTGGTTCAAAGCTCAGAAGAAAAGTGCCTCAGGAGGCGGCCGCAGCTTCCGGAGCTGTGAGGAGGAGAGGGAGCCGCGTGACTTGGCCCTTCTCCGCGGGTGGCTCCAAGGCTGGAGGCCAAGGCAGCCAAGCGAGGAATGAGAGGCCCACTGGGAAGCAGGCAACTGGCGACTCGGCCGCAAGATACGAGAACTCCCACTTGTCTCACATCCAGGGATGAAACGAAAGGTTTCGGTTTTAAAAGTCTTCCAAGCCAAGCTTGCAGGCTGCCCACAATTAAGAATAAAAAGACGTCTGGTAGTACCAATTGTCAACGCTGTGGCAACTTGCCACGGAAAACCACAATGGGAAAATTCACTGATGGGGTTAAAAAAGAAAAGTAATTTTCCTCAGCAAAATCTCCACTTTCATTTCCACTCCATAATTTTAACGGTGATCATTTTCAGGAATATAGGTAAATGGCATAGTCTTAGTAAAAGGCAATGTTCTATTGCATTTATTTTTTTAAAAAAAATCCAGGACAGGGCAGAGCATTCAGGTTAAAGAAAAACTTCAGGTCTGGATTAGTTAACCAAATGTGGGAAGGAGCCCAACTCCGCCAGGACCATGTGATCTGGGGTCATCAGTGACCGTGCGAAACTTCAGTCCCACATGGGCAAACCCTGGCATGGGCCTGTTCCCCACAGGGTTGGGTGGCCGTGCCCAAAGCACTTAGGCCAGTGCCTGACACACGTGGAGACTTGTACGACATCATACAAGGACAGTAACTGAGGCTGAAGTTATTGACACACTAACTCACATTTAAATTATCTGTCTCTAACGTTTACCCAGTTAAGAGCAGAAAAAATTTAAAGAACCAAGTCCCGGCAAGAACACCACAGTAAAAACTCAACCAGTCAGGGGTGGCCGGGGGCCAGGGGTTGAGGGCAGGGACTGACTACAGAGGGACTCAAGGGAACGAACTTGGGCCATGGGAATGTCCAAGGACAGTCTGGGGAGAGGGGCAGCAGCACCAAGGAGAGAAAAGACGTGGATTGGAGGTGCTACTGCCGGGGGCATGAATGACGTGGCCTGCCTACTTTACACACGCGGTGCAGGTCTGTGAGCCGCAGGGAGGACTCTGAGAGCAGCTGAGCTGATCTGGTTATAATTAACTGCACTGCACCGGATGCGGGCCCCAGGGTGACGTGTGGTCCCCAGCTCTCTGAGAGGAGAGAGGGCCAAGTTCAAATTGCTGCTACCATGCAGCCCAAACCTAAGTGGACGCAAATGTGCCCTTGTCTCTCAAACATCTTTTAAGTGCACTTTCACATGGGAACCATACTTTTGAAGTGTACAAATATCCCTTCAGACTATAGTTAGTCATTTAACAGCTGGTACATTAAGGGACTTCTTTAAATAGAAAATAGAAAACCCCTAACTGTCACTGCCACACCTTTGAATTTGGCCTTCTCTTCTCTCAGAGAGCTAAGACCACCTGTCGCCCTGGAAACCACATCCTGTGCTCGCTCTCATTTTCAGTCTTGTATTCTGTTGTTCCCCCGCCCCGGATCCTCTGCTATCCAACGCTTGCTGTTTCTCTCCTGTGCAAAGCCCGCTCATGCTTGTGCTTCGGCACAGCTGCCCCTTCTGCCTCAAAGGAAGTGGCACGTCCTACGAGGACCATCTTGAAAAGTGGGGCATTTTGACAGGGTTGAAAAGCTACTTTTTAAAAAAAAGTTTAAGGTAACAGAATAAAGGGCACCCCAATGCCACCAGAGTTGCAGTAGTCCTTCATTTTCTACTTTATTAATTTCTAAACTGACAGACTTTTAGAAACATGTTTGATTCACATAATTGCGTCCCATTCCTTCCTCTTTTCCTCAAACAATTACAGGGGGCTTTCTCCTTTATTCATCTCTGTATTATCTAAATTTTTGGTGTTACTTTTATAATTAGAAAAAGTAACCTTTTAGAAATCTTTCAGAACTGGGTAGATGCGGTGGATGGACACTGTGGGCCGCCTTCTCAGTTTTGTGCAGACAGCTCTGGCCCTGCCCGGGGCAGGCAGTGGGACTCGGGAGGCTGACTCACCGGCAGGTCCGCCCACCCTCCCTCGTCAGTGACTGGTCAGGAATCCTCACGGCAGCCAGTTAAGGCAGGGCACTAGCACCCGCTGTTATTGTCCAGTGGCGAACTTAGGTCTTAAAACCCACCCCGTAAGCCTACATGAAAGGACTTACATTCTATGGTTCCGAGAGAAGGGGTAGGGTTGGGGGAGTCTGGGTTTTTCTCTGCCTACCAGAGGATGTTTATAGAGTTGAACAGAACCATTAGTCCTATTCCTCAAAGGGATATTAAACCTAACATGCATCACTGAATGTACTCAAAGAATTGCCTGCTATAACTGGATTTGCTATATAATCTGGAGTTCAAAGACAGTGAGAGATTGCACTGTGGTTAAAGTAGTATCTCCCCCTCCCTATAGAGTTTAATATACGTAAGTACCTATTAACTAATGTACGATGTTAAGCACATAACCCCTGTCTCCCCAGAGCAGGCCTGGAAGACAAGTGGGGAAGGCAAACAGTTGAAACGCTATGGTGATAAACACAGGATTAAGATATAATCACACAGACAGGGAATGATCAGGGAAGGCTTCTTAAAAGAGGTAACCCCTGAGCTGATACTTAAAATATGAGTAACAGAGAGATGAAGGGTGGGAAAGGGCTCCAGGAAGAGAAGTGAGAAAGAATGTAGCAAACATAGGGGAAAGTTTTTTGGTTTTTTGTTTTTGTTTTTTTTTTTTTTTGGAGACAGTCTCGCTCTGTTGCCCGGGCTAGAGTGCTGTGGCGTCAGCCTAGCTCACAGCAACCTCAAGCTCCTGGGCTTAAGCAATCCTACTGCCTCAGCCTCCCGAGTAGCTGGGACTACAGGCACACACCACCATGCCCGGTTAATTTTTTCTATTTTAGTTGTTTGGCTTATTTCTTTCTATTTTTAGTAGAGACGGGGTCTCGCTCTTGCTCAGGCTGGTCTCGAACTCCTGACCTTGAGCGATCCTCCCACCTTGGCCTCCCAGAGTGTTAGGATTACCGGCATGAGCCGCAGCGCCAGGTCTTGGGGGCGGGGGCGGGGGCGGGGGCGGGGGCGGGGGCGGGGGCGGGGGGAGTTTTTTCAACAAATGGTTCT
Organism: Eulemur rufifrons; assembly: GCF_041146395.1. Lineage (NCBI taxonomy): Eukaryota > Metazoa > Chordata > Mammalia > Primates > Lemuridae > Eulemur > Eulemur rufifrons. The sequence goes on along the minus strand of NC_091001.1, from coordinate 48,105,834 downwards.
GGGACAACTGGAGAGCCACCTGCAAATGGATGAGGCTGGACACTGACCTCACAAGATATACAAAAATTAACTCAAAACGGATCAAAGACCTAAATGTTAGAGGTAAAACTGTAAAACTCTTAGGAGAAAACTCAAGATTAGGCAATGATTTCTTAGATACGAAATCAAAAGCACAACTGACAAAAGGAAAAATAAACTGGACTTCATCAAAACCAAAGACTATTGTGCTGAAAATAGAATCATCAAGAAAGGGAAAAGGCAACCTACAGAGTGGCAGAAAGTACTTGCAAATTATATACGTGATACAGGGGCCTGATATCCAGAACACGTAAAGAACTTGTACAATTCAGTAATAAAAAGTCACGTAGCCCAATTAAAAAATGGGCAAAGAATGTGAATAAACATTTCTCTAGACAGGATGTACAAATGGCCAATGAGCACATGAAAAGATGTTCAACATCATTAGCTTTCAGAGAAATGCAAATCAAAACCACCATGAGCTATCTTCACATCTAGCAGGATGGCTATAACGAAAAATGACAGATAATAACACATGTTGGTGAGGAGGTAGAGAAGCTGGAACTCTCCTATATTGCTCCCATGGATGTAAAATGATTCAACCATTCTGGAAAAGTTTGGCAATTCTTCAAAAAGCTAAACATAGTTACTATGTGACCCAGCAATTATGTTCCTAAAAGAACTGAAAACAGGTACTCAAACAGATACTTATACACATATTCACAGCAGTATTACTCCTAATAGCCAAAAGTGGAAACAACCCAATGTCCACCCACTGATGAATGGATAAACAAAATGTGGGATATCCACACAATGGGATGTTATTAAGAAACAAAAAGAATGAAGTATTGATACATGCTACAACACGGGTGAACCCTGCAGGCATCATTCTAAGTGAAAGAAGCCTGACACAAAAGACCACGTGGTGTATGACTCCATTTACACGAAATGTCCAGAACAGGCAGAAAGTAGATCAGTGGTTGCTCAGGATATGGGGGGAGGGGGCACTAGGGCACGACTGCTAATAGATATGGGGCTCCTTTTGGTGATAAAAATGCTCTAAACTTAGATTATGGCGATGGTTGCCCAGCTCTGTAAATACACAAAAACCATTGCACCATTTGCTTTAAATGGGTGAACTTTATGGTGCGTCAATTATATCTCAATACAGATGTTTTTGAAAGAAAGAGCTTCAACCAAAGACCTGTGAGGGGTTTAGTGTGTCTGAAACGGGCAGTGCTGAGATGGTGGGGGTGGCAAAGGAGGCTGGAGAGGCTGGGAGGAACCAAGTCACGTACTCACACAGGACACACTCATGAGCCTGGATGTTCTCCTGAAGGTAAGGGACAGACACCAGAGTTTAGGGAGAGAAGCAACACATCAGATTCAATTTTCAGAATCTGTGGCCACTGTGGGGCATGCCTAGATGCAGAAGGCAGGTGAGGAGGAGTCAAACTAGGGCAATGTACAAGAGCAGAGGATTCTAAAGAGCAACCCTGGCTCACTGTTCCTTTTCCTGCAATCTCAGAAGCCATATATGTTTATAAACACAGTCACCACTCTCAAATAACTCACACTTTAGATGGCAAGACAAGATGCTCCCATAAATGATTATAATACCCGACAGAGTCTGGCAAGTTTCTGTGGAGCTTCAAGTTTGAGGCACCACTGAGATTCAGACTGAAAGTCACTGAGTTAAGAACCAGGGGTGCCACAGGCAGGGGTGTTTCGAGACTCTTCCAGCCGAGACAGCTACAGCCAGAATTCAGAACGGGGAAAGCCCTAGGCTGCAGAACCAGCCTACATTTTCCAGCCAGGTACTGGCACGCTGCAGAGAACCCCCAAATCTCAGGGCTGGAAGGGATCAGAAAGGCCTGGAACCACTCCCTGTTTGAGGCCTGAATTCCACCTACAGGCCCCCGTAAAGAGTAATTGCCGTAACAACCAGAGCATTTGTTTGGCCACTGCAGGGACAAGCAGACCATCCCTGGTCTATTAATGTAGCTTAAGTTACAAACGATCGCAAGGTGTCAGGGCACATTAATGCAGATGTCACTGGCTGGACAGTGAAACTACTAAGTTGATTTCCCCCAAGGTATTACTAAAACACATCTTTTCCACCCTGTGCTTGTGAAATGGTGTGCTTGGCCCTTCCACAAGAGAGCTCACTTCTCTGCTCAATTAACTCAGCCTTTAGAGCAATTATTTTGCAGCTGGTCAGATGGTAATGAACAGGACAAAGGGCACGTGTAGAGAAAGTGGGGAAGTGCAGCAAAGAAAGGGAAGAGTTCACAGCATATCAGTAAGTCATGCCAAGTGCCATTATTCTAGGCCTTTCTCAGGAGACAAAAAACAGAGACAGGACGTCTGAAACCTTTATCCACAAGCGCCGTGAAGGGCCTTGGAATTGAAAGGGACTGGAGGGATGTCTGCAAGGCCAGATGGGTGGGGAGGAAAGGGAAACTCAAGCAGAGGGCACTGGACACATCCTGCTCCACCAAAGCAGGATGAAATGGGACGGACGTCTGAGGGCAGATATACAGGAAGGAAGGCTCTGTGACCAGCAAAATTGAGACTCCCATCAATGATTACAACACCCGACCGAGTCTGGCAAGTTTCTGAGGAGCTTCGACGTACCACTGAGGTTCAGGTTGGAGGGCTGAGAGTGTTTTCCCCTCTGTTTTCAACTTCCCTTACCATTTATTTGTAACACAATCGAGATGATATGACAGTTTGAGGGTATACCTGGAGTGTTCTGCAAAGGCCAAGCAGTGCATTTAACTAAGCTCGTCATTTACTTGTTTATACCTCTATCACAAAAAAACCTGAGGCACTATGAAGGATGTATAGATTAAAGTAGAAACCTGTGAATAAAAATCAGGACTGCAGAGGCGGCTTTGTGTATATTACCTTATTCAACTTTCATGACTATCCTATTAAGTAGATGTTTTCACAGCTGAAAAAACTGAAGCTCAAGACAAGTAACTTGCCTAAGGTTTTACTGTTACTAAGTAGCAATCCGATTTGAATCTAGGTTAAAAAAAAAAAGTAAGCTCTTTCCTGTCTGTACTGTGCTGTCTGTAACTCCCGGCTTCTCTGTGGATACTCCCTACCCAGGCAGAGGGTGGACTGGTCAGGAGCTCAGACTCTGAAACCACATCACTGAGTTCAAGCCCTGACGCCACCACTTACTGGAGAAATTATTTACTCTTCCTGCACCTCAGTTTCCCCAGCTGTGAGATGCAGATATCACAGCACCTCCATCCCCGGGACTCTCACGAGGGTTAAATGAGTTAATATCGCTAACACACTTTTGGAACAGTTCTGGCACACAGTAAGCACTAAACTAGATTAACCAGCTAACTAAGCTAGGAGTGCACTTGTGTGAGTCTGATGGAGATGATACCGGATGTCTCCCAGTCCCAAAGAGTGAATGAGATAACACACGTGAAGGGGCGTCCATACGTGTAGTTACCAGTCCTACCACGCCACCTTGTTTGTAACCATCTCTTCTTCCAGCCGGTGCTGAACATTATTGGATCACTGAGCCACTCTCATCATCAGTGAAATTAGCACTTCCTATGTCGATCGATTTAGAAACAAATATACAGTAAAAGAAAAAAACCTTGAAATGTAATTTGAAATCTTTAAAATTAAAAACAAAACACAAGAAGGCTAAGTGATATTAAGAGAATTTCTTCCCCGTCTGTTTTAACAACACATACATGGGCAGCATCAGGACAAATGAACTCCATGACAGACGCACTGTAGTGTGTCGAGCAGAGCCCACCTCACCCCACAGCACGGCCACAGTCAGTGGGAGAAGAATACTGTAGGGGAGATGGATCGGTAGTTGTTTTTTTTAGAAGGGGGTGATATTTGGTTTTGGAGTGCTGAGATTAAGTGTTTTCCCCTCTGTTTCCAAACTTTCATTGCCATTTATTTGTAACACATTAGAGATGCCATGGCAGTTTAAGCGTACGCCTGGAAATGGTTTCATTCAAACCATACCAATGGGATGTCTAACCTTCACGCGGTCAGGGTCCACATAATGCATTTTTTTCATGTCACATTCTTCGGCAGTATAGTTTAACTTGAGGGTATAAAAGATCCACACTCCAAACATAAACAATAGAAACCTGGAAGAAAAATCAATTAGGTATAATGATGGAGTCATGTGATAATCACGACACATAATGTGAAATAAATGAAAATCGAACCCAAATCGAGTTTGCTGGCCATGAAGCATAAAAGTACTATCTTTAAGTTGACCTCAGGGTGAAAGGAAGGTACCATTTCCTATTTTCCTGACAAGATAAATTGGCCATTTATGACTGCCTTTGTTTTAAGTGAATATAAAAAAAAAAACTTTTTTTTTTTTTTGCAAGGCACCATAATAAAATCTGAATCATAATGCCAATTATTGGACTTTAAAAAAATCAAGTAAGATTTGAACTCTAGAATCTCAGATTCGATGTTTTGTGACTTCAAAATATCGTCAGTCCTTTAAAAAAAAAAGAAAAACAAAAGAAACAATCTATTCATCATATATCTAAAGAATTCTACCCAGAATTGAGATTGACTGAAATGAAACAGTACCAGTACCATTATCTACCCTTAAGACCATCTAAAAAAATATTTTTAAAGATAATTCATGCTTTTATGCAGTTTGCACACACACAGAGGATTTGGAGAAAATAGCTGTGTCTTGTCTTGGTTCTAGAAATCTCATTTTTAATAAGCTCCCCAGTGACACTGACAAATTAAAAGTACAAAAAACAAAAAAAAGTAAACACCCCAGTTTAAACCAAAGTTTAGAAACCATTGCTTTAAATAATCCGTGTTCTTGAAAAAATAAAGGTAAGGAATAATAAGCTTAAGGGGAAAATAATCCATTTTCTAAAGAAAGGGGCAGCTTTAAAAATAATACAGCATCCAGCATAATATATTGTATATAACAGATGTTAAATATTTCTTGAGACTTGAGCTGATGATGCAAGAAGTATTGCTGGAGTGTTTTCAAGACTTCTCAATTCTCACTTCAACAGGCTTCCCATGAAACCTGCACAAGCGTCTTCATTTTTCCCTGGGACTGAGTATAATGTTAAATGAACAAGATGCTATCCTTTGTGTGAAAAAAGCAGGTTGGTGGGGTGGGGGAAAACACACACACAAAATATTTCTCATCTACATAAAACACTGGTAACACTGGTTATCTTTAAGTGTGGAGGGGAAATGTGGGCAGTAGGGATGAGAACACGTTTCACCGAGTCCCTTTGTAACTTTTGAATATCTTGGGAACTTAGCATTACCTACTCCTCTCCCCAGCCCCTAGCAATGGGGTCACGTTCAGGGCATGTAATACTTCGCTTATTTTGATTTAAAAAGAAAGAAAAAAAAAAGAGCGTTAAAGGCAAGCCCGGAATCTACAGCACTTGGCACAGGGTCCTGTGATTCCTGGTGTGAGGCTGCCTCACCCACACTGCAGGAGCGGCACAGGGCCCCGGTCTCCCTTGTTGCGGCCAGCACCCAGAACGATGTCCGACACGCTGTGGGCCTCTAAATACGGGTTGATGAGTAAAAGGAGACTGAATGTGATGCAAGTCTTTATTCATATAAATTTCCTATTCTCACCTTTTTCCCCCTCTGTGAGATGGGAGACTAGAGTTCAAGGTTGGATTCCTATCTTTAGACATGGAAAAAGGTAATTTTCAACTTAGTTTGGTATGTAAAAAAACAACTGACAAGTTCCTCCTTTTACTAATTCTATCACTTACTAGGATATAAGTAAGGGTGACCTGGCTGAAACACCCTATCATCCTTCTTTATTATTCAATATTTAATAGTATTCAAGTGCCTTCAGGGAAATTCAATGAACTATATTTTAGATTAACTTAAAATAGCTCATGGAAAAAGCTCTTCTTTGTTAAATAATGGCATGACGAGCAGCGCCCTGTAGGAGCTGCTCTCTCGGCCACCCAGGCTGAGGCACGGGGGACAGGGTGGTACACTCTTCCCAAACACGGCTAGACACATGAACCCACTCCACCTGCGCACTGAATCCTGACTCGGACCTGCCTCTGCATGATCCTTTGACCAAGTAGGCCTCTCCAACATCAGCCATATTTAGGGCAATAATGGAATTTTTCTCCCAATTCTACACAGTTAACCCAAATCCGGGGTATCTTATGGCCCAAGGAGTGGTACTTACTTGAGGATCTTTTTTAACAGGCTGGGTCTTCTCATCTTGTTTTGAGCTTGGTTGTACCATTGCAGGGAAGGCCTTAAGCAATCACTTCTCTGTTTCACACAGTTATACTCACTCGGCATTGCTGAGAAGAGAGGGGAAGAAGACGGGGGAAAACAGAGGGAAGAGTTAGGCGGATTATGTTTTTCAAAGAGCCTTTATGTGATGCGTCCATACCATGGAATACTACTTGGCAGTAAAAAGGAATGAACTGATACACACAACAACTAGGATGAATCTAGAGAGAATTATGCTGAGCCGATACCAGAAGGTTACATATTATATGATGATTCCTAACATTCTTGAAATGACAAAATTATAGAAATGGAAAATAGGTTAGGGAATGTCAGAGGTTACTGATGGGGAGGCAGGTGTGGCTATAAAAAGGCGGCACACGGGACCCTTGTGGTGATGGAAATTGTCTGCATCTAGACTGTACCCAAGTCAGTATCCCAACTGTGATATGGTACAATAGTTTTGCAAGATACTATCACTGGGGGAAAACGAGTAAAGGGTACACAAGATATCTCTGGATTATTTGTTACGACTGCATGTGAACCTACAATTATCCCCAAGTTAATTTTTTTTTTTTTTTTAAAAGACCCTTGGGCCGGGCATCGTGGCTCACACCTGCAATCCTAGCACTTTGGGAGATTGAGGTATGAGGATCACTCGAAACCAAGAGCTCAAGACCAGGTTGGGCAACATATCAAGACCCTCTCTCTACAAAAAATAGAAAAACTGGCTGGGCGTGGTGGTGTACGCTTGTAGTGCCAGCTACTCAGGAGGCTGAGGCAGGAGGATTGCTTGAGGCAAGGAGTTGGAGGCTACAGTGAGCTATGATTGTGCCATTGCACTTCAGTCTAGGCGACAGGTAAGACCCTATATAAAAAAAAAAAAAAAAAAAAGACGACTAGCTTTAAGCTGATAACTGCCCAAGCTGAGAGATGGGTACATGGGGCTCATTATGTAATTTCGTCCACTTTTGTGTATATTTAAAATGTTCCATAATGCTATAGTTTATAAAGAAACTGTTACACATTAAAAGCAGTAGAAAAGTGTCACATTAAGAAAAAAAAAGAGAATATGGTATGGCAATTTTAAATGAAACTTTTCTTTAAAAAAATATATGTTCTTGGGTATGCCTGCCTACTTATTCTTTTCAATTAACTTTAGTCTCAATTTTTCAAGGTCTAAATCATATTCTAAGGGTATTGTAAGTAAAAATTCGTATGTCTCCCCCCATATTAGTTTTCTTTTTCCTCTCAACTTAATAGAACACTAGATTTTTGGGGGACACATGGCTTCCCAGAATAAAGACTACATTTCCCAGCCTCCCTTGGACCTAGTATAGCCTCATGACTAAGTTCCAGCCAATGGGATATGAGCAGAAGCATCCTGGGAAACTTCCAGGGCGCATCCCTTGGCATACTCCCAGCTTCTCTTCATCCCCCTTTCTCCTAGCTGAAATACAGAAACATGATGAGCAACTTCGGACCACACAGAAAGGATATTACCCAAGAATAGTGGAACAGGAAGACGGAAGATGACTGGGTCTCTGGCACAACCCCATAGGGCAGAGCTGCCATTCCATCTCTGGACGGTTCTATTTAGAGGAATACACTTCTGTCTAATTTAAGCAACTGTTAATTAAAAGCAAAGTCATATCTCAACTAACATAGGCATCAATTACTTTTTAAAAATTATCTATTTTTTTGAGACAGAATCTCACTCTATTGCCCTGGGCTAGAGTACAGTGGTGTCAAGCGATTCTCCTGCCTCTGCCTCCCAAGTAGGAGGGACTACAGGCCCTCGCCATGAGGCCCAGCTAATTTTTCTATTTTTAATAGAGACAGGGTCTTGCTCTTGCTCAGGCTGGTCTTGAACTCCTGACCTCAAGCAATCCTCTTGCCTTGGCCTCCCAGAGTGCTAGGATTACAGGTGAGCCACGATGCCCGGCTGGCACTACTTACTTTTTATGATAAATTTACATATTAAGAAATGATGCCTTCGCTGTATTTAGTCTTTCAGTCAGAGGAAGAAGTTATATCTCATTATGCACTTTATTTTTCCCATTAGGGTTTTGCCTTTTTTTTTTTTTTTTGAAAAAAATCTTATCTCAAACTAAACAGACGTTCAAGTATTTCTTTTTCTGCTCCCATAAACAATCTCTCCCTCAACTCCAATTCTAACTGTGTAGCAAGAATTTTACCAATTCTAAAGAATTTTTATCCCCATCTTTCTATTTGAATAGTTTAAAAAAAAAAAATAGTGCCAAGGCCCTTATTAATAAACCTTTGCTGCAGAATCTATTGAATTCTTAAATGAGAAGTTAGGACAACCGAGACCCTGGAAGGTTCTCAAACACAACTCTGTGGTTACCTAATGTATGGTCAGCCATGTGGCAGGAACCAGCAGGCTACCTATGGCCAGTGCACACATAAATCTGAAGTTTTGGGGATAACCAGAATGACACAGTTCACACCAAAGTGGACCTCCAGAGAACAAAGCTGACCGTGGCTAGAACATGAGAAAGAATCTGTTGTGTGCAAGACAGTGCTCTGGCTCTCAGCTCTACTCTGCCCCTCTGGCTATAGCCTCTAAACTACATTTCCCAGACTTTATCTCGCCAGCTGCTTCCTGTTGTGATCCGAGGATGTGCTGGTGGAAGACTAGAAGACAAGAGAAAGAAGTCCTGTTTCCATTCTCCTGACTTGCTGAAGCTTCTGACAGGAGCAGCAGCATCAGAGGCAATGGAGGGTGCCTACCTATGACTCCAGCAACATCTGTGGCACTTCTAGCAACTCTGTGAAAAGTATAAGCTTCAGCCATGACAATGGCTTCCTGACGCCCAAGTCCAGCTCTCTGATGCAGCCCCCGACCCACGCTCAGACCTGTACATCTGACAACCTGTTTGCCATCTTCATCTCAAGCAACATCCCTAAGCAGAACATTTCCACCCATTCCTTACATTATCGCACCAGCTGCTCAGCCATTCAAACCAAAAACCTGCAAATTAACCCCAGACTTTCATTCTCAACCCCTATCAATCCCCAGGACCTGTCAATACTACTTCTGAATTTCCCCTGCCCACCACACTCCTTTAGTAGCACTTAACCTGGACTTCCTTGTCTCAATTTCATTTCCTCAAAGCCATCTTTCTAAAATATTTATCTGCTTAATGGCTCCCAGCACATCTCAGGCTCTGTCATTCCATGTGACAAACTTGTCTGTCACATTCCACAAATAAATACTGTTAGAAATCTGATGTGCCAAACAGTTGCCTCAGTGCCTTTGCACAGTCTGGAATCCCACTCCAACAATCTGCCTGGTGAACTACTTTTCATCCTTAAACCCAGCTCAACCATCTCTTTCCTTCCCTATGAGGTCATTTTCCAACATCATACCCATCCCTGGGCATTTCTTTATCTATTTACCACATAAACTAAAATTTTTTTGCAAATTTCTGGAGGGCTGAGCTGCAGGGCCAGGGCTCTGTTCATTTTTGTATCTTTAACACCCAGGACAGAGGATAGCACACAGCAGGCCTTTAAGAAACATCTCAAATGGAACGGAATATGCATGACATGTCTGTGTCCTGTCATCGAACAAGATAAACTTCCCCCCAAAAGAGCATTTTCTCAATACTGGTTCAGATTGAAGCCAAAATTGACTATTAACAGAAATTATGATTGTAAGACTAAAGTGTAAAATCCATCAGGCCATCTAAAATGTCAATGATGGGAAATTTGTTGGTAAATTATGGCACAAACCACATGAATACTCTGCAGTCATTAAAATCTTGCTACACAGCGGGGTCTCTGGCTAGCAACATCAGTGTCACCCGAGAGCAGGTTAGAAATGCAGAGCCTCAGGCCCCACCCAGGCACCACTGACTCAGAACCTGCATTTTAATGAGATCCTCAGGGGACTCATGGGCATATTAAAATTTGAGAAGCACCAGCTTAAAGTACTGGGTACATACATTTATTGACAGAAAGAAGAAAAAAGCAGTTCTGTAAAAATGTGTACACACACACACACACACAGTCATGTTCCGGGATGTATCTACTTATGAGAGCTCAACTTCCCAGGAGTTTCCTCAAACCCCCCTACCCATTGGACTCAGTAGTATTTATTTCTTCTGATTTACAAGGGACCATTTGGATTCCATGCCCCTCAACATCACAAAAGGATGGCCAACCTGAGTCACCTTCACAGATGAACAACTGACAAACAATGAGGTGGCCTTAAGATGCTCCCTCGGACAGCCTGCCCCAGGGTTTATTAGCTGAAAGTCACGATCACCTCTATACCATCTGCACTGTTTTCATTCATTTCTTTTGTCTTTAATGTTCTATTTGGTGGAAAAGAGATTGAAATTAAAGGTTCAATCATATAAACATTGAATCAGGGGCATGCTTTGTTAACTGTTGGAATAACTGTGTGCCATAGATTTCAATGGTAATTATACTTTTAACTAACAAAAATGATCAGAATGTAGGGAAAAATTGTTTATGTAGGCATAGGTAATTATAGGTATAAGGACATCTGGAAGGAGGCACACATATGTTATCAACAGGTGGTACAATTTTGAGTTTCTCTTTTTGCATTCCTTTTTATAATATTTGAATTCTGCACATAACTAGTTTTATTTCTGAAAAATTGAAACCGTTTCCATTTGGGGGGAAATCATTAAGCTATGATTGATATTTATGCTATGAAAAGATATTTGAAAACTACCTGAACAAAATATATTTAGGAACCTTGGATCATCTCTTTAGGACATTAGGGACAATATCCCATAAATCAAGCATTTAAGAGTGAAAAAGCAAACCAGGCGCAGTGGCTCACGCCTGTAATCCTAGCACTCTGGGAGGCTGAGGCGGGAGGATCGCTTGAGCTCAGGACTTCGAGACCAGCCTGAGCAAGAGCAAGACTCAGTCTCTACTAAAAATAGAAAAATTAGCCAGGCATGGTGGCACACGCCTGTAGTCCCAGCTACTGTGGAGGCTAAGGAAGGAGGATCGCTTGAGCCCAGGAGTTGGAAGTTGCAGTGAGCTATGATGGGTGACAGAGTGAGACCCTGTCTCAAAAATAAGATAAATAAATAAAGATAAAAATACAGTGAAAAAGCAGAAACTAAGTTACCAGATTTTCAGGAGGAACTTCATTAAGAAACGACCATGTGAATGCTGAGCTAGAAAAATACATTTATGGAGAAGCAGAATAAAAGATGTTGACACTCAACAAGTCCAGGTCGCCTCAGGGGCAGAAACTGGGTCATTCCCCTTTCATGGAAGCTTCACAGGGTTTTCCAAAGAGCTGGTGAATGTATGAACAGAAGGACAAAGGATGACAGAGGCCCCTCCCTTCGGAGGGCTCATACTCTCACCTGCCCTGGTCTGGCACTGCAGCATCAGGTGGAGAGGCAGAGTATCACAAACATCTCCCCACACTAAAGCCACCCCCAGCCACTGCGGTGCATGTACACACACAGCCTCCGTTCAGTTCAGCAGACTAGACCCTCTCCTCAATTCATTTACATAATGTGAAGAACACTTGAGCTAGAATAACAAAAGAACTACAGATCCTAGCTCTTAGGAGACGGAAAAGGAGGACCAGGAGGGAGCCACAGACAGAAGACAGGCTAGCCCCTATGATGGCCTGCCAACAAAAGCCTTGGAGGAATGCCCGTAACCACCATCACCTCTGAAACCCTCCTACGAAACTGAGTATTTATTCAATAAATAGATATTGGATGCCCAGGTCATGCCTCTTACCATCCCAGGCACTGTGAATACAGTGGTGTGCGAACCAGAGACCCCTTCTTGCACAGAATCTACATTCTGGTGGGGGAGACAAGAGATAATGTGGCCCAGATATGGCCCACTTATCAAAACTGCTTATATAATCCTAACACATGGTTTATTTTGTCTTTATAATACTTATCATCATGAGACATATTATTCACACTTTTTTTACTTTTTAATTACACATTATCTCTTGTCTCCCCCACCAGAATGTAGATTCTATGCAAGAAGGGGTCTCTGGTTCACACACCACTGTATTCACAGTGCCTGGCATGGTAAGAGGCATGACCTGGGCATCCAATATCTATTTATTGAATAAATACTCAGTTTCGTAGGAGGGTTTCAGAGGTGATGGTGGTTACGGGTATTCCTCCAAGGCTTTTGTTGGCAGGCCATCATAGGGGCTAGCCTGTCTTCTGTCTGTGGCTCCCTCCTGGTCCTCCTTTTCCACCTCCTAAGAGCTAGGATCCCCAGGGATTATCAATTTGACACTCTTCCCACTCAGGCTGCTCAGGTAACAGTCTCCACATCACGTCTTAACCACCTTTATGCAGAAAAGGCCTGGCTTCCAAGATTATATTTTTCTACTCACATATAAAAATGTAACAGATTTCTCTTACCAGTCTATATGCCTGTTGAAGAAATTCTATTTTTGTTTTATAAATTGACATATAATAATTGCACATATTTGGTACATATGCTATCTTGACACATGCATACAATATGTAATGATCAAATCAGGGTAATTGGGATACCCCTCTCTCAACCATTTATCATTTCTTTGTGATGGGAACATTGCAAATCTTCTAGCTATTTTGAAATATACAATAAATTATTTTTAACTATAGTCACCCCACTGTGTTATTGAACACTAGAACTTAGTCCTGTATTTTTAATAATTCTTATTGAGGCCCCAGTGAAGAAATCTAAGGGCAAGCTTGGGCTTTTAGCCCACTTGTAGAACATCTAACTTTTACAAAATTAAGAATTAACCATTCAAGGCCTGGGCATAGTGCCCCATGCCTATAATTCCAGCACTTTGGGAGGCTAATGTGGGAGGATCCCTTGAGGCCAGGAGTTAAAGACCAGCCTGGGCAGCATAGCAAGGCCCTGCCTCCACAAAAAAAAAAAAAAAAGAATTAACCATTCAAGACAAGAGCAGAATAGACGCTGCAGAGCAGTGCATGATGAATGCCAAATTAACTGCATGGATAATTACTGGTACAAGAGTGAGTAAGGCACTAATATTTATTGGGATGGATAAGCCTACACATGATCTCACTGAATCCTAAAAACACCTACTTCACTGGCTTGCTGTCTGCATTTAACCTGCTGAAGGACACACGGATAGCCAAAGGGGCTGAGAATTCCACCCCACACCTATCCACCTCCACATCTGTGGGCTCCCACCTGGGGGTGGTTAGAAAGGGTAGGACTTGGAACAACTGTTGAGTATGCATATATGTGTGTGGTGAAAGGATGGCATTGTTAATAAACTAACAGAGGAAAAAAAGAGAAAAGATCACAGTACACAACTGTCCCTTTGTTTGTTTAACCACCTGTGGGGCTTAACTTGTTGTCTTTAAGAGTTTGTTTTAACAGCATTTGAAGAGTTACCAAGCAGACAGTAAGGTGTGGGCTCCCTCCCACATCCTCCAGACCATATTCCAAGGAGACTGATAAAGTGGTAGAAAAGCAAGCACAGCTGTCTCCTGTTATCAATAACATGTTATACAAAAGGTGTTACTTTGTACCCCTACATCTCTCCCACCGTCTTCACTTTCCAGATGATGTTTTTCTTTTGGCTCCCCCTGCTTCCCCTCCACATCACCTCCCTCCTTTGATACACTTGCCCCTCCTCATTCCTATTCTTCACCACTCTGCCTAGCTGCACTCCCTCCAGCCAGCTGTTCCAAAATCCCTCCCCACCTGCACACCAGCTCCCTCTTTGAGAGGTTACTGGGTCAAAAGACATTACAAATTACTCAGAGCCAAAATCAAAATCAAGTCTTTTTTCTTTCATGACTATCTGAGGCCATTTGCCTCTTTACTAACTTAGCTCCTGGCACAGGGGAGCGAAAAACCATCTTAACAATACACTTCATCTCCCAGTTGGCCCCTGATATTTGACATAAACTCCAAAAACTTAAAAAAAAAAAAAAAAGCCTCAAATTCCACAAGTAGAACTTTTCGACCCAGTCTTCAAGGTCTTCAATAACTGAGATGAGGAGAGGAAAGAGAAAAAGAGGGAATGAGGCCGGCAGGAGGCCCTAGAATAAAGTTTTCCAAATGGTGGCTACCACTATAAAAGGAGCTTTTCAGAGACAGAGTTACCCTAGAGGCCCATACAAGGAGACACCAGGACCATACCCTTCTCCGAAAACTGAGCCCTACTTCATCTACAGCCAACTCTGGGTCACTGGAATAAAAAATGCCCCAGGAAGTAGGCTCCCCAGGACCATGCCCTCTCTACAAAAGGGAGGGACGCTGAAAGCGGGAGTACCCTCTCCTCGAGACAGGGGACCACACTTGCCTTCCAGAACCGGTGGGCACCCCACCCGAGCCAACGTCCTCAATACCCACGAATCTTCTGGGACTGCTTTAGTCTGACGGATGGACCCTGGCTTCAAAACCAACTTCACTTCACAACACTGAGATGGTTGAGCCTTGGGTAACTCTCTCTGTTGCAGGTAAACAAGTCGATTTTCTAATTGATACTGGAGCCACTTACTCTGCTCTTCCTAAATTTTCAATACCTCTACCTCCTTCCTCTATCTCCATCGTCAGAATTAAAGATAAAATACAAAACCCCCTGTGTTCTCCATAGCTCCTCTACTCACTGGGAGATCAGGTCTTCACTCGTTCCTTTTAGTGCTTCCAACTGCCCTACACCCTTATTGTAAAGAGATCCTAGGGTGCAGTTAGACACCCAATTCCTTCTATCACCCCAGACTTCCTTTCTCGGGCTCTTGGAAAAGACTTAACTCGGATTTTATATACAGCCTTTTCCCCTTGGTATAAACAAATAATGGTACAATATTTACGTCCAAAGCCCTAGCTCTATACTTTCAAACTATTAATATGAATTTTCCACCTGGTACACCTACAAATATCTACTTCTATCTGTATGTCTGTGTGTCTATATGTGTCATATGTATGTGATGTTTTACTACCAAAATACGTAAAAGAGCTCTAATTAATTGGCTTGAAAAAGTAAACACTTAAATATTTTATCAAAAACATGAAAAAAACCTCAAATGCCTTTTAGTTCATGTGACTTTGGTAACCTTTGGTAAATAAAACTAATTTTAAAATTATTATTAAAGTTTAGATATCTTAAGGTCATAAAACTACTACTTCTGTGATATCTTAAATTTTACTAGATTTGACTGTTAGTGAGACCAAGCGCTTGCAAAGCCTTCCTTAGAACTATGACAAAGCTGGATAAACCTCCTTCCCTATACTCTTTTCAAAAACTCCATAGCTCCCCTAGAATGCCTTTATTTCTTAGCCCTTTTGAACTTTTGTATAGAAAGTCGGTTCTCCTCTTTCACCTCAATTTCCCCACCTACACTTGACTCTTACTTATCAACAGTCTTTGGACATATACAGATACCCACCTTCCTCAACCCCTTAATTTAAAGAGACCTCAACATTTACAGCCCAGAGACTGGGTTTTACTCAAAAATCTCCCAGGACAAATTGGGCCCCTCCAACCTTAATAAAAGGGTCCTTTTCAAGTAATTCTCACCACTCTCACCACAGCTAAGCTTCTACAAATTCTGTCCTGGATTCATCTTCCTGACTCAAACCCACTGATCCTCCAGAGGAACCTTCTTCCACCCACCATGAACTCCCCAGAAACCCACCGGCCTACACCTGCCAGCCCATCACCAATACCAGACTTTGCTATCACTTGAAAAAAGCCCCAAAACAGTGAGCTTCAATACTATATTGTGGTATATACGGCTTCTTATTTTCCTAGTCCTCCTCCTTATATCTCTACCCAACTTAACATAGCAGGCCTGTCCCCCTTTGCCCGTACCGAAAACCCTAATAATCATCCTACTTTCCATATTCCCCACCACGGGCGTCCTACAACATCCCTGTCTGTCTACAGTTCAAGAGGCCCTCCAACTTCTCAAAACTGTGGACTCTTCTCACAAATTGTTAGATGTGTACCAATATTTCTCCACAGAAGGAGCTTGTCACTATCCCTTTCCCACCTCTTGAATAAAATCAGTTAAAATCTTATGTAATCCTCTCATATTCTAATCGCCTTGGGTGGGCCATAAACCCAACAGTTTGACCCAAAGTAGATCACCTCCTCTTAAACTCTCTGTATAGCAAAGCCTGCCTTAATCTCCAGGTAACCATATTTGCTTCAGTTTCACTTACAAAATAAACTTCCCTGTGCCTGATTACTCCATCTCGCCCAGGTCCTTTCATGAAAAAATGTTTTGATCACTCCCCGACTTACAACCACACTTTCGATCTATCCACTAATGGCGTTTGGGTCAAACTACCCACCTGGTCCTCTTTCTATAACACAACTTTCCTAAACCCCACAGAGTCACTATTATGTGGACCCAGACAAGCTACTCAAAAACCAACATTTGTTCCCCATGCCCTCAATCATGCCCCTTCAAGGGACATAACTTTTGGTTCCAACCAAATAGTATCAACAAACAGGGATGTCAAAAACAACCCTGAGACCTAGGAGATAAAATAAAACCCTACTATTATTTCCTTCAATTAGACACACAATCACTCCACTATTCCTACCTCCGTTGGCTGAAATGACTTCAGCTTCTAAGTATGAAGACATAAAACATGATAATACCTACCTTAAAAAACCTTATTTCAATATATCCATAGATATTTGTCTACATCCCAAAAATCAAACTTACTTTCTCTGTAGATCAAACACTTTATTTATGCCTCCCAACAAACTAAACAAAAACTTGTAGTCTAACACATATAATTCCTAACCTTACTCCTATCAATAATATTATGCCTCATACCCTCAAACCAAGTGTGGAGCCTTTATCATTCTTACAATAATTGGAATAATATTTGGACTTGTTATTGACACAACTAACTTACTTATCTCTTCAGTATAAAGACTATCTTTAAAAACAAGCTAATTAGCCATAGAATCAGCCCAACAAATTACTATATTACAACAACAAATAAATTCCCTGATGGGGATTGTTTTACAAAATAGACGGGCTCTGAATCTCCTACGTGCCAGTCAAGGAGACACATATGCCATAATAAAAGAAAATGATTGTTTCTTTACTAATCAGTAAAAAAAAAAAAAAAAAAATACAAACTAACCTTCAAGACATTTTAAAAAGGACTAATACACTTCACAAACAAAGAACTGGTGAATTTGACTGGTGCAATTTTAAACTCCAGGTGTAGCTATGGTTCTCTTGGTTAACACCTCTCTTAGGACCCCTGACAGCTCTACTTTAACACATTTTCAGACCCTACATTCTCCACTATTTAGTAATATTCATACAAAACCAAAATTAAAGCCCTTACTGTTTCCCTCCAACGTAATCTCTATCTCGCCTCTACTCTGGCTTTTAAGACCGTCCACTTTCAGCCCCTTCCTCTTAATGACCCTCAATTGGGCTCTCAGACAGGGGCAACTCCACAACCCTAAGTCAACAGCGGGGAGTGGATTTCCCAACTCCTATACTACATTTCCCTGATGGCTTTTTTGCTGGTTAAGCCACATTCTGGAATAAAGAGGTACCCGTTCATACTCCTCTTGCTGGATCCTTTTGTAGCCTTGATACATTTCCAGTCTGCTAACTATGAATGCTATAGTATGATTTATGTAAAGATCTCAGAGTGTTTTATAGCCAGTATCTTAAAATAGAGAAAGCACTGCACTAGGCATCAAAGCTCTACACCCAAATTTGTCACATATTGGCCATATGACATTAAGCAAATCACCCAAACCAGTAAGAGCTATTTTCTTCATTTGCAAAACAGAAAAATTCCTATACTCCCATCCTCGCAGGATTGTAAGGATCAAATTATAATAATATATGTCAAATATTTTCTATTTCTAAGGTACAGTAAATATGAAATATTAATTATATCTTGCTTGCTCATTAAATGAGAAAACTAATCTCTAAAAGGAGATGTCCAATCACATGTGGGGCTCATTTTCATATCTCTTAAAGTACTCAGCCTTTCATAGTTTGATTTGAAGAACACTAGCTAGTCGGAGACATATATATTGGCAAAGCATTGTTTAACTGCCTTCTTGTTATAAGCAACTGCAGACTATGGTTTTCCTTGTTTAAACTTTCCTTTAGTTATATTATATAGTATTTCAACTGTCTAGACCATAATGTGGGTTTGTCTATGAATATATGGTATAAGGCAGAAACTAGAAAACATCTGAACTATTGCTTTTCTTAAATGCAGTAGGAAAATGCAATTAAATACATAACATAATGGGAACGTATGTCTCATGAAAACATTAATAAATTATGATTTAATGAAAATGCAGTAAGAGAATATAAATGAAAATGTGAAAAGTTGTTTAATATCTCAGATACGTTGCATGGTTGGCAGAAACAGTACTGGGTTAGGAATTGAAAGACCTATGTTCTAGATCTGGCTCTTGGGCCTTATTAGCTGTGTGACTCCAAGGAACCTGGGCGATTCATTCATTCATTCAATATTTATTGTACATCTATTTTTTTTTTTTTTTTTTTTTTTTTTTTGAGACAGAGTCTCGCTTTGTTGCCCAGGCTAGAGTGAGTGCCGTGGCGTCAGCCTAGCTCACAGCAACCTCAAACTCCTGAGCTCAAGGGCTCCTCCTGTCTCAGCCTCCCGAGTAGCTGGGACTACAGGCATGCACCACCATGCCCGGCTAATTTTTTCTATACATATTTTTAGCTGTCCATATAATTTCTTTCTATTTTTAGTAGAGATGGGGTCTCGCTCTTGCTCAGGCTGGTCTCGAACTCCTGAGCTCAAACGATCCGCCCACCTCGGCCTCCCAGAGTGCTAGGATTACAGGCGTGAGCCACCACGCCCGGCCTTATTGTACATCTATTGAATGAAGGTACTATGATGAACCCATGAACCCCGATCCTCAAGAAGCACAATCTAGTGGAAGAGGGAAACATGTAAATAATTAAAATATAACATGAAATGCACTAAAATATACCTTATGCATAGGGTTGTGTGGAAGCTGATCAAAAGCCATCAGAAAAGGCAGGAGAGAGGAATGAGGGCCTATGGGTACACAGTTACAGCATTTCTCTTTCATTTCATAAATTGAATGACTGCATCCTAAGTGTTCTAAACTGCTTCAAAAACATAAACACTCATTATAGTTCTACAATAACTCTACTATTAGGGAAAGACTCACCCTGGCTAAAAAAGGTCCTTTAACATGTCACTGGTTGCTAGAGTTTTGCTCTCTTCAGATGTTCCCTACAAATCATTTCTCATATTTACTTTTGAGATGCAGGCTTCGACCTCATTACGCTGTACTGCATAATGTCCTCAGTCTCCAAAAGCAGGTTGTGCCTGCTAGGGCCACTGTGCAAAGGAAAAGAGGTAGGGTGGACCTTTCTCAACCCTCTCTTTCTGACCCTTTCTTTCTGTATGGGGCTTTGCATTCCTAAGGATGGGCCCCTCCTCTGCTTGGGGATGTTACCTAAATCATGAAATGATATTAGTCAAAGCAATGGAACTTCAAAAGCATTTCCTTCCCAGTTCTTACTATAACATTTCTTTTGGCATAAACGGCTCATTGTAATGTATTAAGTATCAGACTTCTGATGACTTGTCATACTTAAGTCACGAAACTACAGAAAACTTTTGAGTTTTTATAATAAAATGGCATTGTGGCCGGGCGAGGTGGCTCACACCTATAATCCTAGCACTCTAGGAGGGAAGATCACTTGAGCTCCAGAGTTCGAGACAAGCCTGAACAAGATCAAGATCCCATCTCTACTAAAAATACAAAAATTAGGCCGGGCGCGGTGGCTCACGCCTGTAATCCTAGCACTCTGGGAGGCCGAGGTGGGCGGATCGTTTGAGCTCAGAAGTTCGAGACCAGCCTGAGCAAGAGCGAGACCCCATCTCTACTAAAAAAAAAATAGAAAGAAATTATATGGACAGCTAAAAATATATATAGAAAAAAATTAGCCGGGCATGGTGGTGCATGCCTGTAGTCCCAGCTACTCGGGAGGCTGAGACAGGAGGATCGCTTGAGCTCAGGAGTTTGAGGTTGCTGTGAGCTAGGCTAACGCCACGGCACTCACTCTAGCCTGGGCAACAGAGTGAGACTCTGTCTCAAAAAAAAAAAAAAAAAAAAAAATTAGCTGGGCATGGTGGCATGCACCTATAGTAGTACCAGCTACTTAGGAGGCTGACACAGGAGGATCGCTTGAGCCCAGGAATTTGAGGTTGCAGTGAGCTGTGATGATGCCACTGCACTCTAGCCCAGGTGACACAGATCTTGTCTAAAAAAAAAAAAAAAGTCAAATGGCTTTGTTATGCTAAGAGCTACATGTGGGAGTGTCAGGGGTGGTTACAGAGAATTGTCCTGGTTCTTTGACTACTTGCTTGGAAGAATCACAAGCAGGGTTGGTCCAAGGGAGTGATGACAGACACGAACCACTGCCACACAAGCAGCTTTTATTGCAAAGCGAAAATAAGTTCTAGAGAGAGGAACAAGTCTGTCCCTGTGAGTGGAGATGACCCTGAGTTTAAAGACAGAGTATAGAAAGTATAGTACACTCTCAAGGTCAGTAGAGAGAGAGGACTGCTCCAATAAGGAACAGCATCAACCCAGGGTTAGAGTCTGTCCTTTATGCTAATCCCTAATAATATGTTAAGCTGGGGGTAGAATATTCATGTCTTTTTGGGGAAGTGGATGGAGATTCCTGGAATCATGCGGCCCTCCCATTTCCTGTCCTGTATGGCTGGCTCCAGAACTGTCATGGCACTGGGGGTATGAGTTTTACTATGTTAATGAGGGCAAGGTCATCTTTCGTCATAAGCTCCGAGCTTCTGCGCATGCTCCCAGTCAGGAAAAGTCCCTAACCTCAAGTTCTTGCTGTTGTGGTTTCTTTTCTCTGTTTTTATTGGTCCCAACCCTCAATCCTTAACCACATCCCCTATCACCTGCCCTGCTGACTGCATACCCCTCATCCCTACCTAACAGGAGTACAGGCAATAGCAACTCCCTCCCTTTCCCTCGCCCCGACATAACACCTACCTTGTCAACTTTAAAAGGTACAACCTGGTCATTGACTTATCCTACATCATCTAGTAGTTGAAATCATCTTGTCACTGTAAACACTTTGCTTTCCTAGTGATGATTATATCATCTCTTTCTCTCTGTAGCAGTTTTGGTGGGGAAGACGCAAAGAGGAATCAACAGTAGAGCCAAGTGAGAAATAAGAGGGAGAGAAACAAGAATCAGAGACTCTTAGGAATATAGTATAAACTGTTACTTTCAGAGCCGTCATTTCATTTAATTCACATTCAGTCTGGAAACTATCTTTCTCAATTCAAAATTGACATTATAATCCAAAGGAAAACTAAATTGAAATGTTTAACATATTAGCACCAGTGCCCCAAGTAGTGTTTACCATGCCTTAATTCATCCAATTCTCATAAGAATCCCATCTTGCTCTATAAAACTATCTTGTCCTTCCTAAATACACTTTGTTTCACACCTGCCTTGCTTTTGGTGTGTCTGGTCATTCTCCAGCCAAGGGCACACCAAGAAACCAGAACAGACTACGACTACCACCCAACATAAGTGCTTTACATGAAATTAACTCACATAATCTTCACAAGGATCCTAGGAAATGGATAGTTTCATTATCCCTATTTTACAAAGGCAGAAACTGAGGAAATTGCCCAAGGGCTATACAACTAACAACGCACAAAGCAATTTGGCTCCAGAGCTTAAGAATTTAACTACTATACTATGTAGCCTCTCTAGTAGTTGTTCCTGTAAAAGCCACATTGAATGCTTTAGAAACACTAGATGAAAGTCAGTCACGCAAATTGCTGTTAGGTGTAGGAGAGACAACGGTAAAGGCTGGGGAAATTTTCATAAATACCTAGAAAGACTGTGCACTCAGACAGCTTTGCAAATGACTTTATGTACTCCATGTTAAAGACACCATAGATGGTATAGCCCAGGAGTTGGCAGATTCTGTGAAGGGCCAAATGGTAACCATCTTAGGTGTCGTACGCCATGAGGCTTCTGTTGCAACTACTCAACTCTGTTTTGTTGGGCGAGAGTAGCCCTAGATAATATGCAAACAAATGAGCAAGGCCACGTTCAATAAAACTTTATTTACAAAAACTGGCAGCATGCTGGGATAAGATTTGCCCTGCAGGCTGGAGTTTACTGACCCCACACTCCAAGAAAAGGCTGAGGTCTTATGTTAAAAGAATGGCAAAATAATGTTTACATTTTCAGTTAAAATGAAATGCTTAAGAAATGCACGTACCTAGTATCTGTATGATTCCCTGCTTTACCTTACTTTTTCAGTTAACCAACTAATGGCTCTAAAACTCTGCTTTCAGTAACTGAGTGAATAGAATGTGGTGTCAATCTCCCACAACCTATATTTTAATTCATATCCCTATCATCACACCTATGATATAACTTAGCTGTAATTTTATACTATTAATTTTAAAACGCACTCACCAGCATAGATTAGTACGGGTGTACTTCTATTATATAAATAGATTGTCATCTCTGTCGCAAAACTGCTGAAAGGAATTGTTAAAACTTCTGCTTCATGGTCAAACTTCAAGGGGTCAATGCATTTTATGAAAATATCTAAAAGTTGTGTGCTTAAGCAAAACAAATAAAAATGCTTAATTCAAACTTGAGATCAAGGATGAATTCCATTATTCAATCTAATAAATAATTATGAGACCCCACTATGGGCACAAAGGCTTACAATTTAGCAGTATGCAAACTGTAATAAAAAGCAGAACAGGGGATGTGCCAAGAAGTGCAAAGTACCCTTGAAGGGAGCTACCAATCACTTCAATTTCATGCTAACAGAGTAAAACATTCAGGTAGGGGACACCTGTGTGGAGTATCAACCTGATTGTGAGGGGAAGCCCCGAGTGTAAGAACTCCAGTGAGATCTGTGGAAATGGAAGCTACACTGGGGCATTCTGTGCTTATCCATACCTTGGCTAAGCCAGGCCCCCCCACCAAGATTGTTCCAAGAATGATACCAGGTTAACCAAAGAAATACTTATGTAAGATACAGAGAAGGTGGAAACTGGAGGCAGAGGATTTGGCAACAATTGATGTTGGTTTAGGACTCACAGGAATGTAACAGGTAAAGGTCTGAAAAAGGGCAAAATGTTTTACGAGTTGTCTCTTTAAAACTCCTCACCATTTTTGGGAATTAAAATCTGCATTACTGTCCAAGTGCAGTAATCAAAGGGGCAGAAAATGTTCTTTGTTTTCTAGTATTTTAAACCACAGGAGATGGTTCAACAGAATTATCCGGACAAAGGTCACAAGATCTGTCTTGATCAGAGACAAGATCAACCCAAACCACCAACTATAGTTAAACAGCTCGAAGCTGAAAACCCCCCTTTAGAAACTTTGTACTTCTGCTTAAAGTGGGGATGGTGGTCTTTTGAGACACTAGTCTGCCACCCTCATTGTTTGCTGGCAAATTATTAGAATAAACTTCTCTTTCCTTTTCTTCAAACCACTTGTCCCCATTCTTCATTCTGATTCGGCCTTGGGGACAAGTACCGAACTTTTGGTAACAGGCAGACTCAGCAAAACCCAGGCCAAGGTTGTGGCTGGGGATTTTCTGCCTCCAAAGTTTCCTCCTTCCATCACCCACCCCGGAATATCTCAGCTCTCCTGCACTTCACCTGTGTGGCATACAGGTGGACTCTAGAAAGGGGACTTTCCTCAACATGTATGCCACAGCACTTCAGGGCTGCTTAGGTTCTTTTCACCCACCAGCTCACTATCTGAACCAAAAGACCAAGAATCCAGTCCCAGTCTGCCCTTTACTCTGTGTGACCCTGTACTAGTCACCTGAGTGCTTAGTTCCTTTATTTCCCTATCTGTAAATTCTGGGATTATGAGGAGATTACGATTGAATTCAATGACCTCTAAAGTCTAAAAGCTTCTGGACCAGCTGGTACACTGGAAGCACTGGACATATGGCCCATTGCCTAGATGGGGAAACTGAGGCACCGAGCACCAGGCCCCAGGGTCACTCCAGGGGCCAGGCTGAAGGTCAGGTCCCAACCTCCCAGTCCCAGGCTCCTTCTCCTTCTGACAAGCTGAGAAGAGCAGCGAGGAGCGTCCTTATTCCAGAGGGGAAGGGACGGTGCCCATTCCAGGGTCGTGAGAAGGGGCAGGAAAGGCCTTACCTTCCCAGGTCGAGTCCAGCCACTGGCGCCTGCCTCTCAGAATGTTAACCTATCACCTTCATGACTCCTCAGAAGCCCCCTTTACTTCTCCAAAGGTTTAGTTAGAAATGCTCAAGAGCACACTAGCCCGGGGCCTTAAAATGTGGCTTAGGGAGCGCTTGCTAACATGTTACTTCTCTCCTGTGATTCTGGAAGTCAGCCTGTCTTCTCTGCTTTACCCAGGCAGACTGTCATCCTTGTACAAGCTAGTTCACTAATTTCAAACTAGTTTTAGCAGTGGAACTCTTTTTTTTTTAACATTACAGCTCACTTAAAATCCTAACATATAACAGATACAAGGTATTCAATTAATCTTTTTGTAGAGTTTCTCAATCTTCGCACTATCAATATTTTGGGCCAGGTAATTCTTTGTGGTGGGTGGCTGTCTTGTGCGTTGTAGGATGTTCAGAAGCATCTCTGGCCTCTACCTACTAGATGCCAGTAGCATCTCTGGTCCTCCCTCTCCACTCCAGTTTTATCAACCAAAAATGTGTCCTTTGTCAAATGTCCGGTGGGAGGCAAAATCACCCCTGACTTTAACCACCATTGGGATAAAGTATAAAGTCATCATATATATCAAAATTTCAACACTGCCTTATTATTAAACTCAATAAAGATACTTAGACTGCAAAACTGAAATCAAGGCTTGTGGGCTAAAAACTGACGACACTTGAGTTTTAATATCTAATCTTTTTCTGTTTTGTTTGGGTTGCACAATCTCAAAAAATCTTGACTCATCAAGATACATGGTCACGTCCTCACTGGTACAATGGTATGTGAGCCAAGAGATGCACATGGGCCTGAACCAACACACCAAGCCAGAGCCCCAGCAGCATGTCAACAGCTGGCATGGACGCGGAGGGAAAACACCCATTCCTGGATCGGCACAACTCAAGCAGAGGTCCTTTAACCATCTCACTCCACCACCACCACCAAAGGGGGAAATACCCCACTGTATCACACTTTCCATTTCAACTGGATGGGCAGGGCCTCACTTGTCTTTTAGGATCGTGAAATTTCCCATGATATCAAAACCACAGGAAAAGTGCTGGTGAGAACACTGGTGCTGAGATCACACCCAACCATCTCCCAACAGTTTCTAATATTTGTTCAGTTTAAACTATAAATGTCTCCACCAGGGATTCTCCAGC
Organism: Eulemur rufifrons; assembly: GCF_041146395.1. Classification (NCBI taxonomy): domain Eukaryota; kingdom Metazoa; phylum Chordata; class Mammalia; order Primates; family Lemuridae; genus Eulemur; species Eulemur rufifrons. Next base: position 48,080,134 of record NC_091001.1, on the reverse strand, counting down.
CTGACCATATACAAGAACCACTGGAGGAGGCTGTAAACTATGCAGATTCCCACATCTTATCCTCAGAATATCCCACCTGGTAGGACCAGGTGAAGCTGCCAAATGTGTATGTTAAGCAAGTTCCCCCAAGTTATGTGGGTGCAGCACTTTGAGAAACTCTGCTTACCAGCAAGTTTCTCACAGCTGGAGAAAAATATATGAACAAAAGATTTTAGCCTAAAGATTTTCAGATTCTCCTACAAATGAAGTAAAGTTATAAGGACCTATCTTCTGCAATAAAAAATTAAAATGTTGCTCTATGGCTGGGCACAGTGGCTCATGCCTGTAATCCCAGTGTTTTGGGAGGATCACTTGAGGCCAGGAGCTCAAGACCAGCCTGAGCAACACAGCAAGGCCCTGTCTCTACAAATATTAAAAAAAAAAAAAAAATTAGCTGGGCATGGTGGCTTATGTCTATAGTCCTAGCTATCTGGGAGACTGAGGCAGAAGGATCAGTTGAGCCAAGGAGTTCAAGGCTGCAATGAGCTACAATCACACCACTGCACTCTAGCCTAGGTGACACAGTGAGGACCCTGTCTCAAAAAAAAAAAAAAAAAAAAAAAAAAAATGTTGCTCAGTGAATGCACAATCTATACTGCACTAATTCTGACCAACCAAGCTGCAAGCACTTCAGTGATTCTGATGTATGCTTTTTAATCTACTTCAAATCAACCGGTAGTCCTCCAGGGTTGAGAATACATCATCAGTATCATTCAATTGTCTTTTTACAAGTGTAAAAGCATTAAGGCAATTAATTCTGAACCTTTGAAATACATAAACATTTCCCAAAACTAGAATGTGCCTGGCAACTACAGATGGTATTTCTCCAAGATTTTACAGAAGTGGCAAAGATGTCAAGAGGGCAGCTACTCTCTCAGGGTCCAATCAGAGCCTTCTCCCCGTTTCCACCTCTCTTACTCGTTCCTCCTTACTCCACTTCAGTCAAGCGGGCCTCTTGCTCAACTTGTCTTTCCCTCTGCCCCTCCTCCACTGGCTGTCTCCCTGCCATCTTTGTTCTGGCTTTCACTCAGAAGTTGTCTTCCAGCCGGGCACAGTGGCTCATACCTGTAATCCTAGCCTCTGGGAGGCTGAGGTGGGGGACCATTTAAGGTCAGTAGGAGAGCAGCCTGAGCAAAAGTGAGACCCCCATCTCTACAAAAAATAGAAAAATAAGCCGGGTGTGGAGGTGTGCACTTATAGTCCCAGCTACTTGGGAAGTTGAGGCAGGAGGATGGCTGGAGCCCAGGAGTTTGAGGTTGCAGTGAGCTATGATGATGCCACTGCACGCTAGTTGGGGTGACAGAGTGAGACTCTAACTCAAAAAAAAAAAAAAGTTGCCTTCCCTGACCACCCACCCTCTATAATACAGCATTCCCACCCCTCAACCCTGTGATTCACTTTCCTGCTTTACTTTACTGCATGACATTCATTATTACTGACACATATTTGCCTATTCTCTGCTCTCTCCACTAAAATATAAGATTCCTAAAGCAGGGACTCTGTTTTGTTCACTGCTATAATGCAGGAACCTAAAAAGTGCCTAGCATGTAAAAGGCATTTCACAAGCACCTGTAGACTGAACAGATGAATGAATGAATGCACTGATAAATGGCCTGCAACTAGATCCCTACAAAAAGTTAACCAAAATTCACCACCATCCTAACAAGAGGCTGATGTGAAGACCAGACTTTCCATGTGTCCAAATATTACAACCACTGGGCATTTATTAAGTGTCCAGACCACACCAGGCAAATGGAGAACAGGGATTAAGGTTCTTTTTCAAACAAGACCCACTGTATGTGTATGCTGAGGGAAAGGGAGGTGAACAAAATTAAATGACTGTCCCACCCACCACCATGAAAAAAACAACTGAATCTGTTGATTTTTTTTTTCTTTAAGAAAAGAGGAAACATAAAACTACTCAACTGTTTTGCTATTTGATAATAGCCAAATCGCTTAACCTCTTTGAGGATGTTTGCTCTTCCATAAAAAGCAGGGTTGGGTGAGAACATTTCTATCGCCCCTTCCACCACTAAAATGTTATGATCCTCACTCATCTATTTTTCAAAGTAAGAACAGGCAACAAGCTTATATTCAATGGATGCAAATATGTTATAGACATTTAGGGGAGAGGAGAAAGCTGAACAAGTGGGAGAAGATGGATTTCAGAAGACAAAAGGGGAGAGTTGGAGGGGGAAACAGGAGTGGAGAAAAGAGGATGGAGGTTGGGGGACAGGAAATTCTGGGGAGGGAGAATGGAAGGAAAAGACAGGAAGGAGGAGTAAAAGCCATGCCACTATTCTTACCACATTCTGTTCCCTGGGGCTGGGGAGTCTCAGAGGAACTTTGCAAACTCCTCTTTGGAAATTCTGACAAGCAGATCCACCCACAAACCAACTTAGAGATTATCCTCTGAATTCAAGAATCCCTGCCACCCCTCGGCACGGGAGAGAGTCCAGCCAAATATGTAGAAGGTTGCCCTAAACTGGATTAAAAAGTGGAGGCTGGAAAAGGACTCTTTCCGCATGCATAGTAAATGTAGGATTTCTGCCAAAACATACAACCAGAGGAAAGAGGGATCCACCTTTAACTGGCCAATGCTGAGCGTAAAAGGCACCCTCCAAGGGCTTGTGCATTATTTGCTGTCAAGGGCTCCACCAAAGCACCTTGGTGAAATGCCCTGATCTCTGTGCATAAATACCCTCAATTGCATTTAAATATATTCTAAAACTTACATTCTGCCTGGGAAACCTCTTTTCACCAAGTAGCTTATAGGTCTAAACAGGTAAATGTGTGGGTCAGGGCTGGTTGACCAGATGCCTGAGGACAACTACAAGGAGTGAAGTCTCCCAGAATAGCAGCAGCAAAACAGGCCATCAGAAAAAGAAACCTTCTGGTCCAGTGAAGCCACACCATTAGTGGTTCTTCTATCCTGTTTTCTGATGACACCAGAGGCGGTAAAACAAATTTTGAAGAGAGCTCAGTGTTGTGGGAAATGACTTTAGTGCCGCCGACCACAGAAAGGGCAGACACTGGGAAGCCCCATCATGGCTTCTGATGCTGGACTGGCCATGGCACTTCTGACCTGGAGGCTGCAGAATTTTTAAACTTTATTTTTTGAAATAATTTCAAACTTAAAACTGCAAAAGTAGTACAAAGAATTCCCATCTACCCTTTAACTAGACTCCCCAATTATTAAGATTTTTACATTTGAGTTGTCATATTAGCATATAATTATGCACATTATTTATTTAACCATTTGAAAGTTAAAGACGTGATAACACTTATGTCTAAATATTTTAGTATTTCCTAAAAACAAAGACATTCCCTTATATAACCACAGTATGATAAAAATCAGAAAGTTAACACTGATTCAATACTATTGTCTAATCTAACAACCTTATATAAATTTCTCTAGTAGTCCCAATGAGAACAAAAACGACAACAAAATTTTTTTTCCTCTTCCAGGGCCCAGTCTAGAATCATGTGGCATTCATTCACTGACATGTCCCCTTAGCCTCCTTTAATCTGAAACAGTTCCTTTATCTTTCATGACCTTGGCATTTTTGAAAAGTACAGGCTAATTATTTTGTAGAATATCCCTCAATTGGGGTTTGTCTAATGTTTCTCCATGATTAGATTCAAGTTACACATTTTTGGCTGGAATATCACGGAAGTGATGCTGTGCCCTTCTCAAAGCATTTTCTCAGGAGGCACATGATGTTGATTTGACCCCATACTGGTGATGTCTAATTTGGTCAACTGGTTAAGGTGGTGTAAGCCAGGTTTCTCCACTGTCAAGGTACTATTTCCCCTTTGTAATTAATAAGTAACTTCAAGGGATACTTAGGGACTCAGTAAATACCCTGTTTCTCATCAAATCTACTTGTTCAGGTGCCCCCTGCTAGATTCTTGCAGGAGAAGGATAAAATTCTGTGTGAGGTCAAACAAGTTCAAACCTCAGGAATGAAATTAGGGCTGATCAGCAAGAATTAATATGTAAGACTCCTATCAGAGTTAATTCAAATACTCCAGTTTATGTTCCCTCTGAGCTATTAAGGAAGAAAAACAAAACCTCTAGATTTGCTTTTGAGAGCATGGCATAGATGAGTTGGGAGTATGCTGCTATGACAGTTTCTCTATCATACTCTGTGTTAGAAACGCAGCCCTTCAATTCACAAGGTGCTCAGTGGCAGCAAGAAGAGACACCCAGGTCCTGAGAGCTGACAGCTAGAGTCATCCTCACACCAGTGCCTAATTTTCCAGGGGCAACGCTGAGGGGCTCACCTTGGTGATTCCCAGCCCAACATGGTACAGCATAGGGAGCTACATTTAAGAACAAAACTCAACTCTCAACCGCCTCATACTCTGGCATGACCAGGTTTAGAAACTCCGATTTGCCTTACTCGAGAAACACTGTTAAAACTCTTATCACAAAGTTAGAAACTTCAGAAAGTATATGAAAGCAGAAAGAACATTTAAAGATCACTGTCATCCTACAACCCAGTGATACTCACTGTTAACATTCGGGTCTATACTTTACCGGCCTCTACTCTTCGCACGTGTGTATTTTGTCACACTTGGGATCATGCTGTTCATACCAATCTTCTTCAAGATGGGTTCCACTGGGAAATGAAGTACCACAAAAAAGGACTGGGATATCTGTTTTTCTCAATTCTCCTAAGGATGTTCTATAACTAGAAATCATTCCAGAAGCACAGAAGTTAATTTATAACATACAATGGTTACCTGAGAGTCTCTTGTAGAACCTCATTTGAGAAAGGGTAGTCTGTATTGTTGTACAATTTGCTTTGTTTACATGGCAATCTTTTAAATAAACATTTAATAAGCACCTTCCATAGACCAGGCACTGAGAATATAAAAATAAATCAGATACAGCCCTTTTCCTCTTTAAATGAATAATCTAGCCAGGAAAACTGAAAATACCCAAATACTCAAAATACCAAATAACATTATGATAGTGAAGCTACAGTATGCCTCGAGCATCTTGGGCAGAGAACGAGAGGCTCCATCCGAAGAAATTGGGGAGGCTTCCCTGAGGAGGTGATGTATGAATGGGCCCTTGAAGGATGAGAAAGACTTAGAGACAGAAAGAAGAGAGTAGCAGGCATTCCAGATGGAGGGAAGGGCATGCTAAATGCCCAGAGAGGGAGGTATGAGGAGGACAAATTACAGGGGGCCTGGGGGAGAGTGGACAGAAGATGTAGCTAAGAAGGAACCAGGCCCTCCTAACTTAGCCCAAAGGAGGACGGCCCTACATGGTTCTTAAGCAGGAGAATGGTGAGATCATACTGGGATGAAGAAGGCCAAGGGGGGGGGGGTGCTCATAAGGCCACTGAGATCATTGCAGTGAGGGGTGATGGAGGAGATCAGCCAAAGCCAGGAAGGCAAGAAGGGGTTTGACCAAGAGATGTAGAAGAGGAAGATGCCACAGGACTTAGTGACTGAGCTGGCAGGGGGTGGGAGAGGGGGTGGGGAACGCTGTTCTTACAGTACTGGGCCATCCAAGACCCAGTCTGCATAGCACATTCAGGTCGCTAATGGGGGTGTGGGGTAGGCATGCAGAAAGGCTTCACAAATGCTGCCATCATTCTCAAGATGATTCAATGGCAGAGGCGGGGGTACCTCTCAAAGAGAAAGAGGCCAGAGGGAGCAAGACATGACACTAGGAGCAAACCAAAGCACCTGTCCATAGAACTGCCCCTCCCCTTTGGGTCCCTCCAAACTTTAACTAAACTCCTTATGTAATAGCTCCCCAGGCAGGTGGGCCCATGTGACAGCATACAGTGTATGCAGAATCCGCTATGGGAGAAACAAGTCTGTGGAAACCCCATGAATGCTACAAAGAAAGCAAAATCTAGAAGCCAAATTTTTAATGGAAAATTTCCCTCTCAACCTAAAGGAAATACATGTAGTTGGGGTGAATAAATAATATTTAATAGGAAAAAGTGAAAGTCAGTAGAACTGACGGTTAACAAAAGCAATTCTGGGACCCACTATGAACAGGCTCCAATGTGGGGACCTTTCTCTAAACTTTAGTATAATGGGAAATACAGGGTATGAGATGATAGGGAAGTCTGTAGGCAAATTCTAAAATAACCAAGATCCCACCGTCCCACAAAGAAAAGGTAAAGGTAAAAGGTTCCTAAGATTTTGGAGTGTGAAAGTGTTATCACCAAACAGGACCTTAGAAACATCCCTGCGGGAGCAGCTGGCCAAGTGGGTGGAGAAGGGAAAGAGGGGAACCTGCTAGTCGGCTTTCACAACAACTGTGGTATTCAATAATCCCATCTGTCCTGCAGGAACTGAACCACCAGTCATATAAAACCCCACACCGCAAAGTAGCAATGATCCTAGGCACTGGAGGGGCAGTGATTAGGAGGAACCTAGAGTTTCACAGGACCTGGTAATTCAGGGATGGCAGGAGAGGGAGGAATTGTACAGAAGGCAAAGGAAGACTTTGTTTGGGTCACTTTAAACTACGAACGAGTTAAACATGTTTAAATTTCTAAAAACCAAAAACATATATTTAGGTCTGTAAGAGGCATGACTAAAACACAAGATTTCCTTTTACGCCCCACTCACACACATCTCTTGTGCTCTTGGCTCCAAAAATCTGGGAAAGCAGCATTTGGGCAGGCTCCCAAACAGACATACCAGTTTTTAATCAAACACGCAGTATGTGCCTGAGGATAAAGCCATAAGCACCACGGACACTGTCCCTCCTTCCAAAAAACACTCATAATCTCATTTTTAAAAACAGAGAAGTAATCTTTCATCAACATAATTATTCTCATAGTTTTTCTTCTGAATTTATTCTATGTTGGACATGAGGGCAGAGTGTTACAAGACATTTTAGAAGACGGTGTGTGCGTGTGTGTGTGTGTGTGTGTGTGCGCGCACACGCGCGCGCGTCTTCCCTGAAGGGGAAATGTTTCTGCAGTGGTCTGAGTAGGAATGAGAGTGGGATAGGGGAGGCAGGTGCCCCCGGAGCAGGGACAGCAGGCACCCATAGGAGAACTCCAAGTGCAGTGTGGCTGAAGGGCCCAGCCCAGGAGGGCTCAATATACTGAGAGTTCTGGAAAAGGAAGCAGTCCATGCTACAGGGGGCTGGAATTTTACACTAAGAATAAGAAGGAGCAAATGAAGGGGTAGTTTAAAGTGGAACTGGATTTTGGAGAGACCTCTCTCAAGGCAGGACTGGTTAGGAGGCTGCTGTGAAGACCCAGGCGAGTGATGATGGTGGTACCTGGGAGTGCACACACCTGACAAGGAGCAGAGCCACCTCAGATACACCTCACCAATTGTGACAGGAGCCATTCTGAGGGGCAGGGTGGGAACACATGACAGGCTGCAAAGACATGGATACAACTGCCTCATTTACCACCTCCAGGCCCGACTGCCTGAGTCTGAACCCGGCTCTGCCCACTACAGTTTCTTAACCTCTCTGTGCCTCAACAGCCTCCTTTATAAAATGGGGATAGTAATGGTCCCAAACTCGCAGAGCTACAGTGAAAACTGAGTTAATACATATAACATGTCTATAATAGGTGAGGATAAAGTGAGTTAGTAAAGCATCTAACTCTTTCTGTCCTATTTTTGGTAGCATGCGGGAACACTCGTACGGGGTAAGAAGCAGATTTAGTTTGAACAAAAGAATATAAAGTAGCTCATTAATAATTTATTTTATATAGTTTGAAGTTGTTATTAGGTGCAGAAGAGTTTAGAAATGGAAACTTTCTGGGAAATTGAAACTTTGATCCACCTGTTTCTTTTTAATTTTTTAAATGTAACTACTAGGAAATTTAAAATTATATGTGTGGGTCTGGTTGTATTTCCATTGGACAGTGCTGATCCAGAGGAGGGATAAGCAACAAGCCCACACCAGTCACCAAGTCCTGGGTGACTTAAGAACCTGACTGCAGAGAATGACAAGCAAATTCTCTTCTGCTGGAGTCTAGATAAGAAATGAGAAAAAGATGTTTGTGAAAAACAGAAAGGGGTGAAGAACAAGACAGAAGAGGATGAAAAAGCATAGGCCAGGGAAGAAGAAACTATTTATGTTTACTAGAAAAACTGCCCCTGCTCAGAACTCAATACACATAAGCCTTTAATTATGAAAAAGACACATCGTCTTAAAAACAGCCTTAACATCCAAAAGACAAAAGTATTATTCCATCAAAGTGGAGCTTTTTTTAACCTAAGTTGTTATTTTTATCAAGCCTATCCAATCCTATCCCATGATATTTAACTATTATAATTCTAGATGTTAAAAATTGAAGGAGAAAAGGAAAGAATTCATGGGTAAAGGAGTGGGTGAGCCATTCAATAACTTAATCTTGGCTATTTTTCCATGCCGTACGAGAGAATAAAAATGTCTTATATGACCTCAAAAGCCCAAACAAGAAATGGGCTTTCCCTCTAAGTCATGGGGAATTCTTAAACAGAAATGCAGACACAGGGAAAGCAGGTCAGAGAAGCAAACACAAAATACAGAAAGTACAACATTACAGAGCTCAGACAGGAGAGGTTTTTTTGCAGCAAGAAGGTTGGGAGCTGAGATCAAGTCAAGCCGTTTGGCTAAAGTAACTCCTCCTTAAGGACTCCCCACAGCTCAGCCTGCCCTGCTGCCTGACCGGCCAGGAGACTGGGGCCTGCAGGTGACCACACTGAGATCATACATTGCACAGCCAGGTAGAAACTGATCCTGACTGCTGCAACGACTCCTGCCTCTGTCTCTTCAGAACTGTCGCCCATATCGGCTACTAGCAAGGAACTACCAATGTCATTCTAAAACTGGAATAAAATAGCTTTGCCTGTGTCTGCCCAATCTGAACCACACACACACCCATGACCCAACAATCCCTCTCCCAGGAACAGACCCATCAGAAATGCATACACACGTGTACTAAGGCCAGGCAGTAGAGTGGTCATAGTAGTACTATTTGCAACAGCCACGTGCTGGAAACTGCCCAAATGTCCAGTGACAATGCATGGATAAATAAGGTCAATACACCCAATGGTCACTATCAGCAATGAGAGTGAACACACTATAACCACAGGCAGCATCAGGAGTGACTCTCAGGAACCTTACACTTAAAGGAAGAAGACAAATGCTGTAGGAGTCCATCTATGTACCGTACAAGTGCAGGAAGTCAGTACAGGGGTGGCCCTGGGGAGCCAGTGACTGAGGGGAGAGCACGGGGAGCTCCTGGAGTCCTGTTTCTTGATCTGAGTACTGAGTGCAAGGGCATATTCTAATTGGAACATTCATTGAGCAGTACACTCACGGTACATCTACTTTTCTAGTATCTATACTATACTTAAAAAGTAACTTTGTCTGGTATCCAGGTAAGACAAGCCTGGTAGTGTCCTTAAACCCCTCTAAGCTCATTTTTCTGCTGCTCCCTTAAGCATTTCACTTGCTTATCCTCTGCACGTGTCCTTAAACTGGGTCTCTTTCCCAGGAGAACCTGTGTGTCACCAACATATTTATGGTTTCCTCCCATACCAGGGCCTGTAGTTCACCACCCCCACCCCTTCGATGCCTTTGCTAACTTACACCACCCACACCAATCCAACCCTTGCTTCCCCTTCCTCAGCAGTTTGGGAGTTTGTAGCATCATTAACGTGGCATATTCCCAGTTGTTTTATTTCTGCCAAAGCTTCCCAGCTAGACTAAAAACACAGAGCATGCCCTCTGGGAGCGATCTCAATCCTCCATTGTGTTCACAGGCAGTACAGATTAAATTGCTCCTCAGGAGCTAGAAGGGTGTGTAGAGTGAGCCTCCCCCTTCTCCCAGGAACTGCTGGCTCCAAGACACACATCTCGTCCCACAGCACCTGGGATGGACTCCCACAGAGGACCCCTGAACCTCTTTTCACTGCCTGTCCACCTCCCAAGAACCAACCTGCTAGATAAACTCGCCTTACTGCTGCAAACGGCCCAGCAAGGGAAGGAGGCAAGAATTGGAGGCAACAAAACAAAGAACAAAGAGTTTGTTCCTATTCTGCCTTCAATAGTTCCTTAAAATTCACCACCAATTTATTTTGATAACAGGGAACAATTTTCAGTTTGTGCCAAAATTATAATTTTCAAAATAGTCATAAATGCGAGCTTTTAGGATTTATTCTGGCCAGCCCTCTCTACCTCTCTGTTTTCCAAAAGCCCCTTTGTGCCCTCCTATCTCACCCATTTCTTTTCTTGCATAAAGGAAGAAACACTGATTACAACAGAGAATATCCAAGGATCATTTCATCTTACTGAAACAGCAGAACCCATATAATAGACATACATGTCAAAAGACTCAGAACATTCTGAATACAGTGCTCTTACAGTTCATATTAGTTTCTCCCTGTCCAAGCAATGGGATTCCTGGCTCTTTGACTAGCAATGTCACACACCTCTGAGCTGTCAAGCTTTCAGGATTACACAAGCGAAACCACAACCTGTCCTGTCCATATTTGAGTCTGTGCCCCTTCATTCAGCAGAAACAGATTCCTCTTCCACAGTCTCAGGACGGTGTATCCTTCCATAGAAGAGGGTTAGCAGTCATAAGCCAAGGGAAGGGCTCCGCTAAACACCAGAGGGCAGGAGATAAACCTCCTTCCTCTTTGCGGCCCCAAAACCCAGCATGGCCCTTGGCGCAAAGAGGAGCAGGCAACCCATGGGTGTCAGATGAAGTGCAGCACATAAACCCATTTTCCCTTCTAATCATAATTAAGCCAAGGCCACATACATGAAGAATTAAGATACGAGGTATAAAATTCATCTTTCCAGTCAACTAGAGATTCTGCGGGACCCTCTTCACTTACAAATTTATTTTTATGATCAAAAAACCCAGGGCCTGGAAGGGACCCGGGCCATCAGCAGGCTAAGCCTCCCAGAACACAGAAGGAGACCAAGCTCACAGGGGGATCAGTGTCTCCCAAGGTCATCCAGCTGGTGTGGGGCAGGGGCAGGAACCCGCCTCTCTTTATCTCTCTTTATTCGCTAGACTCCTCGATACTCTGAAAACCGTGCGTTACTTACACACGAAAGGCGCTTAATGAATGCACGCCCGTGTCCAGGCACTCACTGCTCACAATTCCGAAAAACCAAAAGGTCGCCAAAATGCGTCTCTTCCGCAGGGCTGGCTGTAGAGAAGGGGCGGGGGAAGGTCACTGGCTAATTCCTACAGCCAGACACCGTATCACGCCTTCCGATGGATGCAGGGAGCGGCTGCGGGAGCTGCTAGTAACCCTGCAGAGGGTCCCCGAAGCCCGTCCCGGGGAAATGAGTTAACTCGGCTCCGCTGGCTCAGAAGCTTCCAGCAATGAATTAAACCCAAGCCGCTGCGGAAAGCGGTGGGGAAAAGGGCCACTGCGGCGAGACCCGACACCCCGGCCTTTCGCCCCTGCCCCTCAGCCGCGTCCACACCTGCTCGGGCCGCGGCGCCCCCGCCGGGTCTACGCGGCGCGGGGCCACGACCCTTTCTCCGCGTCCCAGCCCTGCGCGTCTGGGGGCGCCGCGCCCTGGGCGCTGCCCGCAGGGGCTGGGGCGGAGCCGCCCGCCCGGCCAGGCGGGGCAGGGACCGGTCGCCGCCGCAGCCCCCAGCCCGCGGGCCCCCGCTACGCCGAGGAGGGGGCTGCGCCACGTACCTCGGCCAGCAGGTGCCGCCGCCGCCTCAGGTCGCGGCTGCAGGGGACGCCGCTCCACGCCGCCCGCTGCCTTCCTCCGCATACTAGGGAGGGGGCGCCGGCCGGCAGCCAGCCCCGGGCCCCGCGCCCCCGCCCGCCCCCGGCGCCGCGCTCGTGCCCATTCAGCCCGGCGCAGTCCGCTCCCCAGCTCGGGTGCGGAGGAGGGGTGGGGGCGGGGCCTGACGTCACGAGGATGCGGGCGGCCAATCGGAGCGCGCGAGGGCTCCCGCGGCGCCCCCGCCCCCAGGGCACGCGGCCCCTACGCCCCGCGGTGCAGGGGGAGCAGGGCGACCCCAGCGGGGACGCGCTTGGGACGGAGGCCGGGCTAGGGCGAGCCCCCCGTTGATTACAGAGAGGGGCAAATGTCGTACAATTTTTAAAAGCATGAATATTAGTGAATCTCAAAATTCAGGCATTAAAAATAGTTAAACCACTGCTATGTTAAAACACACCTGAGCGTATTTTGTGCGCCTGCAACACTCCTGTGATTTAGGACTTGACGACTCTTTAGTGAAAGCCAGCTGAGTTGGTCTGCTTTCAGAATTTCCTTTCAGAAGGACGCAGAGCACCGTGGGGCGTGTGCCTGTGGGACCCTGCTCAGTTTGAAATGGAAAATCCTAGACCCTGAGCCAAATATATTTGCATAAACCGACAGCTTCGTCACTATTTTTTGCAACAGCTTGCACAGGACAGCTGGTTTGGAGATGTCTCTGTTCTTTGCTGGGTAGGAGCAGGGGTGCTGTAAAAAAGAGTGCTACCTGGGTAATCAAGGTAAGGAGCGAAAGCTTTGGAAAAGAAAGAATGGGAGGACTCTGCTTTCACACCTCCCAAAGGGATTTTAACAAAAAAAAAAAAAAAATATTTCTGAATTATTTTAAGTTGAGGACACTGGGAGCATTCTGAACATACTGAAGGAAAAGTTGTCACTGGGCGATCTAAATCTAGTGGGTCGGCCAAGGCTAGCCAGGCAGAGCAGCTGCCTGTGCCAGTGACAGCTGCAAGGAGACTCCTGACCACCTCACGCTCTTACTCTGGGAGACCAGTCCGAGGCCTGCCTGCTTGATCCAACACTTTACCTCTCTTTGCCTCCCCTGCTCTTCCCCTTCTCTCCCAGATACCCCTTGCTAGTAAAGCCAGGCCTTGGTAGCATTATGGCTGCCAAAGAGTCAGCGGTACCCCGGCTTGGAAGGACAGATGTAAGGTGAGGGTGAGGAAGAAAGGGAACCTGAGGCTTCCTCCTGTCCCAGCCTCACAAGACTTCTGTTAAGCAACCACTACCTCATTCCCCCCACCCACATTTGGTGGGAGAAGAGGTTGACCCACTTGTACAGCAAGGTGAGCCCTACCTCCAACCTACCTTTCCACCAGCCACAGAGCCATCCTTACCTACTATTCTGGTTTAAAACAGAGATCTCCAAACTGTAGACTGGGATCAGCTTCCAACTCTCAAAGCCTTACTGGTGTCTCTCCAAGTCAGTGGCAGGTCTCAGAGAAGCTTCTGGACACTGACTAGTAAAGAGTCACTCAGGCTACTTATAAATACAGAAGTAATACTTTACTTTTGCTGATTATTTTGGTCATTCTCATAGAAGGTGTTGTGGTTGCTCCCAACATCGATCCACCCTCCCCCCTTTGTGACGCAACTTTTTAAATTTATTTATTTACTTATGTATTTAGGCAGAGTCTTGCTCTGTCACCCTGGCCAGAGTGCAGTGGTGTCATCATAGCTCACTGCAACCTCAAACTCCTGGGCTCAAGTGATCCTCCTGCCTCAGCCTCCTGAGTAGCCAGGACTACAGGTGTGTGCCACCACACCTGGCTAATTTTTCTATTTTTTGTAGAGACAAGGTCTTGCTCTTGCTTAGGCTGCTCTCAAACTCCTGAGCTCAAGAGATCCTCCTGCCTCCACCTCCCAAAGTGCTAGGATTACAGGTGTGAGCCACCATGCTTGGCCATGTGGTACAACTCTTAGCATAATGTCTAGGTAAGTTTGCCCCACTCTCAGCTCTATGAGTGGGCTCTGGTCTAAGCCAGGGGTTCTCAAAATATGGTCCAAGGACCCCTGGGAATCCATGAGAATCTTTCAGGAAATCTTTGAAGTCAAAACTCTCTCATAGTAATCTAAGATATTATTTACCTTTCTCATTGTGCAAAAGCGAAGGTGGGCAAAATGGCTGGCACCCTCACAAATCAAAGCAATGGCACCAAAATTATTAAAATCTCTACCCTTGAGTACGTATCTTTTAAATATTTTATATGACAAAAGGGAAAATATACATAATATATTTGCTACAAACTGATGTAAGATGGTTGTCTAAGTAAGATGGTTTTCTAAGAAAAAGTACGCATTAATTGTTTGAATTGCAAGCTGAACTAGCTATTTTTCTTCATGGAACACCATTTTGACTTGAGAAAATGTGTGATAAACTATGATTATTCTGACTTGAGTATTTGTAGGTATCTTGAAAATGAACTAAGTGAGCCTGTGTCTTCAAAGAAAACAATTGACTATTTGTTGCCAATGATGAAAAAAATCCAACTTTCAAGAGAAATTTAGAATTTTAGAAAACCTGCATCACCATGAGCTTGACAGCTTCTCAATATTTAAGAACTTTTCTAATGAGATCAATGGTTTTTATTAATGAATGTGATTTTTGGATATTGGATAATGTATAACATTAACAGCTGGAAGACCTACATTCACTCAGTGAATCATTGCTTTCCAAATGGTTAATGCAAATATTACAAAATCATACATGAGTAAAGATCCATTTAAGGCACAAGGCAGACAATGGGTTATAATTAAAAGTATGAGAAGTTTATAGATAAGGTTTCAGATTCCACAGTGCAACAAACATTTAAGAAACTACCTCTTGTAGAGTTTTGGTATATTATCAAAGATGAATATCCAAAATTAGGTTATTAATCCACAAAAGATTATTAAAATACTCATCCCTTTCCAATTATTTATTTCCACTACACATCCAATATGTATTCCAATACTTATTAATGTGAGGCCAGGTTTTCTTCATATACTTCAACTGAAATATTTATAATTTGCAACAGATTGAATGCAGAAGCAGATGTGAAAATACAGCTGTCTTCAACTAAGCCAGACTTAAAAAGACTTGCAAAAATATTTAAAAAGAAAAAAGCCATTCTTCTCACTAATCTTTTTATTTTGGAAAAGTTAATTTTTATTAATATATTGTGCAAACATGTAATGGATTTGTTATTTTTAATGAATTAATAAATATTTTTAAAATTTCTGAGTTTTAGTTTATAATTTGACAAATACCAAGAGGTAAAACCTATGTTTAAAAGATGCTCTGGGATCCTGAGTAACTCCTAAGAGTGTAAAGTGGTCCTGAGACAGGGGTTTGAGACCTGCCTGGTGGTCCAAGCCACCTAGAGTAGTCCCATGCTCCTTGCCAGTAGATTTGGTTCCTAGGTGGCTATAGGAACCAGATTAATCCAATTGGAGGAAGTCTCAGGAATTTACTGGATTGTGGGGAAGAGATGCTTTCATTTCCTACTAGCCCAGAGCCAGGCAGTAAGTAGCCTCAGAACTGCTGATAAGACAGACATTTGGGGCTACAAGAAGAGCTTACTTTAGGAAGAAAGTAATTCTGTGGGAAGCAGAGGAGAGAGGTTAGAAACCATTTCTTTTATGACATTTTTGAGTCACTAGATTAGATCAAATAGCCCAGAACCCCATCCTTCCTCATGTTATCTTACATAACATTTAGTTATGTTATTATCTTACATAACTAAATGTTATTATCTTAGTGGTTCCTCTGTGGTTTAAACTAGCCAACGTCAAGTGCCCCAGCTGATCCACTGTGTACCTATTTGTGCATATTTTTTACCTAAATAGGTACCTAAGGCTTCAGGATCATACACTTTCTAGGGTTTACTCATTCAGCCATCATCAGTGCAACCCAACTTAGCTTCTGAAATGAAACTGGAAGACAGAGTGGAGTCTAGGAAGAAAAGGAGCTAGGACCCACAAGTGGGGTCAAAACAGCAGCTTATGATCATGAGTAGCAAGATTATAGCAGATTTTTATCTTCTTTTGCTTTTCTGTATTTCCCAATTGGACAACATGAGCATGTATTGCTTTCACATTGAGAAAAAAATAGAACCTATATTACTACTTTTTTAATAGCCCACTGAATAGAGGCACAACATTAGCGAGCAGGTTGGGGACCGGGATATGGCAAGAGAACTCGTGGGCTAAAATTGCTAGCAGGGAAGAAGGAAGATCTGTGAGGGATGCACGTGGGCCCAAAACATAAACTTCCATTCATTTACAGCTTTGCTAAGACCCAACCTCAAAGATTCAAGGGGACAAAAAAAATCCCCAAGGCTTAAGGAATCAATTATGCCTCAATTAAATTGGCTGGAATATTTGCAAGGGGAAAAAAGAGGCCAACGTGCAGATTATATGTCAACACCAGAAAAGGCTTAAGATACAACGTTAAGTGAAAAAAATAAAAAAGAGGACAGATTGTGTGCCAACTCCTATCACGTGGCCGAAAACTGGAAGAGAACTTGGAAAAAGAAAACAGTTGTGTTAGGGTGGTAGGATCGTGAGTAATCTTTTCTTCCTTTTTAAAAAATTTCCTTTAATGTTGTTATAATGTTGTTTTTTGCAATAAATAAAAATGAGGGGAGTCATTGGTTCAAATTACTGAGGTCTCAGAGGCCTCTCCAGATGGCCTGTTTCTTTTTGCCTGCCAAATGGCTCTCATCCCACGCCAAGACAGAAGCTGTGCCTTCCCCGAGGGCCTGGTGTCTTTGAAGCTGTTAGGGGCACTGCTGATGTGACTGTTTTGTAGGTGGCCAGAAGGAAAGGAGGAAGGAAGGTGTCAGTAGCAGCCAAGCCCGAGGATGTCTGTGTGTCAGGAGGGGTGAGGAGTCCCTCACCCCGTAACACAGCCTTGCTGTGGGGTTTTCAGGCCCAGGCTTACAGACTGAAGCATGGTCTTTGTCTTTTTCTCATGGTGGGCTTCACCTCCTGTTGGATTGCCGCCTGGTCCTCCAGAGGCTCTGTCCCTTCCACAGGCCGCCAGGGGCTTGGGCACAGCTGCAGCCAACAGAACACAGACTCCGTCTGC
Organism: Eulemur rufifrons; assembly: GCF_041146395.1. Lineage (NCBI taxonomy): Eukaryota > Metazoa > Chordata > Mammalia > Primates > Lemuridae > Eulemur > Eulemur rufifrons. Next base: position 48,063,275 of record NC_091001.1, on the reverse strand, counting down.
TGCCCTGAAGCACAAAGGAAGTCGGTCCCTTGAGGTTTTTCTAGGAATGTTTCCTGTGAGCAATCACGGAGAGAAGCAGGAGTAAAACAAAGGAGGGAAAGAGACATCGCAAAAACATCACAGGAAGGCCGTCTGTTGGCAGAGGAGGCTCACATTGAGGAAACAGCCCCAGATGGAATGAATCCTTGAAGTGGCAAGAAGCATAGTGACAGACATAGGCATGTCCTCAGGCCCTTGTTCCGTCCATCCTTCACCCACATATTCATCCCACAAACATTTGCTGAGTACCTATCATGTTCCAGGCATCATGCTAAGTGCATGCATAAATTACTTCATTTTATCTTCACAACACCCCTTTGAGGTAGGATCTTCTTATCCCCGTATCTTACCTAAGGAAGTTGAGGCTTAGAGAAATTTAGGGAGATGAATTAACCTGCCCAAGGTCATATGGCTAAGAATTAGCAAAGCCAGGATTTGAACCCAGGCCATCAAACTCCAGGGCCCACCTAAGACATGGTCTTCACTCTGAAGTACTAAATGGTCCAACTGAAGAGGAAGACACTTTAAAATAAACAAACAACAAACTAAACCAGTAATAGGAAATATAACAGAAGGACTATTAACAAAGAGCTGTAGGAGATTGAGGGAGAACTGCTGAATCTGCCTCAGAGCTCAAGGGTGAGACTTGACTCTGGCTTTGAAGAATAAGGTAGGTGTTAATATATTGGTAGGTATATTAGTTTGGGGCTGTATTAATTTTCTCTTACTATGTAACAAATTATCACAGATTTAGTTTAAACAACACAACTTTATTATCTTACAATTTAAGTCAAGTACAGCGTAACTGGATTCTCTACCCAGGATGTCACATGACTGAGATGAAAGTGGTCGCTACGGCTGCAGTTCTCATCTGGGCTCAGGGTCCTCATCCAAGCTCACTGCTATTTGGCAGAATTTATTTCTTTGCAGTTATAGGATGGAGATCCTCGTGTTCTTGCTGTTGGCCAAGGGACCACCATCAGCTCGGAGGGTAGTCCCATAGAAAGCTTCTTGCCATGTGGCCCCATAGGAAGTTCACAATGTGGACATCTGCTTTCTTCTAGGGCAGCCAGAGTACAGCTCTGTAACTTTCTCTTCTGCTACCAATCAGACAAAATTGTCTGCTTTTAAAAACCTCACACCATTAGGGTAGTCCCACCCAGATACTCTCCTTATTTTAAGGTCAACTGATGTGGCACCTTAATTATATCTGCAAAAGCCCTTCACAGCAACACTTAGTGTTTGAATGACTGGGAGAAAGTGTGCATATCCTGGGGGCCAGGAATTTTGGGAACCACCTTAGAATTGTGCCTACCACAGTTGGATTTAACAAATAGAGGAGATGAGGAAGAGTGAGCTAGGAAGGGGAAATAGGATGAGCAAAAGTTTCTGGGAGACTGTTGGAAAATGAAGATAGAAAAGTGACTGCCATGTCTCCAGCAACCTGGAGAACCAGATTCTGGAGAAATCTTCCAATTCAAAATCCCCAAGATGCTGGGGAAACTAGAACATTAAGGGCATGTTTTATAGTAAGGCTGGGCCGGCAGGAATAGGAGGAAACCACTCTGAGGCAGAAAGGATGAGAAAGTGTTAATCCTGAGAGGTGAGCAGGAGCCAGCATTTGCCCTGGAGCCACCTGCTAGTCCTGGCCAAGCAGGCTAGAGCTAGGAGACCAAACCTGGAGCAGAATTGAAATCAGACTGAAGATCCTTATGCAGAACCGTCAAAGGGTGGGAATTTCAGTGGGGCTAGTCTGACTTTGCTCCCCAAAGGAAACAAGGGAATACTTGCCAGAGACAGTTAACTTGCCATAACATAACTTGATTGTAGCTCAGTGTGGAACCAAAACAAAGATCAAAGTTTCTTCTGAGACTTCCCAACCAAAAGCCTGCACTCATGCAGTTTTGGGGCTGGAATTCATACCACTTTTGTAACTAAAAACATTTCAAGCCAAACATTATTTTCAGGTGGTCCCAGGTTGGTAGTTCCCTTAGGCACCTGTAAAAAGTAGATCACCTCTAGGGACACAGTCTCTAGATCTAAGCCAAAGACATTCCTCCCAAGTTCCAAGGAATTTGAGTTTGCAATTTAAAACATCACGATACACATAAGGAAATAAGCACTGTAGAGAGTCAGCAGAAATAATAAAATGAAAACTGAGAGAATGGAATTAGGAGATTCAAAAGATAAAATAAGTTTGGTCAACACATTTCTAGAAATAAAAGAAAGCATTGAACATATGACTGGAAACAGAAGAAACAAGAGACCACCAACAACCATAACTCAGTAGACAGGTTAAATAACAGAAGAGAGAGGTAAAGATATAATTTGTGAATTGAAAGATGGATACAAATAAATTACCCAAAATGCAGTACCAAGAGAAAAAAAGGTTATAGAAAATATAAATGAAATTAAGAGCTGTGGAGGATAGAATAAGTAAGTCAAATGTCTAGCACATGCATGATCAGATTTCCAGAAAGAAAAAAATAGAGAAAATGGTATAGAGTCAATAACTGAAGACATAATGACTGAAATTTTTCCAAAATTGATGAAAAACACAATCTTTGGATTCAAGAGCCCCAATAAATCATAACCAGGAAAATTAACAGAAATATTAGACACATCACAGTGAAGCTGCAGATCACTAGAGACAAAAGGGGGATCTTAAAAGCAGCCAGAGAAAAAAAGACAGATTATTTATAGAGAAATAGCAATTATGGCTGGGCACAGTGGCTCACACCTGTAATCCTAGCACTCTGGGGGGCCAAGGCGGGAGGATCACTTGAGGTTAGGAGTTTGAGACCAGCCTGAGCAAGAGTGAGACTCTGTCTCTACTAAAAATAGAAAAATTAGCTGGGCATCGGGGCTCATTCCTGTAGTCCCAGCTACTCAGGAGGCTGAGGCAGGAGGATCGCTTGAGCCCAGGAGTTTGAGGTTGCAGCGAGCTATGATGATGCCACTGCACTCTACCCAGACCGACAGAGTGAGACTCTGTCTTGGAGGAAAAGAAAAAAAAAGAGAAATAGCAATTATGCTGAAAGTTGGCAGAAGACAGGGAAATAATATTTGGGGATTTCTGGGAGAAAAAATAACTGTCAACTTAGAATGTATAAACAAGGAAACAATCTTTCAAGATCAAGTGGAAAATAAAGAGGTGTGAGGCAATAGGAAGTGGGGACAATAGGTGTGGACTATGGCAGCTGGAGAGCTCCAAGGAAAAAGGACAGCCACCGCTCAGCTTCTGCCAATTGCTGTCATATGGAAGTTGAGCAACCTGTATGGCTAGATCTTTAGATTTTTAAAGAAAGGCCAGAAATCTGGATTTTTTTTTAAAGGTGAATCTCTCAGTTTTTAAATGTTAACAACAAATTCAAAATTTTTTTTAAATTGCAGGGCAAACACTGTATGGGTGAAACAAAACTTCCACATGGAGGGCCTGAAGGTCTGTAACCTCTGCACTGATAAAAATGACAGTGTGTAAACACTAACATGGTGGAGTGTGCAAGATCAGTTGGAGAGGTCAGTCCCAGGTCTCTGCTCCCTCTTCAAACACTAGCTTGTCTGGTCAGTTTTTGTTTTTGTTTTTAAATTCGGGGTTGCTCTCATATTCACAACTGGGCTGTCAGGTCCTACGGGAAGAAACCTCATTTTCTCAGAACATTCCATGGAGCAGAGCACATTGCCTGGCTTTTAGTGGGTAGGGCAGACAACCTGATAGAAATGAGCTATTTTCTCCCTCTTATCCCAAGTCCCATTTTCAAAGAATTGGAGATGTTGTTTCCTCCCTCCACGCCGTCTCCTAGGGATCTGGGTTGCCCTTGACTGAGGTACAATGGGATAGAGCAGTATTGGAGGGGTGGGGCCTCCTAGAGAGGCCAGGGCCTGTGCCCACTGAAATGTGTGATAGGAATGTCCATGAATGCCCACGTGCTGACCACTAAATGCCACAGCTGTGCAGGAAGTTGGTGGTCCTGTGGCTTCACCCTAGCAGGTAGGGGTGTGCCCAAAGGAGCTCCCCAGCTCTTGTTTTCTTGGGTCCTCTGGATACCCCTTCCCCACCACAACCCTGGGATGGCACCCCACAGCCCAGCCCTTCACAGCTGCCCTGCCACTATCCACACCTAGGAAAGGGCATCAGACTGGAAGTCAGGAGCCCTGAGTTCAAGTCCCGAGTCTGCCCACAGCTACCTGCGTATTCTTGGGCAAGTCACTGAACCTCTTTGGATCCCTCGGCCGTAGGAGGGAGATAATCATCTTATAAGGCCCTCAGGCTTGCTATGAGGATCAAGACGATGAATGTGAAAGTCTTCGATTTACTCTGAAGTGTCATTAATTTTTATTATTATTTATCCTGGAATGTCTTCCTTTTTTGGGGCCCTGCTAAATAAACCAAAGTGTAAGTGGTTACTAATGAAATATTTGCTTCCCTTTCCAGACAGTTATTTGCATTTGTAACTAAAACCTTCAATGCTTTTCTTCAGAATAAGAGTAGGCACTAAATCCAAGTTCACAGGCAGGCTAGGGAAGAGCAACTTGTGGGCAGGTGGAGCTTTCATTGTCAGCCCCTTGGTATACAGCTGGTGCTTCAGTGAGACTGTTTTCAGCTGCAACACAACAGCAGTGGGAAAGGAAAACAATTCTTTCCTTGCATTCCAGCGTGAGACTGGTTAAGGCAGAGAAACCTGCCAAAAAGTTTAGTAACATTTGAAGGCCCCGGTTGTGTTTAAGGGGTTGGTCTCCATTCGGATAGGTTGGCAGCTGCCTTCTTTCTCTCTTGCTCAATCCCTACTCCTGCATTCCATCGGAGTTCTTGTTTCCCATCCAAAGGGCTCAATTCCTTTCAGAGCAATTCCTGTTTGCTGGTCTCCCATCCCCTCCTCTTCCTGTAAATACAGACACCGGTTCATCAGAGCCTCCCAGTTAACTTTGGTGTAGCCCAGCATCACCTCTCACAGTGTCTGACTCATAAATCAATTTGTCCTTAAGTCTAACTCAATTCCACGGTCACTCCCCTGTTCCTGAACTCTCAGCAGACTCCCCAGTATCTCCTGAATTAGTGTCCATGTCCTAAGCCCAGCCTTAGAGGCCTTCCTCCATCCGGCCCCCAAGGCAGCAGCCAGCACGGACCCAGGGCCGGAGGCGCCATTTCCACTGATGGATGCAACCTCATGCCAGAGTGCACAGCCTTGGAAAGGGAATCGCACCTGGGTATTAGCCCCCTCGCACGTACTCGCCATGGCGCCTTTACCGGACACCTGTTGATCCCAGCAGACTTTTCGAGCTCATCTGCTACTCTTCCTTCTCCCTGTCTGGTCTCTGGCCCAGTGCCCTACTCACTCTCTTAAAGGCCTCACACTCTCCTGACTCTGCACATTTGTCATATGATTTCTTCCACCCCCAGTTCTGTAAGTCCCCTTAAAGTCCCCTAAGGCCCACCTCAGCTGACACTTCCTCATCAATTAATCATGAGCGGATGGCATTGGTCATACTGTAGGGGATCTGGACGGGCTGCAGTGTCCCAAGGGACCCAGGCAGCAGTGTCTAGGATTTTCCTCTTGGGCTGCTCAAACTCCCTGGAGGAGTCAGCCAGGCTCCTGCCTGGGGGGTAGGGTCAGGCTGCCAGTACTTTCTGGCCCCATGCAGCAAGAGGGCTGGGAGTCCCTGCGTTTAGAAATCAATGCCCGCTGTCCTCTGTCTGTTTTCCATTCCATGCCCCACACTCAACTGACCCCAGTGCAGAGACCCACTCTGTCACCCTCTGCAGAGAGTAAAGTCCCAGACTTCTGTGCAGGTAAGAGAAGGTCAGCTCAGCAGAATGGAGTTGGGGGGGCCTCAAGGGCCCTAGAAAGACCCTCACAGACTGCTCACCAAGTGCAAATAACACTACTCTGTGTTCACAGTCCTTTACATATATTAAAGGGAACGACCTCTCAAGCAGCTCTCCTCCTAGTCCTCTCCATTTAAACCACTCATCAGCTTCCCACCTGGTTCCAGTGTTCCTGGGGCTTCGAGGAAGTTGTGGTATAAAAATGCCAGTTCTGGCTTTCTCCAAGTCAAGCTGGAGACCTGGCCTTTCTTTGGGTCTGTTCAGTCAGGTATTCCTCATCTGTTTGCTTTCCTGTTTCCAAAATGTCATTGCTTTTGTCTCCCCATGAAATCCTTTCGCACAAAAACATCAAAGTCAGTCATGTTAGGGGGCTAATGGAGGCTTATGGAGAGTTGCTCACCCACCTGTCCTGCCCCAGCCAACTCCCCACACCTGCCCCTGCATGAGGCCACACACAGAGCCCGGTCCAGGTGGGAGGACAGGCCTGTGTGTACTCAGTGCATGTTCAGTCTTGTTCTTGAAGGAGCACGTAAGCAGTGTCAAAGACGGGGCGAGTGGGCGGATGCAGCTCACTCCTGCATCTCAGCAGTCTTGGCAGCCTGGACGGAGGCTCAGAGAGCTCAGCTGCAGGCACTCAGCCATGATACCCCAGCCACCACCTGAACCCACTTCCACTGCCACACAGGACATCATGCCTGCCATCTAGCCCTGCCATTCAGCTCCATGTGTGGGTTCTGAACCCTGAACTTGTGGCTGGGCCAGCCCTAGACTGTCTCTTCTTCTCTGCACTTGGTGACAAGGCTTTGCAGTTTTCCATTTGTGTCCCTTTCTGGGCTTCCCATGCACAGGCCTTGTCATGACCAGCCAAACCTCAGGGTTCTGAAGAGTGTTGTAAATGCACAGAGGATTTACCCCAAATCCCCAAACTGCCTCCAGGTAGGCAAGACTGGGCCCCATGGAGGCCTCCCAGCCTTAGGAAGGCTTAGGGCTAGGACAGGGCCACTGCCAGCCTTTGAACAAATTAGGAAAACGCACTTCTTGGAATTGGCATAATAAATATACAAAGCTACAATGTCTATAAGGAGCGTCCTCTTTGATGTGTTGCCCTTGCGCAGTGCACCACCTGGGCAGTTGTACACGGTGGCCTTGAGTCCAAGGCCTTGACTGCAGGCCAAGCGGTGTCTTTTGACCTTCCTCCTGAGCTCTCAGCCAGTCTTGCTTTTCTTTATCTTCCCAGTCTGTTGGTTAGGAGAGACCTGGCTGAGAAAGAGTCATAACAGGCAGTGAGAAGCAAGAATGTTTCCTCTAATACACATTTATTATTATTATTTTTAAATTAATAGACTTCATTTTGGGGGACAGTTTTAGGTTTACAGAAAAATTGGGCAAAAAACACAGGGTTCCCATATATATCATCACCCCCACCAAGTTTCCCCTGTCATTAACATTTTATGCTAGTATGGTACATTAGTTACAATTGATGAGCCCATATGGATACATTAATATTAATTAAAGTCCAGAGCTGACATGGGCCAACACTGCATAGCAGCCTATGGCAGCGAGGAAGGAACTCCTCTCCCTGCTCAGCTTCACATTGTCAGGGGGGTCTCAGAGGATAGCCTGCTTGTGCTCCAAAGTCTTCTAGGATTTTTAGTCAAACAGCTCCTTGTTTTACCTGCATGAGGCTGCAGGAGGAGTCCTGAGAGGGGTCGCTGCTGAGTCGGAAGGAGCCAAGGAGCCATTCTCCAGCCCAGAGGGCGCTTCCCCAGGGCACAGGTGCTGGGTCTGGGAGCTGACTCCACCACTAAATGGCCGTGAGACCATGGACAGGACACTCTCATTTTTAGGACTCAGTTTCTTCACCTGCATCACCGGGGTTGGACTCAGTTATTCTCAAGGTGCTCTGGGCCCCCAGCCTCACTTCAGCTGGAGTAGCTCTTGCTTGGTCTATTTTTAGAATTTGGGACTTTTGTGAAGATTTCCTTTAAAGAATGTGTTCTATTGCTTTAAAAACGCTTGAAAACAACTGGACTAGAAGATTCTAAGGTCCCTTCCAGCCTGTACATTTTTGAGCATAAAATCAACCTTGTTTTCCTCACCATTGCGCCAGGGAGGCTCTGGTTCCAGGAATTAATGGAAAACTGATGATTAAAGGCCCATCTCCCGCCAGGCTCTCTGCCACATAAATCTGCCGTGACCGGGTAAAGGGCTTTGCACCACATCCATCCTCAGCACCTTCTCACTTGTTTCCACCACTATTCCTAAGCAAGAATAAGAAAGGGAAATTTTAAATCAGTTGCGTAAAATACAAAGCAGCCCAGCAAACAAGAATTTGGAAAAGATGTCAAGGAATAACTCATTGCACCTTTGCAGCTTTTGTAAACCGACCTTTTGGGAGCTTTGCAAAAGCTCAGCCCACAGCAGTGAAAGCTGGCAGCCTGCAGTAGTCCATCCCAGATGTTTGGTGCTGGAGAGAATTAGAGAGCAGTGGTTAATAGTTTGAGCTTTGCAGTCAGACAGACATGGGTTCAAATTCCAGTGCCACCAGTTAGTAACTGGGGATCTTGAGCAAGTTAATTAGGTATGCTGAACTTTCATAATCTGTAAAATCAGAATAATAATAATATCTATTTCATAGAGTTACCATGATGATTGGGAATGAGTTAATATATGTACAATTTTTTTTTTTTTTTTTTAGAGATAGCATCTCACTCTGTCACACAGGCTGAAGTATAGTGGGATCAATCAATTCTCCTGCCTCAGCCTCCTGAGTAGCTGGGACTACAGTGTGTGCCACTGTGCTCAGCTAAATTTTTTAGTTTTTGTAGAGACAGGGTCTCGCTACGTTGCCCAGGCTGGTCTCAAGCTGCTGGTCTCAAGCTCCTGGCCTCAAGTGGTCCTCCCACCTCAGCCTCCCAAAGCTCTGGGATTATAGGCAGAGAACTGCCACTCCCAGCTCAATGTTTAGCGCAGTGCCTGGCACATAGAAAATACCCAATAAATAAGCTATTTATGGTTACTGTCATTAGAATTACTATTCCCCTTGGCTTCCAGGAAGGTCAGACATCAGAGCTCAATTGAATGCTCAACTAAGAAATCCTCCTAAGTATCATTCACTCCCTTTCCTCTCCCATTCATAGCTTCTTTTAAGATGGTTTTTTATTAAGTGCATATTATTTGCCAGGACTTAGAGACAATACCCAACACCTAGCACAGAGCTGAGAGTATTGGAGGTAACTCAATCAATGGTGGTAGAGTAAATGAATGATCTCATTCAATGCTCCCAGTGACCCTAAGAAGTTGGCATTATTATCTCAATTATTGTAGATTATCTCATATTTTTTTGTTATCATTGTCAACATCTGAGACGGCTTCCTGATTGTGAGGAATCTGCCCTTGTGTGAGGGTCTCACCCTGGATGCCGGGAAGGTGAAAATCTCCCCTTGACCTCTGGTAGCAGGAGCACAGACATATGATCCAAGTATAGCCGATCAGATGCTCACTTGGGACTTTTCAATCTAGACTGAGCAATGTAATTAGAATTCCTTTTGGCGGGACTAATGCAAAGGCATTCAGTGTCCTATAGCACTGGTGGCCCTGGGGCCAGGAGAGTAGTGTCTGGGGCCAAGCAGTGACCACAATGCCAGCAGAGGGCCCAGTGTCCAGCTACCTGCAATCCATTTCAAAAGCAGGTAAGGTCTCATGAATGACATTATGTGATGTTGATTTTGCAAGAGTTCGTGCATCTTGCCAGCCTGTGACTTTTCCAACATTTCTTTTCCTTCTGTAGTTTGTGAGTTTCCTTGGGACTCAACCTCCTCCAAACTCTCCCGAGTGATTCCTCACTCAGGATGCTTGGCTTCCATCCCCTCAGCAGCTCTTGTTGCCTCTAAGAAAATGAAGCAAAACCAAACCTCTCCTGCTTCTCTTCCTCCCTTCCTCCTTCTGCCCATTTTATGCTCAAACTATGCCAACGCAGGGCAGTTGGCACTCTGCTCATTTTGGAAACGAAAACTCCAGAGCGAGTCTTGCTGCCACATATGCATGTGCTTGGGCTGAGATTCCTGAATCTTCCATAAGGAAAAAAGGCCTTTGGGCAAGCTGGCAAAGTCTGGCTTTCATTAATTTGTTTTTCAGCCCCTTCTTGATCTCCTCTGTTGCTCCAGACCTGTGTTAGATCTCACGGGGATAGTGACAAACACTGGTACACAATAAGGAGAAGAGTGTTGGACTTGGAGTTGGGAGACCCGTGATAGAACCCCGCAGCTTGGTTACTCACTGTCTGCAAAAACGTGGGCAGATTACCTAATCTCTCCTGTGCTTCAGTGCCCTTATCTGAAAAATGGGCTCAGCAATGCTCATATTCCATGGATGGTAGGGAAGTCCAAGTGCACCTAAAAGCATCCATCAAAGTTGCTGGTTCAAAGAAACCTCCCTAAATGTGTGCTGCTATCAATTGAAACGGATGACAGGGTCCAAAGGGGTGATGTGCCATGCCTCCAGCCACAGGGTACAGGGACATGCAAGAGTCGGGGTACATGGGCAACATGGGAAAAACTGTTTGCAATTGTGTTATGGGTCGGTTTATGTATGTCAAATATCTTTGTATATTTCTTGGCGAGGATGTTCGTCAAATAGAGTGTGTAGGGACCCTGAGCAACCAGGGCCGTTGGCACACAAGGGAGATAGGTGAGCAGAGGAAAGAGTGTGCAAGAGGGGAAGGTGCTGAAAAGAAAAGCTGAAAACACGCTTGGTCTGTCACTCAGTGTTGCCTAATAGTTCCTGAATCCACTTGCCTCGTGGCCTTAGAGGGGCCAAACACACAGAGGGGTGGGTGGAAGCCGCATGTTGCTGGTATCTGCAGACCCAAGTTCCAGTCCTGTCTCTGATATCTATGAGGTGTATGAACTGGGAGGGTCACTTCAGCTTTCTGAGTCTTATTTTCATTGCTGTAAAGTCAGGGAAATAATATTACCTGCCTCACAATGGCATAAACAATGGACAAGAGATTGATATTTTGGTAACAGCTTTATTGAGATATAATATAATTCACACACCATAAAAGTCACACCTTGAAAGTATACAATCCTGGTATTTTTAGTATATTCATAGAGCTGTGAACACATCACCACTATCTCATATTAGCATGTTTTTATTATCCCCAAAGGAACCTGAACCCATTATTAGTCACTCTTCATTCTCTCTCCCAAGAGATTGACTTTTAAGCTGTTGGAACTGTACCCACTTTGATGAGTATGAGTAACAGTTGATTAGTGCTGTGCAATAATCTGCTTATGAGTGATACCACAATTATTTTTCAGATTTAGTAAAAACTGGCTTGAGAACTGTCAGGATTAAGCTTAGCATGGGACTATTAGAGATAAAGAGGCTTAAAGAGCACAGTTTATTTCTCTCCGATAGAATAGTGCAGGTAGCTCACAGCTCCATCTTCCCTAGGGTACAACCTTCTTCCTCGGGATCCAAAATGGCAACTAGAGCTTCAGCCATTATATCCTTGTTCCATACGGCAGGATGAAGGAAGGGATGATGGTTGAATGCCATTGGCTTTTAAGGAAAGGTATCAGAAGCTGCCACAAACACTTCTACCAACATTTTTTGACCAGAACTCACTTATATGGTCACATCTACCTGCAAGAAAGGCTGGGGAACTTAGCTTCCTTCCAAACAGCCAGTTAAAAATTTGGGTTTGCATTATGATGAAAGAAAAGAAGAACAGGTACTGGTGGATGTGTCAGTCAGCAAATGCTATAATAATTCTGCATAACAAACCACCCTGAAACTCAATTTTTCTTGCTCTCAGGTCCATGGGTTGGCTGGGAAGCCTGTGTCAGGCTACAGAGCTGCTGGGCTTGGATTCAGGCTTCAAGATGGCTCGTGTCTCCATAGTTTCCTTGGGCCAGCACTGCCAGGGCACATTCTCTTCATGGCAGATGGCAGCAACACAGGGAGTTGAGCAGGGGCACACGACGTCTCTTGAGGTCTCTTGAATCACTCTGTCCCACACTCTACTGACTAAAGCAAGTCACATGGCCAAGCTAATATCAATGGCAAGAATATCTTCCACTCATGCTAACAGGTAACATCGCAAAACCACATGGCAAAGGGTGTGAGTGTAAAATTCTAATACAGGAAGCATCCAAAGAATGATGAACAATAGTCATTCACACGGATAACAACCCACATTGCCAGGGAATCCAGTATCTGCAGTCTTGGTCCCCTTGGGACCTCCCAGAAGCCTGCTGCCACTCCTACGATCTAGCTCTTGGTCTAGCTTCCCACTTCTGATGATCACACTTTCCACGTGGCAGTCCAGCCTCTCACACAAGCTTTTTAGGTCACAATTCCTGGTTCTGACCTAACTGGCCACCCTGCAGCCTTTTCTCTGAGGTTTTACCAAGAGAAACAGAGCCTCCAAGGGGTTCAGGATGCCTCCGTGTGGGACCAGCAGCCATTTTCCTTTGCCCCAGTTCCTAGGGGTCCAGCCAGGGTCAGACCCCTTTTTCCTGTTTAATCCCCCCAAACACAAAGCTTCATCGTGCCACTTTCTATTACAATTGGCTTGATGATATGTCTACATGAGAGTGAAGGCTCAGACAAGTAGGCCCTCAAATTACAAAGAATTCTGTTTATCTTTCCTGGGGTAAGACTGAGTCTGTAGCAGTGAAAATTCAGAACTCGGATTAGCCTTTCAAAGGGTGATCTTCACATAGTTTACATTTTCAATAAATTACTCTGCTAAAATGTAATCAAGTTGAGCTTAAGGCAAATTTCTGAAACTTTGGGTCAAACTTCCGGTGTAAATAACCTTCAGCGTATCTCAGTATTTCAACTTTGCTTGGTCCACTTCCATTAGTAGCGTGAATAAGTATTTTCCTGGGTACCACCCAATGTTAGCACCAATTATTAATATGCATAATGATTTATTTATATTATTGGTTAATTCATATTTCAATGTATATTATTGGTTAATTCAGCAAATGGCACAGTCACTTTCATTAAGAGCTATGGCCCCTCTTGCCCCATGGAGGTTATTTTGATGTGGTCTTTGCACAGCTTGGAAATTCAAGCTGATTTCTGAACGAGCTTTCAGGAAAGTGACATAAAAAACAAGCCACAGGTTTCTTATAAAGTTAAACATACACCTATCTTATGAACCAGGAATTCCACTCCTAGGTATTTTTGCCTTATACAAATGAAACCTTATGTCCACCCTACACAAAGACTTGCAAATAAATGTTTATTCTTTATACAGCTTTTAAAGAATGTTCATTCTTTATGGCAGCTTTATTCTTAACAGCCAGAAACTGGGAAAACTCAAACGTAATGTCCATCAACAGAAGAATGGATAGACAAATGTGGAAGATACATACGATGGGATGTTATTCCATGATAAAAAGGAAGGGACTGCCAAAACATGCAGCAACGTAGATGAATCTCACAGATATGCTGAGTGAAGAAAGCCAGGCACAGAAGACTATATACTGTATAATTCCATTTATATGACATTCAACAAAAGACAAAATCAGTCTATGGTGATAGAAATCAGGACAGTTGTGATTGATTGGAAAAGGGCAAGAAGGCACTTTCTAGGTGATGGAAATGCTTCATGTCTTGATTGGGGTAATGGTAACACAGTGTATACGTTTGGCAGTACTCATTGAACTCTATAAGTTAGATCTGAGCATTTCACCATATACCCCAATAAAAAATATTTTTTTTTAAAGTCTGGCTATTTACTCAAATGTTCCAAGAGCGAACCTAGGAGATCTGTGTCCCAAGCGTTAATGGAAGCACTGGTGACCTTAGAAGTGGTGAGGTGATGTGTCACATGTGGTCAGCAGCCAGCTGGCAACATTTTCATTCTGTGTCATCAGTTAATCATCTGTGAAAGGATTTTCTGAAAATAGAGCATGAGGCCCATCCAGTGAGGACCATAAAATAATTTTGCAAATGGATCTCAGGTTCTGCTCAGGAAGCCCAAAATGTCGCTGTGGGTGGATTTTATGTTGAGGTCCCACGGTCCTCCTTTGCCAAGGAGCAGGGCTTGTTCAAGCCTTCAGACCCTGGGTCTGTAGAGACTGTGACATATTAGTTATACAGAGCACCTCTCCAGCACCAGGCGAAACATGAGATTCAGAAGGCACCACAGGGTTGGAGGAGATCATGAGTCTTCTGTTAGCCAGAAGGGTGGAAAGAGTTCTGGACTGGTGGTCAGGAAGCCTGGGGGGAGATGTTGCCCTTTCAATAACCTGCACTGACCAACAAATAGATCTGGGGTTCTGTCCACACTCAGCAACCAGGGAGCAACAGTAATGTGACCACAGGCAAGGCATTTGTCACTTCTCCTCCAATCCATCCTGGGCCTCCGGTCTCCTAGAACAGGATGTTCATTCTGATGCTCCCTGACCCAAATCCTTTATAATCCTCATGCTGCGGTCTCTGCCAGGAAAGGCAAAAATCTCCCTTGCACTGGAGGCTTTGCTTTGTTTGATGTGTCCTGGGACAGACTCAGGCCATGAGATTTTCCCCACATGCTCAATTGGGCAAGCTCTTTTGGCACAGAGCTATACTGAAAACAAAACAAAACAAAAATAGTGCATAAGCTGCAAAGGAAGCTGAAGAGCCCTTTTCGGTTTTTTTGCCAAATTTTCTGTCTTTAGGAATGTGCTTCCCTCCCACCCCGCAGAGGCAGGAAGCCCTCCCAATCAGGTGGGGCCACTGCTCCATCTTCCTCTTCTATGTTTGTCTGTCCTGCCTGGTCTCCTGTTCACTCTGCTCACTTGGATGATCACCTACAATGCACTTGAAGGACTTGGCTAAAGGAGGGTCCCCTCCATTCTTTTCTCTCTCGGTCACCATCTCCTCAGTCTCATCCAGAACGCTTGCCTCAACACCTTCATAACACGTGCGCACACACATGCACACAGCCATGTGTGCATGGCATACCACATCCATGGCATACAGCACAGACACACATTACACATATCCCACCCCTCACCCTGCGCGTACACATGCAGCCCACATATAAATTCGCATCACACACATACATGTGCTTACCATGCATACCCAGACACCATACACACACACACACACACACTCAGCTAGTGTTCTGGGCAGGAGCTGAGTCAGTACCAGCTTCTGTCCTCCCCCAGCCTGAAGTGTTTCTCAAACCCCAGGTCCCAGGGAAATGTCACCGGAGCTGATTGTCTGTCTCTCCGTCTCAGCTGTGAATAATTTGCTGATACCCACCCGTGATGCAACATTAGGCAGCCAGCAGGAAAGCTGTCTTTCCAGTCGTTCACCACACTCCAGCTCTGTGTAATCCTGTCAGTGACCATGGTTGCTGGTCACTTCAGGGAAGTCATGGGTTGAACAAACAATGTGCACAGTTAGAACACACCATGGTGGAGTAACTGTTTGTTAAAATACTGAAATACTTCTGCCCCAGCTGGTAAACACCTGCTGTTCCCAGCCCCCTGAAGGCCACACCCCTTGCTGCGTTGGCCCCTCTCCTGGGCCTCTCGAGGATTCAGCAACTAAAGGGTTAATGTACACAGTACAAGGTGGAGACAGAGCAGGGTGAACTGACAGTGAAGCAGGCAGCCTTGAGGAGTCGTTCATTAATTCATTTTCCAACAAGTATATGCGCAGCATCCACGTGACAGACACTGCAGACCACTCGGGACACAGCAGTAGCAACACTAACGTAGTCCTCACGCCAACAGCTGGGGGGACAGAGGGGTGAAAAGGCGGTTCGAGTACAGAGTGATGGACTCTGCACGCGCTGCAGGAGCACAGGGTCGGGGCACCAACGCAGACATGGAGGACTCAGAAAATGCTTCCCAGAGGGCATGAGGCCTAAGCTGAGACCTAAACAGGAAGTCAAATCATTCAAGTAAAGAAGGATTGGGGGGAAGGTGTCCTAGAGGAAAGAACAGCGTGTGCAAAGACCCAGAGGCAAGAGAGAAATTGATTTATTCCAAGAGCAGCTTGGAGCAGGAGAGGGTGGGGGTGGAGCACACAGGCAGGCGGTTTCCAAGGGCAGCAGAGGTGAGTCCAGAGCAAAGGCTCTGGGATAAGATTGTCTCGGGTGACTCTTGGCTCGGCCATTTCCTAGCCATGTGACCCTTGGGAAAGTGCCTCAGTCTTCCCTACCTCAGTGGAATCACTGTTTACCTCCTGAGGAGGATGGAGACAAGGTAACTCGTGAAATGCACCTAGAACTACAAGGCATGTGGTAACTGTCAACTCATTTCAGCTGTTATTGAGCCCCTAAGTCCCTCCAGCAAGTCAGGGGTGGTCCCAGAGTAGGCGACAGTCCAGGGGCCTGCAGGTCTGTGTAATTAAAGCTAGTCAAGCAGCTGTTACCCTTAAAAGAAGTACTCAGTATCAAACAAAAACCAGGTCCAGCGTTATAGTCACCAGGGCAATTGCAGTTCTTTCAAATAGCATTTGGAAAGTTGCAGCGTGGTTCTCACACATTTGCTTGTTGAAGTCTTAAAACCTGTTTTGAGAAGAAAGCAGAGTGTTCTCCCTCCTTTTTACAGAAAAAGAAACTGAGGTTTGGGGGTTTGTTTTTTGTTTTTTGGAGACAGAGTCTCACTCTGTTGCCCTGGGCAGAGTGCAGTGGCATCATCATAGCTCACAGCAACCTCAAACTCCTGGGCTCAAGCAATCCTCCTGCTTCAGCCTCCTGAGTAGCTGGGACTACAGGGACACACCACCACACCTGGCTGATTTTTCTATTTTTAGTAGAGACGGGGTCTCGTTCTTGCTCAGGCTGGTCTCAAACTCTGGAGCTGAAGCAATCCTCCAGGCTTGGCCTCCCAGCATGCTAGGGAAACTGAGGCTTTTTGCCTGGAAAGTCTGGTGGCTGGAATGGCCCTGGTCTTCTGTCCCCTCCATTGCACATGAGCCGGAAGGCAACTCCTCCCTGCACGCCCACTCCCACCTCCACCCTTGCCCCACCCTGCCAAGCTGGCGGGACAGCAGCTCCCCCCTGGTAAATGGGGGTGCCTGGGGAGGCACCTACCTTTCCACATAGTCCACATATCACTTCAGGCGAGCGTGGGAATCAGGTTTTGAGACCCACACCCGCAGGCTTGTCTTAGATGGCAAGCAGCTCTGGCAACGTGGAGCTCCCTGTGCCAGCTGCCCTGTATCCTCACCGATAACAGAGGACTCGTGGGTGTAGCAGCGTGAGGAGGGACAGGCCCATGCCTGTGATTACTGTGTCAGAGGGCACGTACACACGGAGTCCCCACAGGCCAAGGGCAGGGTGTAAGGGAAGAGCTAAGCAGGCTCCAAGCCCCCCATGCACTGCTGGCCCAGCCAGGCCGTGCAGCAGGTCAACCAAGAAAGCCTGTAGGAAACCCACTGACCAGAGACCCGACGTGCAGCCTTGGAGCTGGTTTAGAAACCGGAGTGTGAAGGAGTGGGATGGACAAGACTGAGACTGCTAGGCCTAAGCAGGCAGGTTGGGGTGAAGGAAGATTCCCCAAGGAGGGAAAAGGCGGAGCTGCCGTCCCTCCACCTGTGTTCAAATTCCGCTCCGCCACACATTGACTGTGTGTCGTTGGACAAGCCACAGTCACTTCTCTGAGCCTTCATTTCCTCAGCTATACACCAGGCTAATTAGTGACAATAATAGCAACAGTAATACCTTCAGGGCTGTTTAAAGAATTAAATGATGCAAGTAAAAGCAACTGTAAACAGCAAAATTTTAGAGGACTATTTCTTCTTCTACTTCTCTAGGAACGGACTCGTGTTTTTTTTTTTTCTTTTTATTTAACATTTGCCCACCTTTCAAATCCCACTTCAAGTTTCTCTACTTACAAGAAATTTTCTGACTTTTCTTTTTTGCCCCACATTGATCCTGATCTTTCCCAAGTCTCTTGCAGTTAGTAAGTACCACGTGGTGTTGCTTAATTGTTCTGCAATTCTTCCATCTGTTAGTTTTATCTCCCATCTTATGTTCCTTGGGATGAGAAATTTTGTCTTCTACTTTTCTGGGGTGTCTGTGGCTCCCAGCACAGCGCCAGGCACATAATGGCTAATCAATAACTACTTTCTAAGCATAGATTGATAATGGGTCCATATTTACGGACGTGTATCCCTATACCGTGGTATCAAGTGAATTTGGTAGTCATCAGAAGGTTGTTTGGAAACTGTAAAAAATAAGCAAAAAGAGTTGGACTCCAGCAATTATCTTGTAGTGTTGGTTAAGGATGGGTTAGTAAAAGGAGAATTTATTGTAAGCATACAAAGTAACCCCAGAGAACAAACCTGCAGGAAGTACAGTCAGGGCCCGCAGGACTTGGTGAAGCCACGCAGCTTTTCTTTCTCTGATTCTCTCTCTCTGTTAATCTCTCCCACCCTGAGTTCCGGCATCTCTATTTCTCTTCGCGTTTTCTGTAGGGGTTTACTATATCCTGCTCTGTAATAACTTATTGTTTTGGGTTACCATGCTATCTGAAAGAGCCTCAACTGTCCGTGATCTTACAACTGCTGTGGCTCACAATACTTGACTGGTTTCTGTGTCTCTTGCTTTGAATCCCTGAGAGGGAATCTGATTGGCTCAGCTTGGCTCAGTTCCCTGCTCTGGTTCAATCAGTTGTGACCAGGCAGTGGGTCCCTCGGGAAAACATGGCCACTCAGGCTACTCTTTCTGGGGGCATGTGGAGCCCTTCCCAAGTAGAGGGCTGGAGCTATAAAGGGCCAGAGCTGCTGAACACACTCAGCCCCCAGCTATGCAGGCCCCAACGATCCACTCATTCTCCACGCAGACATTGACCCAGGGCCATTCATGTCAGCAAGTAATTTTTTTTTTTTTTTTTTTGGCTGCCCTCTACCTTCCCAGAATACTTTGGGCCTGGAAAGGGAAAGGAAATTTTGAAATATAAGGATCCTGACTTCCAGAAACTTTTTCTAGTGGTGGAGACTCAACCATTGAACCCAAGAACCAGTTAAAAGTTAGAACATGGAGTAGGTACAGTAATTTTAGGTGCAGAAACATGAGAACACAAGCTTGAAAGATGCGCCAGCAACAGTGGATCAAAATCAGCAGCTATCCTCAGCTATCGGATCGGCAAATGTTAAGAAGGATGACATCATGTGATGTTGGCAGGATGTGGGGAAACGCACTGTCATGCACTGATAATGTGAGTGAAAAATGAAGCAGTGCTGCTCTAGGCTACCTGGCAGTATCTACCAAGAGAGTAAACGTTCATCCTCGGTAACCCACCAACCCCAGATCCAGGAGCTGACGTAAGTGCTGTCGGCCCTCTGTATCTGTGGGCTCTGCATCTGTAGATTCAACCAAGCTCAGAGAAAAAATATTCATAAAAAATTGCATCTGTACTAAATATGTACAGACTTTTTTCTTGTCCTTATTCCCTAAACAATACGGTATAAGAACTATTTACATAGTTTTCATGTTATATTAGATATTATCTAGAGATGATTTAAAGTATATGGGAGGATGTATAGAGGTTATATGAGAATACTATGCCATTTATGTCAGGGATTTGAGCATCCATGGATACTGGTATTCTCCGGGAAGTGTGCAGGGGGGCCCTAGAGCCAATCCCCTACAGATACTGAGTGACAACTGTAATTGGTTAAGGGTTCAAGGATATTTGTATATGCATATGAATGCAGTGTTGTTCAGAGGAGAAATAAAAACACTTAAATGGCATACAAGCTTACTTAGGTAGATTATAATAAAATAGAACATCATAACTAATATTAAAATACTGATGTTTCTGTGTTGGCATAGAAAGATATCTTGGCTGTATTATTGTGTATGGGGTGGTGGGGAAGCAGGTGATAAGATAGCAATTCATGTAGGATCTGATTTATATAAAATTTTTCACATTCAACTCTGTGGACACTAGGCACTCTGTAAGAATTGCCAAAATGTTAAAGAAATGCTAAGATTTCAAGTGAATGCTACATTTATCTTTATATTTTCTGTATTGCTTAAATTTACATTATTTTCATAATGAGAAAACTCAATAAAGCCAGTTTTTCTCCCATTTTCTTAAACTCATCATTTTAGAATTGTTTTGGATTTACAGAAAGCTTGCAAATATAGTACAGAGTTCCCATCTATTCCATACCCAGTTCCCCCTATTATTAACATCTTACGTTAATATGATACATTTGTCATAATTAATGAACCAATATTAATACATTATTATTAACTAAAGGACATACTTTATTCAGATTTTCTTTAGTTGTTACCTTTTTCTGTTCTAAGAGTCCCTCCAGAATATCATATTACATTTAGTTGTCATGTCTCTTTAAGCGTCTCGTCTTTTCCTTATTTGTGATAATTTTGACAGTTTTGAGGAGTAGTCATGAGGTATTTTGTAGACTCTCCCTCCTTTGTGATTTGTCTGATGCTTTTCTCATGACTAGATCGGGGGTGTGGGTTACTGGGAGGAAGACCACAGAGGTAAAGTGCCATTCTCAGCCCATCATGTCAAAGGTACATATTAATACATAACTTACCACTTGTTAACCTCAATCACCTGGCTGAGGTAGTGTTTGTCAAGTTTCTCCACTGTAAAGTTATTCTTGTTTTCCTCTTTCATATACTGTACTCTTTGGAAGGAAGTTACTATGCAGAGCCCACACTTACGGAGTGGGGAGTTATGCTCCACCTCCTTGGGGGTTAACTAGCTACATAAATTATTTAGAGTTCTTCTACACAGGAGATCTGTCTCTTCTTCCCCATTTTTAAATTGAATCATTTATTTTTATCAGTATGACCAATGGATATTTATTGCATACTTTGGGTTATAATCCCATATTACTTTCATTATTTGGTTGCTCAAATTGGTCCAGCTTTGGCCGTTGGGAGCTCTTTCGGTTGGCTTCTGTGCCCCTTTGACATATCTTTATCAGTGTGAGTTTGTTTTATGTGTGTGCGTGTGTGTTTTTAACACTTCCTTACTTTCTGGCACTATGTGACGTGTATTTCCTGCCCCGCCCTAGAATCAGTCTTTCCTTTGTGAGAGACAAAATAGCAAATGTCTGCCTGTGGCCAGCCACATAGTTGGCCCTTGCCTTGAAGAAGCCATCGTGGCTCCTTCTGCTCATCGTAAAACTTCACAAACCCCTGACTCGGTGCCTGAGCGCAGCCCTCCAGAAGAATGCTTTGAAGATGATAATGAAGACAGAGTGTAAGTTCCCACATTTTTAGAAAAGATAAGTTCAATGATCCTAGCCCTTGCCTTTTCCTGTACATAATATCTAACAGTATTAAAGATTATGCCTCTGTAATCTATACCCAGATATACTCTCTTGCCCAATCTTTGCTGAAATTTTGATTTAACGTAATTTCTGGATGGATGACTGTTACTTAACAATGACCTGTAATTCTGTTTTGTTTGTTTTTTGAGACAGGATCTCATTCTGTCACCCAGGCTGGAGGGCAGTAGCACCATTAGAGCTCACTGCAACCTCGCACTCCTAGGCTCAAGTGATCCTTCTGCCTCAGTCTCCCAAGTAGCTGGGACTACAAGCATGCCATCCATCGGACCCCGCTAATTTTTCTTATTTTTCATAGAGACAGGGTTTTGCTATGTTGCTCAAAAGATCCTCTCACCTTGGCCTCCCAAAGTGCTGGGGATTATAGGTGTGAGCTATCATGCCCGGCCTGTAATTCTGTTTTAATCAAATGTTTTGAACTTTTGACATCTTTAGCAGGTTTCTCCAGGATCAAAATCCTAAATTAAGTCTTTTTGGCTTAAAATTAACTTTGAGATTTTCCATTCAGGCCCCTGGAAAGCCTCAAAAAATGTATCACTCATCTTATATAGATATTAAATGATAAGACTTACTTGGTAAATTATATGGAAAGCATTGTCAAATGATACATGATCTTCTTTCATTTACATTTATGGGTATGTTATTGATATAAATGTTCTAAAAATGATATAAATTCATAAAAATATGATGTTTTCAATCATAATTTTGATTGTTAAATATTTTCTAAAGTTATATTTTATAGATGTGTTATTACTGTATTCTAAAGATTACAAAAAAATTATGAAAGTCTGATGGTTCTGATGTGACACTGTCAATCATGATTTTGGTTTTTATCTCAAAATGCTGCATATCATAGAAATAACTAAATTTTCTTGTCAAATGAGAACTTTCATCAGATTTCAACCATGGCTATTCTGTTTTTGTTGTCCACAGCTACTGTTTGAATTCTTCACTGAAAACATTTGTGATTAGCTATAACCCAGAATTGCTTTTGCTGGGAAGACTGTAACAAGTACTTTTGAACACAGATTTGTGATGACTTTAAGATCAATGGATTCAATAAAAACTTCCAGAACTCTAATGAGAGCATTCATGAAGATTGGTAAACATCACACAGAGCAAGAATTACATAACCTGGAACTGATGAAGGACCAAAGTGACTTTTATGACTTTTGTTTGAAATGTTACTGATTCTATTTATACTTTGCTTTCCGAAGTTAAAAACGTTTCTTTTTTTTCTCAGCTATTTATATCTTACAACAATTGGGTAAAGTATACTTTTGTGAACAAAATTAAAACATTTATCTTTCTCTCTACCTAAATTCTCTAAAATTTGAAAACTGTTCATCAACAGCAAAGGCCAAAATAATGGTTGCCCACTGACTGGAGATGATTCCTTATTCCGGAGGTAGCATGCAGCCTCATGTCCCGACCACCCCATGTTGCTAGCTACCTGGCCCGCCCGTGATAACAAGGCTCCTGCCCCCTGCCGAGGGGCATGAGTTCCTGGGAATGAGCCTGATAGTGTCTGACAGGATTAATGATCATGTCTCTGTAATGTATAACCAGATGTACTCTCACACCCGAACTTTGATGAGATTTTGCTGGAACATAACTTCTGAGCACATTCAGAGCACACGCAGAGCCTCTGTCATCTGTATTTAAGTTGGGGGCTGAAACACTGCTTTGGAGCCATCTAATAGAAAGTCTCTGAGAGACTCCTCTGGGGTTGCAATCCTTAGTAAGACTCTGAATAAAATTAACTTTTCATTCTTTAAAAGCTTGTTTTTATTTTGGTCGACACCTCTAAGGAGCCCTGGTTTCTGTTTTTGGAGAATGGTATTAGAAACCAAGAGCTATGCATTAGGTAGGTGTGCACATTACAAATAGGGTAACAAAGCCACCTTTATTTTCAAAAGTGAAATAAAATCAACAGCCATGTAAGCAGACGGCCAGGCCCGGTGGCAGAATGAGGGTCCCTGGTAGGAGGTGGGCGGGGGGAGGCACTGACCCTGGGAGAAGGGTACAGTGGGGGCTTAGTCACAGGAGGCTTGCAGAACAAAGAGAATCCATCTGGCCTGTCCTGACCCCATCTCAGGGTTCCTCCTGAGTGGCCAGTGGGCTGGGTGTGGGGGGCGCAGGGGCAGAATCTTTCCTCTCCCTCCTTCTCTACCCAAGGGTCTCTCAGAGCCCATAGGAGGCTACATTATACTTTACTATACTATAGCTTGTATCATTAGGCATCAGGAAAATGCAAAAAAAAAGTGCAAATCAAGATCCCAATGTGCTGCTACTTTACACCCACGAGATTAGTGAAAATGAAAAAGGCAACATTAAGAGGACCACCCAGAGCTCTCATACACTGCTTGTGGAGGTGTATGTTGATACACTTTGTAAAGCTGATTGGCAGCACTAAAGCTGAGCATATGCATATTCTATGGTCCAGAAATTTCAGTCCTAGGTATGTGACAGTTTTAAAACATGGCTACAAATTCTTTGATGTGTCTTTCTTCAAGGTGTGGCATCTATATTGAATGCCTTTGAACCATGGAGAGCTTGTGATTATTCCAAGCAATGGAACACAGTGTTGGTGACACAATGAGACTTCTGACGGTGGTTTGTAAAAGGCCTGACAGCTTCTGTTTTTCTTTCTAGAATACTTGCTCTTATAGCCCTGAGTCTCCAGGTAAGAAGTCTGACTACCATGCTGTGGGGAAGCCTAAGCTACATGGACAGGCTGTGGAGGGGCACCCGAGTGATAGTCCCAGCTGAGCCTAGCCTCTGAGTTATCCCAGCCCAGACACCAGGTGTGTGAGCAAAGAAGTCTCCACATGATTCCAGCCCCCAGCCATTCAAATCACCCCCAGCTGTCTGAGCTTTCCCAACTGAGACCTCAGGTAAGGTGGCACAGAGCTAAAACCTACCTTCTGTGCCCTATTCACATTTCTCACCCATAGACTCCATGAGTGTAATAACATGAGTGTTCTCTGAGGCCACTAAGTTTGGGGACACTTTGTTATGCAGCAATAGGTAGCTGGGACAATACCCAACAGAAGCATGTATATAAATCCATCAAAAGACAAATCCAAAAATATTCACAGAAGCATTATTTGTACCAACACCAAATGAGTAACTACCTTAAAACACCCATCAAACAGTGCAATGGATAAATAACTTGTGATATGTTAACATGATGAAATACTATGCAGCAACAATAATAAACAAATTACAGCCACACACAGCCATGTGGATGACTCTCACAGACAAAACATTGAACATCAGAATCTGGACACAAAATGAATACATAGTGATTATGCTGTTTACCTTATTTAAAAGCAGGAGAAACTAATCTATAATGTTATTAATCAGGATCGTGATTACCCTTGAGGGGAGTACTAACTGGAAAGTTTATGTTATGGGTTATGTTATGTTTCTTGAGCACACATGTGTGAACTTTGTGAAAATTTATCACACTGCAATCTGTGATTTATGTGCTTTTATGTAAATATGTTATACTGCAATAAAAATTCAAGAAAGATGTGTCTTGGAAGCCATGAAATACAGTATGCCAAGGGGAGATGGATGGGCAGAGCAGAGGCAGTAACTGCCAGGTGATAGTCTCTGGGCTTCAAAGAAATGATCTTGGTTCCAAGCGGAAGCAAAAAGCTTGGAAGCCTACTAAGTTTTCAAGGGAAGTGCACTGCCAAAGAAATCTCAAGACTGGCCTAGCACACAACCTGTGACCAGTAGGAAGCAGACTGCAGAAGATGTGCCGCTCCAAGAAGCTTTCCAGTGCCCACTCATGTGGCAATGGTGTAAGGGACAAGCAGGAACCTCAGAGAAGGTGGAGCCATGGCCACAAAAGATGATATACTAGGAGTTTTTCCCAGGCAAAAAAACTTGCATTACCAGATGGGCTAACCAGGCAGCTTACTCCTCTGCCAGGGCTGGAAGTTTCCACTAGTCCTATCCAACTTGATTTCATGATTGCTGTAGACCAGTGACGATGGCATACTTCCCATGTTCCCCTCTCTGAGTAAGAATGGAATCATGTTAACCGGTTATTCTTTTCAGTTACTGTCTATTAGATGGATTGTCTTTTAGTTCATAAGTCATCAGAACATAAACAGCCACATCTGGACCTGATGGGAAGACCTTCATGTCACCCAAAGATACTAGATTTGGACCTAGATGTCGTAAGTGCATGGGAATTTTGAGGTTTCTCTTTTGGAGAGTGAATGTGTTCTGTATGTGGGAAGGGAGTATAAAATGGCTGTTTGATAGCCAAAAGGCAGACTGTGGGAGAGACTGCTAGTTGCTTATCCCAAAAGCCCTTGCCCTCCTTTTCCTAACGTCAGAACCACAAATTCACTTGGGATGGTAATACAACCTACCAAAGTTCTATAATTTCTAGCCTCCCTTGTAGCTGGGTGTGGCCATGTGACTAAGTTCAGGGCACTGAAGTATAAGCAGGCGTGTGGAAGACCTCTGGGAAGTCTCTTTAGAGAAAAGGAGCCGAGCCCTCCTTCCCTTGCACCATCCTACTGACTGGGACACAGGTATGAGGGCGGGGGCTCCAGAAGCCAACCTGGACCTTGAGAAGGGAAGCCGTGGACTATAGGGCAGCAGAGCAGTGAAACAGAAGACCCGTAACAGCCTGGGATTGCTTAAAATCTCACTACTTGCATGTGAGAGAGAAATAATCTCCTGTCTTTTACAAACCACTATTATTTTGAGTTTTCTGTCACATGTGTTTAACTTAATTCTAAATAGTATAGATGTAAATTGTAAGATTCGAAAAGCCCAACAAATCCAGTGCAATAAAAATAAAAGGAAATTTATATCTAGACACTTCATAGTGAAATTGCAGAACATCTGAGACAAGGAGACAGAGACAGAGAGAAAAGACAAATTACCTCCCAAGACTGACAAACTGATCGTTGGCTTCTTAACGTAAAACAGAAGCCAATAAACAGGTTAGTGATGCCTTCAAAATAATAAGAGAAAATAATTGTCAGTGTATAATTTTTATCCAGGGAAATTCCCACTCAAAAATAAGAACAAAATAAAGACATTTTCAGGCAAGACTTACCTCCAACAGACTCTTACTGTAGAACTCCAAAGGATATATTTCAGGAAGAATAAAAATGATTCCAGAAGAATCACTTAAGGTGTATGAAGGGAAAATGAGCAAGAAAAATTATAAATATCTGGAGAAATCTAAACAAACACTGACTATATACAATAATAGTAATTCATGTGCTTAAAATGAACTAAAATTCTGAACAATGGCCATATAAATTGGTTGACAGTGGTTTGAGTTAAAATCTTTGAATTTTGCAGAGGAGAGTGAGGGTATTAACTGTAGCAGATGCTATCAGCATCCTGCCTGTACAGCCTTGGGTTTTTATCATTTCTAGCCTCTGGCCTTACTTCTAACGGCAGCATTTGGGACTCTTTGCCTAAGGGTTCCTTCTGACCACTGTGGCTCCCCTGCACACGTACAGGACAAGCTGGAAGTGCTGAGGAATTAATGGATGGGAGTTAGTGGATAAACACTCCAGGTGGTGGCTCAAGCCTGTAATCCTAGCACTCTGGGAGGCTGAGGCAGGAGGATCGCTTAAGGTCAGGAGTTCGAGACCAACCTGAGCAAAATTGAGATCCCGTCTCTACTAAACATAGAAAAATTAGCCAGGCATCATGGCGCGCACCTGTAATCCCAGGTACTCTAGAGGCTGAGGCAGGTTCGCTTAAGCCCAAGAGTTTGAGGTTGTTGTGAGCGCTGATGACATCATTGAACTGTAGCCAAGGTGACAGAGCAAGATTCTGTCTCAAAAAAAAAAAAAAAAAAAAAAAAAGAAAGACAGAAAGGAAAAAGAAAAGAAAAACCACTCTAGCTTCCTCATCCCTCGGTTTGTTCCTCATTGTCTCCTAGAGTTCCCTGTTGTGATTCAGCTTTAGTGGCCACATTGGTCTCCTAAGGAGACACCTTTGTCAGCTTCCTTTCCTATCATGTCTTACCTCCCTCATAAGTGCTCTCTCAAGCTGCCTCCCAAATACATTTTTTCACTCAAATTCTTACCACGGGGTCTGCTTCTGAGGCAACCCAAATTAAGACATTAATTTTGGATTTTATTAAATATTTACGTTACAATTTCTAAGGTAGCCATAAATAGGAAGAGAAAAAAATGGAATGAGAGAAAAAAAATTCAATTTAAATAAAGTCAAGAAAGCAGAGAAAATAAGAAACATTAAAAGTAACTCATTTGTGTTACTTTGTTGCCATTTAGCACCAAATAAGATATCAAAATTATTCCAAATACATCTGTAATAAATGTAAATGAATGAAAATCTCCAGTTAAACAAATTACAAGATTGAATTTTTTAAAAAATCAAACTACACATTGCCTATGAGACACAAAGATAAAACATAAAAACATTGAAAGGTTGAAAATAAAAGCAAGAAAAAATGATACCCCAGACAAATTCTATTGAAAGAAAGCTGGTGCAGCTAGACAGATAACAGATTCAATAGATTTTTAAGGTTAAAAATTATTACTAGTGATAGAGTTATATTAATATTTATCAATATAAAATTTATTTCACAGGAAGATTCAACAATCCCAGACTTGCAAATACCCATTAAGATACCTTCAAAACACAGAGAGCAAAAATCAAAATAACAAAGAGAAATTGACCTATCTATCATTATAATGGGAGACTTTAACACTCCTCTCTGTGATTTATAGACCAAGTAGAAAAAAAAATCAGTAAGATTATCAATGATTTGAATAACACAAATAATTATCGACTTACGTATAACTCTGCACCAATTTAGGCAAACATTCTTTTCAAGCATCCAAGATATATTTTACAAAAATTGCCACATGCTAGTACATAAAGCAAGTCTAAATGAAGTCCAAAGAATTGGCATTTATACAGATTACATTCTGTCACAAAAACAATGGAGTTATTCAGTAACAAAAAAAATCTATAGGTTTGAAAATTAAAACATTATCTAAATGACTCATGGCTCGGGTCCAAGGAAAACTGATGGCCTGAGGCTCTGAACTTTCATGAGGTGAAACAGCTGGTGAAAAATCTGATGGTGGGATGACTGCAGAACCTTTAAGACGGTCTAATGCTGAATTTGAAGCCGGTTTGACTTCTTTAGCATACTTCGGGTAAGGAAGACCCCTTTTATCTTACACTCATAAGTCAATCCTGATTGGTTTTGCTTAGATCACGTGCCCACAGCTGAACCAATCACTACGGAGAGTGAGATGGAGGCCCTCTGACTGGCCAGCCAGGGCGAGGTCCTACCTCGGAGGAAACGGAAATAGAGGTGGGGGTATTTTGACTCGTAGAACTTCCAAAACCAGATAGGTCAGAGAACAGGTCCCTGCTGGGAGGAAAGCTAGACCAAAAAAAAAAAAAAAATAAAAATCGTCCATCTTCCATAAATACAATACTCTAAATGCCCCTGCCTAACATAAAACAATGACTATATAAACAAAAACTTAAAAAACCCAAAAGTACAACTAGTTGCCAGATCCACTGGGTAATGTGTTTTCCTCTTTCATCAGGTTCCAAAACAGCCTTTTATGGATTTGGCAACCTAGAGCTAAAAGAAAAGTTTAACCACTATCACTGGGCCCCTCAACATACCCAGGACCCAATGATAAAGGCAAAACAGAAACGCTGCAATAAAGTCTCCCATTGGTATACTACATGCTCAGCACGGCAGCGACTGGCACAGCCCCAGGCAGAGCGGTCGGTCCCTTGGTCAGCCATGCCAGGTGCCCCCCACCTTCTTCCTATGGCAAGGGCACCTCCTGTCTAGGGTTCTCCATGGCCATTTGTGAGGAGTGTGTAGGGAAGTACCTCCCATGTGGGATGGTGGGTGGGGGAGGGGCTACCTTAACGGTCACTTCCTTTCGGCATAATTGGCATAATTGCAGGGTCTGGAACTTGCCTGGGGGTTTGAGTAATCACAGCCCACAGTTTGCCATGCTGGAGTTCTCTGAAAATATCATTTTCCCCACAATCCTAGTGGGAAGCTGTTCTATTTGGTTTTCTGTTAACTAGTAACTAACTCCAGAAATCTATTCCTGTTATGGTCCTTGAATTGGACTTGCCCTTGTAGTTTCTGACTCTTAACAATAAGCACTGCCCCTTTGGCCTTGTGCTCAGATTGAGGGCTTCCTCTGGGCTTAAAATGGGGAAGAGAGCTAACAACCCTGCCTCTGCCTCCAGCCTGCATCCCAGTGCATGGTGGAAAAGAGAGAAATTAGCAGCTTCGGTTACAGGTAGATCCAGGGGTGTCTCCAGTTGTAGATACAGCTAGATCTTGGTGCTCAAATGATACTGTCAAGGCTCTATCTCTTTTCCCATCTCTCAGCTCTGCCTGCTGCTGCTTGCCTGATGGTGCTAAATGGGACTGTGTCCAAATAATGGACAAGAGAGCTCCTGGCAGATTCACACCCTTTCAAAAGCAAACAGCTAAGAGAGCACTCTCTCTGCTCACCATATCGACCTCAGGCAATTCGCTGATTGGTCCACCTGGAGTCACACGGCCATCCTGTGGCCAGGTGAATAGGGCATTTTGGCCAGCTTGAGTCAGAGGCCCACCCCTGTGATGAGGGTAAGAGGTGGGGCAGGGCACTCTAACCGGCAGCTCTGTAGGGACGATATGAAGGGGGACAACATGCTTCAAAGGAATGGACACTAGGCACACATAGCAAGAAAGGTCCACTCTACAGGGGCTGGAGAAATGAAGGCAGAATAGTAGGAGCAGACATGGGGAGTAGCACTGTGTAAGTCCCTAAACATTTATTACAAGGGACTTCCAACATACTCAGTTTCCTGATGATGAAAACCAAGAAGGAAACACGGTCAGTGCTGTGAGCCAGATGCAGCCGAGGTCTCCAGGCCCAGGGAGGTCCACAGCAGGCCCCGAGGTCTCTTCTGCTTCCCTGGAGGCTTAGTTTCTCAGGGCTCTTGATCCCAGAAGGACTGTCTCTGCTCCACACCACACGGCTTCCAGATGTGCGGCTTAGTGTTTTTTCTTTGATTTCCACAAAAGATTCCACTCACACAAAGTAGTTTGTGTAGATTTTTATGGAAAGTCAAGCTTGAGGAAATGGAGGGTCATCATCAAACGCGCTTTGGTCCTCTGCCACTGGCCTTCGCCCCACTCACCATCCTATAGACATCTTTTCTCTTCCTCTCTTGGCTTCCCCGAATTTTCTCTCCTCCCTCTCAGAGGCCAAATTCCCCTCCTTGTTTCAGGCAGAATGATCTATCCCTTATCTCGAGTTTTTTGGCCTATGGAAGCATCTAGTGCCTGGGTTCCTACTCCCCTACCTCTCAGGTTACCAAAATGTTTTCTCAAACAAAGACTATTTACTGCCCAAGAAGAATTCCACTACCAGCAACTAAGATCATAAAATGTCCCCTCATTTTAGCACTGTTCCAGCCTTAGAGAAATGTCTCCCTGGGATCCTCGTGTAAGGGAAACTGAGTCACATGTAGGACAGGACATACACCACAACACACCTGCAATAAACCCAATCATCTCAGACACACAGCCAAGGGCCCAACACCCAAGGGCAATGAAGGCAAATGGGATGCTTTCAGGGAAACTTGGAGTTCCAAGGGCACAGATTTTGATGGTCTGGCTCAGTGAAAACTGTAAAGGAAGAGGTACATAAACACTCCCCAGGCAATCCTCTGTGAATATCTTTTCTCATAGGGTTGAGATCGGGGTTGGCAGCAGCAGTTCACATCTGTAAGCCTAGCAAGGCCACAGTACACAGAAATTGCTGTTATAGATTAGAGCAGATCCCCATGGTTGTAAAATTAAACAAATGAAAGGTAAGGCAAAGATTATTATTTTTTCCATTTTCTGCTTAAGAAAATTGAGGCTCAGCTTGGTTAAGTAAGGTTAAGGTCAGAACCAATGTTTGTATCTGGTCTCTTTGATGCTGAAGCTTCTAAACCTTTGAAATTTAGTTCTCGATCTCATTCTTACCAGATTGAAAGGCAATAGGCATAGTGGCTAAAAGAAGAGACTCCAGGTTCAAATGCATCATGGCTTCACTATTTAGTAACTGGGAGGCCTTGTGTAAGTTGCTTAACCACTGTTCTTCAGTTTCCTTAGCTGTAAAGTGAGAACAATAGTACTTGTCTCATAGGGTCGTTGTGCATGTTAACTGAGCTTAGAATAGTGTCTGGTACGTAGTAGGTACTCAATGCGGTGTCCTTCTCTCATGAGAGCTTCGTGCCTCTGTCCTGTCTTCAGCAATAGATCCGTGATAAGCGCCTACTAGACACTGCTCTGCCTTCAGGCTGCTCTAGCGGAGGAGGGAGAGACCGGCGCATCGACAGCCGAGGCTCGGTAACCCCAGCGTGGGTGGTGAGTACTATCACATGGCTGGAGCAATGGGCCTCTGAGAACAGGACAGCAAACTGCCTGGGGAGGAGGAGCTACACAGAGCAGTGACATTTGCTCCAGATCTAGGGGAATGAGTAACAAATTTTCCAGGAGAGACATGGTATCTGCAAACACAGAGTCATCAGGCACTGGCGGTGGGGTGTGGGTGTGTCACAGGGGGTAGGGGAGGTGGAGCCACTCTAAACAGTTGACTGGAGCAGAGCAAAGGGCACTTGCGGCTGGGAGGCCATGGCAAGATTAGACATGGTTCTTATCTAGAGAGAGGGCTCACCTTGGTGTTTACAGAGTCTGGCCAGCATGATGGTGAGCGTGGTTGGTGGAATTAGAGAGACTGGTTAGGTGCCTGTCGTCTAGAAAGATTCCATCATGCCTGGGCACCAGAATCACGTGACAACTAGGTGGGCCAAGCGTGCCAGGCTCACATGAGAAGCAGGAAAGAACTATCCTGGGCAGCTCGGCACAAGCACCTGGGAAATCTGTGTCCACCAGGTCTTTGTCTGCCTCAGTTTTCCCATGGGGGTGTAATGCCCCAAGAAAGAGCGTACATGCCGAGCGGCATTGGTGGTATAGTGGTGAGCATAGCTGCCTTCCAAGAAAGAGCCTACAGGCTAAGTGAGTCTGCAGTCTGCGTGTGAGGAGATCACATGGTCCTGAGCTTGGGAACGATGCTCAAGAGAGTTGAATGAAGCATGTGGCCCTTCTGGCGAAACAGTCCACCCAAGAGATAGCAGCTGTGCTGCGATGCTACCAGGGAGCGTTCCCCATAGCAGCAAGGGGGTGCCCCGGACACTGGAGTAGAAGTTAACTAACTTCTTGGTTAACAAGACCAGCCTAATCCTGGACTGTGCAGCTGCTCCTGTCCCTCCGGAAGAAATATTTTTGTGACAACCAAGGAATATTGATGAGTGAGAATAGTCAAGGTAGTTTTTAGACTCACAGTGCACATTACAGTAGTAAAAGTTCTAAGAAATCCTGCTGTTCAGAAATAATGCAGTAAAAAGTTGCTAACTATGGGCAGGAAGGAAGGAAGGAGGGTGGTGGGAGGGAGGAAGGGAAAGAGGAGGGAAAGAGGAAGGCTTCATCCTCCGGGGCCTCTTTCAGTGAGCAGCCGGCTCCTCTCCTATCACCCCAGCCAATCCTCAGCCTCGCCCTGGCCTGGCCTCGCGTGCTCCTGGCACAGACTTTGCCACTCTTTTGTCATCTCAGCTCACCTGTGTTCCCGCCACAGCCTCCATCTTGCTGGACCTGCTGTCCCAATCTGGTGTTTTCTCTCTGGCCAGTAACCTGACCCAGCCTCCAGAGTGCCCCCTCCACATCACCCGGGGGGCCATACCACACCCATTAACCCCACCTTCCTGTCACCCAGGTCATCCCCTCTGGACACTGGACTTCAATGACCAGTGGTGGGCCTGGAGGTGAGCCATTAAGGCGCGTGTGGTACTCGGTGGCTTAGACCTAGAGTGGTCCCTCTGCAGGGCTGGCTGTGCAAATTCAGCTGTTCATTCTGAGCAGCCTGTAGCCTCAGATCCTCTCTCGTGTATATAGTTTCCTCCCAAAGCACCAAGCACAGAGCCAGGCACGAAGGAATTGTCTCACACGTGCCATTTGGAAGAGTTATGTTTGCTACCGAACGCTGCCATGTTTTTGGTGGAGTCCCTCCCTGCCTTACCTCTAAGGAGAGCCCACAGTGGGGGGTGAGGTGAAGCCATTTGGTGGCTCAGCCGCAGACAGGTGAGGAGGAGGCAGGGAAGGGAAGGTGCCTTTTGCTTGCTTCCTTGTTTCCTCATTCTCTGTGTGCCCTTGTACAACCCTCTGAGATTTCCTGGCCACACGTCAGTTCTCCCTCTGGCCACAGCGAAGGAACTCCAGACGTCTGTAGCCACAGCATCGTTTTGGATCGGGGAGTGGGAAACCCCAGGACGGGGCTCTACAAAATGCCTGTTGATTCTTGGCTTCCTCTTTGTGCCTGGTGATCTGACCCATCCATTTCTCACCCGAGGACACAGACCAGTGACACACGATACAACTCTGTGGGGTGTGCAAGGGTAATCACCACCCACACCCGTCAGAGTGTGGCTGCATCCAAGGCTACGAGGCTCTCACCACAGGCTTTTTCCCATCTTCCACAGCTGCCCTCAGAGACAGAGCTGCTGCAATTTTTAAGGATGAAGAAACCGGCTTGGAGAGGCCAGAGGCTTGCCCAATACCACGCAAACAGAAGTGCCTTTGTGTTCTGGGTCAATGTTCTTTTCACACAGGCTGGATGTATGTCATGCGAGTCAGGAGAGGTGGGACCATCTTGTGTTCTCTCGGCACTTATGCCTTCTCATGGTTCCCTCTCTCCTTCCCTCCTGAACAGAGCAACACACACTTGCCACCTTGTCGGCACAAGTCTCACTGGGTTTGCATTTGAGGCGAGGACATTCAAGGCCACGACTGTACACGTTGTCCACCCTCAGCCCTAAGGAAGGGCACTTGAGGCAGGAGCAAGGCTGCTGGTATTCTGGGCATTGGGCAAAGTGGAGTAATAGGGTGATGGTATGGGTGCCTCAGCCTTGCCTTGGGGAGTTTAAGGAACTCCTGTTCTGAAGTGTCTCATCAGCCAGCAAAAGGGTGCATGAAGAATAAAAACGTACAAGTAAACAGTTGTTCCATTTATACACAGCTAAGAACTTTCAGGGGGGCAAGTTTCAGTTTTTCAACATAGTTTCGGGTTGAAAGTGTAATCGTAACCCTCATTACTGCCCCCAAGTCAAATTTCAGGGCTCCCTTTGCCCTAGAACCAAGCCCTGGCTTTCAGACTTCCTGGGGCCACCAAAGTTCATCTCTTTTGTTTAGTTGGTTTTTTTTTTTATTTTTTGTCTTCTGTTTAAATTTGAGGACTACTTCTGGCCTGGCCTTCTCCTTGCTGAGTCCGTACACACTGACTGGCACCCTGTTAGGTATCTTTCCCTACACGGTCTCACAACATTCTCACAGTCAGCCCATAGCTTGGTTTCTTCTCTCTATTTTAGAGATAAGGAAACTGAGGTCTCCAGTGGTTAAGTGATTTGGTTAAGATCACCAGGCAGCGAGAGGTACCTGCAGTGCTAGTCAATGTCACACTGACAGGTGTGGATGTGACAGGGGTCCATCTAGGGTCAGGGACCTTTCCTGGCCCCAACCATTGCATCATTAATCACCTGGTTTGCTTATATTTTTCTTACAACTACTTCACAGCCTCAGCCACATGTTTCAAATTATTTGATTATTCATATGGCTGGATTTACAGTTTGGGTCTCCTCCTTTAGGAGTGGCTTTACCCACCTCCTCCTCATCCTCTCTGGATGTGGGGTTTCATCACAAACTCTAAGGGCTCTCTCAGGCTCTGGAAGGCATAGTTTATTCCCTCTCCCTGGAACATTCCTGCCTGTGTACCAGTGACTCCTGCTATAGTGGACTGGGGTAGTTACAGATTTTGTTTACTCCGCAGATTTTCCCATTCTCAGAATTCTGGTAACAGTGCTCTTCCCTTTCTTTCTTTAGGGAACTGCCTCTTTCCTAATCCTAATCCATATGGCCCAACTGTCAGTCATGGTCCTCCTGCATCCCCGGCAATGGAGGAGAGATGCGTGATTGAGGCCTGGCCAATCAAAAGGCCTGATTCATCTGGCCATTTTGATTGGTTCAGGGATAAGCATGCAGCCCAATAATTACAGTTTTTCCCACTTCAAGCAATGACACGATGAATATGACATCTTTTTCATTTGTCCAATTATTCCCCAAGATAAATGCCTGTTTGAAATTGCTGTACATACATTTTAAATTTTGGCAAATTTTGTGAGATTGCCCTACAGAGAGATTGGTGCAAAGTTACGTCATTCCAGCAATATGTGAGTCTGCTTTGCAACACCTGTTGTTGTCAATCTTTGAACATTTGCCAGTCTGATAAGTGGAGACAGCTGTCGAAATCTGTTTGCAATTCTATGCTCCCTTTTGGGTCATGTTCCCACATGCCTGCCCCTAAAGTTACCTATCCTGGCCTTGCTTCTAAATCTCTTGTCTGCTCTTTCATCCAATTTTATTGGTTTGCCTATAATCTGGTCTCACGCTACTAGACTGGAAAGTAGGTCTTCATCTTACATATATCCCTTTTCTCTTTAAGCTCCTTGCAGGCGCTGAGAACAGTTTTAGAATCCAATAATTACTTGTTGAATGACTGAATGGAAACCCTTCTGTGATTTGCCATTTCCTATTCAGTTCCGAGTGGTGCCGTGTGTCTGGGTCAGTGCTAACCTGGATAGATGAATGCCCAAGAACACCAGATTTCAAGGATCCCAATATTTTAATGGTTAGTTAGGATCAGGAACCATGACTGTCCCATTCCAGGAAATGACACTCCCCATGGAATGTCTTTGATTAACAAATTTTTACTGATCATCTGCCATGTCTCTAGTATGGAGTAAAAGGACACAGTCCCTGATCTCAAGTGACATATCATCTGTGTGAGAGACAAAATTAACAAAGGAAGGATTTTGAGTTTAAGTGGCAGCTATATCAGATAGCATTTGTGAAACGCTATCCTTTGGGAAAAGTGGAGTACAATGTGGGCTCAAAACATTTGAGAACATTTTATAAAAGAGCTGATTGTTAAGGGGACTTTTACGAGGATTAGAGAGGTACTTTGGGCTCTGCCAGTTACATTTTGGGGACTCTGATGTATTAGTTCCTCTTGGATGAAGCAATATTATAGGCCTCTAACCACTTTTCCATGTCTCTTAAGCTGAGTTTTTTACCTTTTTTTTTTTGAGGAGATGGAAAGAGAAATTTATTAATTTGCCAGCAAGTGAGGTGGCCAGCAGATTCTCGTCTCAAAGTACCAACGTCCTGCTTCTGAGCAGAAGTACAGAGCTTTTAAAGGTTCTGATTCATCCCATTTTTGACTAAGACAATCTCGTAACCTCTGCCCAGATAATTCCCTTGAGCCATCTCCTGTGGCACAAAGAACAAAGGACACTCTCCTGCCCCTCCAACCACTGGCCTGAGGCAGGGATATAGGTTTTAGTTCTCAAAAAGATTAATGGGGGTTTTGAAGAGAAAGAAAACATTTTTACCCTTTTTCAGGCCATTTTCTCTGCTACACATTCCCCACTGTCAATTTTACCCTTCCATATCTATGGGAGGAGGGGCAACATAGTCATCAAGGTACTTCCTGCTGAACTGAGGCGATGTTTTAGATGAAAGGTACAGATTATCAGGTGAAAAGGGGCATAAACAATAACTGTAACCATGAGGATTGACAAGGTAAAATGGACTGTCACCTTGCACACAATGTCCGATACGGGGCTGGGTTAGAAAAGAAACATGGGACCTCTGAGCGCAGAGCTATTAGTTGTACCCTGTAGGTGATCCAAGAGATCGCCTTCTGCAAATACAGAAATCATGTACAGAAATACTTGTACCAAATGAGGTTTAGGATAACGCACCCAGCAGTAAGACAGATTAACAAAAGAGGTAATGAGCCGGGGAAATCCTCACTAAGGAGTTGTCCCTCCACCCGTTTCGGCTCAGCCACAGCCTGTATTAGGGCCATTATGTTGGTGGCATACTTAATATCCTTACTCACTTTTGGTAGCTTTCTCCTTGCCAGTGCTGTAACGATGTGCAGGCTTGCTGAGGCTCAAACTTCAAAGCACAATGGCAGTCTCCTGTATACTTCACCAGGCCCGGGTATTCATCCAGCAGGAGCTCGGCAACACCCCCCAGAGGTGAGCTTCTGCTGCTTCTGAAACAACCCCTGGTGCTCCTGCTGCTTGCCCAGGTCCCCCTCCTGGACCTGCTGTGACAAGTTTTTCAGCTGCCACTTGTCTACAGCTGCTTCACTGCCACCTGGCCGCTCCCCCCCTGCCCCCTGCCTGGCTTGCAGAGCACCATGCGTGGCTGGTGCCAGAGATCGGGGTGGCAGCTGGAGGAACAGGTCCCTTGGATGGCTTCTGTACATGTGGCTAGTGACAACTGAATCCCCAGTGTCAATTTTTCCCAGGGCTCCTGTGGGGATATTTGGAGGCAGGGGCTCCAGGCCCCCTCCTTCACCATCTGAATCCTGGACTTAAAAAAACCTATTTGCTCTCCTGGAGGCTTCCCACCACCCAGAGTCCTTTGCAATTTTGGGCAATGTTCTTTTCAAGGTTCTTATTCTTTATAGAAAATCAGTCTGGGGTGGCTTTTTCACCTTTTCCTTTTGAATGTCTCAAAGGACCCTGCTCGCTATTCTTGCACATTCAAGCGCTCTATCTGATATTGCCATAAATTGTTCCCTCTGGCCCAAATTGAGTTTGCTGCCAGGAGAGACCATTCTGAACCCCAAGTCATAATTTACTGGGTGTGGGATTGAAGAGTTAGTTCAGGCAGCACCCACCCTGGCCCCTCCCATGGTGCCAAGATGGCGGCAGTGTCAGTCATTCCTTCCTCCTTGTTGTGCCCCACTAGGTGGCAGGCACCAGTCCTCCCCCTGGGCTCTGGCCCCACCCAGCATCTTGCCCTGGCTGGCTGTAGGGGTTTTGGTGGGGGCAGGAGGACCTCATTTATCAAGAATCATACAAACACAGATCATTTTGTATACCATAAACAATGAGTTTATCTCAAGCAGAGAGCTTGAGACCAAACATTTTAACTCTACAGTGTCAGATCCACCATTTGAGTTCTGAATTTTTAAAGAACCAACAGCTCATAGTAAACCATGGACCATCAACCACCACTTTTCCTCACACTCCATACAAGTGGTATCACAATAATCTTTAGACATAGGTACAAAAACTCACCAGACAAAAACTCACAAACAATATAGGGCATTCCCAACACAAACAATCTAAAATGCCAAGGCCTATCAATCAAATGAGGATTTTCATTTAACAGCTGCTTCCCCTCATACTCCAGCACGTACATTGGATTACAATAGCACCATTCTCTTTACACATAGGTTTGTAGCTACAGATTAACCATTCAGCCAAAGTTCTTCCCAATGGATTTTGAGATGGAGCTTTCCTATGTTACAACAAAACTTTACAAACACACACAAACAATACAGGGAATCCCCAACACAAAATGCCATGGCTGACCAAGTGGGAACCACAAAATGAGAACTGAATTTTCCATTGAGAATCAGCATCTCCTAATCCAAAAGGGGACACACAGAGAACGAAATTCTCTCAGAAGAAAGAACTAACATTTCCCAATCCCCCCTGGTTCCCTGGTAACCGCAAATGAGCTCAGTCCAAGCCGGGTTCCCTGGTTCCACTCAACCTCTTGACTTCCAACCCCAAATCAGTGCCTCAAAACAAATCCAACAAGAAGGTCTGAAAACCACCTCCATATGGGTGGAAACAGGGTCTCTGCATCCTGGGGGACTTTACATACAAATGGCTGTGGCTGTTGCAATGCTTCCCAAATCTGTTTCCTTCTCCTCGACTCAGTGTAGGCTGCAGGGAGCCATGTCTACTTCGGGGAGACAGAGACAGGAGTTCCCCAGAGCTAAAACAGGTTCCAGCAGCTGCTGGGGCTGTCCCTTGCTGTCTCACCTCAAAAAGAAGTTGCTCCTACCCACAAAGACCCACGGCTTTGACCCAGGGCTGCTTCCTGCCTCTTCCAGCAGTCGTGGGGTGCCATCACTGGGGCATCGATGGGGCCCATCCAGGGAAGTCAAATTCTGTTACTGAAAGTTCAGCACTTGTCCTGAGGCCACATCAGAAGAACAAGGACAAGTGGTTTGAGAAGGAAAGAGGAGTTTATTAATTTGCTGGCAAATGAGGAGGTTGGCAAACTCCCATTTTCAAAGTACCAACATCCTCATTTTTTTACCTTTTTACTTGTTGGATTGGAATGTCCATGGGCCAAGAGGAAGGTCCTGAATCCTCAGTGCTTTGGGGAGGAATGTCACAAATTGCTAAAAGCTCATCAGGACAGGAAACAAACATTTCTGAGTTAGAAGTAAATGTTGCAGTGGCTGGAATTGCTCATAGGCTTTCTCAGGTAATAAAGATTCCCAAGCTATTTCAAATCAACCTGTTTTTCTCCTTTTACTAAGTGGTGCCAGGACCCCAAAGGGTCACAGCTGCTACAACAGGAGACTCTGGCACTCTTAACAGCAAATTAGAACCAGACTTTGAAAGGTGGATAGAAATTAGATAAAGGAAAGAGAAAAAGAAGTTCATCCCAGGTAGGGTGAATGAAGAAGAACATTTCCATGGGACTTTATAAGGTCTCTTTACAAGCATAGTCTTTTGTATAATTCCAAATAACCCTGAAGGCATTATTTATTATAATTATCATTCCTATTTTCAGATGGAAAACCTGAGGTTCAGAGAGGTTTAAAAATTTGTTTAAGTTCTCTAAACTACTTAGAGGCAGAGTCGAGCCCCAAATCCATGTCCTTTGACCAGGGATGGTATCCAAAATATTTACCATTAATATGGCACAGGCACAATACAGATATTGGTTAGCCACTCACCAAAACCATTTTTCTCTTCTCTTTGGGTCAACAGCTAGACTACATCTCCCAGACGTACTGTTAACAAGTGACGTATGCCACTTTCAGGCCAGCCTCAAACTCTTTCATGCACGTCCCTTCCTGGGTTTTCTCATCTTCAGCCTTGTCCCTGCGATTCTAGAAGACATCTTCTGCAGTTGGCAAAACATAAGAGGGGAGGAACCTGGGCCCCAAATCCCCACTTAGAGCAGATCTATCCCTAAATCGGAATATTCATTTTAGACTTTATCTGAGAAACAAGCTGCTTTTATCCTTGAGTCACTGTACATTTTTGTTACAACAGCTAGCTTTACCCTAACTAATCCAGACCCCGACCTATTAGAACAGAGGTCAGCTACAGCACAGCACCAGAGCAGAACCGGACAGGCCCTCTGCAGTGCCTGCACCGCCCTGGTACAGCAGGTCCTCCAATAACATCAGTTAGTTCAATGTCATTTTGGTAAAATGTTGATGATTTTTTAAAAAAAACTAATTCCCGGCAGGGTCACTATCTGTGTGGAGTTGGCAGGGTCTCCCTATGTCTGCATGGATTTTATCTGGGAACTCCAGTTTCCTCCCACATCCCAAAGATATGCATGTTAGGTGAACTGGCGTGTACACAGTCCAAGTCCAAGTGAGCGTGGGTGTGTCTGCGACTGCAGTGCCCTGTGTCCTGTCCAGGGCAGGTTCCCACCTGGTGCCCTAGAGCTGCTGGGAGAGGCTCTGACCACCTCCAACCTGCAACTGAAATAAGCAGGTAAATCATTATCTTACTTATTTTTATTAGTCTTTCTTAAATGTGTGTACAGCTCACACTTATTTCAATGGTTAATATTAAATATTAGAAGTGTTTTGGTCTTTATTTAGAAGTTTGGTGATGTTTTTGTGAATAGAAATCATCCATAGGAACCTAACTCTTGCTTATGTCAATTGGTCTCTGGTAAAATTCATTTTGTTACAAATGGTTTTGCTTAAAGTCACAATTTCCAAGAACCTATGGAAAATGTTAAGTGAGGACTTACGGTAATTGTTGGGGGAAAGTAAATTCCCAGGCACTTCCAGCACCCTGTAGTTTGAGGGTAGTCCTGTGAGAATGAGCGTCAAGGTGCTGTAGGGGTTTGGGGAGAAGGACAAAAATGGTTAAAAAAAAAAAAAGAAGATCCAGGCCTAGCACCAGCATTGTCCACAGTGAAGCCAGATTGTGGAAGCCTCAACCACCTACAGAGGAGTTGGAGCTTAATGTGCCATGCAGAGGGAGCTATAGTAGGTCCCTGAGTTGCAGTGTTTTAGGATGGACACGAGGGAGCCCGGTATCTCGTAATCTGTCACCCCAAGTGGGACTGCTCCCTCACTTGCTCCCAGACACACACACATGGAGTGAGTTCTGTCTCTGAACTTGTAACTTGTTATCCTATGAGTTCTTATATCCACTCAGATCCCCTCATTTCTAAGTGGCATATTTAGTCCTAGGAAATGTCCTACTCTTTCCTAAGCTTACCTGCCACCCAATCAACTAAACACCACAGGATCAAGTCCAATTTTCAGTTTCTGTGACCCTGAGTTCTGGCTGCACATGGAATCTACATGGAAAAATAATATTTGTTGAGAGGACACTATTTGCTAGACTGTGTGCAAAGCATTTAAAAGAGGTCATTAGGGCCGGGTGCGGTGGCTCACGCCTGTAATCCTAGCACTCTGGGAGGCCGAGGCGGGTGGATCGCTCAAGGTCAGGAGTTCGAGACCAGCCTGAGCAAGAGCGAGACCCCGTCTCTACTAAAAATAGAAAGAAATTATCTGGCCAACTAAAATATATATAGAAAAAAATTAGCCGGGCATGGTGGCGCATGCCTGTAGTCCCAGCTACTCAGGAGTCTGAGGTGGTAGGATCGCTTAAGACCAGGAGTTTGAGGTTGCTGTGAGCTAGGCTGACGCCACGGCACTCACTCTAGCCTGGGCAACAAAGCGAGACTCTGTTTCAAAAAATAAAAAAATAAAAAATAAAAGAGGTCATTAGTCACATTCAGGGAAAGCTTGACTGCCAAAAAGTTTTATACCTCAGTTTATGTCCATCAGTAAAGTTGTATTGTTTTTAAACTTTAAGTCTTCCACATTTTTTATTGGGCCTGTTCTTACAGGTTTAACCTTTCTGTGTATAGTAAATGGGATTCTTTTTCTGTGATGTTTTGAAATTGGTTATTGCTAGTATATTAGAATATGATTTTGTATGTTGATTTTGTACTTGGCCACCTTTCTAAACTCTCTCACTTTTAATAATTTGAAGATAATTCTCTTTGATTTTCTAAGTGGACAATCATGTGGCTGATAATGATGATTTTTTAACAGCTATATTGAAATGTATTGTAATTCACACATTCACCCATTTAAAGAATACAATTCAATGGTTTTTAGTTTATTCACAGAGTTGTGTGACCATCATCACACTTGATTATAAAACAATGAATGGCAATTTTTAAATTCATATTTTTTCTTTTTTCTTTTTTTTTTCCCCTTATTGAATTGCTTAGGATTTCCAGTAGACTGTTAAATAGGTAGTAATGGTGATAGTGGGCAGCCTTGTCTTGTTCCTGATTTTTCTGGGAATGTCTAATTATTTTTTACCACTGAATAGGATGTTTGCTAAAAGTTTTTAGTGGTTAGCTTTTATCAAGGTAAGAAAGTTTCCTTCTACCTCTAGCTTGCTACAGATTTTATGTGCTTATTCAGAAATAGGCATACATTTTATCAAATCCATTTATGAAAACATCGTGATGGAAATATCTTTTCTCCTCTTCAATCTATTAATGTAGCAAATTATCTTAATAAATTCTCTGCTTAAAGCCATCTTTTCATTCTTTTTTTTTTTTTTTTTTTTTGAGACAGAGTCTCACTCTGTTGCCCAGGCTAGAGTGAGTGCCGTGGCGTCAGCCTAGCTCACAGCAACCTCAAACTCCTGAGCTCAAGCGATCCTCCTGCCTCAGCCTCCCGAGTAGCTGGGACTACAGGCATGCACCACCATGCCCGGCTAATTTTTTCTATATATTTTTAGCTGTCCATATAATTTCTTTCTATTTTTAGTAGAGACGGGGTCTCGCTCTTGCTCAGGCTGGTCTCGAACTCCTGAGCTCAAACAATCCGCCCACCTCGGCCTCCCAGAGTGCTAGGATTACAGGCGTGAGCCACCGCGCCCGGCCCATCTTTTCATTCTTTATGTGTAATTCTTTTAAAACACTATTGTATTCAATTTGTTAATTTCTTTTTGCCTTTAAGTTTTTAGCGTGATTAGCCTATAGCCTTTTTTTCTCGTCTTGCTCCTCCTCCTCCACTTCTCCTCCTCCTCATATGCCGTAGTGAGGTGAGATCATGCTTTTCTCAGAATGTTCTCAGGCAATGACTAAGTAAGACTGAGGAAGAAACAAAGGCCCAGCCATTTCCCCTCAACACAGGACTTCACTAACAGGCAATCTTTGATCGGTGATTCTTGTTGGGCTGGCAAATATTTGGTCAGATCTGCATCTTAGTCTGACAGCCTCTCTGGCCCCATCCTGGGCCCAGGGTTCCTGTTTCACAGGTGTGACAAACTATTTGCCTCCCTGGCTTCAAGTCAGCATCTGCCTCCCACATCACCCAATGGACACATATACCCTTTGCAGTTTGATATCCAGTCCTGTAGATTTTCAATCATTTCCTACTCTGGAAGAATTTATGTATCATAGAAATTATTAGGTCCTGAAAATTAGACATAATTCACCAATAAAACCATCTGAGCCTATCTGGGCTTTCTTTCTTTCTTTCTTTTTCTTCCTTTTTTTCAGGGAAAGAACTTTGGCAATGGTTCTAATTTCTTCTGTGTTTATTGACCTATATAGGTTTTCTAGGTTTTCAATTTTTTAATTAACAATTTCTTTTTAGTCATCTCTTGAAATGTTTTAAAAATCTCCATAGCTGTGTTTTCCTTCTCAATTCAAGTATTATCTTTTGCTGGGCGCGGTGGCTCACGCCTGTAATCCTAGCACTCTGGGAGGCCGAGGGGGGTGGATCGCTTGAGGTCAGGAGTTTGAGACGAGCCTGAGCAAGAGCGAGACCCCATCTCTACTAAAAATAGAAAGAAATTATCTGGCCAACTAAAATATATATAGAAAAAAAATTAGCCGGGCATGGTGGCACATGCCTGTAGTCCCAGCTCCTCGGGAGGCTGAGGCAGGAGGATCGCTTGATCCCAGGAGTTGGAGGTTGCTGTGAGCTAGGCTGACGCCAC
This sequence comes from Eulemur rufifrons, assembly GCF_041146395.1. Lineage (NCBI taxonomy): Eukaryota > Metazoa > Chordata > Mammalia > Primates > Lemuridae > Eulemur > Eulemur rufifrons. Next base: position 48,018,898 of record NC_091001.1, on the reverse strand, counting down.
CGCACTCACTCTAGCCTGGGCAACAAAGCGAGACTCTTTCTAAAAAGAAAAAAAAAATTACCTTTTAAAATTTTATTCACATATCTTTGTGAGATTTAATTTGATTTGTAGATAGTATTGGTATTTTCAAAGACCAAGTTTTTGTTTTATTAAGTTTCTTTGATTCAAGGACATTATAAAACATTCAGCAGACTTGTCCACGATCATTAGGGAAATGAATGATTTTCCTCTTGTAAATGTTTAAGTACCACAAGCTGCGCGAGGACTGTCATTGACACCTATCCACCAACAGAGGTTATTTTCATTGTCCCAGAGGCCCTGCAGGAATGAGGTGCTCACCATATTCACTTAAGAATGTATATTCTCAAATAAATAAAATTTCCCTGCCCCCCCAAAAAAAGTTTCTTTGTGTGAGTGTTCTAACTCATTAAATTCTGCTAATTTTTAAAATTTTTATCCAAACATTGTCAACTAATAAATTCTGCTAATTTGTATACTCCATCCTTCTACTTTCTTGGGGTTTATTTTGCTGCATTTTCATTCTAGCTTCTTGATTTTAATGTTCTCGCATTTAACCTTAGCCCTTCTTGGTTCTAATAAACTTCCCGGAAGTCCAACTAGGCCCACATCCCACAAGCGCTTAAAACATAGTTTCTTGTTGTGGCTTCTTACTAGTTTATAGTTTCCTTTTCAACACAAAATTTACTTTATTTATTTATTTTATTTTATCTTTGAGACAGAGTCTCACTCACCTCAGCTAGAGTGCTGTAGCATCATCATAGCTCACCACAACCTCAAATTCCTGGGCTCAAGCAATCCTCTTGCCTCAGCCTCCCAAGGAGCTGGGACTACAGGCATGTGCCACCATGCCTGGCTAATTTTTCTTTTTTTCCTTTTTGTAGAGTCGGGGTCTCGCTCTTGCTCAGGCTGGTCTCAAACTCCTGAGCTCAAGCAATCCTTCCACCTCAGCCTCCCAAAGTGCTAGGATTATAGATGTAAGCTACCACACCTGGCCAAAAATTACTTTGGAGGATGCTTTAAAATTTTCAGTGGAAAGATTTCTTTTTTTGCTACCTCTTATGTTTTGTTTTGCTTTTTAATTTCTAATTTTATTGCATAATGGCCAAACAATAAGGTTTGTATGATTTCTGCTTTTTGAAATGTATTGGGATTCCCTTGCAGTCAAATACATGAATAGTTTTGTAAAAGAACTGTGGGTGTTTGGAAAAATGACTATTCTCTATTTGTTGGGTATAGTGTCTTACTGATAAATGTATTAAATGGATAGATTTCAGAGTTCTGCTGTGAGGTGCTCTGAGGGATATGATTACTGTATCTCTTTGGTGGACTGTAACTTTTGTCAATATGAACTCTCCGTTTGCCTTGATGCTTCTTAAATTGTTTCCGATATTAATATTGCTACATCGCTTTTTATAGCAATTTACCAAACATTTGCTGTTTATTATGTAATACACAGTAATTTACCTGTTTTATAGCATTTACCTAATATTTGGTACCCATTTGAGTGTATATGTTTTTCTATATCTTTGTTTTTAAATAACCTGCATGATTTTGTTTTAGATATATCTTTTGGAAATAGCATATGGCTCAATTTTTTTTCTTTTCTTTACCCTAAACTGAAATTCTATGTCTTGTAAAAGGCTAACTTAACCTACTCATGGGTGCAGTTGCTACATATTCACATACAGGCAGTCTTGGGAGGGGCCTGGGAAGCTGGGACGCAGAGCTGACCCAGTACTCGCCAGCCCAGCAGGAAGCCCCATTAGATTTATCCTCGGCGTGTTATTTTATGTGTTCTAGTTGTCGTACTTTCTTCTTTTTTTTAAAATTTTACTCTCTTTGTTTCTTTTACTTTTTAATCTTTTCTTCAGCAATCAATTTTATTTCAATGGTTTTCCATTTGTGGGTTGGCAGTTATATATCCCATTTGCATTCTTCTAGTGGTTATAATTAAATTTTGAAAACACGTACTTAAGCATAATTTTCTAAAATATTTTGAAGTAATCTAGATCAGAAGTCAACTAATTGTAGCCTGTGGGCCACATCCCAACTGCTTCATGTTCTGCACAGCCCACAAGCTAAAAATAGTTTTTGTTTTTAAATGGCTGGAAAAAAAATCAAAAGAAGAATAGTATTTCATGACATGTGAAAATTACTTAAAATTCAAATTTCAGTGTCCATAAATAAAGTCTTTTTAGAAGACAGCTTTACATATTCATTTTTATATTGTCTGTAGTTGCTTTTGTGCTACCATGGGAGAGTTGAGTAGTTGAGACAAAGACTGTATGGCCCACAAAGCCTAAAATATTTGCAAACTTACTCTTTACTGAATAGGTTTGCGGATCCCTGACTGGATATATATCCCCTCCCCACCCCAAACAAGATCAGATTAATTTTTCCTTCCAACCACACCTTACTCCATGCCACTGCTAAGTTGTATTCATTTGGAATTTTAGTTCCAGAAACTGGAAACAACCGAATGTCCATCAACAGGTGGATGGATAGACAAATTGTGGTGCATCAGTACAATGGAATGCTACTCATCAATAAGAAAAGAACAAACTATTGATGCACACAACATGGGTGAGTCTGAAAAGCATGTTGCTAAGTAAAAGAAGCTGGAAGCAAAAGATTACATACTATATGATAGCATTTATGTTACAGTCTAGAAAAGGCAAAACTATAGTGAAACAAAGCAGATCAGTGGTTTCCAGGCGCCAGGGGTGAGGAAGGGGTGACTGGCTGCAAAGGAGCATGAGGGACCATTTGGGGTTGATGGAAACATGTTATAGCGCAACTGTGGTGGTGATTACACAGCTACATGCCTTTGTTAAAATTCATCCAAAAATTAAAATTGGAAAGTTTATTGCATATAAATTATAACCCAATAAAGCTAATTTTAAAAACCTGTTTGGGGAAAAACTAATCTTCAGTGGGGAAAAAATGCCTACTACAGGAAGGAGCATGAGAGAACTTTCTGAGGGGATGGGAACGTTCCATGTCTTGACGGGATTTGCATTACACAGGTTTAATGCATTTGACAAAACTTAGCTAATGCATATTAAAGATTATATTTCATTGTATATAAATTTCACATCAAAGACAATGTATCAAATATGGAACTCTAATTAATGATCTGCATACTCAAGTATTCAGGGGGAAATGTACTACAGTCACAAGTTACTTTGAACTACATCAAAACTAAGATGGATTAATGAATAGCTAGATGAATAGATATGTGATAAAGCAAGTATAATAAAGTGTTAATGGCAGAATCTAGGTGGTGGATGTTCTTCATAAAATTAAAAAAAAAATACCTGTTCTACCTTGGAAGAGGTTTGTGTTGACATAGAGTGGTTCTATGTGCTCAGCCTGGCACCCGGATCCAGTCTCTTTGAGCTAACTATCCCATGTATAAAGAAAGAATGCTAAAATGTTTTTATGTACGGTACATGCCTCATTGTGCTCACTTTCCCTTCTTCAAAGGCCAAGGAGAGGACATGACAGGACCCAAGCACTCGGCCGGGTTGAGCCAGCAGCTCACCTGGTCCTTCCTGGTCTCTGACCTGCGGCTGTCCCTGTTGATATTCCACAGGGGCGCCTTCTCACTAAGCTTGAGAATTACAGTAGTCCTTCCTCTGGGACCTGGTGTAATGCTGGAACCCTGGAGATGGCACACTGGCAATGTGAGAAACTTCTGGAACTCAACGTGTTGCCAATACTCTGATGGAATAGTACTAGAGCCCTGAAAGGTTAGTGTTGGGAGGGAACTCAGACAGCGTTTTATAGACAAGGAAGCTGAGGTCCAGACAGGGAAGGCTTGCCCCAGCCCACGTAGCTCTGTGATAGCAGAGTTGGTTCTACACCCAGCTCTCCCCACTCCCAGCCCTCATGGGGCTGTGGCCAATCCAACAGTTTCTTGAGAGCCCCTGTGGGGAGGGTTCCTGGGGCTTGTGAGGTGGTAACAGCCCTATCGTGAGACCTGCACTTAACCCATGGCCCTGTAGCTTTGGGCAGGTTACTTAATCTCTAAGACCAGGTTTCCTCAGGAGTAATATAAGAGTAATGATATTTTCCTCCTCAGGGTATTGTGAGTTTCAAATGGAACATCGTCTGTGGAGCAGTTTGCACAATGCTGAGGCCTGTCGCTCAGCCGACAGACACCACTGTTACTGGTGTTATTCCTGTGCACAGTGATCTGAGATCTGAGAAACCAGACTTTGGCTCTGGTGCTCCACTGACTACCTGTGACTTTACTCCTTACAATAATCCCTAAGGTAGTAGCATTTTCCATGCTGTACAAATAAGGAAACGAATATGTATGTCCAACCTCAAATCTTCAAACCTGGGTCAAACATAAACATTGTATTCTAGTAATTCTCTTGGCCGAAATGGTCTCAGCAAAACCACCAGTTGGCAAAATTTATTCTAGTACCTCCTTCATTTCTCTCCAATCTCTATTCTCTCCCCACCAAATTGGTGAAGGGAAGAGAAAATTGGGGACAGCCTGATGTTCCTGGGTGATAGCAACCCCTGAGGGAACCACAAGGCAATCTAGAAAGTTCCCCACTCTTCCAGCACAAAGTGGCAGACAAACCAGCCAATACCCAGAGAGGGTTCACTCGTGCCATCCTTAGGGCAGGGGCACCAGTGCACGGCTGGCTAACCACCAGCATCGCCACACTCGGGAGCTTGTCAGAAAAGGTAATTCTGCCCCTACCCCCACCCAGACCCATTGAATCAGTCTCTGGGGTGCGGCCCAAGAGTGTGTGTTTTATCAAGCTGTGCGGGGGATTCTCAGGTACAGTGAAGCTTGAGAAGTGCTATTCTAAGGACCACAAAGAGGACACAGGAGTGGCCCAGTCTCTGTAATCTTGCCCTTCCCCAGAATGAGACCACCCCTCTGTGTGAGGGTCTCTCCCAAGGATAAAATAGGACTAACAGGGGAAATCTCATGTAAAAAAAAAAAAAGTGTTTCCTTATTTTTGTTACTCTCATATCTCTCTTCTGACAGGTTGTTTTCACCTTCAACAAAATGCCTGGGCCGGGCGCGGTGGCTCACGCCTGTAATCCTAGCACTCTGGGAGGCCGAGGCGGGTGGATCGCTCAAGGTCAGGAGTTCGAGACCAGCCTGAGCGAGACCCCGTCTCTACTAAAAATAGAAAGACATTATATGGACAACTAAAAATCTATATAGAAAAAAAAATTAGCCGGGCATGGTGGCGCATGCCTGTAGTCCCAGCTACTCGGGAGGCTGAGGCAGTAGGATCGCTTTAAGCCGAGGAGTCTGAGGTTGCTGTGAGCTAAGCTGACGCCACGGCACTCACTCTAGCCTGGGCAACAAAGTGAGACTCTGTCTCAACAAAAAAAAAAAAAAAAAAATGCCTGAATGAAAATGATGGCTGCGGTGTGTTTGGCGGCGCAGAGCAAGTCAGAGCCGTGTGAAATGGATTCACACCTGGCAGGCCGAGCCAGGCAGGGAAACAGCTCTGTTGGGAGGATCTTGGCAGGGTGCGAAGCAGCCTCACACTAGAGGTGGGCCCAGCTGTGCTTAAGAAAACAAAAACAAAAAGCCTGTCAGCTGTTCCCACGTTGTAGGAAGACCACAGACAGGCCTGGCTTCTGGCCGTGCTCTGTCACTCCCTCGCTGTGAGACCGTGGGTGGAAACTGGGCTTCTCTCCGCCAAGGGCATTACGTGTCTTAAAGTACCTGGTGTCTAGGAGGCCTGCAGCACAGGTCAGAGTAGCCCCACTGTGGCCCTTGTCGTGAGGGGAGGGCAGTGCTGGGCCCAGCCAGGCCGGCTTTCTGTTAGCGTGTCTGTAGCACAGAGGGCTCCTAGAGCCCCGCCACAAGCCCCTCCACAGAGCCTGCAGAGTCAGGGTTTGGTGCGACCCCTCTACCTCACTCAATGTGTCTCCGTGACCATGTCCCTCTCTGGAAGCCTGGGTGTGTGCCCACCTTCTTGATAAGTGAAGATCACCCAGCCTCCCCCAGCTTCTCTCCTTCCTGCTCTCCCTGCACCGTTGCCCCTGCGCCCGGCCCTCTGTGGATGTGGGGCCTTCTTGGCCAGGTCTGTCTCCATGGCTTGTTAGTGGGCAGGGGCAGGTGAGGGGTGGGCTGGCAGAAAGTTCCTTTAGCTTTGACTAGGCTCACAGTGACCAACGCAGGGTGACACATTTACAACATCCAATGTTCAACCTATGAAGAGTAAACCTCCTGCTGCTGCTGCTGTTATACCTTGTTATGCAAAAATGACACCTGTCTCCTCCCAGTCTAGTTGTATTGCAAAAGCCTCAGAAGTTCCCAGGCTCGGGGAAAGGGGGTGAGAGGAGGGAAGAACACCTGCCTCTCCACGCTATTGTTATTGCTAGATTGGTGTTTTGCCTTGGGCATCCTTAAAGCTGCTTGCAGAACCCCACTCTGGGAGTCTTTCCTTTCCCTTTTCCTAGCATTCACAGGGACCTGGGGCCTCAGATAAAGATTCTAGTTTATGCCCACGAGCCAAAGGGATGGTGTGTGAGGATGCACCCGCAACCATCGCCCCATGTCCCCATGGCAGAGGCACTGTGCTTGGTGGAAGCAAGCAAGGCTACCCGACCCCACGGGAGCCTGCAGGATTAGCCAGGCATTTCTTCAAAACCACCACTCCAATGTGCTTTGCTCTAAAAACTCATAATATGTTATCCAAACGCACACTGGGACAGCTCTCAAAGCCAATTCCAAGTCCAGATGATGGCTTTAGATGTATAAAAGACTGGAGAAGTTCCTATCAACACAGTTTCTTTTCTCATCCTCCTGCCCAGACAGGCCAGCCCCCTGCCCCCACTGCCCTCACCTGTTTGGTTTACATCTTTCTATTTCAGCCCCTCCCTCTCATCAGTCCCAGTTCAGATGACCCCACCAAACTCCATCACCAGAGGCAGAAACTACCAGAGTCCTAACTGCGGCTGGAAAAACACATTGGAGTTTTTGCATCTGGCAGTGTATATCTCACCTCTTAACCAAACTTGATCACTGGCAGGGAGAACCTCTCTCCAAATCTGGCCCCCTGCCCAGCTGGGTCTGGTGCCAAGGTGTGGCTGGCACAAGATTAAGTTCTGTAATGTATTAGCAGTAGAGTTGCATTTAATAAAAGCCAAAAAGCTTCCGAATACACACGTTGGAAGAAAAAAGCAGCAAGTTAGAGCTCAGTGGCCAAGCAGAGGCAGGGCATGGGGGCAAGGGAGGGTGGCATTTCTCTTCGGACCAGGGGCCCAAGGACCCAAGGGTTCACAATGTGAAGGAATCTTTGCTAGGACTAGAAGGCAACAGCAGTCAGTTAATACTTTCCACTAACATTTATAGATGCTGGGGCTACAAACATGAACACCAAAGATAGCTGACTATAAGGCAAGGGTTTTTCTAAAAATTATCCCTCAGAAAAGACTAATTCCAGGTAGTTTTATATTGTAATACTCAGCCTCCTTCCTCCCTCCCTTCCTTCCCTCTTTCTCTGTTCCTCTGTCTCCATTTCTCCTTTTCTTCCTTCCTCCCCTCCTCCCTCCCTTTATGCATCTTCTTAAGTAATGACAGCTGCCGGAGGAAAATGCCTTAGCCTGAAATAACCTCAATCAATGCTAGTGTGTATGTTTATAAAGGTCACCTGATGACACTGGTAAAAAAATAGGCAAAGAAATTTGAACACAGATTTAGTAAGTCTCCCTAGGGATATGACCTCACAACGAAAAGAGTTGCATGTTTTTGTAAACAAGGCTTTTAAAGATCATTTTAAAATGCAAACTCTGGAGATGACAAATACGTACCTATTCGGCAACCGGGAGCAGAACTGTCCTAATGTTATGTGAGCCGGTAATTGTGGCTCAGGTTAAAATTTCCGGTGTCAGCATCACGTGTGGGCTCAGAAAAGTGCTGACTCTCATACAACTTGGGTGGAAGGGAAAATGAGGTGTTCTGGGACACCGAGTTAGAGACTCGGAAATGCTCCTAGTGAAGCTGTTACCGCCCCCGCGGGCTCTCAAGTCGTGGCTGCTCTCTCTCTGCCCTCACAGCTCCTCCGCCCTAGGGTGGGCTCAGTAACCTCTTTGGTACTCATTGCTGCTTCCAAACCATTCTCTCTCCTTCCCTCCTCTGTTGAATCTCCCCAAACAATGCCACTGACCTCTCCTTGTTGCAGGCACCTCTGTCCCCGGGTCACCTATTCTTGTTTCCTGAGGACTTTGAGCTCATTCTCACCCTCTCCATAGCACTACCTTTGTTTTATCTCACAGTGATTTCAATATCCACATAGAAGATCCTTCCTTGCCTTTCAGCTCTGTGTCCTACTCTCCACCAATGACCTGGTCACCCCCACCCTGACCACTCACCCAGGGGCACACCTTGGAATCGTCACTCCCACTAGCCGCAGCCCTCTGTCATCTCGGTTTCCACTACGCCTTGTGTTTCCAGCTCACTCCTTCTCTTACCCAGACTCCAATAATTCCTCTACCAATTGAGACCTAGAATCTATGATCCGATTCACTGATCATTAGCCCCTTCATTGCCTCGTCGTCCTCCCTTCCCAACTTAGATTTCACGGTTGATGGTCACAGAACTTCCTTGCCTGCCCACACTCCAGCTCCCTCCGTGGGATTTGCCTTGGCCAGCCTCAGCATGGCTGACCTGGGATGCCTGATCCATCACAAGATGGGGAGACAGCCTGTGTCTCTTCCTTTCTCTCTCATCCTGCTCTGGCCGTTGCTCCCTGCTCTGCTCCCGTGTGGACAGAACTCCTTAAACAGAGTTGTCCAATTACTGTCTCTAACTCTTTCCTCAGACCTCTTGACGCCAGCTGTTTCAGTGGAGCCAGGTGCCAAAAGTCAAAGAAATTTCTTTCTTGAACCGATTGACTTTTGGCACCTGACTCCACTGAAACAGCTGGTGTCAAGACCTCTAAGGACCTGCAGATGCCAAGTCCAATGAGCAACTCTCAGGCCTCATTTTACCTGAGCCACGAGCAGCAGCCTGTGGCAGAGCAGCCCCTCCTCCCTCCTGACACACTCCTGGCATGGACATGCGCTCCCCTTTGATCTCCCCTGCCTGCATGGCCACGCTCAATCCCTCTGCCTGTGACACTGGAGTGCCCCACGGCTCAGGCCTTGGACCTTTCCTCTATCGCTCCTTGCTCAGCTGGTCTCAAGGGCTGAAGGACTCTCAAAGTTAGATCTCCAGCCAGACCTCTACCCCAGACTCCAAACTTCTGTACCCAACTTACAACTTGACCTCTCTACTCGGATGACTAATGACATCCCAAACCTAACATCTCCTGTCCCTCCAATGTGTTCCTCTTGGTCTTTTCCAGCTCAAAAAAGGGCAACTCAGTTGCTCAGGCAAAAGGCCTGGGAGTCATCTTCGACTCCTCTCTTCCTCTCATGCTCTGTGTGCAATCCCTCAGTAACTCACGCTGGCTTACTTTCAAAACACAGCCAGAACTTAGCGTTTCTTAACACTGCTTCTAGCATGGTCCAAGCCCAGAGGTCTCACCTGGATATTGCAGAAGCCTCCTACATGGCCTCCCTGCCTCTGCCCTCACCTCCCCCATCCACTCTCTGCCAAGTAGCTTGAGTAAACTTTTAAGACTCAAGTCAAATCATACTACCCCTCTGTTTAACACACTCTCCTACCCTGCCGCCTGTGGCTTCTCATCTCATGCAAAGTACAAGCCCAAATCCTTGACAGTGGCCCACAGAACTCACATTACTGTTGTCCACCACGCGGTGACCTCATCTCCTATTTCTTCCCCACACTCACTGCACTTTAGCCACGCTGGCCCATGCTCTGCCTTGGATGCTTCTGAGCACATTCCAGCCTTAGGGCTTGTGTGTTTTGCTGCTCGCTCTTCCTAAAACAATTGACCCACCTTGTCACAGGGCTCGCTGCCACCTGTCAGATGTCACCTTATCAAAGAGGCCTTCTTGGATCACCCTGTATAAAATGCCAAACCTATCTCTGCCCCATCTTCCTGTCCCCTCCGAGTACGGCTTCACTCTTTCTCCGTAGCCATGTCACCACGTGACACACAAAACAACTATGTTTTTATAGTGGTCTCCCTTCACGCCACTGCCCAGCCCCAGCCATGTAGACTCCACAGATTGTCAGTTCTGTTCACCGCTGCTCCCCTGGGGCCAGGCTCAGAGGCCAGGCACGGGTTAAAAGCTCCATAAATGTCACTGAATGAACAAATGACAAAGAGGGAAGGTGATTGTCAGCAGTGGGGAAAAAAACTACTATAGTGTATTTTATTTGCACCTCAGAAGAATCCCCTATAAAGGAGACACACCTATCCCCACTTAGGGTTAATGCTGCAGAACTTCATACAGGCTGGGTGGCCTCCTGCTCTGGGGGGTTGAGGGCCAGCTTCACTGTGAGAGCTCTCATGTTCTCCCATCTCCTTTAACCCCACTTCAACTCTAAGAGGGAGGGGCCTGAATCCCCATTTTACAGATGAGGTAAACCAAGACTTCCCTAATGGCAAAGCCGTGATTTTAAACCCTGCCGCCTCAGGCTAGGAGTCAGCTGGAAGACCAGAGAGGAGTGAAGTGATACTTGAGGGAGAACACTCTAGAGGAGCCAGCACAGCCAAACGCAAGGCCTCTGGCCTTCCTCTGTCTTAGTCCCGGGGAGCATCCAGCTTGATCTTCCCATCATCGCTCCAGGTGGCGTTCAAGGGTGTGCCTCTTATCTGGGACGCTGGAAATAGAGTTTCCTGTCCTCAAAAAGGCAAAAGCCGTGTCTATACAGAGCCGGGTTGTTGGGAATTGCCACCTGGGGACAAAGGGGAGATTAAGCAAAAAGGCTTCAGCGGTGAACTCCTGTCTCTGGTGGGCACCTGCAGCTCCTCCCAGGAGGTTTTCCTGCCCAGGTTGCAGCATCCCCAAGTTGAGGGAAAAAAGCTTCTTAGGAGCTGGGCTGAGTGCAAATAAATTCAAATTCTATGGAAATGCAGAGGCTGACTCCTGAGTTTAAGAGACACTTAAAAAAAAAAAAAAAAAGACTGTAGCACTTGCAGAAATGCTTTAGATGCAGAGAGAAAGCATGCAAATGTACTGAGTTTTTAAATATCACATTCCAGAAGGGAAGCAGTTCTCTATTCCCAAGGCCTGGATGTCCCAACCCTCCAAAGAAAGAGGCCCAAACTGAAATGCCTACAGAAGCCAGCGGCTCAGGAATAACTTGAGGTGTGAAAGACACCCCTCTGAGTTCCCAAGGTGTGGGGCCCTCACTGTCCTCTCCAGCACCCAGTCCCTCCAGAAGTCTGGCCCAGACATAAGGCTGATCACAGTCTCCAGATCTAAAAGCCAAGACACACCATCAAGAATAGATTTTTTTTTTAAAAAAAAAGGTGATATATGTTCAAAATGGAGTACTATTCAGCCTTAAAGAAGAGGGAAATTTGTGACAACGTGGATGAACCTGGAGGGCATCATGCCAAGCGCAATAAGCCAGGCACAGAAAGTCAAATACCTCGAGATCTCACTTATATGTGGAATCTACAAAAGCCAAACTCAGAAGCAGAGAGTAGAATGGCGGTTACCAGGGGCTGGGGGTGGAGGAGGTTGGAGAGATGTTAGTCAAAGGATACAAAAGTTCAGTTAAACAGAAGGAAGTTCAAGAGATCTACTGTGTAGCACGGTGACTATATAGTTAATAAAAATGTACAATATACTTGAAATTGCTAAGAGAGTAGATTTTAAATGTTCTCTTCATATTGCTAAGTATGTAAGGTGGGATATATTAATTAGCTTGAATTACCCATTCCACAATATGTACATATATCAAAACCTCATGTTGTACACCGTAAATACAACGTGTCACTCGTCAATTTTTTAAAATCAGGACATACAGTCTGGCAAATGATTTCTCTCTGGTTTGCAATCATATTCATATGGAAAATCTAGCAAATGCTGCTGGCTCTGTACTTCTTGCCCTAGCGCTTTGACTGAAAAGAAGAAAATTCTGTGAGAGTCAGACCACCTTGGACAGACTTGGCTGTATGGTCACCCCAAGTGCAATGCTCAGTAATAATGTAACCAGTTCCATAAGCAAGGAAATGTTTTTATAATAGTTGTTTTTTCCTTGTAGTTCTCTTATGTTTGAAGTTCCCAGGCCAGTTAAGATTTGCTGGCCAGAACTTTGTAACTTTCTGTTGCACGGATGCATTCCCTTTTGAGTTTCTTTCCCAGAAAGGGCAGAGCCTCCCTGCACCCAGGAGATCACTACAAAGCCTCATGCCACCTGTTTGTCCAGAGAAGACAAGATAAGCGACATTCCACCAGAGATTGTGCCCAAGGACCCACTGAGCCTGTGCACAAGGCTGAAAGAATGATCGATGTTAACCCCTAGCTCATTATAACACTAAAATCCCCACCTGGGAGGGACTTACCCGTCATTTTTTGATCATGGGATGTATGTACCAGCATGATTCCTCACTGCGCTTGCGTGCCCTGCACTCCGCCCTGAACACGCAATGATGCTCACTCCCCTCATGCGTTCTTCATTTCACCTCCTGAAAAAACCGTGACCCTGTTGGTCGGGGAGGCGGATTTGAGGCAGTCGACACGTCTCCCTCCCAGAAGACACATCTTCTGCAATAAATCCTTTCCTCCTTGACAATCCTCGCTGTCTCAGTAAGTGGCTTTCTGTGTGGAGAGCAACATCGAACCTCCCTTGTGGGTTTGTTGACAATAACAGGTTTGGTCAATTTGGGGCTGAATTTCGTGGCCCCGTGTTGTGTGGGGGGCAGCGCGGTGGGTGGGGGAAGAACACAGGCTTTGGCATCAGACAGTCCTCCGTTTGCATCTGATTCTGTCACCCCTGCCGCAGGCCCGGGCGAATCATTGGCAAGTGCTCAGAGGATCAGCGATGACACCACAAGGGGCCGTAGTGCAGGGCCTGACCCATCAGGCACTTAATAAGTGTGTTAATTTTATCTCTAACTGCTATTCTCCATTCCCACCATGTGCTGAGACTTGTCACCAAACTGGGGAGGGTGCTTGTGAGCAGGGACGACCCTCCTCTGTGCTCCTCACCCCACCCCCTCCCATTAACCTGGGCGTCGGTTCATTTCACACTAAGGCCTAGAACTCTCTGCGTGATCCGAGTTAGGTTCTGTTCCTGGAGAATAGGTTTCAACTCACGTCAACTCCAACCAATTGTCAACAGTGGCCTGAAGGGCCCTGCTGAGAACTCTGGGCTTCTACAAAAGAATGCCACGATGGCTTGGTAATGTGTGCCAAGGCGTAGGAGAAGGGAGAGGACATACAAGCTCCATGGTTACACTCCCTGACCCAGGGCTGCTTAGCCTGAGGTCCCCAGAAGGAGACTCCAAGGTAAGGATTTGTGTGCACGCGTTTTTTTGAGAAGAGATACCGGGATTGGGCAGTGGGACAAGGAAGGGGTAGAAGGCAAGAGAAGGAAGCCTACCCAGGGGGTGCCAATAAGTGGGCTACCACGAGTAACACCTGGGGGCACCTCGGGAGAGGAGGGGAAATGTGCCTCAGAGTTGACCCACCTGAGGGGAGAGGGAGGGAGACATTTATCGACCAGTGTCCCCAGACTTCCAGCCCGCCCCACAGAGAGCCCTGCGGTAGAGGTCCTAGTGCCTGCTGGGGGACGCTCTTTGCACATCTGCACAGGGTGCCAGCTGTGTCGGCCCCGGCACCCCACCTCGCCCAGGAATGGCCAGCCCTGTGCTGACTGTGGCGCTCAACCCCGACAACTTGCTCCTCCAGAAAAAGCAGGTCTGACCCAGAGTTCACAAGGAGAAGCGCTGGAGTCTGCCAAACCTGGGTTCAAATCCTGGCTCAAGCTGTGTGACTTCGGCAAGCTACTGGACTTCTCAGCATCCTCCTAATAACCTAGAGGTGACAATTCCTGCCATTTGGGTTGCTGTGGTGAAAGAAATCGAGATATGCAGGGCCAAGGGAAAACTTCCCCCTCACCCTCTGAAGGTTCACGGAAAAATAAACTCACAAAAGGCAGATTAATTGAAGAAAGACATACAAAATTTTTTTTTAGAGACAGGATCTTGTTCTGTCATCCAGGTTAGAGTGCAGTGGCATGATCATAGCTCACTGCAGCCTTGAACTCTTGGGCTCAAGCGATCCTCTCACCTCAGCCTCCCCAGTATCTAGGACTACAGGCATGTGAAACCATGCCCAGCTATTAAAAAAAAAAAATGTTTTTTAGAGATGGGGACTTGCTATGTTGCCCAGGCTGGTCTCAAACTCCTGCACTCAAGCGATCCTCCCACCCAAATCCTCCCAAAGTGCTGGGATTACAGGCATGAGGCACCACTCCCAGCTGAGACATACGAGATTTATTAACGTTTGCGTGGGGAGAACCACAGAGTGACTACCACCCCCGCAGTGGAGTATAGAAGCTTATATGCCATCTTGATATAGAAAGAGTAGGGGCTCAGAGAATGGCCAAAATTAGGTTACACCGATAAAACTGGTTATGGGAGGGAGAGAAGAGGAGGCCTGGCTAACAAAGGTGGTCGTGTTAGGCAGATGAAACCTCACAGGTAGCAGTCCTCAGAGGGAATAGATGGAAAGGTTTCTCACAGGCCTTTAAAGGTGTCAGACTTTCAGCTAATCTTTCCCAGTTCTGGAAGAGGGAAGGGCTGATTGCATCAATGCCGATTCTCAACAGATATAAATCTTTCTCACAAAAGTCAGACTTGCAGGGCTACTTCTGTTTGCTGGCTCTATGACAGCATTCTCAAAATCTGTCAAATAGATATATTTTGGGTAAAATATTTGATTTCTTTCATGAGGGTCCCCTGATACTTCCCTTCTGAGATACTTACCTGACACTCAACTAATCTGGCATTCGCTGCTCCCCGCCACCCTCTGTTACACACACGTCAAATATAAATTGCCCAGAAACCCAGCCTCTGTCTACTGGAGAAGATCTCTGAGGACGGACCGGAGCTGCCACTGGGGACAGGTAGATGGACAAGGTGGCTCTGCACACAACGCCAGCCTGGAGGTCTCTGGTGTGCATGAGCAGCGGTCCACCGCCCTGCAGGAAGAGAATACTAGGACTACCTTTTTAGGCTTGTTTTTAAATTATCTTTTGAAAAGTTCTGTTCTGCTTTTGTTTTGTAACGTTCATCGTAAAGTTGTGCAAGTGTATAATTTATGCATGAACAGATACATATTTTAGGGTGTGTGCTCAAAAATATTTTATGAGTGCGTAATCAAAAACAGTTTGGAGACAACTGCAGTAGATCTTTCTTTCTTGGCCTGGATATCACATCTGGCCTCTCTTGCTCTGTGCTCTCCCCACACCCTGTCTTGCTGTCTCACTGTTTTGTCATAGAATTACATCTTGCTGAAATTCAGTTTCTGGCCTCTAAAGATTTATAAAGGGCTCTGTTACTCGTCGCTTGTATAAACACGAGAAGCCTAACCTTGCCCCTTGCCAGCCTCAGGTTCCCTTCCCCAGGCCTCTCCCCCACCCCCACCTCCTGGCCCATCTCCACCTGCGCTCCAGCCAGACCACATCTTCGGATTCTCCCCACCCCCAAGCAGGACCTGAGGGTCCCACCCTGTCCCTTTCCTCAAGGCGTGCCTTTCCCCAGCCCTGCAGGTCTCAAATCTCATCTGACTCCAAGGCCCAACTCAGAGGCCCCATCCACCGTGAGGCTTCCCTGGGTCCTCACACCACGAAGAGACACATCCTCCAGTGTCTCCCAGAAACTGTACCTAGACGGTCCCAGTGAGACTTCGCAGGTGCTGCATTGAGTAAGACCAGCCAAATAATTGGTTGAGCTCGATGCAGAATGAAAATGTGGGCACCCTGTTCAAAAAGGAAGAAAAAAGTCCTGCTAACGGTGCTAAAATATAGGGCTTTTTCCTTTCTTCCACAATCTCTCTCTTGACTTGTCACGGCGTTTTTTTGTTCTCTTTTTAATGTGGTGCTCCATCAGGCTCAGGGACACTGAGGGCAAATGCAGACCCTCTCAGGCACTGGGTGCCCCCTACCCTCCACACCTCAGCGCTCACAGGTCACTGGCTGCCGGATTCCCCTCCCACAACAGCTGCTGGGGTGGCATTTGAGGCAGGCATCTCCCCCGCCCATGGCCTGCCGTCCCAACCCATGGTGGACAGGTGATCCCGGGGGTGTTACAGCATCCTCGCTGGGATGTGCCGGGGACCTGGATCGGGGCTGGGCAAGAGGTTTGCCGGGCTGAGCACCAAGCATGGTATTAAGCTGCCCCCATACTATGAACACCTTAAAGGACTCACAGTCCAGTGTGGTGCGTCCCAAACTCTGAGTGTTACACCGTCTTCTCAAACTTTGACACATGTGCCATCTTTAACTTAGTATTATCCTTTTGAGCAACCAATTTTTTTCTTTCAATACGTTTGTTCTAAGGGAGTCTATATATCACTGTGAAATAGACTGAATGTGATAATCATATATTTTCTACTACATATTAAAATAAATACTAAACTATTAAAATGTTTAAAATGCCTGTGCACATATCACCAAATATCATCTCGAGGACCAGCTGCCCTCAGGGAAACGCTGAGTGCTTAGAAGAGGTCCCGTGTACACAATGTGCTTTAATAATCATAACCTAAAGCAGGGCTGGTCACAGTGGGAGACCAGTGTGGGCCCACAGGCCCCTCGCTCCAGAAGACCTTGAGTTTGGGGTTTAATGCTCTGTGTTCATTGTCTTGAAATTTTTAATGATTTCAGCTTTGAGTTTGTGTTTTCTAAGTTTGATGGGACAATGAACTGGTGGCTTGGGGCCTTGGCTCAGGTGCCATCCTGCCTTCTGCCACCTCCCCAGGATAGGGTCTGGGGACCACACAGTCAGTAACAAGCCAAAGCTAAATGAATGAATGAATGAACAAAGCAGCTGTTGAACACCCACGAGCCTCAGCCTCTCCTTTTAAAATATCATGAAGTTTGATTAATCAATTTACTTGGGATTAATTTATACATATTTTAGCAAAAAATGGTTAAAGAAATCAGTTCCTTTAAAATATACAGACGTTTGTTTTGGAATAAACCTCCTGCCCACCTTTTGGGGCCTCTCCCTGATCAGGAAGTTTAGAAGCGTGGCTGGAGACGGGCAAATTCACGGCGTGATGTGAGGTGTCCTCTCAGCCTGCCTAGGGCTTCCTGGATGCCGCATCCGCCGGGTGGTCTGAGATGACACTCTGGGACATGCGTTTCTCAGAGGGTTTACCTCGTCGGGGTCAGTGACTGGAAACTAGTGCATACGTGTGAGCATGTGTATGTGTGCGCGTACCCACGCTGTGCAATATACGGTTGTACTACTCACGGTGCTGCTGTAAGATTTGCCTCTCTCGTTCGATTCTACCTGGGACACCTTTGCACGTCAGTTCATAAAGATCTGTCATATGAGAGGACTTTGTAAGATGATGCAGAAGATTCATTTTGGGGTCAGGCTCAATAGAGTGCCATGATTCCAGGAGTCTTCTGGACTGACCCAAAGACTTTCCCCCATCACCAAAGGCTGGACAAGAACTGGCATTCACCAGTTGCTGGGGGAATGGCCAATTCTTCTCTGAGACCGTCTTTCCTCATTGCCTACAACCTCTCCTGCATACCCCAGCGGTGGCTCTGCTGTTCATCCCAAAGGTCCTGGCCAGGCCCACCCACTCAGCCAAAAAGCTGACTTCCCAACCAGATCCAGTTTATTAATTGGCCACCATCCTCATAAGAAAAGTCTGGGTTCTGGGGGAAAAAAATCAATTTCTTCCAAAACATAAAAAGAAAACTGCATAATCAAAATGAATAAATGTTTAATTAAATGCCTGCAAAGTGGAATACTATGTCAACTTCCTTAATTGATACATTCAGTATTTTTTTTAAATTTCATAACATTTGAAAAACAAATTAAAAATAACATTTCCTCTTTTGCAAGAATTCTTAAGGAATGCATGGGGATTGCCGAGAAATAATGTGTTGCTCATATCCTATTATTTTAAAAAGAAAAATTATTAAAACTATTTAAAACTATTTGCAATACAAAAAATACATATTACTCTGATCTGATCATTGTACATTATAATACTGAAACTTCACTATGTACCTCATAAATATGTACAACTATATGTCAATTAAAAATAAATAAATAATGCACACACACATATATATGCATATATATATCATACTCCGTGTGGGTTGTGTTTAATGTGTTTGATGTATTATTGGAGTCTTTTTTAAAAATTTTTATTATTGTTTTTGAGACAGAGTCTTGCTCTGTCCTCCTGGCTAGAGTGCTGTGGCTTCATCATAGTTCTTTGCAAACTCAAACACCTGGGTTTAGGTGATCTTCCTGCCTCAGCCTCCAAAGTCGCTGAGACTACAGGCATGTGCCACTGTGCCGGGCTAATTTTTTTATTTTTTGTAGAGATGAGGTCTTGTTGTTATTCAGACTGTTCTTGAACTCCTGGCCTCAAGCAATCCTCCCACCTTGGCCTCCCAAAGTGCCCACCCTGGAATGGAGTCTTTAAAGTAAGCAGAGGGCCCAGGGGGCCACACAGGTCTTCAAAAGGCCCAGCCTCTGAGATCAGCACCCACCCCCATCCACATCTGCAGACACAAGATAGGAGTCGTGCTGAGTCAAGAGGAAGCTCTTATTGAACAATCTCTAAAAATAGCCCCCGGCATGTAGGTCAGGATATTAGTGGGTCTGGAAACCAGGAGAATCAGAGCTGGAATTGAGAGAGTTGACCAAAATGTAAACCCCACAGCCCAAAGGGTGTCTTCAAGGCTTGCCATGGCCTTCTAGAAACACTAGTAAAAACCTAGAAAAACTAGTAAAAATCTTATCATTAGAGCTAATGCTTTTATTAGCATAGATCTCCACTAAAATACAAACAACTAACTTCAGGAGAAAATTGCTTTTTTCTTCCTTAAAATAAAAATTAAGCTGTTACATATATAGCAAAGAGAACACATCTTAAATGGGCAGTTGATGACTTTGAACATGTATACACCCCCAGGTTAGCACCACCCAGACCAGTATATAGAACATTCCCATCACCCCAGAAGGCTTCCTCTGCTCCCTCCCAGGTAAAATCCTCCCCTCAAAGGTAATGGCCATTCAGATTTCTATTGCCATAGATTAGTTTTACCTGCTTTTGAACTTCCTATAAATAGAATCATACAAGATGTACTCTTTTAAAAAAAATTTTAGTGCATATTTTATTCATACTAAGAATGAACGCAAAGTCATAAAACATTGTCTCGAGTCATAAAATATCGTAAAGGACACAAATGGATATTTCAAGAAGTTTTGTAGAAATTAGACAGAAGTTGCCGAAGAAAAAGTATGATGAAACTAGAAGGAACTGTATACATCAGTAAGGATGAGTTTATATCAATTAAAATGTACTGCATTTTAAATTCACTTGTGAAAAATCTAAATTTACAAAGAAAAAGTACAGAAGGATGTTTGCGAATGAAGTCTTCAAGTCAATACGCAATTTCCTGTATGATTTTTCATGTGCTAATTCTGTAGAGTGTGATCTGGCTGTAGTCCAAGGAAATCCCTGTCGCAGTGTCACTCTTGAAAGGGTACCTGGGTGGAGGACCTTTGAAGGAAGACCTAAGAGGGAAATAAAAGGCTCTAATGGGAACTGAGGGTAACTTTTGGGGTTTCATTAAAAAAAAAAATTGAAAAGCAAGTGAAGCCTGAAGTAGGTAAGGGAGAGTTAAAAAAAAAAAACACAACAACTAAAATACTGTTAAATCGGAGGCGCCTCTGCACAGGATGTGTGAGTTTCTGGAACACGTGGGGAAAGCGCGCTGCTAGAGGCAGCAACCTTGTGGCTGGTGGACCCCGCCTAAGCCCTGCCCCCGTCTGTCCCAGCTGTCCACGGGCAGAATGCCCACCACACAGAAAGGTCAGGAGAAAAAGAACGGTCGTTCTTCCGGCAGTGAGGTAGCCACTAGGGCATACGGGATGTGCTCTTTCATGTCTAGCTTCTTTTGCTCCACATTGCATCTGTGAGATTCACAGCCACACCCAGCCAGACACCCCTGCGATTGTTTGTCCCATGGTCCTTTTCTATGTCACCA
The DNA here is from genome assembly GCF_041146395.1 of Eulemur rufifrons. NCBI lineage: Eukaryota > Metazoa > Chordata > Mammalia > Primates > Lemuridae > Eulemur > Eulemur rufifrons. The sequence goes on along the minus strand of NC_091001.1, from coordinate 47,998,770 downwards.
AATTATCATCTCCACCTTCCTCCCTCACAACACACAGCCACATAAATGGACAAATAAAAGTCCCATAGGAAGTATAAGTTTTATAATTTAAATGTTTTATTCCCCCCTGAGTTACACATGCTTATTTAAAAAGAAAAAATCTAGCTTTGAGAATCTTGTACGACTCGCCCAAACACAGCCAATCCATGGGCTGGCCAGTGGCCCCCGACCTGGGGAGGCTGGGTAACAAAAATTAGTCTGGTCCATTTCATTCTCCCTCTCAGGAATGTGGCCTCTAAGACTCAGAGGGAAGTTGCGCTTGGTGGCGACACTGGTCCCACTCGGACGGTACATCGTGCCACGCACACGCCCCCCCAGGACTGAAGGGCCGGCTCCCCTGTCCATCCCTCAGCTCAGCCCTCTTTGGGAGCTATTCAGCCCTGTTCCCCCAGGGCAGCCCAAATCCAGTGTCTGGATGACACGGAGGTACAAAGGCCTGGCCCTCTTGTCCCAACTCAGGACAGCTCTTGAAGGCTAACCCTGCTCCAGAGCTCCCTGTGGGGTTGGCTGAGGCCTTTGCTGCTGTATTGCAGCCCAATTTCTCCCACTGCTCACTGCCTCTTTCTCCTCCCACCATCTGCCATGTGCACAGACTCCAGGGCCCACTGCAAGAAACTTCCTGCTCAGTAATCTGTATGTCACAGTCTGGTGGGGGTGGGGGCGGGCAGGAAAGATGGCGCTATGCCTGCCTCTTGCAGGTCTTCCCTTTTGACCTGGCTGAGTCCTGCACCTTCTGCAGGGGTGGGGCAGGAGCAGCTCCTTCACCCCCACCTCTGGTGCTCCTGCATGTCTGTCCTGGAGAACTATCTGCCCGGCGTGCAGGGTCTCTGAAGAAAAAAGTCAAATAGGTTGCAGAGAAGCAAGGCCAGATCTAAACCTCTCTGAGCCTTAGTTTCTTCATCTGTAAGATGGCCACAGCCACTTACTTCATATGAGTTAGAAGAAGATTCAGAGAAAGAACGTAAAGGTACTGGTTTAAGGTTTTCTTCTTCTACCAGGTCTGAAGTCAGTCACTGATGGGCTACAAAAACAAAAGGGTCCCAGTGATCTTTGTAAAGGGAAAAAAAAAACAAAACAAAAACAAACCCAGGACCTCCCAACTCCTTATGCAAAAGGGAAGGTCAAGCCTGGAGGCTGAGTCATTTAACACCCCTTCCAAACTAATGCCTGTTACTAACACTGTGCATCAGCCAGATCCCCAGGAGAGGTAAAAGGCCTTAGGTAGCTACAAGGACTGTCCCCACAGATCATTCATCAGGGAATTCTTTGCTGGCCTCCCATAAACAAGGAGATGCTTATTGTAACTTCAGGTCTGCAGGCTGAGTCTAGCTCCTAAAACTACAGTCTGGTCAACACCACACTGATAATGACGATTCCAAGTTTATCTTCCCAGGTGCAGAACAGAGACAGGATAAGCTCATTCTTCTACCTACCCAGGGACATCTACATAACTGATTCTTCCTTCACTCCCTTTTTCTCTTCAAACATTCACTTTATCTTATGTAAAATGTAGATTTACTGAGCATAATTAGAACCTCACAAGAATGTAACCATGTGCCTCTCTGCCCACCCTCCCTCCTTTTTCATTCCGTGTGCCCATTCCCCTTAAATACTGAGTCCCCAAATCCCTCTTTGGAGAGCACAGGTCACAGATGCTTCTGTGTGTCCTCAAACTTTAACTTAATAAACCTTTATTGAGGGAGATCTTTGCCTCAGTCACTTACTTGGGCTTGCCATCTTCATGTACAGTCTCAAAGATTCCCAGGACAAAGGAGTACCCACTTCACAATTTCCCCTGGAGTGGGTGTGCTTAATGACTCAAACACTACCAGTGACTCTCCGGTCTAGACAGTATAGTCCATGCCAGGCATGACACCAAGCCCTCCTAAATCCTCACTGTGCTCCTCACATTACAGAGAAAGAACTAGAGTTCAGAGAAGTTAAGTGACTCACCCAGGGTCACACAGCTGGTACACCGTGGAGCAAGTCCCACCCAGGGCAACTGCCCCTCAGGCTTTTGTTTGGTTTGAGCCACTATTCTCACACCCTTCCCACTGCAAAAGGCATTTGAGGTGGGCAAAGAGGTCAGCTAGACCCCCGGAAGAACTTGCCTAATTTGTGGCCAGAGAGTGTAGGAACGAGGGGTCAGATGCTCTCCCCGTCTCCTGGGGAAGTACAGGGAAAGGCAAGACTGGCCCAGTTTCCCAGAATGTCTCTGAATTCCTCAGTATGTACTCCCTCATGTTCCACGCCTGGGGGACACAGTGACGTGCCGGAGCCAGCTTGTCCGGGCTCCTAAAATCTGACTGTGTACACCCCTTCCCAACTCCGCGTCCACAGCTTCACAGCGGTGACCACAGGGGGACAATTGACAGCAGGAAACCCAGCAAATGCTATAAATCAGGGCTTTGAGGGGATTTGTTTTCAGAGAGCCTGTGCTTACACACTTCCCAGCACACCCCAGGGCGGATTCCTCAACTCCTGGGCTGGGTCCTCCTGCCTTCACCACCCCACCTTCCAGGCCTCCATTTGCCCCCGACAGCCCCCACCTCCATTGCCCCTTCCCTGGTGTCCCCTCCCCAGGCCACCCTCTACACCACAACAGCACTGGCCCAGCGCTGACGTACATCAGTGCAGGGCGCCTCGCGGGTGGACGTTGTACTGGGGAAAACAGGATAAATGACAGCTTTCACAACGAGCTGTTTCACGGCCACTGTGTGAGTGCCTTGCTGGTAGCCAGAGTGGGCTTCCTTTTTTTTTTTTGAGACAGGATCTTGCTCTGTCATCCCAGGCTAGAGTGCAGTGGCGTCACCATAGCTCACTACAGCCTCAAACTCCTAAGCTCAAGCGATCCTCCTGTCTCAGCCTCCTGAGTCCTGGGACTACAAGTGTGCACCACCACGCCCAGCTAAATTTTTCTATTTTTAGTAGAAACGGGGTCTCACTCTTGCTCAGACTGGTCTCAAGCTCCTGGTCTCAAGCAACCCTCCGGTCTCGGCCTCTGAAAGTGCTGGGATTACAGGTGTGGGCCACCTTACCAGGCCAAGAAGTGGGCTTTCTGAAACACCATTCTAGTTAAATGCCATCGATTCCCTAAACATCCCCACCCCTATGCCTTCCTTGGTGCAGACCCCTGCCTGAGGAGGCCCACCTCCAGTACCAGCTCTTCTAGAAAGTCTTCCTGGAGACCCCAGGTTACTGCCAAAGCATTGTGTTTATACATCTTTGACAGTATTTGCCATTGGCTGCCTGGAGTTAGGGGTTAACTAGGTACAGTGCTGCTTTGGCTTTAAAAAAAAAAAGTGAGTAGCATGTCCTCAGGTTTGATAACTTGGAAAATACCTTCCGATTTTCTGAACTTGGCACCAAAACTTATAATTGATGAGTCAGGAGAGGGGAGAGTTAATTTATTGGCTTAGTTGTGTGAAAAATGTCACCTGTCTGCCTCACTCCGCCAGATGAGCAACTCCTGAGGAACGCATGCCTGGATTCGGGACCTCGAGCAGTGCCTGCCCTGGGCAGGCCCCCAACGTCTCCACCCTTTCCTGAAGTGGAGGAGGGGAGGTGTGCAGGCTTCGGAGGCCCCTGAGACCAGCCCATAGCACGGTGCAAAAGTGAAAAGGGGCATTTGCAGGGCCAGAGCGGATGGCTCCCCCACCCCACCCCTCCTGCTAAGGAAGAGGCTGGGACTCAAGGACTCCCACACAATGTCTCCATTGACACTTATGGCCAAGTCAGCTCCTGGGTGCTATGGAAACCTCTCTTGGGAGCCCTGAGGGAAAGCAACAGCCCAGTCCTCCCACACTAGGCCCATTGTCCCCTGAGCCGGCCCTCCCTGAGAGCAACCCCCACCACCCCTTCCTGGGCTGCAGCTCCTGGCTCCCACCCCACCAGCAACACCAGCTTTCCTCTTGCTGGCCAGGCCTGGGGGGCCAAAGGGGTCTCACCTGTCCCAGGATCCCCCATCCGGATCCTGTCCTCCTTATTCCCCATGAAATCAAGATGGTCCCAGTAGTGAGGCAAGAGAGCTCATGTCTTAGTTGCCCTGAGCCCTGAGCGTGGAGGGGCACTGGGCAGAGGGAGGCACCTCTCTCTCTCTGGGTGGGGCAGCCTGACACTCTGAGCAGGCCACCCAAGCCTGGAGGAGGAAGGCCGGGCTCTGGGAAATGGCTCTGGAATAAATTCATCTGGGCCACCCAGTCCCTGGTTCGGGCTGCAAGCTCCACCCATTCTTCTCCCCTCTTCCAGTCCTGGAAACTTCCCCAGAAGTCACCCCCTGCTGGTCCCTCCCTCGCAGCCCCTCCATGTCTCCTTGGGCCAAGGCCGAGGCCGAGCTGCACAAATCCTGACGCAGAATGAAATCAGAGAATGTAAGGGCAGAAGAGTCCTGAGAAACCAGAGCCCCGTGTCCCTGTCCCACTGCATGCCCCGTTACCACTGTACACGGGAGGACTTGCCCAGGAGCCCCGGGTCGCCTCCTGCTGTGGCTGCTTCTCCCTGCTCTGACCTGGGACTTGATCGCAAGCCAGGAGTCTGCCAGATCCCTGGACACAGTAAAACCCATGGGGGCTGGAAGCCCCGACCCAGCCCAACCCAAAGTGGGGGAGGGGTCAACACTTAGAAGGAAGGGCTTATGATAACGGCACCTTTTCCCACCAGCAGTCCCCCCAGGTGTGCCCATAACTGCTCCCTTCACAGATACCAAGGTGGCCCACAAAGGCAGCTCCCTGGAAGCAAACGCGGCCTGAAGCTCCTCAGGCTCCGGGAAGGAGGGGCCGTCTGGGTGGGCAGGGGAGAGCCTGGGCATTGGCCCCAGAGCTAGGGGAGCTCGAATCCCAGCTGGGCCACCTGGGACAAGTTACGTAACCTCCCTTTGCCTCCATTTCACCATCTGTAGAAAGAGCGTAATAGAAATTGTCTACCCATCTTGTTGGGTTATAAGAATTTGACAAGACACTGAATAGAAAATGTTTATCCCGGCACCCGGCACACTGAGAGCGCACGGAAGCAGATCATGGCACTATTATCATCTATGACAACCTTTTGCCCCCAGAACTCTAGGCACCAAGTCAGGTGCAGGGGGGTAAAAGAGTCTCGGGGAGAAGACCCTTAAGTGACCCCCAGAGAGGCCCCGAGCCCTCCCCAAGGCAGGAGTGCCTGGCCCGAGGGAGAATGACAGGGCAAATGGTTGACTTGTGGGCAGCCGTGTGGCCCCCAACAAAGGGCCCCGCTGACATTCCTGTTGGGCATTAACAGGGGGTGGCCAGTTAGTTCCTGGAATGTCCAAGAAAAACAAACTGGTTATTCTGAGTGAAATTGCAGCCTGGCTAAGGCGCGCTGAGTCTGCTTTAAATTAAACACAGCATTTCTGAGATTCTTTTCATCTCCTTGCCACTGTGGGTTAGTGGAGACATTACCTCACCTCACCTTCCGCTCTGAGGTGGGGAAGCCAACAGGGTGTGGGCCCGGGGGTGGGGGGAGGTTGGGAGGGAGGCCGGAGAGCCCACCGGGCTCCTGGGGTCCCTCCTCACTCCAAGAGCCCAGCCTCCCACTGGGGCTGGAGTAGCGGATACGTGGGGATGAGGGCAGACAGGGGCACACCAGTGTGCAGTCACCCATCCTTGGTGTTTAGCTAAGGAATTACAGTATTTTCATTTTCAAATACACTGCTTTCCTAGGAGCACTTGAGAAAACTGGACTGCAGTCTTACAAGTCCAAGGTCAGGCCCTTTCTTGCTCCCTATCCGACATTTAGGCGCTGGGTGGCCTTGCCTGCCAGGTCCTCAGCAGAACCCCAATGTGTTTTAGCTCGAAAGCTGATAGAGAGGCCAGTTTCCCTGCTGGGTATTTTTGGTTGAGGACGGAGTTCCCCTCTGGTTTTGCAAGTTGCTTTTGGCTAGCTTTGCCAGCTTGTGAAATCCTAGAAAATTCTGCAATGTTGGAGTCCGGCAGACCTGAGTGTAAATTCCAGCTCCCTCCACCAAATTGACCTCCTCTTACTCTGATCCTGAATATCGTCTTCTTTAAAACAGGGGCAAGGATGCTCACCTTCCAGGGTTGTTATAGGGGTTAAATGAGGTTGCTCAAGGTTCTTTTGTTTTAAGTGACGTATACCCAAAATTCTTTGGTTATAAAAAATAGAAACTTCCTCCAGCTGCCTTATGTAAAAGGGAAATTTTTTGCATAGAATCAGGGAAGTTTCACGAAGATAGGCTGCCAGAGAACTGAAATCAGGAACCAGAAAAGGGATTTGCAGTTTTTCTCCTCTTGCTCTTAGGGCCTCAGTGCCAGGCCCTTCCCTTGCAGACCATTGACACAGAGCCCCGGCCTTGGCCTGACAGCGTTTCCTCCCGTTAGGTTCTCAGAGCCCAGTGAACCACAGACAGCAGGTTTCCGCTGTGCTGGATACTCTGCCCCTCCAGACCCACTCACTGTGCTTTCTTCTCCATCCTGCCCTGTCCTGGGGACTGACCTAGAGGAACTGTGTCAGCTGAGCTCCCTCACCTTCTGGGTGCTGAGTTCAGCCCCTCGTGGGGACTAGTGGGAAAGCGGAGGGCAGGAAGAGAGAGCCGGCAGGGAACTTCCTGTTCTGGTTCTTTCTTTGCCTGTGAGGCATGGTCATTGTGGGGTGTTTGGTTCCTGTACTGGAGGCCCCAGCAACTTCCCTGAGAGCCCCTCCTTCACACGCAGCTCTCCGTTGGTTCTCGTGACCACCTCCTCCCTCTTTCCTTCATGCTTACAGTGGTGATGGCTCTATCCCTATCCTGGAGGTGCCGCGCTGGCCCTTATTCCTTTCCTTTCATGTTGCTCACATCTTTAAAAATAGTCCACTCGTTACAGTCTCTCCAGTGGCTGAATTGTAACTTTGAACTGCCATTGCTCTCCTGCCGGGGCTCTGCCTGATATAACCAGAGCTGGGGAAGACAGCTCGTCTCCTTGCCCCACCTCCAGTCTGACTCCTGTAAGAAGCGGAGGAAGAGCCAGAAGAACCTCCAGGTTTGAAATCTTATCAGAAACAAGATATCCAGAACTGAAAAGACACTCAGAATTCTGCCAGGAATGAAAAATAATACATGTGCAGCAGCTGCAGTTACTTCTTGTGTAAGAAACTCTCTATTTTCCTGGGAGAATGTGGCCACATGAAAGAGTTGGAAATATGCCACCACTTTGGTCAGGGCCCACTCTCTTTCTTTGGACACAGCTGCCTGAATGAAAGTCAGAAGATATTTTTCAATTGTTGATTTCTCGGTATTTTCCACGCCCAAATTCATAGGATCAGTTACCAGAATACCTGTCTTTTCCTTTTCTTTCCGGTTTGACTCATGCACACCTCACTCCTGGCTTCAACTATGACATAGCCTGTGGCCTGTCTCTGGTCCATCTTCCAGTCTGTTCCACAGCCCTCTGCCAAATTGTCTCGGCTTGGCCCAGGTCTAAACATGTCAAGCCCCAGATCAAAGCATTTCCTGGCTTCCCGTTGAAGCGTCTGAATGCTGCGGGCTGATAGGCAAGGCCTCTGTCATCAGTCTTCAACACTCTGGCCTGCTCCCTATTTCAGGAACTTCCCACTCCTGAAAAATCAGATCTTCCTCAATGACCTCCCAGTCCCTCCTCCCCACTCTCTCCGTCTATTCCACACGCAGCTCGAATCCCAGCCCCAGCTAAGGCCTTCCCTGCCCACTTGGCTGGGGGTGCTCCTCACGTTGAACCCCTGAACTACCTGCCTATCTTCAGATGCAGAGTCCTGACCTGGTCTTGTGAATGCCAGCGGACCCCAGGCCTGCTTTGGCCCATAGAAAAGGCCCAAGTCTTCTGCTCCTTTTGAGGTGAAGCATCAGTTAGTTTCAAACATCTTTGGTTGTGCACACAAAGCTTTGAGTACTCGTAATACTTGTGATCACTCAATCCTGAGTTGCACTTCGGCCTTTACAGCACTGTAACAATGAATATCATACAATTAACTTTTTCACACTTGATTATGAATGCGATAGGAAAACATAGACTTGTAGATTTCTTTCTATCCCCGGCAAAGTTCTAGAAGGGTTAAACATTAGGATTGTGATTTAGAATAGAAATTAGAAATGAACAGAATGTAAACTGGAATATTCAAGAAGTAAAAGAAAAAAACTGATCATTGGAAGCCTATATAAGTTTACTAAGAACAAATTATGCCAAATTCATTTCATTTTCCTTTTTCATACAAGTCATCAAGGTGATAGGTTATAGATTTCCTATAGATACAGATTCGAAGAATTTTAGGTGACGTGAATTGGTTTCCACAAGGCTTAAAAGGAAGCCTGTCATGATAGCTATGGTAGTCATTAGTGCTGGGAACGGATAATCAGTTTCTCCCACTCTCATCCACATAGTAAGGGTGCATTTCCTTGCCCTCTTTGAGGTTAGATGTTATCATATAAACTACATTGGCCAATAAAATGTGAGTGGAAGGACACCGCATGATGAATGAGCTAGTTCTTGACACACACTCGTAGACAACAACCAAAGCCAAGTCTGGACAGAGTTATCAGCAACTCCGAAGGGCAGGCTAAAGAGAGGAGGACACTTTGAAGTAAATAATGGCAATGACTTTGGAAGCAAAGAGGCATTAAACAGAAGAAAGTGCTTAAAGGGACAAGGGGCAGCCTTGTGGGTGAGACCGTGGGCCCAAGTGTAGATACAGCAGAGTCAGGGTGGTCAGGGCTAGGAGGCAGGACTGCAGGATCAGAAGACTGGTGGCTGGCTCTATGATCTTGGCTGGGTCACACTCTAGGCTTCTCTTTCCTTCCCGTACATGACTAGGGGCTCAATGAGGGGAGCATAAGTACATTTAGAGAGAAAAACTGCCAATAACTTTTCCATCTCTGTGGATATTGAAGGTTACCTCGGAGAAGACCTGGTGGTCCCCTCCTCTTGAACCTTAGTGGCCACTGTGACTTACCCAAAAACGAGAAGAGTGGGCCCTCCTGCCACAGGGCCTAGGTGCAGCAGGAGCTTTGGCAGCCAGACATGGCCTGCCCCTCCAGCACCCTCCGTATGTAGAGAGGGCTGACTGGGGGCTGAGGAGGGGGTCTGTGGAGGCAGAACGAAGATGCCAGCTGCTTCCCTTCTGAATACGCTATTATTAGGACCTCCCTCATGGATTGGGAGAGGCCCTACACAGGACTTCGTTGTCCTGAAAGGGAAGGAGGGCAACAGGGCTTAGAGGACGGTGGGGAAAGGCTGCTCTGGCAGAGCATCTGGCCGAGTCCTGTAGCCCCCAGACACTCAGGCATAGTCAACCCCTGCTGAGGCTGAGAATACGAGGGTGAACTTGGGGCTCCTGCACGGGAGACTCCTGAGGGTTCAGGACAACAAGGGCGTCCCTGTAGCAGGGACAAAGCCTCATCGAAGACTCAGCATGGTGGCAACAGAAGCAACAACACAATCTCAAACCCCAGCCTCTTCTCTAGGCCTGGTGGCTGGAAGCAAGGCTGGGCGCTTTGGGTTGAGTCAGCCCCAGGAGTTCTCGAACAATGCGGGTCGGTTGGGGACAAAGGGAGAGGAAACCCTTAAAAAAGAGATGCCAGAGCTCCTGCTAATATAGGCAAGTGGGTGCTCAAACAACTCATGGGGGAAATCCAGCAGGTACTTTGCCTTCAGCTTGCAAAGGGAGTCACAGCTATTCCATGAAAAAATGGGTTTCCTAAGACCAGCCCACATTTTACCTGTGGGGTTAAGTGAGATAATAGGCAAGAAAGTGTATTAGAAAAGTAAGAAGAATTACACAGACATGAGGGTGACAGGGACTACCATCTATTCCTCCCTTCTTCCTTGTATTAATAGATTTAGTCCTGAGATTTAGCTGGGCTCACGGCTGCCTAGCTAAAGTCTTCATCTCCCAGGCTCCCTTGCAGCAAGATGTGGCCATGGCCTGAGTCTGAGCCAATGGGATGTGAGTAGAAGTGATGTGAGCAGCTTCCAGATGATGTTATTGTCAGCAAACTGCTTGTCCTCCTTTCTTCTGTCTTGTGGGTTGGAAACGGATATGGTACTGGTTAGTGAGCAGTTTTGATAATGTCGATGAGGAAATCCTGAGGGATGGTGGAGCAACAAGACAGGAGGAGCTTGACCCCTAATGACCTCATTAAACCAAACGGCCGACCTACCTTGTACTGCCAGCCAACTTCTGACCAGTTTCACATTCAAGATGTGGACTTCTAACTTGTTTGAGCCACTGTATTCACTGTATTTCAAGGTATCTTTGTCACCTCACTTGTGTCTTCACTAATACAAGGGGTTATGAATCCTACCATTAAGAATGTTGTTCAGCTTCCTGCTTCTGAAGATTGATGGTGAAGTGACTTGTGTTCATGACCCTATTGGTATATTTTTTCCATTCATCATTTATTCATTCAGCCTGTCAGGCAGTCCATCAGTGCTTATTGAGAGCCTCCCAGGTGCTAGGTGCTATGCAAGGGGCTGGAGATACAACGGCAGACAAAATCGACATGGGTTCTGCTCTCATGGAGCTTTCCATCTAGTGGGGAGACAAGCATGAAAGAAATAATTCCACAAGCAAATATCTAATTACAGATTGTGATGTGTGTTTGAATTAAAAGTGTAAGATGTCATGGAAGGATATAGTGGGGTCTTCATTTAGGTTAGAGAACTCCAGAAGGCCTGGAAGAGAGACTTTTGTACGAGACCTGAAGAATGAGTAGAAATTGACCAGGCGAAGAGCTGGGGGAGAGTGTTCCAGCAGCAGGCACAGCTTATCTTTTACTAGAGGTAATAAAGATGTTGGCACTTCAGGCACAGGAATGTTAGCATGGCCAAAAGAGGGCAAACAATGAGGACAATGCCTTGGAGAAGGTCAGGGGCAGAGAGAGACATAGGGACCAGATCTTGCAATGCCTTAGAGGGCATGTGTGGTAGGCAGGATTCTAAGATGACCTCCAAGATTCCTGTCCTCTGTGTACACACCCTGTATGGTCCCTTCTCCTTAAGTTTTATAGTTTTATAAAACTGTAAAACCTGTGAATATGATGGGCTATCACTCCTATCACTCCTGTGATTAGGTCACATTATGTGGCAAATGTGGAGGGATTTTTGCAGATGTAATTAAGGTGCCTAATCAGTTGACCTTAAGTTGATCAAAAGGGATATCATCTTCTTGGGTGGGCATGACCATTATGTCAGGTTACATGAGTGAGCCCTTTAATATGAATATTAATAGAAGGTCTATAAGCCAGTCACAAAGGAAAAATACTGTTTATTCCACTTCTATGAGGTACCTAGAGTAGTTAAAATCTTAGAGACAGACAGTAGAATGGTGGTTGCCAGGGGCTGGTGGGAGGGTGATGGGAAGTTATTACTCAGTGGGTACAGAGTTTCAGTTTGCAAAGAAGAGAAGAGTTCTGGAGATGGATGGTGGTGATGGTTGCACCACAATGTGGATGTATTTAATGCTACTGAACTGTACACTTAAAAATGGTTAAGATGGTCAATGTTATGTGCATTTTGCCACAATTTTTTTTTTTTTTTGAGACAGAGTCTCGCTCTGTTGCCCTGGCTAGAGTGAGTGCCATGGCATCAGCCTAGCTCACAGCAACCTCAAACTCCTGGGCTTGAGCGATCCTACTGCCTCAGCCTCCCGAGTAGCTGGGACTACAGGCATGCGCCACCATGCCCAGCTAATTTTTTCTACATATATTTTTAGTTGGCCAGATAATTTCTTTCTATTTTTAGTAGAGACAGGGTCTCGCTCTTGCTCAGGCTGGTCTCGAACTCCTGACCTTGAACGATCCACCCACCTCGGCCTCCCAGAGTGCTAGGATTACAGGTGTGAGCCACTGCGGCTGGCCCTTGCCACAGTTTTTTTTAAAGAGAGAGTCTAGATGTGAGAGACAGAGAAGCAGCAGAGATGTTCTTTTCTTGGCTCCGAGGGAGTATGCTGCCATGTTGTGGAGAGGACCATGTGTCAGGCAGCCTTTGGGTCTGAGGTCAGACCTACAGCTGCAAGGGACCTGCCAAAACCCAGCAAGCCTCAGATGAGATCAAGCCCTAGTCAACACTGTGATTGCAGCCTTGTAAGACCCTGGGCAAAAGATCCAGTTTATCTGTGCTCAGACTCTTGATCCACAGAAACTGTAAGATTATACATGTGTGTTCTTTTAAGTCACTAAGTTTGTGGTGATAGGTTATACAGCAATAGGAAACTAATACACCATGCTATGGATTTAAGATCTTCTAAATAAATTAGGATGAAATTTAACCAAGGAGGTGAAATATCTCTACCCTGAAAACTACAAAACATTGATGAAAAAAATTGAAAAGATATCCAGTGTTCATGGATTGAAAGAATTAATATTGTTAACATGTCCATACTACCCAAAGCGATCTATAGATTCAACAGAATCTCTATCAAAATGCCAATGACAATATTCACCGAAATAGAAAAAACAATCCAAAATTTGTGTGAAACCATAAAAGACCCTGAATAGCCAAAGCAATCTTGAGAAAAAGAATAAAGCTGGAGGCATCACACTCCCTGATTTCAAAATATACTGCAAAGCTATAGTAACCAAAAAAGCATGATACTGGCATAAAGACAAATGCATGGACAAATGGAACAGAATAAAGAGCTCAGAAATAAACCCATGCATTTACAATCAACTGATTTTTGACAAAGGCACCAAGAACACACAATGGGAAAAGGACAGACTCTTCAATGAATGGTGTTGGAAAAACTGGATGTCCCCATGCAGAAGAATGAAATTAGACACTTATCTTACACAATATACACAAATCAACTCAAAATGAATTAAAGACTTAAATGTAAGACTTGAAATAATGAAACTACCAAAAAACAAACAAACAAACAAAAAAAAAAACAGGGGAAAACCTCCTCGACATTGATCTGGGCAATGACTTTTTGGATATGCCCTTTGGGAAAGGCAATAAAAGCAAAAATAGACAAACAGGATTATATCAAACTAAAAAGCTTCTGTATAGCAAAGGAAACAATTAACAGAGAAAAGAGACAACCTACAGAATGAGAGAAAATATTTGCAAACTATACATCTGATAAGGGGATAATATTCAAAATACATAAGGCATTCAAACAACTCAATAGCAAGAAAACAGATAAACAAATTAAAAAATAGGCAAAGGACCTGAATAGACATTTTTCAAAAGAAGACATAAAAATGGCCAACAGGTATATAAAAAAATGCTCAGTATCACTAATTGTCAGGAAAATGCAATTTAAAACCACAATGAGATATCACCTTATACCTATTAGAATGCATATTATCAAAAAGACAAAAGTTATCAAATGTTGGCAAGAATGTGGAGAAAAGGAAACCATTGCACACTGCTGGCAGGAATGTAAATTAGTACAGCTATTATGGAAAACAGTATGGAGGTTCCTCAAAAAATTAAACATAGAACTATCATATGATCCAGCAATCCCACTTCTGGGCATATATCCAAAAGAAATGAAATCAGTATGTCAAAAAGATATCTGAGTCTCATGTTTATTGCAGCATTATTCTTAATAGCCAAGATACGGAATCGGCCTGTGTTTGTCAATGGATGAATAGATAAAGTTTGGTGTATATATACTGAGTGGAATACTACTGAGCCATAAAAAGAATGAAAGCCTGCCATTTGTAACAACATGGATGAATTTGGAAGACATTATGTTAAGTGAAATAAGCCAGGTATGGAAACAGAAATACTGCATGATCTGGCTCATATGTGGAATCTACAAAAGTTTATCTCACAGAAGCAGAGAGTAGAATGGTGGTTACCAGTAGCTAGGATTGTGATGGTGGTTGTTTGTGTTGGTGAAACCACAAGGGGGTTTTCGTCTGGATCACACAAAGATCCAATTACTGAGAGAACAAGGATTGCCAAGGAATAAAGGAATTTTTATTAAGTAATATGACAGATGTCTTGTCAGGAGAATGGGAGAAGCTGTCTCAAATCCGTCTCTCCCACTAATGGACACCATGGGCTTTTAAATCGCAATCAGGGGCCACGTGCCTTGGGGCAGGTCGAGGGGGATATTGAATCCTGGCTTCAGGAAGTCTGCCCTTCAGAATCTCAGCTCCTTTGTCTTGCAGAAAATCCACCATTTCTGAGAAACAACTCAAAAGGTCAAGTAGTTAAGGGAAAGGATTATAAAAAACATACAAGGGTCCTTGAAATTTATTCATGGAGCCAGTAACAGTTGCGGAAACGTTGGCCAAAGGATACAAAATTTTAGTTAGAAAGCAGGAATAAATTCAAGAGATCTATAATACAACATGGTGACGATAGTTAAGAATACATTGTATTCTCAGAAAATGCTAAGAGAATGGATGTAAAGTGTTCTCACCACAAAACGATATTGTGTAAGGTAATGCACATGTTAATTAGCCAGATTTAGTCATTCCACAATGGATATGTACTTCAAAATATGTTGGACACAGTAAATACATACAATTTTGTCTATATAAAAAAATAATAAAATAAAAGAATAGTCATTTCCATAAAAAAACCTTCTGTCCAAGGAGAATCCATGAAATATTTTAAGAGTGGGGTGCCAGAATCATATTTACACTTTACAAAGATCAAGGAGGGTGATCTCCACCTTACCTACTTCAAGGAGGGTGAGAGTAGAAGCAGGAAGACCGGTAGGGAGACTACTGCAGTAGCAGAGGCAAGAGGCCAGAGTGGCTGGGACTATACTGGTGACAAAGAATAGAGAGTAATGGACTGACTCAAAATATCTTTGGGGGGTAGGTGGTAGATTGGGAGGGTGGAGGCAAGTGAAGGGTCAATGATGTCTTCTAGGCTTGGGGCTTGAACAGCTGCGATGGGGAACCCTAGAAGGGAAAACTTGCCTATAGGCAATGTCTCTCTGGACATCCCTGTGCTAGTTAGGAATGCATTTAGCTTCAAGTAATAGAAAACCCAAATGACTGAGCTTAATGAAAAACATGTTTAATTATATCACATGGCAAAGGCCTGGAGGTAGGAGTTCCAAGGTTGGTGCAGCAGTTTGTGAAAACAGAAGCTTATGAGCCACATGTTCTTTAACTCAGCCCTGGCTAGAAAAGTTTACTCCAAGTTCAAAGCTGCAAACCTGAATCCATAATTAGTGAAGAATCTTGACAGAACGGGAGTCTATTGACAGTGCTTTAGGAAGACAAGTCCTGAGACGATCATTGTTAGAAAGGAAAGTTAGCAAATATTTACATACTTATTGTTACACAATGAAAGTTAAAACTGTACTTTCCCCCCCATTTTCATCATAAAATTCAGTTTCTAAGTCTATTCACTGAGAAGAGCAAAGAGTTTTCTTGAAACAGTGAAAGTTCGAAGTTCTAACAATAATGGTTGTAAGGATCATTGAGACCAGAGTACGTCTGTTGTAACATCTGCCAGGGTGTGTGTTGTAGAAAACTTTTGTTCATGTAAAGTTGCAAATTATATTTGACATAAGCATTAGACTTTATCTCCCAGGTGGGGTGATAATTGACGTCCCTTGACTTCCCCTGCAGATCTCCAGGCAGCTGCCCTAGCCCCACACCCACACAGGACGCTGCACAGCAGCAAGGGAAGGAGGAGGATGGCCCTTCCCCTATAGATGGGAAAAAATGTATTTTCCCAGAAGCTACTTACATGTCATTGATCAGGGTCTGGCCAGTCAAGAGCAAAGGGGCTGGGGTTGCCACGATCGGCTTAGGCCAACCGTGGGTCGGCATGTTGCAGCCTGGTTGAAACTGGGGTTCTGTTAATAAGGGAGGCAGGGTGGGCAGAAGGGCTGCCGAGTAGGTGGTGAGATTTCAGAAAGCTGCCTTTGCTGTCACCTCCTTGCAGGCTGCCTAGCCCTGGTCCCCCTTCTGGGAGCCCACTGGAAAAGACTCATGTTGGGCAGAAAATGGATATGAAAACACTCAGTTTTTACAATGCGATGAACATTAAACAACTTTGCTGGGGAGCAAGGAGCCTTGTAGAGTGAGCCACCCAGGATCCTTCTCACAGGACTGGCACTTGTCAAAGGGCAGGCTTGGAGCATAGATTGACCTGGCCGCCTCTCAGTGCACCTCTGACGGCAGGGGCCACTCAGCAGGGCGATGGCTCCCCCAGCACACAGGCATCTGGGCAGGGCCAAGCAAGCCCTCACCTTTGCCCCAGTGACACGAGGTCCTTAATGGCTGGAAAAGCATGACCTCCAGGAAGATGCTGAGGAAGTAGAGAGGCCAGTGCCCTCTGCGTGGGTCTCCTGGGAAGGCGTGGGGGAAGGGGTCTGGGAAATGATCACAGGCCTTTCCCAGCCTTCCTTTGTCCTCGGGAAACTTGCTGGAGGCCAGCCAGGGTGAGTGCTGGGCCCTGAGCTCCCAGCAGTAATGAGACACTGCCCAAGAGTGAGCAGACGGCACCTGCATGTGAACTGGTTGCAGGAAGGCCCCACACCTCTGTCAAGGCTGCGAGCCACAGAGGGCAGGCTTCCGGGGCTGCCTCTTCCCTGTCCAGTCCAGCAACCTACTCCTGCCTGGGTCTCCCTGCCCCTGGCCCATGCGCCCACCCTCCACTTCAAGCAAAGTGGAGGGTCCACTGTCCAGAACACACCCATACATCTCTGTGCCTATCACCTGCTCTCTCACCTAGACTGATAGCCTATCTTTGATTCCCCAACCAGATGGGGTCACCTGCCTATGGTCCTCCCAACACATGGCCCACCCAGGATGGTCCTTCAGCAGATACCTGCTGCCAGAAACACACCTCACAGGGCTAGGCAGGGCGCTGGCTCAGAATTAGTGTCTGCTGCGGAGGCCACGGCACAGCCAGAACTGGAGTGGGACCAGGGTGGGATGTCCCTGCAGCAGTCCCTGTGGGGCTCAGCCACGTGGCACCCCAACTGCTGGTGAAGGCAGCACAGCTAAGCACCGGAGTGGGGGGACAGGCCCACAAACACGCTCAGATGCACACCCACAATCACCCGATTGTACAGGTAGTATGTATTTTTTTCAATTTTTTAATTGTAGTTAAAAACACATGACATAACAATTATCTGAATCGTTTTTAAGTGTACAGTTCAGTGTGTTCACGATGTTGTGCACACATCACCATCATCCACCTGCAAAACACTTTCCTCTTATAAAACTGTACCCATTACATATTACCTTCCCATAGCCCCTGGCAGCGCCATTCTGCTTCCAGTCTCTATGATTTTGGCTAAGTACTTGAGTCTTGAATACCTTTCTCCCTCACCCACAGCACCCCTCTCCCCGTCACACACATCTGTGCCCGCTCTCGATTTGCCTGTAACACAGCAGCGGTTAACATGGGCCCCTGTCTGCAGTCAGAGGCAAATCTATCCCTCCCCTGCTCTAGCAGGATTGGAGGTCACAGAACCTATTTGCTTCTCATTCAAAGTGACGACAGCCAGACGGTGGGGCTGGCAGTGCTGGGGTGACAGGGTGCATGGGTGGCAGAGGTGGCAGGAAGGGCAAAGGCCCCAGATGCTCTGGTGGCAGCAAGAGCCACCTGTGATCCAGACAGAGCCTAGTCCAGGCATCTGTGCAAAGGCTCTAAGACAAAGGCAGCATCTCCAGCACTGAGTGAGGAAAGAGAAGGGTGAACACAAGAGACTTCGACCATCTCAGATCATTCATCCCTACCTCACAGCCTGCTGTGAAGCTTAAGTGAGACCATGGATGAAATGTGCTTTGAAACCGTTACTCACCTGTTGATTCATTCATCAAAAATGTGTTGAGGGCCTAGCACGTGTCAGGCATTGTGCTGGGGCCTGGAGAGAGGGGTGGCAAGGAGAACACATAAAACAGGGCAAGAAAATCTACAGTGCATGAGCCACCACAAGCTCTGCTTCCTAAGCCCATGGCAGACACCACTGATGAAGCGTAGCTGTTTATCATGGGCCTTGGGTAGGACCTCAGAATTCTTGACACAGCTCTCTAGGTAGCCACTCTTAATTGTGTGTCATGGACTAAATGTTTGTGTCCCCCCCAAAATTCTTACGTTGAAGCCCTAATCTCCAGTGTGGCTATATTTGGAGACGGGGCTTTTAAGGAAGTGATTAAGGTTAAATGAGGTTATAAAAGTGGGGCCCTGATCTGATAAGATTAATGTCCTCATAAGAGACCCCAGAAAGCATGTGCCCTCTCTCTCTCTCTCTTTCTCGTTCTCTCTGTTCATGCCCCCGGGAAAGGCCCTGTGAACACACAGCAAGATGGCAGCTGCCTGCAAGCCGAGGAAAGAGGACTCAGAACGAAACCTACCTTGTGGGCACCTTGATCTTACACTTCAGCCTCCAGAACGGTCAGATGTAAATTTCTGTTGTTTAAGCTGCCCAGTCTGTGGTATTTTGTTCAACCCAAGCAGCGTAAGACATGGAGTCGACATGAAGCCCTAGAGTAAAGCCGTGGACTTGTAACAGGCATAGCTTGTATCAGAAACAGAAAGTAGCATGGTGTGTCTAGAACACCTGGTGTTTAGAGAGGGGAGTAGCCAGAGATGGGACTGAAGAATGAGGACGCCTCCTATACCACATATGGCCAGGTAGGGCAGGGCCTTGGGGCTTTCCCTAAAACCACTGAGGAATGATCTTCAGATTTGCATTTAGAAAGAGCTACCTGCTGTGGGCATGCTTGATCAGGAGCAGGGAGTGGAGGGTCGGGAGAGATCAGGAAGTGCGTGCTCCATGGATCAACCCTGGGATGATCTGGGCCATGGGAGGGACAGGCCTGCTGACCAATTGGCTGCAGATAAAGAGGAGGAGGTGAGGTGACTCCCCAGTTTCTGGCCTGGGTCATGGGTTGGATGGATGATCCTCCCCTTGAAAGGGATGTGATTTTCAATAGGGAGATCAACTTTTCAGCCTGGGCAGGCCTTGGGTTTCATGCAGAATAAAAGTGCCTGAATATCATTTCTGCCACAATCAATTGGTCAACGGTAGTGACAGGCCAGCCCAGATTCAGTGTGGGTGGGGACTATCCGAGGGTGTGAATTCAGGGAGTCATGAGTCATTGTGACCACCTCCAAGTCCCAGACAAGAAGAAAGGAGGACAAAGTCAAAAGCCAAAGGCACCTGTCACCTGAGCCTATCATCTTGAACACGCTTTCCCTGATGCCCCGTTCAGTGCCTTCCTCTGGTCTGGAGAAATAAATGGGTCACATGACTACCCCTAGCTGTAGGGGAGTCTAAGAAACTGAATATTTTAACCTGAGCACACTGACATCCCCAATAAAATCTGAATTCTCAGTAAGGAAAAAGGGAAGAATGGGTCTTGATTAAGCAACTAGCAGAGCCTACTACACAGACCACGAAGGGGTGGAGAGGAAGTCACCACCACTGAGAGCTTTTGTGGGAGAGAAGCCATGCTCACGCCGCCTTATGAGAAAATGGAGAAACTGGTCCACTCGGTCTGTAGTGGGGCCCATGCATCGCTGGCCGACAAGCTCCCAGGGGATGCTGACGCTGGCAGTAGGAAGAACACACTTTGAGTGGCCCTGAGCTGGTTTATACTGAGGTAACAGGCAAATCTCAGATCTCAGAGGCTTGAGTGCCTGAGGTGTGTTTACTACTCATGCTGCATGTGCACTGTGAGTTGGCTGGGGCTTTGCTCCTGGAAGTCAGGCAGCCAGAACATCTACCATCTGGAGCAATACTGGTGACCAGGCCAGATGGAAAGGAGTCAGGACAAAGCATCAAGTGGCTCTTAGAAGACATTCAAGTCAAATGGCCATGCCTGACATCGGTAGGAAGGGGAAGCCAGTATTGGTGAGTGATAGTGCAGACTACAACAGCTTCACAAAAGAGGTGGGGTTTCAGCAGGGTGGGCTTTGAAGGATGAACAGGAGTTTGCCCTGTAGAGACAAGGGGAGAACATGCTAGGCTGAGGGAACACCATAAATACCTTCTAATGATTGAGCACCTGTTATGTGTCAGAAGCTGTCAGATCATTTCCTATCTGGCCCTCATAAAAGCCTGAGATATTATTAGTCCATTTTATTGAAGAGCAGGCTGAGGGTTTGAGATCAGCTGACCACTGCTGAAGGTTACAGGGCCAGAAAGGGGGGGCCCAGGAAATCAAACCCAGTGGCCCGGGCTTTCTCTCCTCTGCCATAGTGGAGGCAGAGGCTCATGGCTGTGTAGGGTGTTTGCAGAATGGTCTGAATGCTGCTCTTTCCCTGGAAATGGTCCCAACATCCGGAGGATTTTTTGGGGTATATGGGGAATCATTAGGGATCGCAATAGTTTTTTATTGTGGTAAAATACACATAACATAAAAGTTACCATTCGACCATTCTGAAGCGTACGATTCAGTGGCATTAAGTACATCTACGCTGTTGTGCAACTGTCACTACTGTCCGTCTCCAGAACTTTTTCATCTTGAAAAACTGAAACTCTGCACACATCAAACACCAACTCCCCACCCCTCCTCCCCCCAGCCCCTGGCAACCACCATTCTACTTTCTGTCTCTATGAATTTGACTATTGTAAGTACCTCATATAAATGGAATCACACAGTATTTGTCTATGTCTGGCTTTTCCACTTAGCATAATGTCCCTCAGGTTCACCCACATTGTAGCATGTGTCAGAATTTCATTTCTTTTTATGGCTGAATAATATTCCATTGGTTGTATATACCACATTTTGTTTATCCATTCATCTGTTGGGCTCTTGGGTTGTTTCTGCCTTTTGGCTCTTGTCAATAATGTAGCTACGAGTATGAATGTGCAAATATCTCTTCAAGTCCCTGCTTTGAATTGTTTTGCATATATACCCAGAAATGAGAATGCTGGTTCCAGAGGGTGTATAAACATAAAGGACTTTGTATGGGTCAGAGGTGCTCATGTGCTTTGCTGGGGTCCAGGAAAATGCTGCACAGCGGGAGGGTGCCAGGCCCTAGGATGTCCCACTTAAGTCTCCGCTCACCTGGCTCTGGGAGCAGGAGGGCCTGTGGGGGCCCCACACCCCATCAGAGGTACAGAAAGTTTAACTGCTTCACAGGCACAGACCTTTTCCCCAGGGAGCCAAAAAGTTCTCTTAACACCTGAGTCCTCCTTATCTGTAAAGCAGAGGTGCTGGTGTTTCCCTGCCTGTCTCGCAGATTGCTGGCAGGTTCAAAGCGATGCAGGAACGTGAAGGCACAGGGACAATGGTGATGCTTGTTCCACACCTGCCACTGCTGTGGACCTGCCACATCTGGCCCTCCTGACCTGCCCTCTTGGTGGGTCAAACTGGGGCACTGGCGAGCTATAGTCTGAGCTACAGTCCAGGAGGGCTGAGGGCGGCTGGGGCTATTTTCACAAGCCCAGGAGAGTTCTGGGGCTGAAAAAGCCAAAAGAGAACAGGTCAGAGGTAAGACGGCTTCCTCATGACAGCTCTAGGGCAGTGGTTCTCAAACCGGAGCATGAGTGAGACTCCTCCAGAGAGCTTCAAACACAGATAACAGGCTCCACTCCACATTTTCTGTGTCTGGGGTGGGGGCCTGAGAATTTGCATTCTAACAAGTTCTTAGGTGATGCTTTGCTGTGGATCTTGGGATCCCCCTTTGAGAACCACTGCTCTGGAAAATGAGGGAGGAAAAGATGTTCTTGAGGACCATGGACATGTACCTCTCTCCCTTTCTTGTTTCTTCCCTTCCTTCTTTGTCCATCGTTTTATCGAGCATTTAAAACTGGGACCACAGAGGAAAAAAGAAAAAAAGACAGAGCCTTGCCCTCAGAGCAGAGTTTAGAACTGGGCTGGCCAGATTGTCACTGGCTGCAGAGATGTGCCCAGACATGAAGTTTGGAGTGAGTCAGACTGACGGTGAAGGGGAATCACCGTGTCCCAGGCTGGGGCCAGGGCAGACTGCCAGACCCTGTGAGATCCCAGGCAGAGCCTGGGCAGCCCTCTCCTGGAGTCTGGCAGTCCCCAGGTGGCAGGACGCTGGGCGAGGAGCTGGACTGACCGCCTGTGCCCGGCCTTGGGAGGCAAGGCTGGAAAATAGGTGAGAAGTCCAGTCAGCAGGGAAAATGCCCTGTGGGCATCGGGAGTGGCCAGCCTTGGCCTTAGCTAGTCAAGTTGTTAAATTTCCCCCTTTAATGCTCTGCCTGTCCACCTTCCTGTAGAATCATGGCCAGACTTCATGGACTGGAAGTCCTTCCCTCCCTGACCAACCTGGTCTCATTCCTCAAGGTCCCTTCTCTATTTCCAAAGGAGATAGTTAGCCACTCTGGTCAGCAGAACCTGGTTGTCACCCTGCACCAGTCAGGATCCCAGGATGATGCCAGGAGGTGCACATGCAAAAGCATGGTTCCAAGAGGGGCACTAGACCTGGCAGCTCCCTTAGAACTCAAGGCGACTCTAGAGCATCACTTTCACCTCCTCTGGATCTATTTCTCCACTGTGAAATGGGGCCAACATGCACCTCGGGGCTGTGGGGATGAGACCAGTTGCTATCACCAAAGCCCCGTGTGACGGGTGTGGTCCATCCCCAGGTCCCCTCTGGAATGAAGAACCAAGGCCCGGAGATTGCTTTGGGTCCATTGTTCAGGTCCTCACAGCATTTTCTCAAACTTTGCCAAACCTACCTGTACTTTGATTTGGGCCATAGCTTGGGATTCTTGGTTCCTTAAGGTGACTGCTTATCATTTATTTGTCCCAGTTTCATTTCTCGTGCGCTGCCAGCTCCCTAGCTCGGCAAGGTGCAGACCCCCGCTGCCCCACCCAGTAGTGCTGTATCTCCCAGAGACATGCCCTAGAAGAGGTGCTACCTGGCCTGGGGGGCGGGGGTGGCACTTGGTGCCCTCACACCTGCCTGCTACACTCCACGTACGCAGCCTCTGCCTATGAAAGTCTCATCCTCAGGGTCTGTCCCAGCAAGGATGTTGGGCACAGGGAAGAGAGTAGGAGCCCGGACTCACTCTGGAGCCAGCTGCCGGGCTCCAAATCCTATTCCATGACTTGTTTCCCGTGTCCTTGGCAGAGTTACTGTAAAATGAGCAGTCATTTTACCCCCTTCACTGGTTGTATAAGGATTGTGTGTATTAACATCCTTCTCTTTGTGCACTGTTGGTGGCAATGTATAATGGTGTAGTCACCATGAAAAACAGGATGGCAGCTTCTCAAAAACTTTACTAAGCAACAGGGTCTCTAAGAGATATTTGTATACCCATGTTCACAGTATTATTTACAATAGCCAAGAGGTGGAAGCAACCCAAGTGTCTGCCAAGAGGTGAGCAGATCAACAAAATGTGGTATATACTGTATTGTTCCATTTATGTGAAGTACCTAGAGAAGTGAAATCCAGCCGGGCGCGGTGGCTCATGCCTGTAATCCTAGCACTCTGGGAGGCCGAGGTGGGCAGATTGTTTGAGCTCAGGAGTTTGAGACCAGCCTGAGCAAGAGCGAGACCCCCGTCTCCACTAAAAATAGAAGGAAATTATATGGACAACTAAAAATATATATATATAAAGTTAGCCGGGCATGGTGGCACATGCCTGAGGCTGAGGCAGTAGGATCGCTTGAGCTCAGGAGTTTGAGGTTGCTGTGAGCTAGGCTGATGCCACAGCACTCTAGCCCTGACAACAGAGTGAGACTCTGTCTCAAAAAAAAAAAAAGAAGTGAAATCCATAGAAAGTAGAAAGGTGGGTGCCAGGGGCTGCGGGGAGGAAGGATTGGGAGTTCGTACTCTACGGGTACAGATGTTTGTACGTGTATTTGGGGGTAGCGCACTGTGAAGAGAAATGGAAGGTTCAAGTTCATCCATTCCTCAGGTTTGTTCTCACCTGAAAAACTGTTACGAGCGAGTAAGTAGATACGGACACTGCCACAAGACAGGGCACAGCAGGAAGGATATCGAGGGCACTGGCTGGCTAACGGCACCTCAGGGTTCTGGAGGAACTCACAGCTCCCATGAAGTTTGTGAACCCACCAATCAATCTCCTTTCCGTTCTGATGAAAAATGATGATGCAGCTCAAGTCATCTTGTTCATCAGATTCAACCTGGGCCTACTTGTGGCTTGTCCCAAAACTCAAATGTACCCTCAGAGAAAGAGTATGTATAATCCTAAGAATACTCCCAAGACTACGCCATCTAAATCACCAAGAAGGCCTCAGAGGCTTGCGAGCAGAGGGAACCACTGCAGTGGGCGTGTAATCCCATAAGGCTGTGGTCCCCAACTCCTGGTCCTCGGACCAATAGTGTTCCTTGGCCTGTTAGGGACTGGGCCGCAGAGCTTCCGCTCTTCCCTGAGTCCCCACCCCCTCTGGCCGTGGAAAAATTGTCTTCCATGAAACAGGAAGGGAGGGCCCCCCACAGGGTGGGCCCACAGCAGGAGGTGAGCAGCTTGGAGGCTCCCCATCACTCGCATCACTGCCTAAGCTCCACCTCCCGTGTCCCCTCCCCCATGGAAAAATTATCTTCCATGAAACCAGTCCCTGGTACTGAAAAAGCTGGGGACTGCTGCTGTAAGGGGATCACAGTGAGTCCTCGCTCAGCAGGATGTGCAAGCTTCTGAGTGTCTGTTTAAAAACTAGGTGTGCTATCTTATACTCACCTGCCAGGAAACAAACAGGTATAAAACAGAGCTGCCCAGGAACCCCGTGTATGGGCGGGAGCAGCAGGGCAGGAGGCCATCCCGCAGGTCCCAGTACAGGTCCAGGGCCTGATCTAAGTGTGATGGTCACAGCCCTGCCAGGATGCAGGGCTTGCTCCTTCCTCTCCCTGCCCTCAGAACCTGGGTGGGGCTGACCCCACGGAACAACTCATGCATCCACCAGAGGTCACAGCCATCAGGTTACTTCGTGATCTCCTTTGAGGATCTGCTCTCACAGTTCTAGTATGAGTGGGAATCATGGGGTGGTGAATTTGCGCTTTAACTTGATGAATGAATGCCTTACCCTGCAGGCTGGGCCTCTTCAGGGCAGGGGTCCACAGTGGCCCTTCCTGCCCCCCTCGAAGCTGTCATGTACCTCTGTACCCATGCCCTGGTGAACCTGTTAGGAGGTACTGGTTTCCCCAGCATGGGCCTAGGAGGTACAGGTGGGCCCTGTCATGTGTCTGGGGAAGCATGATAGTCACTCTCTAGGCAAGGCCTCCCTGTAGCCCCAAGCCCACCCTTTAGGGCACAGCGGCAGCCTTCCAACCCCAGGCCAAGATGGGCACGGCTCCTTCCCACAGGCTTCTGTCCTGTGCCTCGGCGCCAGCTGCTGGCCCTGGATGGGGACACTGTAGGGACAAGCCAGGGGCAGAGGCTGGGGAGGCTGCAGGGGCTGAGCTCTCCCCCAACATCCTCAGACAAGAACAGGAAGAAGGACCCAAGATCTGACTCTGTCAAGAAAATCCTAGTCCTGGGTTCTCAAATCCAAATGCAGAAACTGCAAACCAGGGGAAACAACAACAAAACCCAAGTTTTTTTTCTTTCCTAACAGCTAGTTCCAGTGATGTTTATTACTCAGCCTGAGTAACGGTAGACAGAAATAGAAACAGCCTCTGGTTTTACAAAGCCTTTGTACAAGTCCTCTCCGTCTTTTCTGCTCATGCCAGGGAAGTGTGCTGCTGGTGCCGGGGTGGAGGGAGCTTGGATGACCCCAGACAAAGCAGGGCCTGTGGGGCGGGACACAGGCGCTGACACCAAACTGACAGCAGAGCCAGGGAAAGCCAGGCACTTACTTGTCCAGTCCCCCCAGCAGTGACTCGGGACTTTATGGGTGGGAGTGAACTGCTGGGGCCCTGGAGACTGTCCCCAGCCTTGGGGCTGATCTGGTATAGAAGAACCCTCAGCCACACAGCATTAGGGCCAGGGCCCCGCCCAGGCACAGAAGTCGGGTGGGTGGAACACTGTGTCACCCTGTAATTGCCCAGGGAAGAAGCTGTCGGTTAGGGACTCTTTGGAGCCTCTGCCCCCAGGGGCTAGAGCAGGTGGGAGGAGCAGGCCTTGGGGCAGAAGCTTCATGTTCCTGCACATCAGGAGCCCCCAGGAATCCTGCTGCTGTCACTGGCCGGTCACAGAAATGGGACCTCCTTTCCCTACCCTGGAGGGGCCTGGGATCCCCAGCAGCAAAGCACTGCTCCCCCTTGGTCTTCCCAGTCCATAGCCTGGGGCTTCTCATTAGGGACTTTGCTGCCGAGGCCTCCTGCAGCACGGGTGAGGTTGCAGCCATCGTGGAGGCGCTTGGAGGATCTGGCAAACCTTGTAAATAAACCTGAGACAGGAAGGGCAAGGCTAAGCAACACCAGCACCTTCCAAGTGAAGTAGGCCCAGCCCAGAGGCCCGCTGCTTTTTGGAGCCCAAGGTTGCTGCTGTGCTGTGCTCTGTCTGTCACTTGGAACCGCCCTAGATTCTGGTCTCCTGGTCCTCTCGCACAGGGCAGGGCAGGCCGGGCCAGGCCACACCCTTACCCTCAGGTCCTCCAGACAGGCAGGCGGTGCCATGGTAGCCACTATCTCAGGGGCTGCTTGAGCTCAAACAGGCCTGTCCCGCCCTTGACGACCTTTCCAACCACGAGGCAGGCAGAAGGGGACCTCAGCTCATCGTGGGATCCTGGGACAGACACAAGAGCATGTGTCAGGGGGTTGAGGGAGAAGAGGGGTTGATGTGAGAGGACTGAGGGGCTCAACGTGGAGGTGGTGTGGATGGGGCACCTCAGAGGCCTCAAGGAGTGGTCCTGAGTCTCTGAGGCTGACGAAATGACAAGGCAGCCCTATTCCGGCATTCGAGAGAGAGGACAGCCCTTTTCCTGTCCCTTCCAGGCACAGCAGCAGCTTCTCACCTGCTTGCTGCCCGGCCCCCTCCAGCTGCCCACCTGTGGTTCCAAGAGCTCACCGGGACGCAAGGTGCCATGGAAAGGTGCCCCTCGGGACGGCCCGTCAGCCCGGAGTCGAGCTTGGAGAGGCAAGGCCAGGGCACCTGTCCGCACACTCACCCAGCATGGTAGCCTGCTTCAGAAACTGGAAGCTGGTTTCAAAGGACATCTGCTGCAGAGGGGAGGAGTTCGACCGGATCCCAAAGCGATTCAGTGGCTTGTAAACACCCTCGAAGCACATATAATCAGCGACCAGGGAGAGATGGCGGGGATCGACCGCAATGCCTGTCACGCGGGCAGTAAAATCAGGAAGGGGTAAGCAGTGACGGGGGACAGCTGGGGAAGCGTCAGCTGACACAAGCCAGGCCGCCTCCATGTCAGCACATGGCTCAGAGGTCGGACCTGGGGCTCCCTCCCAGCCCTGCCACCTGCTCACACTGCTTGGCCTGGTCTGGGGCTTCCCCATGACCCCTGCATCCTGCTTCCCACTTCCCGCTGGCAGCACAGGAAGCAAGACTCTAACGCATTGTTTTCATATAGAAATCAAAACCCTCCAGGCAGGATGGGCCGGGTCATCAATCAGCAGCTTCCTCAAAGAGACCAGCAGATGAGATGCCACAGAGGGGGCCTCAGGGACGGGAGCTGTCATCTCTTCCCACCTCCTTTGAGGACGCTCAGAGCCTGCAGTCTCCCACGGGCACACTCTCTGCACCCAGGCTGCAGTGCCCATCTCTGGGCTGGACCGACACAGTCCTGGCCCTTCTGCCCTGAGCTTTCTGGTGCCCTGATGAGCACTGGGACCTTTAGGGTGCTGTCTGCATGCCCCTCTTACCGTACACAGCAAACACATCCTTGATCTCCTTCTCGATCACCCGTAGTGCGGCCTCGATGCCGTACGTGTTGGCCATCGCGTGAATGTCGTTGGAGTAGAGGCGGCGCAAATCTAGAATCTGGGGAAGGAAGAAGGGATCTATTCAGAGGGCCTGGCCTTTCGCTCTGTGTCTGTACATCTCACCCTGGCTGCTTGTGCTCTCCTTGTGTCTGGCAGCTGAGTACAGCTGATGACAAAGTGGCTGAGAGGTGACCCAGGATTAGCAAAAGGCAATGCCCAGGCAGAGTTGCTGACGGCTCGATGGCCGGGACCCGAGGTCTGTCTTGTCATTACCAGAACCCAGGGATGACTTGGGACACACTGTAGATTCAATAGGAAGAAAGGAATTGGTTTTAATTTCAAGGGAAAAAAAATACAAATCAGCTTGGGAAACTCTGGTTTGGACACAGTTCAGCAGGTTTCTGTACTGTAGGCCTTAACAAGGCTAAGGCGCGCCATGAATCTCTGGGAGGAGGGCGGGGGCACGCTTGGTGTGGGGAACGCGGGCTAGAAGCACGATCAGCTCAGGAAGGGCCAGGGTGAATCGGCTGGAGGCTCGCCTCCCAGGGGCTGGGTCCTGAGACGTGCGGTCAGGGCTACTGCTTTGTCCCAGGCGAGTGGACAGCCTGGGGGGAGACGCGTACCTCGGAGTACTTGAACAGCTCCGGGAGGTTGATTCCTTCTGTGTTTAGCACGAGCTCCTTCTCGTTCTTGTCGTTGGTTGTTTCATTCAGGAGGCACCGAGTAATGCCCTTGGTCGTGTAGATGACAGCACTATGGGCCAAAGATACTACCAGGGAGCTCATGTCAAAGTTAATCTTCATCAGAGGGAGCTTCACTGTCACCTGCAAGAGGATGGAGAGTTAGGCTGGGGACTTGGCCACTCCCAGCCCCCGGGAGACTCCTTCAGAGCCTTCTTAGTAACATCCTGGCTGGGGAGGGTGGTCCTGCTGGGCGAGCTGGCAGGAGGGTCTGAACTCCGGGTGGCTTAACCAACTGCATGGAGCAGCCACCTCCAGTCACCCCGATTCAAGGTGGGGGGGGGGACGATGGAGCTGCGTTTTCGCAGATGTTGGTGAGAAGGCCGAGACTCCCGTCCACTGGACTCGCCCTTAACGTCCTTAATGACCACACAGCACAGTACACGTTGTTTCACACACACGATCCCATCAGTGATTTTTGTTATCTACTCTCATTTGGGAACCATGAACTGGATCAAAGGAGAGAAAAAGAACACGCCTGTGTGGCTGTCTAGAACCCAAACCATCCAGCCTTTAAGGGACTTGTGTAATCCCTGGGGGGTGTGGCCGGGGCTGTGTGTGTAGGGAACTGGAGTGTCCCTGCTGTGGGCAGGGGTGATGCCTCCACAACAGCCGTGGCACACGCTGACACAGTTGTACCAAGGATTAAATGAGGTGATGGATTTGAAAGTACCTCCTGGCAGATCAGACCTGCACATGTCTTGACAGGTCAGAGAGAACTGGCTCACTAGGGGTTCGAAAATAGCACGTGTGGGTTGTGCTCTGGGGCAGAGGGTCTATGGCCATCACCAGATTCTTAAAGGGATCTGGGATTAAAAGAGCAACCGACTCTCACCGGCCCCAAACAGAGGCTCAGGTGTGCTGTGTAGGCAGGTGACGGGGAGCTCTGCTGACTGCACCTGACCCCAGGCCCCGGCCACACTGACCTGGCACCACAGGCTCTCCTCGGTGTCGTACTGGTAGTCCTCTATGAACGAGTGGATGTCGCACACAGCCCGGGCCCGGCGCTCCACAGCCTCAGCTCCCTGGGGCTCCCGGCTGTGGGTGGGTTTCCGGGGCTGTGTCAGGGGGGTGTCCTCGGCTGAGTCCTCCTCAGCGCTCAAGCCCACCTCTTCATCTTGCTCTTGCGCCTTGTGGGCACCTTCACCATGGACGTGCCCTTCCTCCTGCATGTCCTCGTCCTCGCCCTCGTTCTCCTCTTCCTCCTTTTCCTCCTCTTCCTCGCTGTCATAATCGATCTGGCAGGAAATGGAGTGCAGGCTGTGTGACTTAGCCTACCGCCTACCCAGACTCTGTCAGGGGAACAAAGGTCCCCTCAAAGCCTTGGCTGGCCCAGGCTGCCCAGATCCCACCTGCTCTACACCCCCGGCACCTCTGCTCTGGCCTGGTCTGCCTTCCTCCTTCTTCCCTTTGGCCCTTCCCGGGAATGCCCCCGAGTCCGCCCCAGTGAATCCCCCTCGGAGGTGGAGCTCACCCTCCACACAGCCTTCCCCGCTCGCCCACTGACATGAGCTGTCTTGCCTGAGAACTCCCTCAGCCCTTCTAAACTGCCCTACGTCCTTGCAGCTATCGTGGTGGTGGGGGGCAGGTTCTGGGGGAGGCAATGAATATTTTCATTGTAAAAACAGGAGGCAACCCAAATTCTTCTTGCCAGAGGCCTCTCTGAGTCTTCGAGTCTGATTCAAATGCAGAGACTGCCAGACCCAGAGGGCAGCGCTGGGCGGCCCCTGCCGAATCGCCGCCCTGGAAACCCTGTCTTCTCCTTGAGAGGGTGCTGGTAGGCGGGGCTTGCTTCAAGGTTCCCGGTGGGTTCCAGGCTGGACACAGAGGAGTGGCCTGGGCGCCAGGGGATAACCCCTCCAAGATAACAGGAGAGGAGGGCGTGAGCACAGTCCCCTCCCCCTGGCTGCAGAGTCCTCTCACCTCCTCCTCCTGCTTCTCCTTGCGTTTGGCGTCAGAGGCATCAGCGTCTCCCTCCTCAGCTTCAGCGTCCACAATGTGCCTCTCCTCTTCGTCGTCGTCGCCTTCCTGCTCTCCCTGTGGTTTGAGGAAAAAGATGGATTAGCTCCAATACCCAGTGCTTGGCGAACCCCTTCATCCATCCACTCACCCTTCTGCCCTCCCCTGCTCCAGCCATCGTCACATCCACCTGCCGCCCACCCAACCCAGTCGGATCTACCGTCTGACCCTAGACCCCAGGCCGCCTTTCCTTTAGTCATCTTTACATGCACTGCTTACTTGCAAAGTCTTTCATTTTTAAAAATTAAAAAAAAAAAGTACTAGGGGTTTCCAAGTGCTTACAAGAAGATAGTGTAAAATATTGTTCCAAATATTTTTGATCCACTCTAGGGATCAAAAAAATTTGGAACAGCATTTTTGAAGAGGAAGGATTGTCTTGGTGGGAAACTAAGTATTTTAAAAACTAAAACTCTCTACCTTTCTCCTAGTTTCTTTTTGTCTCCTTCCGAGAGAGCTAAGAATTAAGACCGGGCAGCCTTCCAAAGACAGTCCAGGCCCACTTGTGCTCGAGTTAAGCAAGTGGTGAACCCACAGGGCGGGAGAGACCCAGCATTACCCCTGGTCTAGGCCAGCCCCTCATGTTAAGAGTGAGGAGACAAGCTCAGGGCGACGTGACAGAGCTGAAACCACAGGGAAGGCAGGGCAATCCCAGTCCCCAGGGCGCCCCGCACCCACATAGGCTCACCGCTGGCTCAGAAGACACCCAGGGACCTGCGCCCACAGGGCCCATGGGTCTGGCCTGCTCCTGGGTCTCCTGGCCGATGTGGGACTATTGTTCCTGCACTGTTTGGTTCCCAGTGGTTTTCCCCTCTTCCTTTCCTCTTTGTCACTACGGCCTGACGTCCCTGCTTCCAAACACCTCTCTGGTCCCTGCCAGTGCTCTAGGGGGGCGGGGGGTGGGGGGGAGGCTCAGTTCATCTGGCCTGGGGAAGTCAGGGGACAGAGCAAAAGGAAACCAGAGAAAGAACTTTCAAAGGCTCAGTGCACACCGTTACCTTGAGCCTCTCCTCAGGGTGAAACCACATACAGACGGGCCTTTGAGAGCAAGGAGATGACATCCCAAGGCCTCACCCAGGGGCAGCCAGGACACATTTTCTGGCAGCCTCCCCTGCCTGGCCCATTAGGCCCGAGAAGCAAATGTGGCTTCCCAGCGCTCTCAGAAGAGCAGATAAATGCTAAGATGGGTGGAGAGCTGGGCCGGGAAGGGGCTTAGGCGCACAGGGAACAGTCACAGAGCCTTCCCAGGAGAGAAGACGGAGTGAGCCGCTGCTCCATGTGCTCCCTGGGACTCTGCCTCTGCGGGTCTCCTGGGGGCACCCGGGGCACTCACCCGATTCATCCCAGACTCCCCAGCGCTGTCCAGATCCCGCTGTGTAGCTCTTCGAGTGTTTACGCTTCTGAAAGCTGATGCTTTGTTATTCTTCTTTCTGATGGATTCCATCAGAAGTTTAAAGAATCTATAATGAGAAGAAAGCCACGCAGCCCTGTTCAGTTCCAGTCCCCAGTGCTCCCCTCATTTCAGGTTAGGATGCTGAGGGAGAGGAGACTTTCCCCCTTCTTGTTGTTTCTGAATGGCACGTGGCATGTCAGAAAGAATGGCAGCCCCCCAGCTCCACTGGGCTGGTCTGAACATGCGCTCTGTTATCACAGCTTCGAGCATAGCAGACAGACAGCTTCCTGGGCTCTGACCTCCTTGTCTGGAAAATGTGGGTATTCATATATACAGTGCAATCTTACTATTTTTTTTTCCTTTTTGGCAGAAGACAGAAGGGCAGGACTCAATCTCCAGAAAGTGGTACTGCTTGGGCCAGAGAACTCCCGTCTCCTTGGAGTGGAAGCCCCAACAATTGGATGAAAGGACAAAAGACTTGAGGAAGGTTCAACAGAATTGCAAAAAGCAGGACAACTTAATTCTTGGCAATGAATTATGTCAACAGGTTAAAACCAAACCAGTTTAAAAGAACCAACCTGAAGCTCAGAACCTGGGGGGGGGGGGGGTCTTTCCCGGTCTTACCCCCTCCTCCTGAGGGATCTATGGTTAGGGTCCCTTAGGGTTCACCTGTCCCCTTCCCACCACTTCTTTCCTCACATAACCTATCGCCTGTCTTCCCCATCGGGCCATGACAGCACACCCAAAGGGACTGTTTATGACTGTATCAAGTACCAGAAGCTGCATCATCCACCCAGATGTCCTGTATTTGCTGAGTGCCTATCCTGTGCCTGCCATGTGCCAGACCTGGGGACAAAGCAAGGACAAAAAGATGGGCTCCTGGCCCTCAAGGAATTTAGTCTTCATTTGAACAGCAGGCAGGTCAAATGTATACTATTTTGCTCCTTAAAAATGAAAGAATACCATTGTCTCTCCCCATTATTTTAACTTTTTAAACGAGTACATGGATTTGCTGAGGTTTCTGCTATTGAAAGAAAAAAGGCTCCTCATCCAATAATCCAATGAAGATCTTATACACCAGGCGCTGGGGATGGGGACAAGAGGGCCAGATGAGAGGAGGCTGGGTTGGCTCATAGTGACTGCTGTCTGAAGGCTGTGCTGCTGTCAAACTGTGGCAACTGAAAGGAAACAGGAGGGGTGGGAGGAAGGCAGAGAAACCTCCCATTCCACATAAATAATTACACACAGAGCACATGACCCTTGGCTGCTTCCGAAAGTGCCTGGCAACAGCTCCACCACCTGCTGTTTGGAAAGTTAGGTTCACAGAAGCTGTAACTGCAGAGACTGTCAGCTTGGTCATCTCATGGCTGGGGACTGGGGTTGCTACTTACACCCTGACTCCTAGCTCAGTGCTCTCTCCCATTTCACCTCCCCGCCACCTTCCAGATAATTCACACAAATATTCAAAGTGACAGTGCAGAGATTCAGGGGACCTTCAAACCTTGTACCTCTCTAGCCAGGGAAGCATCTGTCTATTCTTTTTTTCACCAATCTATGTCAAGTCTCATGATCACAAAAATAAGAACAACAAAAAAAGGCAGGGAAGGGAGAGGGGGAGAAGAGAAAGAAAAGGGGGTGGGGGGGAAGGGAGAAGCAGCTGCTGAGGGGACTTGGAAGCACACACTCCCTCCCACTTCCTGCGGGCTGCAAAGGCCTGAATGCAGCAGCTGGGCTGCCTGGGCCTGACAAAGGAGTGCAAACCACACCCTGGTTCACACACTGCTCGGTCTTTTATCTTTGCCTGAGCCCTCAGCCCCATTCCATGGGAGTCCCCGAGGCTACCTCCACCGAAAGCTACTGCACAGGGCTTTGTTTATCACAGCTTTTGGAGTACACGGGCAAAACACAATCTAGGAGTTGAAAAAGTACTTCACAGCTGGGAACAAGCCAGGGCTGTCACTCACCAAGAAGAAATTTTAAAATGGGATTTTCTATTTTCAGTTCCACGAGGTAACGTAAGTAACAAGTGCTCTGGCACAGGCTGGCGCAGGCCTTGTGCTGACCCACCTGCTGGGCAGGCCCGGGCCTCACGTGGCGGGAACTGGGGCAGCACTCTGCCCACTCTTGAGAATTCTCAAGAGGCCACGAGATCCAAACTCCCATTTCTCAGCAACGGGCTGTCAGGCAGGCACAAACTCCCGCCACACTGGGTAGTTACCGCTCTTCACGGTTAATTACGCAGCTGGCAGGCTGGTGCACATACCACTCCTGTCACTCTGCCCCAGTCCCTGACAGCGTGAAGGACAGGTAGACAGAACGAACTTTCTCCACCCAGGCAGGTGCCGATGCAGGTGCTCCTGAAGCCCAGGCAGTAACTTCACTAGAGTTCATGTCAACCGGGGCAGGAACCACCTGGCCAGTGACCCTGTCCCAAGGGCTGAGATCACACTCAAGCTCACCTACCCTAATATCTTCCATCCCAAACGCCACCTACATAGATGGCTGTCCTGAAACCAGGCCACATGATCAGGTGAGAGGAAGAAGAGTGCTGAGGGCAGAACAGTTGCTCTCTCCTGGCCACGTCTGCCCCTGTAACTCGGCTGGGAACGGGCATGGCTCCGTCTGTGCTGGCGATGGCCAAGTGCAGGGAGCTTTCTGCCTCTGCTGGGCCATCGGTTCTCTGGGAAGGCCAGAGAGCTGGTCTACATTAGAGGCAGTGCTCAGTGGCCCGAGGCCAAATCCTGCTGACAGATGGGATCCATTTGGGTCTTACTAGGCTTTTAAAAACATATGAATGAGTTGCTGATGTTTAAAGGTTAGGAAATTTCGTTTTTATAAAACCAAAAGCAAGCAACCAAACAACCAAAGAAAGAAAAGAAAAAAAAAAAAAAAGGAAGGGGGTGCCTTTCTTTTAAATCAAAAGACCTGGCCACCTGGCCCACATTTCTGTAAGGTGACAGGTCTCTGCAAAATGACTGACACTCTTCAGTCTGCCGGGAGGTTCCCAACCCTGCCTCACCGGCCTGTTACCTGGCAGGCTCTGTGGCCATTTGCATTTGCACTCACTCTGGGGTGAGCTGCTGAGTTGAAAGGGCTTCCCTGGCTCTTCCTGGCTTGTCCCAGGCCCCCAAAAGCCCATCCTCCTGCTCTGTGCACTCAGCATTGTGGCCTGTTCTTTTCAAATGTCCAACAGTAACTTGAACTTGAGAGAAAAAAGATGTCTGTTCTCCCTACCAGACAGGAACCAAAATTTCTCTGTAAGAAGCTGGAGGAAGCCCTGATTATAGAAGTGGGTATTAAGAGTAGCATGCCATAAGCACATTACTCATTATTCACAGAATACAAAGGTATCAGGAACCACATTATGCTGCCTGGAGTCACATCCTAGCAAATATTAACACCAAGTGCTGTTCTGACACCACAGAAGCACCACATCCTCTTAATGCCTGCAAGCACGAGAAGACAACAATCTTGACCCATCAATCAGACAGGAAGTGGGATCAGGAAGTGAAATGTAGCCAACAAAGTAATACCCAAAAGCCAGAT
The DNA here is from genome assembly GCF_041146395.1 of Eulemur rufifrons. Taxonomy (NCBI): domain Eukaryota; kingdom Metazoa; phylum Chordata; class Mammalia; order Primates; family Lemuridae; genus Eulemur; species Eulemur rufifrons. The sequence continues at coordinate 47,963,353 of NC_091001.1, read as the reverse complement.
TAGAGGTGAGGTTTCCAGATCAGGCTGGAGGGCCTGCCGTTTGCCTAAACACTTTCCTTACAGTGCTCACTTGGGCAAAGGCGTCCAACCTCCGAGAGCCCTTCAGCCAGGTGCATTCTCTGGGTCAAGGTGAATGACAATCCTGGTCTGATCCCTGACCTTGTTTCCATGAAGTGCAGGATGTCCTCGGGTCTCAGGCACTTCTCCTGCTGGTAATATGCATGTGGCAGGAACTCAAACCGCAGCTGGTACACTCGGAATTTGTTCTGTTTTTCTCCTATACAGAAGGACTCCTGGACGTCAATTTTCTGCAACACCTAGAAACAGATAGACAGAGAGAACCCAACTTGTCCAGGTCCCAGATGACTATGCACTGCAAGTGGGCTATAAGAAACCCAACGGTTTAGGGAGACAGCATCTGGGGCCACAGGTCAAATCCCCAAAGAAACCGCAGTGAGCTCTGCCGGTGTGGATCCCTCAGGGGGCCCATAGGCTGCAGTGAACTCCAGAGAATGGCCACCATCTGCTAGGAATAGGCTCCAGTGGGGCTGGTAAGTTAACCCAGGAAGTGTTTTCATTTTATATTTTAGGCACATGAGGATGCTGTGGAACCAATAATTACCTTAAAAGCTTCTTGATGTATCTTTGCTCAGCAGCTGGCATGGCCAGCTTATCTCTCACTGGTGGGAATCTGAGCTGAGCGTCTAAGCAGCGTCTAAGCATGGATGGGGAGGACACAGGGAGGTGCTGCCACCCAGTCTGTAGCCCAGGTACAAGGGAGGCCCTTACCTCCCCCAGGCACACTCTGGTGAGCTGCTTCTTCAGGCTCTTCACTCTCTTCAGGGCTTTCTTGGTGTTGACCACGGGCACGCTCATCATGGGTGTCTTGATGTTGGCGCTGGCCACCATGAGAATCTCCCTCAGCCTGTTACAGAACAAGGGCACATCTGACCACGAGCAGCAATGAGGCCCCCTGCTTGTGTGAAGCTTCTAGTAAAGATGTCAGAGTTCTGGGATCTGAGAGAGCCCTTGGGATCTCAGAGGAGGGGTGTGCTAGATCAGAGAATCCCAGCTCTGGCCCTGTGAGTGACAGTGAGGGACTCCCTGGTCACTTTCCTCTTTGGAGTGCTGGCTCCTAGACGGCCTGGCTGTGTCTGATGTTTGTTTCCTATCACCCATGTCTTACAAATCGCAGGTGCTTACCGACAGCTTATGAATGAATGAGCAACCAGCACCCACAGTGTTCCTACTGCACCCCACCCACGAGCTCAGTCAGCCCTCAGAGCCCAGCAACTCGGTGGGTCTCGGCCTCCTGCATTCCACAGGAGGGCATCCTGAGGCTCGGGAAGTTGAGGAACCTGTCCAGAGTCCATCTGCTAGGAAGTGGCAGGGCCAGGGACCAAAGGCAGATGAGTCTGACCTCATGTTCTTTCCCCTCGCCCAGCAGGCATCATACTGCAGCATGCATACATTCACCTGAACGGCCAGGACCACATGGGTCACCTTCTGTGTGAAAGGCGCCCCATGGAGTTGGGCAACCAGGTGCCCTGCATGGGGCTTGTTAACAATGGCCATCCCCGAGTCCCCCCAGTGGTGAATAGTCTCATAGCGTCCCTGGTAACTCTGGTGCAGGAGTTGACAGAGGGATAAACAGAGATCCTAAAAGGTGTGGGCACTAAGCCAGCCACAGAAACCAGTTGGGCTCTGGAAATTCCAACCCTGATCCCCAATCTGATGACAATCTCTCTCTTTCTCACACATACTCCCACACACAAACTCTCTCCCTCTCATTAAAAAATGACTCCTTCCCCAGGAGAGGGCTAAGACAGATCCCCCCACCCCACCCCATTCACTCTTGTGGCCTCGCACCTCGGGATGCCCAGGGTGACGTTCATCTCGCCTCTGCCTGCGAAGTGGAAGGTGTTCAGGGTCATCTGTGTGGAGGGCTCTCCGATGCTCTGGGCAGCCAGCAGGCCCACGGCCTCACCGGGGTCACAAAGTGAGCGCTGCCACTTTAGCTGCAGCAAAGTCCTCAGCCTGGAGATGGCAGAGGGTGGCAGGGGGTGGCAGGGGTCAGGAGCAGGCACCGTAAGACTGTCAACACCACCTGAAACCAGAAACCTCTACCTCTCTTGGGCTTGTTTTTCACGGGCAAACGACCACTCTAATCTTTGAGTTCTTGCTAGTGACCCTGGATGTCACCAGTAGGAATTACGCAGCACAGACCCCAGCTGGGTGGCTGAAGCTCTAGGTGCTCACACTCGGATGGTTCCTGTTTGCCTGAGAACGTCAGGTGTCCACTCTGGGACTGTTACCATAGCCCCCTAAGCAGCAAGAACTTGTGGGCTCATTATTCACATTCTCCTTTGTTCATTCTTCCCCGCCACTAATTGTGACAGTTTTGGAGGGGGCTTAAACCTCCTGCTGTACAAATTAGAAAGAGGTTCACAATAGCAATTACGGGCTATTGTGGAGGGAGGCAAAGGAAATGTTTATTTTCTTAATTAGTGCAAATGGCTGCAAACCACATCAGCAGTACCCATGCGGCAAAATTCTGTAATTCACTAACCCCTCTTCCTGTGAAAGCTGGCCCTTTAAGAACAGCCACTAGGAGCCCAGTATGACCCAGCATCTGGAAAAAGGTAAGGGCTCAAGTATGGAACGTTGAGAATGAATGAATGGGGCTAAGGACAGTGCCACAGTAGAGGAAAGTGACAAAGCCACACACCTATGGAAGTTCTTTTTGAAAATGAGACTTTTCGCTAACCCATCTGTCTTTTCTCCCAACCACTTTAAATCATTGAGGTTTGAGTGTATATCAGCATTCCTGACAGGAAAAACCTTCAATTACTTCCAGAGCCTTAGAATTCCATCCAGAGCCTTCTGCTCACTAAGCGATCCCCTGCAAGAGCTGTCTAGGCAGAACTGCCTCTTCCCCTTGGCCCTCCAAACCCAAGTGGTGCTGCCCAGGGCAAACCTCTCCTCGCCCCAAGATGCAGCACAGTCAGAGGGAACAGCTTGGTCCTTCTGAGGGTAAACGCAGCCTCCTGAGGTGCAGGGATGCATGTGGCAGGTGTGTTTGTGTGTTTGCAGGGAGGAGTCAGCATCTTGCTCTCTCAAAGAAAGCCCAGCTGGCAGCTGGGATATCCTGGCTGGAGAAACCACTTTAAAAGGCAAAAAGAAGGCCCTGCCTTCCTCTCTGGTTCCTCCACTCATTTGTCCTTGCTTATCTGCCTTCACTGCTCCCATCTCCCAGCTGTCAGTGCAACTCCCCAAGGCCCCATCAACCTTGCCGTGCGCCTCGCCGGGTTTCACCAGGGCAGGACGAGAGGCCAGGGGAGGGCAGATGGTCTTCCAGGCCTGCAGGCCAGGCTTAGGGAGCTGAGTGGGAAGGACCCGAGACCCACAGCAGAGCGGGCATTCCTGGCCTCCCATCCACCTAGACCGCAGGAATTTTTTCTTTTTTGTGGACTAGTCCAAGTTGAGGCCTCCACATGGTCCTTTCTTCCTCAAGGCTTCAAAACCCAAACCTCAAAGGATCATTGGTATAATCACATCCAAGTCCTCAAGAAAAGCTGAGACATGGTGTCCTGGGGCAGGGAGGATCTCACCCTGGGTCACAGGGTTGGCAGCAGCTGAAGAGCGAGTGCCCAGATTCCCTACCTCTCAGTCAGCCACACCCACCATACCAACTGAGAGGTCATTTCTGCAAACCTCTGTCCTAGCAGATCACTCTTCCCTGTCCTGGCCCGGATGGCGGTGTCCACTCCCGGCTGCCTGTGCTTGTCTGTCCCTGAGCCCTCAGGGTTGCAAGGAGCCTCTGGCCGCCTTACTCCCTTCCCTCCAGCTGCAGTCTCAACCCTAGGAACCTGCCCTCTTCTTCCCGAGTAGGTAGGGAAGAGGCCAAGAAACAGATTCTCCTCCTGCACGAGCTGTGCAACAAATCAGTGTCATTACCTGTCGAGAGAAAGCTCTGATTTCTCGTAACTTTGCTCTGTTTGAGCTGCCCACTCTTGACTGTAGTCATCAATCTTTTTCTCAAATGTTTCTGACACTGATGCAAAGTAGATGTCTGGGCGCCAGATGGACAGACAGGGGTCAGGACAAGGGGCTGCCTTCTTCTGGTATTTCCTTCGGCTCTGCTCATCTAACTCATACCACATCCTCAACATCTGAAAGGAAGGAAGGAAGGACGGTCTCAGCTATGTGGGAGGGCACCAGGAAGGGGCATTTCCTCCCGTGATGCCTGGTAGCAGAAGGAGGATCAAAGGCATTGGCTTCAAATGAGAGTAAAGGGAAAGAGTAAGACAGAAACCTGACTGCAAAGAGAAACCACCCCAACATTTGGAACAGGGAGAGACTTAACCGGTCGCAGGGGGTGCTGCCTGACTGTGACTCTAGAAGCTCTGCACTCCGGTCCATTCAAGCACAGGCAGTGCAACCATGTAATTTACTGTACGACTGGGACTCTTTCAGAATAAAACAAGGCATAGTTAATGATTGGGCTAGGACAAGATGCAAAGCCAGGACGGTCCCAGGCCAACCAGGACACAGTCACCATGAGCCAGGTGACTGTGCTGGATCCTTGTGTACCCCTGGATACAGGCTCTTTCACATGCTCTGTACCCCTAAGGCTGTCCCACAGTGACTGCTGCAAAGGGCTCCCTGCTTCTGGCTCCCAGCTGTGCCCGGCCAATGGCACCAGCAGCAGAGATGGCGGGAGGAGGGTGAAGCTGGGTGTTTATCCCCAACCCCTCTCCCTCAGATCTCCATCCAGGGCTCCTGTCCAGTGGCCTCTGCCTGTAGCCACCCTCTCCACTTCTGGTGACTCTCACCTGTTCCTTCATGCCTGGGGTGCTGAGGAACCCCAAAGTCATTAGCCCCAGTTAGTTCCTCAAATCCTGCCCACATCCTTGTAAAGACTCCCCTCCTTACATTCCCATTTGAGCGCCACTTCTGTCCTGACCGATGGCGAACAGAGCTGGATTTCATTATTATACCTGTATTAGGAAAACAGCCCTTCATCCCTCACCCCGACTGAGCCTGGCTGTGCCGGGCACTGGGGACACAGCCTCCCCGCGTCACCTGCTGAGTCCCGGGGCTGCGGCCGTTCCGGTTCTCGCCCTCAAGGTTTAGGGCCTTCACAGCTGCCTGCACCTTCTGGGAATAACTCAAGAAGGCACCTTTTCTGAGTAGGGTGCTGGAATGCTTGCTTTGCCATTTTTTGATGGCTCTGATGTGGCGGAGAGCTTTTTGGGGATCTGCTCTGGATAAAACTTCATGGAGATGCTTCGATTTCATGAAGACCTAAACAAACCAACCAACCACACAGGTGAGATGAATGAGATGGGGAGCAGGACAGAAGAGCCACGGTGCACAAATTCATGGGACCCAGGAGGCCTGTGCAGAGCCCTCACGACAGGGCTGAGCACCCACTGCTAACCAAGACATCACTTGTGCAAACCAGACTTGGAAGCCAATGGTCTCAGGAGCTGAGGGGGTCACAGGAAGGGACTGGCACACTCGGAGCCCCTCTCGGAACATGAGGGAGTCTCTGGGAAGAAAGGAAGAGGGGAAGAGTGAAGGCCAAAGCTCTGGGACAGGCACCAGGATGGAAAGGACCCAGCACTTGGGAGTGTGGCCCTCAGTTCTGCCATCAGCTCAATGACCTTGGACAGGTCACATTGGTTTCAGTTGACCAATGTGCAAAGTGGGGTATCTGCTCAGTCAAGGCTAATGGTCATGACTGGGCAGTAAGGTACGGCATGAGAATCACAAGTTTGTGTCAGACGGGCCTGGGTTCCAACCTTGGCTCTGCCACTCCCCGGCTAGTTACTTAAGCTCTGCTACTCAGGTGCCTCAGCTGGAACACAGGCAGAGGAATGCCTGCTCCCCGCACTGCTGGGAAGGGAAAACCACAGCGTTCGCGTGTGCTCCAGTTCAGGGCCCAGCACGTGGCAAAGGCCCTCAAACAGTAGCTGTTACTCCAGAGGTGCTCGTGCCCTCCAGCCACCTCATGTGGGGTCCACAGAGGGGCTCTGACAGCCTCAAGTGTTTCAGGGCACTGGGTGGTGCCTTACAAACCCTTCCCACTCTGCTTTCCAAGAGCCACATGGACTGGGCCGCCCAGCTCACAGTGCTCAGGTTCTCTCTCTAATCCCAGGGTGGGAGGCCCACCTCACAGCTCCCCGGCTCCAGGGCTCTGACACACTACCTCGTAGTTGCTGGCCAGGAAGGGGAACTGCTTGGGCTGCAGGAACTGTGTCTTGGGGATGTCCAGGCCATCCTCCCCATATAGGAACTGCACCACGCTGCCGTCGCTGTCCCGCACGGTCAGGTCATACTGCACGACCAGCCCCTCCAGGTGCTTGATGATGCATCTGTAAGGAGACCGTTAGCTCAGCCCCTGCCAGGCCCGCTCTTCCCAGGCCAGCCTCTGATGAGGGCAGAGGCGGGAAGGAAAGAGGGGTGCTATTCTGCAGCCAAACAAGACTCCGGGACAGGCCAGCTCCAATGTCCTCCCAGCCAGGGGCTGCACTTCCTGATGGTTCTCCAGGAGGAGGAGGCTGCAACTGTGGCACTGACCTGGGCTCCCATCTGGCCCCAGCTGCTGAGACTGCTGCCTGCCCCTTCACTCTCCTGCACACAGAGCCCCAAGGGACCAGGATCCTGGGATCCTGGTCCCTTGGCATTTATAAATGCCATTATAAATGCCATTTATAAATAGTGGCATTTATCACTATCCCACAAGGCAGAGGAAGCAGGGGAGCTGTCAAGGATTCTCAGACTCGGTTAGTCCAATGACTGCCAAGGACACTAAGGGTATTAGGAACTAAATGCTGATGTGACATCCCTCACCTGGTGGCCTTTTTCCTCAGTCCTCCCCATGGTCGGCTACCTCCGTCAACCTCTCCTGCTCTCTGCCCTGGTACTAGCCCCTCTGGCCATTTGCTTATCCTTCTGGCCATCCTGCCTCAGTTTCTCATCTTGCCAACCTAAGAGGGAGCTTCCTGGGAGTCTCTGTCCCTGTCCCCTCTTCCCCATGAGCTGTGAGGACAGAGCTCAGTTAGTGACTAACTTGAGTTAGTCACCACTGTCTCAAGAGGCTGAGCCTCTCAGGGAGCGGGACGTGCTCACCACTGCCCGAGACCTTTTCCTGCACGCACAGCTTCCCCCAGGGAACAGCAGACCCTCAGATCGCAGGGGCCCTTTGCAGTGAACCTCTGAGCTCAGGCCCTACCAATCCTACAGAAGGGGAAGATATCTACTGTTTTCTCTCTCAGCCATCCACGGAAATGTTTAAAAAGTTTTTTCATCCAAGGAATCCTAAGTGAATTGTCAATGACAATGTGGAAGATAACAGAGGTGAAGGGCCCTGGGACACTGACCCACATCTAAAGGGGGTGCGGGTTCTTTTACCTTTGGAGATAGCCGGAGCGGCTGGTTTTCACGGCGGTGTCGACTAGGCCCTCTCGCCCTGCCATGCAGTGAAAGAAGAACTCCTGTGGACAGAAGGACCCAGGTGCCAAAGGGGACTGTGAGGGTGGTGTGTTTCCTCAAGGGCTTAGGACAACACCTCCAGCAGCCTGTCCTGACAAGATGGGCCATTCCCTTCCCTAGGACCTTGGCTTTGGTAGCGCCAATGGCCCCCAGTGTCTTCTGCCCCCCTCTCTGGTTCTCTTGTCTTACCTTGCCTGAGAGTGGAGGGACAAGTGGGTCAGAAGTAACAGCTCCTGTTTACAGTATTATACCCCATGCCCCATCTTCTAAACAGAAATGGCACTAGGGCTCGGCGCAGTGGCTCACGCCTGTAATCCTAGCACTCTGGGAGGCCAAGGTGGGAGGATCCCTTGAGCTCAGGAGTTCGAGAGCAGCCTGAGCAAGAGGGAGATCCCATCACTACTAAAAATAGAAAAAAATAGCTGGAAGTGGTGGCGTGTGTCTGTAGTTCCAGCTACTCGGGAGGCTGAGGCAGGAGGATTGCTTGAGCCCAGGAGTTTGAGGTTGCTGTGAGCTAGGCTGACGCCACGGCACTCTAGCCAGGGCAACAGAGCAAGACCGTCTCCAAAAAGAAAGAAATGGCACTGGTACCTCACCACTGTTCAGCAGTTAAGCCCGCATGTCTGAATTCTGCTCCCAACAGTGTTAATAGGGGCACGGGGTATTTTTCAAACTTTTTAATTACAACCCACAATAAGAAATACTGTATTGTAAATACAACAGTAATCAGCAAACACAGACTTCTATGTTTATACGTATGCATATATAGACAGCTAACTCAAACTAAAACCTTATGACACTACCCCATCCCTTACCATGGGGATAACCTCCGATGCTTTCTTTATCACTCTATTCTGTTTTGAGACATAAAGAAATGCTTGTGCCTACACGCTACAATGATTTCATGATCCACACTAAGGGGTTGCAACCAGAACTTGAAGAAATCTGGTCTACATGAACCCTGCACCATCCCTGCCAAAGGCCATGGGTGACCACTGGGGAGCCTCTGTGGGGCCAGGAGAGGAGACCCTGGAGCAGTCGGTGGCCTTGGAATAAAGGATTGGTCCCCTGCACAGTCTGGACTTAAATGTCTGACTGCAAAGGTCGTCCTTTTAGAGATGTGCTAGACCAAGGAACAAAAGGTGCTGTTATTTAAAAAGCCATTTCTGACAAGTATGAGGAGAAACCCTTCTCTTAGGGGAGAATTCTGCTGTTGATGAAGCAAAACTAGACATTTGCTAGAGCTAGTCAATTTTCCACTGTAAAGGAAATAAATCTCTGTGACGCTCTTTTTGGCAATGAGAGCACCGGGGTGGGCAGCGCCCCCTTCCCAGCTGCCTTCCAGTGCAGTTAAGGACTGGCTTAGAGGTCACACAGCTGAAAAAGGTGGAGCTGGGATCGGTTCTGTTCATCTTTTCATCTGCACACATTTACGAGCACTCACTACGTGCCAGCGTGTGCGACACTCCGGCGTTAAACACAGGCCCTAAGGCCTAGTGGGAAAGCAGCAAATGGCATTTATCACTTGGCCATTGTTGCTCAAAGTTATCGGTGGGGGCCATAGGTCACCTATCACTGAGCCTAGAAATGAGGGAAAAAGACAAATGGAAAAACCGAAGTACATACAGGAGGCTTGATGCCAGTGAGGAATCTGCCAGTGACAAAGCCGCCAGCCCTGGGGGTGAATTCGTAAGGCTCAAAGCAGGGCAGGGACTTGCCAGATGCCATCAATGGGGGTCTCCGACCTTCCAATTCAATCTGGCCCAGCAGGCACGAGATCTAGGGGAGAGGAAATCCAAAGGAAACTGAAGATCCACATGTGTGTTAAACAATGCTTCGTCCTAGCAGGGACGGGATCATCTGCCCTTCAGGAAAAGCTGCACAGAAGCTGAGCTCTTAAAGGCCAACCTACATTTTTAAATGAACCAGAGATAATTTTGTTTCAGTAAAAAATAACTGCATTTTCCTTTTGTTGACTGACCTGGATTTTCACATTTGAAAACGGGTGACTTTTGTGAAAGGAGCCATGTCTCAGTATCACCACGTTACACCTGGAAGGGACTTGAGGGTCCTAACGGCAAAATGGAGGCCCAAAAGAAACTAATTTATTGTGACCCTCACATTCCAGAGCCAAAAGAGAACTTAAATTATTGAGCTGTTTGCTTAGAGAGTTGTTTACTAATACTCTTGGGTGGAAGAGCTGTGTGTCTGGATTTCACTATTTAGTCGAGGGGGTTCCTCTTGGCTTTCAGCCTTTCAAGGCCATTGCTACTGCTCCACAGTCACCACACACCAGGCGGTCCTTCAGACCCTCTCTAGGTCATCAAGATTTAAAACAAAAATCTTGTTTAAGATTTGTGTTAAGATTGTGCAAATGCCATGACAGCACTATGGTAATCTAAGCAGATAATGGGCCTCAAGTTAAAGGTTATGAAACCTTTAGGACAACACTTAAAATGTAATGGTATGAAAAAAAGCAGATCATGTAAAATTGCAGCATCTCAACTAAGATTATACATACAGTGTGTGTGTAACATGAATATATGTAATATGATAATATGTAAACTTATATATCTACATAGTACATATCATATCTGCATATTTATATCTATATCTGCCAACAATATTGACACGTTAACAGTGGTTAGCTCCTGCAATGATTTCTATATGCTTTTCTCCTTTTCAGTACTTGTCACATTTTATAAAATCAGAAACAAACCTGAAAATCACCTCCTGCCATCACCCACCCCTTGGCTCACACCTGCATCGTGTTCACAGCTGAACCTTTGGCTCCCGACTGCACCATCATCTGCAGGTTGTTCTCTGGGAACTGTCTGTGCAGGCCAAAAGGCATGCATGCCTGCAGATTAAATCAACACAGTGGTCAGTGACTTCACACCTTTTTAGAATCTCAGGTTCAGGAGATAAAACCAGGATGCGGAAGCAACAAAGCTCGAATATTTATCCAGTGGTAAACACCAAAGTCCATCTAGTAAGGGAAATCCTCATTTGGCATCGATCTTTTCGCTAGAACACCTACAAAGAAGTCACACAGGTCTCCCCTTCCTGCCTTGCTCTCTCAACATCCTCTGCCAGGAACTCTGAGGTTCCAGTCACTGGCCAAAGGGCAGCAAAAAGGGAGAAGGAAAAGGAGAAGCAGAGAGGCCAGCAGATCCAATTTGTGATTCTACAAAGAATGGGAGAAGGATAAAATTTAAGGTGATGCCCTTGTGAATTTACCAACAGCCTGGCCTGGGTCCCCACACAGCTGGCAATGATCACCGATGTCTACATCATGTCACATTTACCAATATGCCGCCTGAGCCCCATGTGGGGAGGAAGTAGAGGGCAGAGGCGGGACTTCGGCCCACGCTTTCACCCCTGGCTCCGCTGCACAAGCAGCAGTGGGACTTTGGCCTTTCATCGTGCCCATTCACCTGCAGTGACTCATACGAAAGATTTCTTCAGCCTCCTTTCATGCAGTCACCCCAAAGTAAAAACATTTAAAAAGAAAAACAGCACAAAGCATTTTCTCTTGGCATTAACCCAAGGCCTGCCCAGACCCTAATTAGGTGAGGAAACAAAGCCCTGGGCTCTTCAAAATGATAGACTCCACCCTTCCCACCTTGCATGGCACCTAGTCAGCTTTCGAACAGCCAAATTGCTCTGAAGAGCCCTGGGTGAGAACTGAAATGTAATTTTTTTTAAAAATCAGCATTCAAAACAGTGGGGATAAGTGCAGGCAGTGCCGGGCTAACCTTGTTAATCTCATTGCTGTAATGGTTCACTTCCTCTTTGAACTTCAGATCAATCATGTTAAAATCCCTCTGGTCTTTGCCCAAATGGGCATCCTGCCATTTCTCTCGGACCTCATCACATGATGTGGCTTCTGGCAGGTTTAATGCAGCCCTGACAGCCTACAATGAGAAAAGGAACACATCAGAGGCTGCGGCCAAATGAGGTGGGTATGGGTTTCGATCTGGTGGACACCTGACAGCAGGCCATGGCCTTGTAGCCCCTCCTTACCCGGGACCCACAGTGGGTGGATTCTTCAATGATCTCCTGTCTCTTGGCATCTGCCTTTGGCTTCACCAAAATGTCCTCCACGCCTGTGAAGTGAAACAGACAAGTTCGAGGGGACCGGGCCTGACTTCTCACCAGACTGTAAACTTGACAAGGTCAGGACGCAGAGCCTGATCTTTGAAGCACCTGTGTAATGATGATATTAACATCACTATTAACAGATTGCTATTATTTCCTAAGTAATTACCAGAGCCCAAACCTTATAATTCTCATTTTACAAATGAAAAAACTAAGGCTCAAAGTTGAGCTACTCGCTCCTGGTTACAGCGGTAGAAAGTAAACCTAGGCCTGAGTCACAAACCTGTGCTCTTAGCCACCAACTATACTGCCTCCACTCAATAAATATGTGTTGGATGAGGGGCTGGAGGTGAAGAAGAGGTTTTGAATGAAAAGCTCAGTTTAGGGAAAGAAGGGAGAAAGAGAAAGAACATCCCAGTTTGGGCTCCCAGAAGCCACACATCACAGGGTCCACTCTAAATAGCTGTGAGAGTGCAGGCACACACACAGACACGCTCGAGCCTGGGTGACAGGGACCACCGCTGCAGGTTCCGCAGCTCTGCCTCAGGAGGATGAAAGCCTGGCTCGCTTCAGTTAGGCCCGTCCTTCTGGCTCAAAGAATTGAAGACTTCCTGGCCTTGGGGATGAGCATGTCTTTCCACTTTCAACTCTCAATCAGCTAGTTTATGCCTATATCTGGACTCAAAAGTCCCTTAGCCAAGAGTTGAGTGAGAAGAAAAATAATGGTTGTATTGTTCAAAAACTGGGGCTAAAATATCTGGAATTCCCAATACAATATCCTGGAAACCTGAGGGCTTCTCAAGAACACACGTGAGTGGAAGAGGAAAGAAATACTCCCTTTGTGAGCAAGCCACAAAGTGGGCCCATCAGTGGGCCAAATGAGGTGGGTATGTGGGCCTGCGCCAGGCTCTCTTGCTGTCCCCTTCACTGACCCATCCAGCTGAGAAGGCTAGAGTGAGGTCAGCCTCTCCAGCCTGCCCTCCCTCAGAGCCCTACTCCCCGCCTGGCCTTGCTTCCCTCGTTGCCTCTGGATCACCTTAGTACTCAGGGGGCCATGCTCTTTGTATCACGTGCTAAGCAGAGCTGCGAGGGTGGCTTGTTTGTTAAGTTTGGTTCTCATCATGAGCGAGGTGTGGGATCTTCCTCTATGTTTTAAAGCACTAGGGACTTTTCCTAGTTAGCAGAAATCCTTGTGCTTATTCTAGGTCACTGTTTGAAATTGAAATTTACATTTTACAAGTGTGAGGTTCTTAGTCGTCATGTTTCACTATCTTCAGTTACCCTGGAAGGGACCCTAGTCTGGTTCCCAACTGGAAGTGGGTGATCCTGGAAACAGATGCCTCCATCAGTGGTTCGGGCCCATTAGAGGAATCAGGATAGGGGCAGGTAAGTTTCAGGCCCCCAATAGACTAATAACTTATAATCCTCATCCTGGTAAAATAATTGGACATATATATAAGCCAAGATGTTTGTTCAAGGGTGCTCATCCCAGCAATAATGTGAAAACCTGGAAACAGCCTAAATGTTTAATTATAGGAACTGTTTAATAAACTATGATACATCTATACAAATGGAATAATCTGTAGCCACTGGACATGAAGACATAGATTTATATCATCTGACCCCAAAAGGCATTTATAAATACATTTAGAAATTGGGTAGGCAGGTGGAGAAGTAGACTATAACACAGTATGTAGTATAGGGTCCCATTTTTTTCAAATGTATTTGCACCAAGAAAGTCCAGAAAGAAAAACATGAAGTTGATATTAGTTATTCTCTGGCAACTGGATGCTGTGTGATTATCTTCATGTCTGTATTTTTTTTTTAACTTTTACACAATTAAATATGCCATGCAATTAAAAAAAATGAAAGGTGTAATGCAGGCCTCAAGCTCGGGATTCCCACCATGTCCGCATGCAAGTCCATGAAGCAGAGAGCCCTCACTTCCACCAGCAGTGGTTTCATCAACTACACGATACCTGTGTGCACGGTGGTGCGTGCTTGACACACGGCATCTCGCTGCACCCTCACAGCAACAGTGCAGAAGGGCTTGAACGTGGCTCTGCACACGCAGAGGTGCAGCATTCTCAATCAGCTCGGCCCGAGGCTGAACGCTTGGGCAGTGCTTCTGATGTCAAGCCCACCCAGTGCCCGGAGAGAAACAGCACACTTGCTTTCTTTATCAAAGCCACGTTCCTAAAACAGTGTGCTCTTGTTTCCAAGGTGCAAACCAGGCAGCTCCTCTTCCTGTCTTAGAATGGCCCTGACAGGTTTGCCCCAGCACAGAGTTTCCCAGAGCGCTGATGTCCCCTACTGTGTTGGGAAGGTGCAGGCAGTTCTAAGAACAGGAAGCCCCTTTGTGGAGCGGGGAGGGCCCAGAGAATTCTGGAAGGGCACTTGCAGGAGAGAATAGGAGTGTGTATGAGTATAAGAAATCATCCTAAGGGATAGAAAACCATAAAGAGACAGAATGGAAATGGGGACAGCAGGGATCGCTTGCGCTGTGGAGGGGGAAGAAACACTGGCTGTGGGGCAGGGACAGCCAGATGAGGACGCCTTTGTAGAAGGAGCCTAGCTGCTCCCCCGGACAGTAGAGCTGGGGGGACAGCCGGGCAGCCGTGCTGGCTACAAGAGAAGGCGCCAGGCCACAGCTCCAGGAGAGCCCAGCACTCACCCAAGGTGAAGCCTCTGTAGAGCTGCAGGTAGGCGGTGAAGAGGCGGGCCAGGCAGGTGAGAACCCTGCCACTGGTCTCACCACCGTAGATCTCGTAGCAGCAGTGGACCAGGCCGTAGGCGGAGCTCCCGTAGTGCGCCTTGTCCAGCACCCCGCAGAGCAGCTCCCCTTCCCTGATGATGACCTGCGGAGGGAAAGGCCACTGATGCCAGGTGGCAAGTGATGCCTCCTGTGGAAGCCACCGCCCTCCCCTACTCCATGTGCGTTACCCACATTGTGCATGTCCCTCTGCTGTGACTGCCTCCAACCCTTCATGGGAAGAAGAAGGGCATACACGAAACTAATATTATATATGTATATTTCTAAATAAAAGAGGTGAGCACATGCAGTTAATTTCTTTTTCAGAGACTACACACTATATACCACATACACGCGCACACATACACTCTTCAGTGTGTTTGTATGTCCCCCCCTGCTCCCCACATGTACCCACAATGATTCAAGGTCAAGTACCCTTGTGACTGGAAATGAGAACATCTAGAGCTTCAAGTTTGTAACTATGACCTTGGCCTAGATATTCCCTCTCTTGCACATTGGGAGTAAGAAAAACAAAACCTTTCTAACATCCCCTAAGGCCTGAATTTGTACTTCCACAAAGTTGGGTTAAAGCATTAGAAACTAATTAAAAGAAACGGATTTCTAGTTGCATAATGTAGCACGCATTAAGGGAAAGAAAAGTGGCAGCTTCGGTCTGGTAGACCCTGTTGCAAAGCATTGGTGCAAGCCAGGGGCGGGGGGGGCGGGGACCTGGGGCTACTGCTCCACCGGGAACTCCCAGAGGCCGTGGAAACCTTCAGTGTGGACTGCTCTGCAGCTGCACAGCACTGGGTTTGACTGCCCCGGGCCTGCCCTCTTAAGGCTCAGAGGTGGAGGTGTAGAACCTCATGGCAATTTGATTATCTCGAGCCATTCATTGGTCTTGAGGGAAAACATGAGCTCTGTATTTTCAAGCTTTGCAGAATCAACTCCAGGCTTCTGCTGGAGAGCCCTTCCCAAATCAGTTGTGAGTTTTACACTGAGGGTCAAATGCTAGAGATTGACCCCGACCCTTTCTAAAACCAAAAGCTGACACCAATTTGAGCAGGATATCTCCTCTTTTGAGGCACAGCACCTGCTTCTGGGAGTGTGCCTCCATTTCTCTGACTGTTTTAAATCAATTTGTCTAACCCAGGGACTAGAACTCTCCAACCCACACAGCTGGGCAGGCATACCTGGGACTCGCACATTGAGTCAGGGTTAAAGCCGGGAACAGGTCGAGGATTTTCCTTCACCCAGGCTTTCCCGCTGATTTTCGCCTTTCCAGATAAATTCAGTGGGATGTGGTCCTCTGGGATTATGTTTATGAGCAGCGTTGACACAACCTGCAAAGAAAAAGAGAACAAACTGATGGCAGGAAGAAAAGCCGAGAACTTTCCTTTTAGGACCTCCTGCTCCTACAAAGGCCATTTCTGATGATCCCAGAGGAAGAAAAACAGATAGGTCCACCTCTATAGCACAAGTTAATCTCAGTTTTTACTTATACACCAATAAGAATTTCACTGAGATATTTACTTCCTAAAACTTCTTGGCCGGGCACAGTGGCTCAGGCCTATAATCCTAGCACCCTGGGAGGCTGAGGTGGGAGGATTGCTTGAGGCCAGGAGTTGGAGACTAGCCTGGGCAACATAGCGAGACCATGTCTCTACAAAAATATAGAAAAACTAGCTGGGTGTGGTGGCGCACACCTGTAGTCCAAGCTACTCGGGAGGCTGAGGCAAGAGGATCATCCGAGCCCAAGAATTTGAGGTTGCAGTGAGCTATGATGACACTACTGTCCTCAAGCCCAGGCAACAGAGTGAGACCCTGTCTCCAAAAAAAAAAAAAAAAAAAAAATTCCCAGGACTTGAATTAAATTCCTGACTAGACCAAAGGAAGGAGAAGAAAAACAGTAAACTGCTTTGGGTCATAGTAAAAAAATTATCTGAGTATATAGTAAAAAAAAACAAAAACAAAGAGTTTCACAGAGGTCAAAGAATGCCCCTCAGAGGCATCCTTCATTCATGTCAGGCCCCCTCGAACTATTAATAGATGACAATTACCACACACATTCAATAACTTCCTCCCTGCAGAACAGCTCTTTCTGGGAGGTGCCAAGGAAAGGATGCAAAGACTAAGAATTAAGGTCTTTCCCACTGAGGAGCTTCACACCAGAGGTCCGAGACGCCCCGCGGCAGAGGGAAGCTTCGGGGATGGGGTGTCCAGTGTCTATTCCGTCACTGACTGCTCGTGTGCTGTGGGGCACATTCTTATCCTCTCTTGGCCTCAGCGTTGCTCATTTGTACATACAGACAAGATTCATTCATTCATCTGGCAGTTATATATCGAGTGCTTACTACAAGCCAGGCACTGGGAAGAAAGTCTTGAATAAAATATGGTCTCTGCCCTCCATGGAGCCTTCGTTCTCAAGGGGGAGCCATGCCTTGGAGGAAAGTAAAGCAGGGAAGGAGGGCCTGGAGTAGAGCGGGGTAGGGGCGTTTGGGATTTAAGCAAGGAGGTGAGGGACAGCCGCAGCGAGAGGTGGCGAGGAAGGGAGCAGTGCAGAGAGCGGACCACGTGTTCCAGGCAGAGGCAGCTTTTAGTCTGAGTGAGCAGGAAAGCTGTTTGGCAGGCTTTGATCACAGGACTCAGTCAATTCAGGCTGCCATCACAAAATACCATAAACCATGTAGCTTATGAACAATGGAAATTTACTTCTCACAGTTCTGAAGGCTTGGGAATTCCAAGATCAAGGCAGACCTGGTCAGGTGAGGGCCCCACTTTCTGGCTCATGGACAGCGCCTCCTCCACGTGTCCTCACATGGTTGGAGGGTCTCTTTTTCTTTTTTGTTTTTCCAATGCTCATTTACCATTCTGAAGAGGGGGGTCTCTTTTTATAAGGGCACTAATCCCACTCGAGAGGGCCATGCCTCCGTGACCTCATCACCTCCCCTCTGAACACTATCACCTTGGGGGCTGGCATTTCCGTGCGGCAGAGTTTCTATAAGTGAGGCATGTTACAGTACATGCTGTTTAGGTGACTGCTCGGTAACCTGACGGCCCCCTACAATCAGCTTTTACAAAGCTAAATACCAGAAATAAATTTATTTGACCAGAATTAATTATAGCTACTGAGAGGCTGGGGAGTCCTCCCCCTGCCCCAGTCGGGTCCATCAGAAGGGTCACTCAACAGGCCGTTGCTGACAGGAGGCAGGAGAAGCCCTCACTTTCCCAAGTGCTGCTCTGCAGAGAGCACGAGGGGAGGCAGCTGTACTTGGGGATAACCACGGGTCAGCTCCAGGAAGGCCAAATGTGTGCGTCCCCAAAGACAGAGCAGCGCAGGGGCAGACAGGCCGGTGCGACAGGCACCAGGAGGGCACTCGGAGACTAAGCGGCATCGACAGCTCTTTTGTACCCGTGCCAGGCCCGACAAAGTAGCATCTTTGTACGCGTACAACAGAGGCGGGGCAGTTATGAGAGCAGCTGCCTATTGACGCATGTGTGCCAGGAACAGGGGTACAACAGCAAGAGCATCTATAAAGAAAACAGACAATAATAATGCTTCCTTTTTTCTCAGCAGATGACCAGGAAGGTCACTTCCCACACTCTCCAGCCTCAGCTCTGTAGAAGGCCAGCACTGCAAGGCGAGTGGGGAGAGGGAGTAAAGGCAGGAGGTGACACTTCCCTGGGATGCCTACCACAAGCTGCACCTCAACCACGGTGCCACATACACAGTGGGACCACCAGGCTGGGCACGGTCAAGACCGGAAATCGGGGTGAAAGGTAAGAGACACATATATCCAACCATCCAAGGACAGGGAAATATGATCTGCCACCTCACCTACAAAATCAAGGGGACAGAAAAGCAAATGACAAACTTTGACACCCTTTCATGATAAAAATATTCAACAGACCAGGACAAGAAAGAAACGTCACCATTCTAACAAAGAGGAGACAAGCATGAAAAACCTACAGCCAACATACTCAATGATAGAAGACTGGATGCTTTCTGCCTCCAATGAGGACCAAGACAAGGATGTCTACTCTTGCCACTCACATTCAACAAGGTGCTAGAGGTTCTAGCCAGGGCAATTAGGCAGGAAAAGATATCTAGATTGGAGAAGAAGAAGTAAAACTACCTTTATTTGCAGATGACATGATGTTATGTAGAGAAAATCTTTAAGAATCAACAAAAAAATTATTAGAGCTAGTAAATGACATCTGCAAAGCTGAAGGATATAAACTCAATACAAAAATCAACTGCAGTTATACACCCTAGCAATGAACAATCTGAAAATGAAATTAAGAAAAAAGTCCCATTTACAGTAGCATAAAAAAAAAAAATACTCAGGGATAAATTAGCCAAAGAAGTATAAAACTTGTACACTAAAAACTGTAACACACCACTGAAAGAAATTAAAGAAGATCTATACTGGCACACCTCATTTTATTGTACTTTGCTTTATTGTACTTCAAACATACTATGTTTTTTTAAAATTTAAGATTTGTGGCCGGGCGCGGTGGCTCACGCCTGTAATCCTAGCACTCTGGGAGGCCGAGGCGGGTGGATTGCTCAAGGTCAGGAGTTCGAGACCAGCCTGAGCAAGAGCGAGACCCCGTCTCTACTAAAAATAGAAAAAAATTATATGGACAACTAAAAATATATATATAGAAAAATTAGCCGGGCATAGTGGCACATGCCTGTAGTCCCAGCTACTCGGGAGGCTGAGGCAGGAGGATCGCTTGAGCCCAGGAGTTTGAGGTTGCTGTGAGCTAGGCTGACGCCACGGCACTCACTCTAGCCTGGGCAACAAAGTGAGACTCTGTCTCAAAAAAAAAAAAAAAAAAAAAAAAGATTTGTGACATCCCTGCTTCGAGAAAGTCTAACAGTGCCGCTTTTCCAATAGCATGGATTCACTTTGTGTTTCTGTGTCACATTCTGGTAATTCTCATAATATTACTTCCTCATTATCATATGATCTGTGACCAGTGATCTTTGATGTTACTATTGTAATTGTTTTATGGCACCACAAATTGTGCCTATAACTTAATCAGTAAACGCTGTGTGTACTCTGCTTCACCCACCAGCCATTCTCTAATCTCTCTCCTTCTCCTTGGGCCTCCCTATTCTCTTACACACAAGAATACTGAAATTAGGCCAATTAACAACTCTGCAATGGCCTCTAAGTGTTTAAATGAAAGGAAGAGTAGCACATCTGTCACTTTAAATCAAAAGCTAGCAATGATTAAGCTTAGTGAGGAAGGCATGTCAGAAACTGACACAGGCCGAGAGCTGGCCTCTTGCACCAGTCAGTCAAGTTGTGAATGCAAGGAAGAGTCCTTGAAGGAAATCAAAAGTGCTACTCCAACGAACATAAGAATGATAGGAAAGTGAAACTGCCTTATTGCTGATAGGGAGAAAGTTTTAGTGGTTTGGATAGAAGATCAAACCAGTCAAAACATTCCCTTAAGCCAAAGCCTAATCTAGAGCAAGGCCTAACTCTCTTCAATTCTGTAATATGAAGGCTGAGAGAGGTGAGGAAGCTGCAGAAGAAAAGTTAGAAGCTAGCAGAGGTTGATTCAGGAGGTTGAAAAAGAGTCTCCGTAACATAAAAGTAAGGTGAAGCAGCAAGTGCTGATGTAGGAGCCGCAGCAAGTTCTCCAGAAGATCTAGCAAAGATCATTAATCAAGGTGGCTACACTAAATAACAGATTTTCAATGTAGATGAAACAGCCTTTTATCGGAAGAGGATGTCATCTAGGACTTTTACAGTGAAAGATGAGTCAACATAGTGCTTCAAATCTTCAAAGAACTGGCTGACTTTCTTGTCAGGGGCTAATGCAGCTGGTGACTGACAAAGTTGAAGCCAGTGCTCATTTACCATTCTAAAAATCCTAGGGCCCTTATGAATTATGCTAAAAATACTCTGCTCTATAAATGGAACAATAAAGCCTGGATGACAGCACATTTGTTTACAGCATGGTTTACTGAATATTTTAGCCCACTGTTGAGATCTACTGCTCAGTCATGTGACTTGCTTTATTGTGCTATTTGCTGTATTGCAGTGGTCTGAAACTGACGCATTGTGCCAAGGACAGGGGGACAATGGCAAGAGCATTATCTCTGAGGCATGCCTGTACATGTAAAAACATCATGGATTGAAAAATTTAATACTGTTAAGATGACAACACTCCTCAAATTGATCTCCATATTCAATGCAATCTCTAATAAAATTCCAAATGCCAGTTTTGCAGAAACAATCAAGATGATCTTAAAATTCATATGGAAATGCAAGGGACCCCAGAGAGCCAAAGTAGTCTTAGAAAAGAAAAAAGCTGGAGGACTCACATTTCCAGATTTTAAAACATTCTACAAATCTATAAAAATTAAGATAGTGTGACACTGGCATAAAGACAGACATATTGATCAATAGAACAGAAATGAGAGGCCCAAAATAAAACTTATATATCTACACCTGATTTTTGACAAAGGAGTTAAGAATATTCAATAGGGAAAAGGTAGTCTGGTAAACAAATGGTGCCAAGATAACTGCATATCTATATATTAAAAAATGAATTTAGATTCCTACCTTAAACCATACACAAAAATTAACTCAAAATATATCAAAGACCTAAATGTAAGAGATAAACCGATAAAACTCTTAGATGGAAACATAGCTACACATCTGCATGGCCTTGGATAAGGCAACAATTTCTTAGAAATGATACCAAAAGTACAAGCAAAAAAAATAAACAGATGACTTGGACTTCAAAATTCCTACAGAATGGGAGAAAATATTTACAAATCATATATGCAATACAGGTCTAACAGCCAGAATATATAAACAACTCTTACAACTTATCAACAAAAACACAAGACAATTAACAAATGGGCAAAGAGCTTACACAGACATTTCTCCAAGAAGATATTACAAATAGCCAATAAGCATGTGAAAAGATACTCCATATCATTAATCACTAAGGGCATGCAAATAAAAATCAAAATGAGATACCGTTTCACATTCACTGAGATGGCTATTAAAAAAAAAGAACAAAAAATAAGTGTTGGTGAGAATGTGGAGGAATTGGAACCCTCATTCATTGCCGATGGGAAAGTAAAATGGCACAGCTGCTTTGGAAACCAGTTTGAAAGTTCCTCAAAAGAGTTGGACATAGAATTACTATATGACCCAGCAATTCCACTCCTAGCTATACACCCAAGCAAACTAAAAACACATGTTCACACAAAAACTGGTACCCAGATGTTCACCGTAGGCTTATTTGTAATATCCCCAAAGTGGAAACAACCCAAAGTATCCATTTATCAACTGACAAATGGATAAATAAAATGTGGTATATTAATACAATGGAATATTATTCAGCCATAAAATGGAATGAAGTAGTATTACATGCCACAACATGGATGGACCTTGAAAACATTATATTAAGTAAAAGGAACAGGCTGGGCACAGTGGCTCCCACCTGTAATTCTAACACTTTGGGAGACCAAGGTGGGAAGAGCACTTGAGGCCAGGAGTTCAAAACTAGCCTGAACAAGGGTGAGACCCCATATCTATAAAAAACAGAAAAATTAGCCAGGAGTGGTGGTATGTTCCTGTAGTCCCAGCTACTCAGGAGGCTGAGGCAGGAGGATTGCTTGAGCCCAGGAGTTTGAGTTTGCAGTGGGCTAGGATGATACTACTGCACTCTAGCCCAGGCAACAGAATGAGATCCTATTAAAAAAAAAAAAAAAAAGCAAGTCTCAAAAGGTCATATATTGTTTGACATCATTTATAAGAAATGCCCAAAAAGCAAATTCATAGAGAAAGAAACTAGTTGCCAGAAGATGGAGAGGAAGGAAGAATTGAGATTGACCGTTAACAGGTGCATGGTTTCTTTTTGGGGTGATCAAAATGTTCTGGAATTAGATAGTGGTAATGGTTGTACAACATAGTGAATATACTAAAAACCACTGAAATACTTTAAAATGGTAAATTTTATGCTGAATATGAATTATATCTCAAAAAAAAAACCAAAAACAAAACAAACAAACAAAAAAAAAAACAAAGGAGTCAGATAAGAGAAACTAAGGTCCCTTTCTTCCCTAACATTTTAGAAGTGTATAATTTACTTTCTAGTCAAAAACTATGCTAGGCAAAAAAGACAGCTGCAACATTCTGTTAAACTGTGAAGGTTAACAGTATCTATGTGAATTGTAGTTTATACTAAGCTTTAAAAAATGTTTTAAAAATTAAATGGATTTTTAAAAATGTTTTGAAATGTGTATATCCTTTGACCCAGCAATCATATTTCTAGGAATTTATTTAAAATATATACCAATGCAAGTATACTAGTATAGATAGAAATGAGCGCTCAACACAGCACTGGTTAGAATAGTAAAGACCAGGTAAACGTCCATGAACAGAAGGACAGTTAAATCGACTACAGCATATCCATATCATTGAATACAACACAAGAGGAGTTAAACAGAATGAGGTGCATCTACATGTACAGACACAGAAGAAGCCCCCCAATACATCAGGTGAACTAAATAAGTCACAAAGCAATTACAAAAAAGTTTCTGTCAACATAGCACGTGAAAACAGTTAAATGAACTTCTTGCCATGTTTGGAGTATTTTAGGGTGGTCTAAATTAAAAATACAGACCGCAGGATATAATGGAATTCCCTTTGGAGGACCTGGGGGCTCATCAAAGTAAGCCCTCTTACAGACCAGCCAAACCTGAGGTACATATGCCTGGCGTTCAGGGAAGTGCACGCTTCCGGTACCAGGATGTCATGGTTAAAGAGGTGGTTTTACACACAGGCTCAGAAGTGAATGTCAAATTTAGTCATGGTCCCTGGTTCTCCTGAGCAGCCCCAAGGACAGTATCATGTGATCCCATTCTTATTTATTTTCCATACGGGTATGTGTACACATGGAGAGTAGGGCTGGGAAGGGAGAAAATTTTTCCCTTTTTCCTTTTACATTTTTATATTTTTATTTAACAATAAACTTGTATTACTTCTGTAGTAAGAAGGAATTTGAAGGGCAGAGATCTCATAACTGAATTCAGCAAGGTTGTTGAATACAAGGACAATATACAAAATTAATTGTATTTCTATATACCAACTGTAAATTTAATAAACCAATTGGAAACTTTAATAAACGATATCATCTACAATAGCAATATCCAGGAATGAATCTAACAAAAAAAAAGGACAAAACTTTTACCTCATTGAAGGACATACTACGTTCATAATTTGTAAGACTCTATAATGCAAATATGTCAATTCTTCCCAAAGTGACTTACAGACGCAATGCAATCCCAATAAAAAATCCTAGCAGATTTAAATGTAGTCATATGTATGAATTAAAGAAAAAAAATGCTAGTTGACATTTTATTTTGTGTGGAAATTTACAAGCTTACTTTAAATTTATATGGAAATAAAAGGCCCAATGATATTCAAGACAGTCTTGAAGAACAAAGCTGGAGGCTATTACCAGCAGAAGTCAAGATTTATTATAAAGCTGAAGTAATTAAGACAGTGTGCTATTGGTGCAATGGAATCAAACAGACCAGTGGAACGGAATACAGTCCAGAAACAGATCCACAACTACTTGATTTATGACACAGGATGTACTAAAGAGCAGCGGAGAAATGGACTTTTCAACAAATGATGTTCTACCAACTGGATTATCTGTATGGGAAAAAATGCATCTTGGGCCCCACCTCACTTCATGCACATGCACAAAAACCATCCCCAGGCAGACAGCAGACCTAAAAGTGAAAGTTATAAACAATAAAGCTACTAGGCAATAACAAAGGGGAATACCTTCAAGACCTCAGAGAAAGCAAACAGTTCTATATATGACTAGACATAAAAAGCAAAGATTAGGGGATTGTATTACATTAAAGTAAGAACTTCTGATCATTAGAAAATGGTATTAGATGAAAGAGTGGGAAGGTTAGCCACCAAGTAGAAGGTATTTGCAATACATGTATCTGGCAATGGACTTACGCTAAAATATATTTTAAAAAATCTCTTCTCTATCAGTAAGAAAATGACATAATAATAGAAACCAGACAAAAGACTTTAACAGGTAAATCATAAAAGATGATATTCAATTAGTCAATAAATAAGCATATGAACAGGTACTCAGCCTCTCTTGTCATTAAGGAAATGCAAATTAAACAGTAAGATGCCACTACACATTTGAATGGCTAAAATTAACTAAATAGATAAGAAAGAAAAAAACCCAGTAATAATACCAAGTTCTGCTGAGGACAAGGAGCAACCAGAACTCTCATGCCCTGCTAGTGGAAGTGTATATTACTACAAGCATTTTGGAAAACTGTTTATTAAGCCATCTATTAAAGGTGAACATATATCTTATGACCCAGCTATTCTATGCCTTGGTATTTACCCACTGAAATGCAACAAAAGACACATACAAGAATGTTCACAGTAGCCCTATTTGTAATAGCCAAATGAAGACAACTAAAGAAAACCCAAATGTCCATAAATAATAAAATGGATAAATATACGATAGCATGTTCATATAATATTTTAAAGCAATGAAAGTGAATAAACTACTGCTATATGCAATGACATGGGTAACTCACACAAAGATATGATTTACTGCATGATTCCATTTATATAAAGTTCAAAAAAAGACAAAACTTACCTATAATGTTGGAAGTCATGCTAGTAATGACCTTTGGGGGGGGACAGGGAGGGGCCACAGAAGATTCTTCTCGGGGTACTGGTAGTATTCTACTTTCTAATCTGGTGACAGTTTATAAAGGTATATTCACTTTATGAACATTCATTGGGCTACACATTCGAAATTTGCAATGAGAGACACATCTTTCTTTGCATACTCTTTCAACAAATGATGAGAGACCTTCAAAAGAAAAGCACTCAAGAGGCTGTATCAAATGTCCTGGAGAAAGAGCCTAAGACTTCGTTCTCTGGGGCAGTAGAAATAAACTTCCTAAGCTAAGTTCCTTATTTCCTGATTCTAAACATGGTTTTTCTCTGTAGACCCAGAAAGAGCCATTAACAAATTCTTGTGCAGTGTAGTCACTCTTGCCCTTTTCACCTATTTGCAAAAACATACCCTGTACCAACCTTTCGAGAAGTACTAAAAAATCTCACCCATGACAGAAGCAAAACCCGTGCCTGTTTTCTAATTTTATTTAGTATAAAGGATTTTAAAAGAATTCAAGGTATGGTCTCTGGCCACAGTGGAATTAAATTAGAAATCAGTAACCAAGATATCTGGAAAATCTCTAAATATTTGGAAACTAAGTAATGTACTTCTAAATAACTCATGGGTCAAAAGAAATCAAAAAGGAAATTAGAAAGTATTCTGTAGTGGATGAAAATGAAAACACAACATATAATTTGTGGGATGCCACTTAAGCAGAATTTAAGGGGGAAATTTATACATAAAATGCCCATGTTAAAAAAAAAGAAGTATGTCAAATCAATGACTTCAGTTTCAACCTTAAGTAACTAGAAAAAGAGGAGAAAATTAAACCCCAAGTAAATAGAAAAAAGGAAGTAATAGAGACCAGAGTAAAATCAATGAAATAGAAAACAGAAAAACAATAAAGGCAATAAAACCAAAAGCTGGTTCTTTGAGAGCAATAAAACTGAAAAACCTCTAGGCAAACTGAAAAACACAAACTACTACAGCTGATTCAAGAAGAAATAGATAACCTGCATAGCTCTATGCCAATTGAAGAGATAAAAATTTCAGCTAAAACCTTCCCACAAAGAAACTCTAGGCCCAGATGGCTTCACTGGTGAATTCTAGCAAACATTTAAGGAAGAGATAATACCAATCCTGTATTAACAAACTCTTACAGAAAACCAAAGAGGAACAACCTCCCATCTCATTCTATGAGGCCGGCATTACCTTGACACCAAAACCGGACAAAGGTATTACAAGCAAACCACATACCAATATCCCTCGTGAACACACATGTAAAAAAATTCTAAATAAAATTTTAGTAAATTGAATTCAATAATATATAAAAAGGGTACTACATCACGACCAAGCAAGGTTTATCCCAGGAATGCAAGGTTGGTTTAACAATTGAAACCAGTCAAGCCCGAGGTCCACAGACTTGAATGTATTTCATTATTTGATCACCACATGATTTGGAAGTATGGTGTGAAGCTTTGGGAGTTGGAAAGTCCTAAGTTTGAATCCCAATTCTGTCTCCTATAGCCTTGGGAATGTAATTTATCATCTGCTAAAGGTAGATAATAATGGTCTCTGCACTGTGGGTTAGTTGTGAGGGTTAAATCAGATAACGTATCTAATGCACTCAACAAAGTGCTCAGTACTTCCCAACAAATATTACTACTACTACTGGCATCACTGCTTATTACCACCATATTTGGTGTGAGGACACCAAGTTTAAGTTAGAAGCAAAGGACAGAAATGATAAGCCTACTCTTAGCAGACACTCCCTAAGATACTACCCAGACTCAGGAACCTCACACTAAGGGAGAGGAAAGTTAGACTATTGCTTGATTAGATATTTCTCTGTCTTTGGCATGGGCTCTCCTGGAAATGAAACCTTTTATATGAGTGGCCTGTTTCCCTTTGTTATATACACATGCTGTTTTCTCCCAATTACCTGCTTTCCTGTCCACAGTGGAAAGGGTTTCAGGATGGCAGGAGGAAAGAGTTTCACACGCCCCACTTTGTCCGTGAGTCCTCGGTACACCAGCTCCATATATTGTTCCCGGGTGAAAAAGCAACCCCGAGTAGTCATGTTTGCACCTGAAACCATGTGATCCTGAATCAATCCTGCCAATGGCTGGCCATCCTACAAACCAAAACAGATAAGAAAAGATGAAGATAAATTTTAAGTCAAACTCCAATTCTTAATCATGTGCTTAGAAGCCACCTTCTAGCCACAGCCCTCCACATATCTGTGCTGTCCATGTCGTCACTATACACTAGCTTGGCAGCAAACCCTCTCCCAAAGCACATGACCAGGGATTACCACTGGCTTCTACTTTTGCTGTTTGCCCATTGTCCTGTACCAAAACTGTTTCAAACTCATCCAGTTTCCCAAGCCTTCTCTGCTTAATCCCGTCTGGTTCTAGTTACTCCAGCATATTTTTGGCATTTATGCATAAATTTGGTCTGGCTGCTGTTGGCTGTGTTCTTGTTTTTATACTTTGGTTTTATGCCTCAGTATTTTTCACACATTTTTTGCCTGGTTGTCCTGTAAATCAGTCATCCATTCAACAAATATTTATTGAAAGCCTCCTGTAAGCCGAGGCACTGGGAGACTTTTGGCCTACTCTAGTGGACCAAATGGACACAGTCCTTAATGAGGAAGAGCTAGATGGTAAACAAATGACTGGATAAATACATTATCACAACGTGTTTTAAATGCCATGGAGAAAAATAACAGGATGGGTCATAATATAGATTTGGGGGTGGTGATGGTCAGGAATGGTCTCTCTGAGGGGCAATGATATAGCTGAAGCCTGAGGGGTAACTTAGAGCGGGTCAGTGTAGGGAACAAGGGGTTCAGTCACAGGTTCCTAGAGAGAGGACCCTGAGAGGGCCTTGATGTACATATCATGGAAGGAAAAAATGTCCTTTATTAGTGTCTCTTTACAATGTAGCATGTGGTTCATGGTGGGCCCTTACTAAAGGCCGTTATCTGACAGATGCCAAAACAAGGGCTTTTATACAAAGCCCAAGATTTGGTGAGCACGTTGAT
Source organism: Eulemur rufifrons (assembly GCF_041146395.1). Taxonomy (NCBI): domain Eukaryota; kingdom Metazoa; phylum Chordata; class Mammalia; order Primates; family Lemuridae; genus Eulemur; species Eulemur rufifrons. Next base: position 47,935,241 of record NC_091001.1, on the reverse strand, counting down.
TTCACTTGACACTTCACAGCCATTCAGCTTCCCAGTCTCCTGAATCTTATCTGCCAGGTTTGTACTCATGGCAACAGAAGACACACTGAAGTAAAAATAGCTATGCTCACTAATGTTCTCGAAGATGTAGGTTTTACAAACTTTTTGATGTTTACAGGAATTTGAGAAAAACCTGTGCCTTGGATCTAAAGATTATAATCATTTAATTATTTGGTAAATACTGGCTAACAGTATGGCCATGTTTCATAACTAAGGATAAAGGAACTCACAAACGCAGCCATGGAGAAGCACCAGGAATTTAACCATGTGTACTAATTCAAAGGCTAAAAAGGATTCCTGTCAAATGGCGACAGGCTCTATGTAAACGCACAATTATTACAGATGGGCTGAAAAGGTGGCACAGATGTTAAGCAAGATCAGATGGAGCACACAGCCTTTCTTATGAAGGCTTTGACTTGTTAATATTATTAAAAAATTATATTCTACATCTCATTCCATAGATGGTCTTATTTTGCTTGGGGGAAACTCCCAAACCAATATTACGCAGTTGACTCATCCCACAGTCTTTGGGGAGATTTTTCCTTTTGTTCTCTTCGTTTAAAGAACATAATTACAAGATATGTGATATATTCAGTACCTCTTTTTCTCTCTGTACAGATTTTCCCATGACTAGAAAATTACTTTAATGGCTAAATTGCTTTCAATGTAATAATTCCAAATTCTAGGGAGGAATGCTGATTAAAGCAACTACTGAAGGTCTACTTATAATTCTGAATTTCCTAAGTCTCGCTTAGGATTAGAAAGAACATCTCTGAATCAAACCCCCAGAAAATTGTCAGCTATACTATTCTGCTTAATAGCATAGCAAAATGACATTACAATTAATGTCTTTGGTCTGGATGCTTTGAGAATAGCGTATTCTGTGACTTGAATTTTCTAGCTGACTAAGAAGTCAGGAAACTATGTCTCGGGCCTTATTTAAAAACTTTCCACAAAGCATGGGTCCTCCATAAATACAACAAAGAGAAGAAAGAAATTAATCCCAAAAGAAACACATAAATGAAAAGTTTAACCGTTTTCTTGGAAAAGAAATAGTTGGAGTTCCACTCAACCGCTATTTTAAGTGAAAAGACAACACAAAACTCTACTAAGTACATAAAACCAACAATAAAATGTATAATCTGGTACTATGGTTAGTTAGGGAAGAGAACCTAGAAATAGAAGAGAAATGGAAAAATGAACAAAGAGAAATGGAAACAAAGATACACTAAGAAAAATGATCCCCCCAAATTGGCTTTCCTAGTTTAGCCAAACCAGCTCTTGTCCTTTTGGGACTTTGCTACCAAAAACATGTTGTATTTTTATAACCATTAACAAATATAAGGATTCTACCTCTTGGCATTTATACCAAAGATTAAATAAAACTTACTAAGAACCAAAAGCTCTTTATCTCTAATGAAAGTTGTTGATTGAAAGTGCAATGAATACTGCACAAGTTTTTTTACTTTTTTTTTTTGAGATAGAGTTTTGCTCTGTTGCCTGGGCTAGAATGCCATGGCATCAGTCTAGCTCACAGCAACCTCAAGCTCCTGGGCTCAAGCAATCCTTCTGTCTCAGCCTCCCAAGTAGTTGGGACTACAGGCATGTGCCACCATGCCCGGCTAATTTTTTTTCTCTATGTATTTTTAGTTGTCCAGATAATTTCTTTCTATTTTTAGGAGAGACGGGGTCTCACTCTTGCTCAGGCTGGTCTCGAACTCCTGAGCTCAAGCGATCCTCCCTCCTCGGCCTCCCAGGGTGCTAGGATTGCTGGCGTGAGCCACCGCACCCGGACTTTTTTACTTCTTAAGAATTAATTTATTGATATAAGCTTACTTACCTGTATCCTCCTGTCTCTCTTGAGTGTAAGCCTGACCTAAAACTCATAGGCATTTCAGCATGTGACGAGGCCCACGTGGATTTAAATAAGCCAGCCCTTTGCAGGACACAATGTAAGCATGAATCCTCCTATGGCTTTGCACCTTATGCAATCAAAAGCACGCATAGAACATTCAAGGTTTTTGGTCTGCGGAGGTTTTTGGTGCTCTGAAGAGCACCTCAACTCCCCATGTAGCGAATGCCCACAGGTCACTCTGCCAGCAAAAAACCATTTGCTGCTCCTTGGTAGTATCCCCTCTGGTGAAAAGTGACTCGGCTTCTGCAGAGGCAGAGAGCCAGCACAGTCCTGGGAGCCGCTTCTCCCAGGCCCAACTCCACCTGTCAAGTAGGCTAAGGACGCATGCAGCTGAGCATAGGAGCTTGGGAGACCAAAGGTGCGGGGCTTCAGTCTCGGCCTCTCGGCTGGCTGACAGATTACTCACTCTGTGTTTCCTCAACTGAAAAATCACACCGACCTTATACAGCTGCTACCATAGCCACTACTGTTATTATTTACGTGATAAGCACAAAAAGCTAATTTTCAAATTAGTAAACTTGTGATCAGAGTGGGCCCTTCGCCTCTTATTCCTACATTTAGTTCCCTCACTGATCAACAGCCTACTAAGGTGGGCAGAGAAGGGAAAGGTCAACTCAAGCAACTGGGACCCAAATGAAGCCACAGTGGTGTGTCTGGTGGGAAGAGGGGCTGGGACACTGGGCTCCTGGCCACCTGCCTAATTCCCTGGCTGGCAGATGGCTGATGGGGGGAGGGAAGTTCCAAGGAGCAGAGAGTGCTAATTGATGCTGGACATCTCTGAGCAGCCCCTGGCACTCCCTAGGCAAACAGCTCTCCATCTCTGCTGCAGAACAAATCCCAAGAAGATCTGAGAGCTCCTACTCCTTCCTCCTACTTCTCAGCTAGGTGTCCTTGGGCAAGTTACATCAATTCTTCAGCTGTAAAATGTGGACATAACAGCATCTACCTCCAAAGACTGTGGGGAGGGTGAAATGGGAAGCCTCGAAGTGCTTTGCACAGTGTCTGGCACTGAAAAAGTACTTGAGAAATGGTAGCTGTGATTTTATATTATTATTACTACTAGTTCTTTCATACTCCACCACAATCCAAATCAATGATGTGCAACTGTGAATCACTGTGATGCAAACATAATTTAAAAGGCCTTGGATCTTTAGGCAGGTGGTGAGGGGTAAGTGGGGACTGGAACATACTCTGTCCTTTTTCCCCACAGCCTGCCTCTTTCCCTGCTCTTTCCCTCCCATGAGCACATACTGACTCGGGCCCCTGCCACTCCTGGCCATGAGTCACAGTTACATCCTTCCTGTCAGCCGTGACCACACGGGGCTGCCCTGGAGGACCAACCTAGGAGAGAGGAGATGCCTTCATGGGCTGCAGGGGGATCTCACCTGGGCCCTTGGGGTTAGGCTGCCTCTTAAAATTCACACATGTCAGAACTCAAGGGATCAAAGTCATCTGTGGACACGTGGACCATCAAAGTTGGGATGTTAATGCTTGTCAGGGGCTAATAAGTTATAGAATTCAAACATAAATCTGGAACACTAGATGTATTATGCAGCTACTAAACTTGGCTTTCTGGGATGGCTGTCACAATTTCTCTCCTGACTTACGTTTTAAGATGTAGCAAGACAGAAACTTTTCCCCACCTCTAAGCAACTAGTGGGCTACAAACCCCACCTGGAAGAAATTAGAACCCTCTCTACTCCACATCCCCATGCCCTAGAGCTGCCCACTGACCCCAAGAGCTGGCAAGGACCAGGTTCAAAGTGCCAAGTCATGGTGGTGGTGACTGTGGGCATCCTCAAGGCCAGACCTACCTTGGGAACAAGGTACTGCTGATCAGTGCAGGCCAGGACGTAGGCCTCGGCCCGGCCCAGCTCGCTCTGGGGGAAGTGGGCGTTCATCTCGTCTCCGTCAAAATCGGCGTTGTAGGCCTTGCAGTTAGCATAGTGGAGCCGTAGGACTTTCTCTTCAGGCAGGATGCGAGCATGGTGGGCTTGGATGGAGGGTCTGTGCAGGGTGGGCTGTCGGTTCAGTAGCAGAATGTCCCCGTTCTTCACGTGCCGACATACCTGGGGGCAGAGTGGAGGACAGGTGGGGGATCAGTGGCAACTTCAGCATCACCACTGCTCCTTCCAAGGGTTCATCTTGGCTTGGCCTGAGTGTGGCTTCTGTTTGTCTGAAGTTCTAGTCAACTAAATTTTTAATCTGGAGCAAAATCCTAGAACTTTCTGAGAAACAGTTCCTAGGCACCTCTGGTCCTGGCCCTGCATAACCCAGATCGTGGCTCTGGGCTCTGAGGTACAAGGAACAGATAAGACCAGAGACTCTGTCCCGTAATCTGTCTTCCTCAGAGATGCACAGCCTTCCCAGGTTCCTGGGTACCTCTGAGAATTAATCTGAAGGAAGAAATGGATACAATTCCTCAAGACTGCATACCTGCATGTAATTGTAAAACCCTTGTGTTTGGCAGACCTCTTAAATCACTGTGGAGGTCATATGTGAGTATATCATTCTAAGTAGAAATTCCACATTCAAAGAATTCCACATTCAAAGTAGAATTCCAACATCACACAGCACAGCCAGAACTGGAACACAGGGTTTTTGGTTCCTAGTTTAACACTCTCTGAAAACATTTTTCTGAACTTGAAAAAATTAAGCAGTGAAAGTTGCCACAGTCTTTTGGGAAAGCAGTTTGAAAATAGCTATTAGAGTTAGGTGCAGTGGCTCATAACTGTAATCCCACCTACCCGGGAGGCTGAGGTGGGAGGATCCCTTGAGGCCAGGAGTTCGAGACCAGCTTGGGCAACATAGCAAGACTATCTCAAAAAATAAAAAAAAAAATAGCTATTGGAACATCTAAAATACATGTCCTTTTGGCTTTGCAGAAGAAAAAAAGCACCAACGCAAGGTTATGTGAATGTGTGTGTTTATGCAGCAGTGTTTACGGTGGTAAAACTAAAAATAACCCAGCTGCCCCCCACAGAAAGGGCAATAAATCGTAGTGTATCCATAATACAGAACATAATGCAATAACGAAAAGGCTAAGTTAAATATATTCAAGGCTGAAGTGATGGCAAAAATGTATTATAGCAAAGAAAAAAATCCAGGTGGCATGTAAGGTGATGGGATGAGGCAACTTAAAACCCAATCCAACTCCTACGTGTGTGTGTCTATATGGGAATGGGGTGCTTAGATCCCTAAGCTGTTATTATAGTCTCCTCATAGTGAGGTACAGATTAACACTTTTACCTTTATGCACCTTAGTATTGCTTATCTTACAATGAACATGTATTACTTCTGTAAAATTTTAAAAGATCTTCCATTATTTTTTTTAGAAAGTAAGAAACCTTGTACAAGGGATATGCCCACTGAGGGGGAAGAAAACAGAAAACATAGACAAATTTAAAGAGAATAAAAAATTACAAGTAATTTTACCCCTCAAAGACAACCACTGCTCACATTTTTTTCCCCTCAGAAACACACGGCTGGTTGAGTCCTTCCGACAGACACTCTCTCACACAGCTGACTTTCATAGGTTCCTTCAGCCTCTTAGGGCCCTTATCTTCTGTTATATTAACTACTGGGCTTCCTAAATACTGAACATAAACGACACCTTAAAGACAAATGCGTGAAAGTAACTGCAAAGGGAGGCATTTTGAAGGTCAAAGGAACTATGGCAACCTGGTGATGCTGCCCTCACCCCGAATCTCCTCTAAATCGCAGCAGGTAACAGGTCGTGGAAAACAACAGATTACTTCAAGTCTAGTTTCTTCTTATGTTGTCAGATTTATGCAGCTGTATCAGAAAGCTGGTTAAAGAGAGAGGCTAGAAGTAACAAGAGATGCCCCCCCACCGCCATCTGCCCAATTCCTGTTCAGCTCGGCTACAAGTACTCTCCAGCTCAGGGATGCAGGGGCCAAAACCCTCACATGCTGAAAGGCAGTCCTGAAAGCACCCAGCATGGAATCCGTCTTTTTGCTCCCCAAGGAATTCAACTCTTCTCCTCTCCACCCCCAAGTCCCGTGTTCCCAAGGAGACCTGAACGTTGAGGGTTGAGGGTTCCCATGAGCATCTGCCCAGGGAACTGGCTGCTTGCTGTCTGACTACGTCACGAGCCTGAGGTCTTCTTTCTTTAGCCTCTCAAGGGAAAAACCACCCAGACCAGTGGCCCAGGCCAAAAAGCCTGGCTGGGCCTAGGATCTGAGTCTTGTAAATTTGAGACATCCTTCAGCGTAAGCAAACTTGCCACAGCTGGGAAGGTACGCAGGCCAGCCAGGCGGGCACTGGCCAATCCAAACAGAAGTCCTGGAACACAGGGTGCTCCTCTTGCCAACCCAAACCCAAGGCCCTTCCTTCTCTTGTCTCTAAATAAATACTGCAGTGAAAATTAGCGTGCCCCAGTGCCCGGGTCAGAGTTTTCAGAGGCAGGCCTGGAGCCAAAAGCCTGTTTCTGGCAGACTACTGGGCAGGAAGTGAGACTCGGCCATCCTGGCCACTTCCTTCTTTATTTACAAGGCCCAGGGGAAGAGGCAGATCTCACACCTCACAGGGGAAGTGGGTCCTTTCGGCTCCCCTTTCCCCTTGCACCTACCCTGCGGCTCATCCTTACCTGGACCTCGGTCTCTTCTTCCCAGTCGTCTCCCCCAGCCTTCAGCCCTGTCCTGATCTATACGCAACACATTAGCCAAAGTCTTTAAAAATTACAAATAAATTATAAGCACAGGTGTATCTTCCTATTATATGTATAAGTATCACACATAACATTATTGAGATTTGGGAAAATAAAGTTGATCATCCTTAGTCCCAGTACTGAGGTAGGAACCACTTTTCTTTCCTAGAGTCACACCTTGTCTTTGCCCCCGGACCACGTCTTCACACCGCAGAGTTTCCCACACTTCTACCTGGATCTGTGCACTCCTCAGGGTTTCCCAGGTACCTCCTGCATGCTGGGCGCTGGGAGAACGAGGAGCAGCGCACACACCCTGCCCTTGAACTCATGGGATCGAGGAACCCAAGGGCAGAGAGACGGGTGCACTGCAGTGACAACACAGTGCCATGAGAGCTACAAGGGGTAGAGGGATGAGCATGGATGCTGAGGGTGGTGGGGACACCTAACACAGATTTTGGCAGTGGCAAACTGCAGTCCTCAGGCTGGCCACCTGGCTTTGTAAGTAAAGTTTAATTGGAATACAGCCATACCCATCCATCCACACACTGCCTGTGGCTCCTTGCCACCTCTGCACTATGGGGCAGAGCTGAGTAGCTGCAACGGAGCCTGTATGGCCCATGAAGCTAGAAATGTTTCCTATCTGACCCTAGAGGAATGAAGGCTTTGCTGAGACCTGAGGGAACAGCAGTTCTCTGCCCTCAGTTTCCCCTGCAGCCCTCTGGGCTGGCCCAACACCCTGCTCACAGCCACCTCCTGATGACTCCAAACTCTCCCTGCCCTAAGCACTCAGGAAGAAGTCCCCTATCTTCCTGAGCATCCTGTGCACAGAGTCACAGGATGCCATCGCTGCTCCCTATGGTGTGCGCCACACCCCTTAGCAGCAGGTAATACGTTTACACCTTCATTTCCTGGCAGTCCTCCCACCATGCTGTCAACTGCAGGGTGGCAGGGGTCCTGTCCATAGGGACTGGCAAAGCACTAGCATTCAGTGGCGCCTCAGCACTTCCTGACCCCTTACGGCTCTCTCCTCTCTCAATTGCCCTCTCATCTTATCCTACTGAGAGGAGACTGCTTCACATGTTGAGTGAGTTAACAGGAAGATCATTTCACATTTTCTTGGCCTCACCAGAAGTTAAGCAAGATACACCTTGCTTTTTTTTAGCATTTCTCACACAGCTTCTAGCAAAATACCAGGCACTTAAGAAAGGCAGAACAATCTCATGAACCAAAAGACAAGTCTTATTGCATGCACTAGAAGAGAACAAAACAGGTGACTTGATCTGTGTCTGCATGTGTCTATCACCAAAGCAGAAAACTGGGTGTTACTGCTCTACCCCAGGAGAGCTGCGAGAACCAGAGGAAGGGGAGAGGCCCTGTGGTGAAGAACAACGGGTACCAACAGCCACTGAGACAAGGTCAGGAGCACTTCCTTTCCCTCTCTGTTCCACCAGAGTTCCTTCATGGCTGATGGGAACTTTCTGGAGCTGAACCCAGTGCTAAAGAAGGGCTGGTCTGCCATGGGGTGCAGAGAGGGAATGGCAAGGCCTTCCAGCTGTGCAGATGGGTTAGGAAAACCCAGTCAGTCACCTCTTGACTCTGGATAGTCCCTTGTGAGTCACATTCAAATTGAATCCATTTCCCTCCAACAACTTCTGCCACTGTTGCCTGGTCATCTGCTACTCCCCGCCCAATGCCCCCCGGCAGGAATTGCTATTGACACAGACACAAACGCTGTCACCCACTGATCTCACACCCTCAGCAACACTGCTGGTCAAACATATGCTCTTTCCAGCGGAATCTAGAAAGAACCTCAAGGATCCCTTAACACAGCACTATGGGCAGGCATTAGCAATGGCCAACTTGTTAGCTGTCGGTTATCACTGGCACAGAGCGGTTCCTTGATAAGAGTGGTTCTCAAACTTTAGCATGCAGGAAGACCCTCTGGAGGGTCTGTTAAAGAAAGACTACCAAGCCCCCATTCCCAGAGATTCTAATTGAGTAGAGACGATGGGGGAGAATTTCCATGTCCCTCAAGCTCCAGAGATGCTGCTGCTGATCTGAGCATTGGCTTTTGAGTAAGTAGCCCTGTTCAAGGCCAGCAAATTCTCCTCCCCTGAGATCACAAATCAGTTATTAAAGAGCGCTTCTTGAGTACCCGATGTGTGCCCAGCACTGTGCTGCACAGTGTGGGATGGCCAAATGCAGCTTGAATCATGGCGTCCATGCCCTAGGAGTGCAGGCTCCAGCTGGGAGACAAGGTGAGCTCCACAAGGCACCTAGAGGACACCCATGTGTCGGGGAGCTTCCTCTTGGCGATGCACTTGTGGCAGCCCTCACTGGAGCCATAGCTGACAGCCAGCATTCACAGGGCAGTCCCAGGCAACTGGCTGGGTCCCTGGCCAAACCTGCCCACTACTCACAATTTTTGTCCCCTGGGGCTTAGGTGCCCCTGTGGCTGGCGTCAGAAGCTGTTTGGCCACAGCTTCCCGCTGGGTTACGTCCGAGGCACTCAGGGCTGTGCGACTGCCATCCTCGTTGATGACCATGGAGGCTCCCGGGTGCACGTTGGGGCCATTGATGACTGCCTGCCTCAGTTCCTGAACATTCCAGGGGGTAACTGGCTGAGGGTAGGTCAGTTTTGTAGCAAATACCTAGAAACAAGGAATGGATGTAGAAATTCAGGGTGAGCAGGAAAAACGTCTTCTGGTCCCTAATTCTGACTCCACAGGCTGTGTGACTTTTCCCTCAAGATGTGGAGGAGCTATCTGACGTGGCCGAGAAGGCCTTTCAGTGAGTAAAGCAGCATCCTGCCTGCCTTCTGCACAGAGCCATTTTGCCAGACTTGTTTCCTTAAGGGAATAGCTTGGGCTTCCTTTTCTAGCAGAGTCAGTCTGAGGAAGTAATTTAAGTGTTGCAGTTTACACCTAAGAATTCTTTTTAGCGCACTCTAAACTTTCATTTCCTTGTCTGCCAATAAATCCAAAGTCCCCACAGAAGGCAACATAGCATGGGGCACTCACATGACACAGGGAGCAAATACCTGCCCTGGAATACCCCTGCACCCCTCCTCTGCCCCAGCAGACACGACTAGTTGATCATGGCACTTTCCCTGAGCCCAGACATGGCATCAGAATCTCAGTAACTCCAGCAACCACTACAATCAAGGTGGGGCTTGAGATTAAAGCCACGTGCTCCTCTGATATGCGAGAAAAACAGTGTGCTCTGTTCAACACTAGGCCTGTGATCCACTCCAGGAAAAACGAGGTCCCTGGTTGAGTTAGAGCTACTGAATATTATAAACCCCTGATGCTTTGAAATGCACACAAATATACCAAAGACTCTGACAAGTCCTCCATAAAGGAACTTGTGCAGCTCTGTCCAGGTCTCTGTGCAAAGGCACCTTCTAGGAGGCCTCCCCAGCCCGAGCCTGCTCTACTGTTGCTGATGCACTTACCACCGTCTGACAGAGCATTTACGCACGTGTTCATTTGTTTACTGTTTGTCCCCACCCCCGAACACCAAAGTCGCTTTACAAGGGAGCACGCTCGCCAGTCCGTGTGCTTCATCTGTGCTTCATCGCTGGGTCTCCCAAACTCACCGCCCAAACTTATCTCACCTCCTTGCTCCCCTAACACCGGTCGGCAGTGCTCTATGGGAAGGCTGCGCTCCAAGGTGCCAGAGGCAGTTCTACTCGCTCTGCTCTTCCCAGCCACCCTGTGAGTAACACTTAATCCCCAGGCCAGCCACCATGGCCCTGAGACCTGGGGCCGCTTGGAGTAGGCAGAGCGATGACTTCACGGTCTCTCCTCTGGGGATAAGCCATTACAAACTGAACCAAAACCAGAGAAAGAGAGGCCTAACACCTCATGAAGGTAGAGAGGCAGCACAAAGGTCTCTCCTAAGCCTGGGGACACTCTAGGCACCATGAGATGAAAGCCAACAGGGGTGGCCCCTGTCCTCTGTCCGGAGAGAGCAACAAACAGACAGTGGGCCTTGCCTCAAGGCCTTAGGCTCATGAATGTCATCACTGGGCTTCCCAAAGCTGTTCCTTGCCCCTTGACACAGCTTTTGGATGCAAAGACTATGGTTCCCAAGAGGCAGCAGGCACAGAACTGAGCCTTCTCTGACCCTTGTCCCGATATGCCATGCCCAGAAAGCCCAAGTACACCCGAGACGAGCAACGCAGATATAGGATAATGCAAACACTTCAGCTCTGCTCATCACCACACGGTGAGAGCCACGCAGCAGCTGGTGTGCAAGGAAATGAGACTCTCCACGGAGGGAATTAAACCATCTTCACATTACTGACCTCAAGGCCCATTAAGGAGGAAGTCGATTAAAGGGCTGCTGCTAATGAGCACCACTGCGTGAGCCACGGGGAAGTGGGAAAATGACGCTGGCTCCCAGAGGAACACTAATGGGTGGATGGGACAAGCGGCTTATGCCCAGGAGGAACTGGAGGGGCGGACAATGCACACACCCCTCCTCTCTGGGGGCTCTCTCTCCTTCCTCTCCCTGGGAGCCAAGGGTACAAATGCCTGCTGCCTGGAAAGCACACAGGACTGCAATTCCCCTTGCCCGCTTCCTCTCCTCTGTCACGTACTCAATGTGACAAGGAAGGTTTAAAGACTAGGCCAGGCCAGGCGCGGTGGCTCATGCCTGTAATCCTAGCACTCTGGGAGGGGAGGTTTGCTTGAGCTCAGGAGTTCGAGACCAGCCTGAGCAACAGTGAGACCCCGTCTCTACTAAAAATAGAAAGAAATGAGCTAAATAACTAAAAATAGAAAAAATTAGCTGGGCATGGTGGCAAGTGCCTGTAGTCCCAGCTACTCGGGAGGCTGAGGGAAGAGGATCACTTGAGCCCAGGAGTTTGAGGTTACTGTGAGCTAGGCTGATGCCATGGCACTCTAGCCCAGGCAAGAGAGTGAGACTCTGTCTCAAAAAAATAAATAAATAAATAAATAAAAAATAAAGACTAGGCCAAGGTGGGCAGGGGGGAGATGTGTGGACAGGGATTTGGAACACCCTGTGTTCGGCTCCCTGGTGCCCGGGGCATGGGTCTCCTGAGTGGGCAGAAGATGTCTGGAGGCCAGGCAAGGAGTGAGAATAACACCATCACAAAGTCTCAAGTCCCCTCCATGTGGGCTATCGGGCAAGAGGCAGAAGCTAGTCCCACCTGAGCCACCACAATCTGCTATACATCCTACCCCAGCCCTCTCCGGCAATCTCATCTCCCGCCCACCAGGAGCAAACGAGCCCCTCCACACACACCATGGGAATTCCAATTTCGTTGGTGCCGATGTACATATCTGGGCAGATGACCGAGCGGGCTGCGTAGTCCACTCTCTTTCCCATCATGTGCTTTCGGAACAGGCCTTCCTTCTTCTCTAAGATCTTCATGGAGAAAAATGTCCATAGAAAACATTAAAAAAAATTCAAGTATGCTTATTTTCTTGTTTCAATACGAACATGTTTATTATCCACCCTCTTCAGCTAGCAGGTTATTGCTCACCTGTCTAATGCCCGGGTACTTGTCCATTGTTAATTTGTCCATCTCACTATCAAACACAATATTGACGTGACTCTGAAGGCGAATCCAAATGTTGTAAAGTTTGTCTGTGAGGGACTGGCCTGGAAGTGCACTTAAAAAGGATCGGTCAGTAGCAATTGAAGAGTCTTTTTCCTGGGAAGATAAAACCAAGAAAACATGCATGATGGAAAAAAACTCCAGAAGCCTGGCTTGATTTTATTTTTCTTTCTTACCCTAGCTCTGACAACAATGAGCTCTCTAGTTTGCCTTTATGCCCTCTGAATCTGATCAGAGGCAAAGTACTAACAAGCCAGTTGAAGTATATGTCAATAAAACATCAGCCCCGTTACATATTTACCACCCTATCTCTGTCAAGTAGTAAAATGAACTCAAAATTTGTAAGCAGGCCCCTTTCTTTCTTTCTTTCTTTTTTTTTTTTTTTTTAAGATAGGGTCTCACTCTGTTGCCCCAGCTAAAGTATGATCATAGTTCACTGCACCCTCAAACTCCTGGGCTCAAGTGATCCTCTGGCCTCAGCCTCCCAAGTAACTAGGACCAGAGGCATGCACCACCATGCCTAGCTAACTTCTTAATTTTTTGTAGAGATTGGGTCTCACTATGTTGCTCAGGCTGGTCTCAAACTACTGGGCTCAAGCAATCTTCCTGCCTTGGCCTCCCAAAGTGCTGGGATTACAGGTGTGAGCCACCACACCTGGCCAAGCAGGTGCCTTCCTTGAGGCATTTGCTGATGCCAAATGTCTTAATATCTAGGTCCTAAGGCAACCTTAGAAGTCCTTCCCACATCAATACTTGTATTCCAAAGCTCTATTATCCTGTCAAATAACTGAGCTTTATTTACAGTCTTGGAAAAACTTGATCCAAAGTACTTATAAAAATGCAGGTGGAACCTGCATTTCGTTTTTCTTAAAAGGAAAAATGTCTGCCACAAGATATTCTATGTCATCAGTTAAGATGTGGGTCCCCAACTGGGCTATGTCAAGTTACTAGCTGACTGCCAAGCCTCGCTGGAATATTTAAGCAATCCTTTTTAATACTTCTGCCCCTGGCTCTCTCTCCTCCTCTTCTCCCCCTATCTGCTCAGGGGACAGAAATACACAGAGGCCTTAAGCTGTCTTAGGGCACCACCTACTGGCCCAATCTGACTCAGTATGACAAGGAGACAGACATGGTCCCATGTCCTCCAGTATGGTCAGATGAGAGACGAAACCTGTCATTGTGTCAGAGTGGGAGGGCTGAAGTTGAGAGAGATCCAGTAAATGCGAATGTCATGAGAGCCCCACAGCGATGAAGTGGGCTTGTCCTCAACCCTGAGGAATACAGGCATGTCTTCTTTACTTACAAAGAAAACAAATGTATTTCTACATGCAACGTTCAGGGTCCCTTCTAGCTGAAGGAGCCTCATAGGGAGAGACAGTCACCTACATGATGACAGGGGCCCTAACTCACTGTTTATGGCATTACTGGGCTCAGGGCCGCATGGTTACCTGTGAAGCTAGTGAGACCATATCTCACTGGCATATCCCCAGTGCCCAGACAGCGCCTGGCAGGGGCTGACATGAGCAGGGAACACAGAAGCAAGGTGGGGAAGAAACAAGAACGTGTGTTTCAATCACAGGGAAGGAGGGGACTGTGACTTAGGAATCAGAGAGGATGCTGTCCCTGCAGAGACCAAGCTTCTGTTTGACAGAGGGGATGACCTATTTTTAAGATACATCAAAATAAAATTCCCAGCCCTGGTCGCTGGGTACGGTTATCCTGCAGTCTTCTCTCCTAAACTGGACTAAGGCACGCAGATGGCAGATTTCTCTTATGCTGAGGAGTTTTAAAAGCACACCTCCACTGGCTTATCAGAAAACTTAAGCAAAATCAAAGAAAGCTCCAAGGAGAAAGGCTGGATGACCCAGAGCTAAGTATGCAGGAGACAGTGGCACCACCTTGTGACAGGACTGTCCCAGCAGCAGGGAGTCTAAGAGCCCTGTCTGTTTGCCCTCCGCCCAAGGCTGGAGACAGCCCTGCCTGCTTGTATCCAGAGAGCGTTTCAGAGCTGGGAAGGATCTCAGTGACCTCAGCAACCTTTCTGAGCGGCCGATTAGTCTTTATGCCACTGAAGATGTAGCACAGGACTTAGCACACCGAAGGGGCTCAGGAAATGTCAGCTGAGATTGTCCTATGGTGGGAAATTCCCACCCACAACATTGCCTTCCCTACCCGAATGAGCCCAAATCATTAATGATCCCAAAACAGAGCCAGGTGATACGAGCTCTAGTACTGTGGCCCTGGAGGGACACTCTAGAGCCCAAGGGAAGTAGACTGTTCTTTACCGAGCTGCCAACAGTTTGTGGCCCAGAATAGCCTAGGTGTGAAATCTCAACACAAACCACGCATATTTTTACAGTGGAGAATAGTCCAAGAAATTAGTGAGTCAACTAAGGTCATCAGGCATTGTCATTAGGGGCAGAACCTAGAGCAGAATCCAGACCTTTCCATGCTCAGGCCCGTGCTTGTTCCCCTGATGTTCACTAGGTGCCTCCCAAGCCTATAGCTCCTACTCAGGGTGCCACCAGCTGCACAGAACATCCCAGCCAGTATTTCCCAGCACTGACAGTGTCTGCATCCACACCGCGCAGCTAGAGCTAAGTGTGTGTGCTACGCCATCAGCACCAGGGCAGCCCCGGCACCGACAGTGTCTGCATCCACACTGCGCAGCTAGAGCTAAGTGTGTGTGCTACGCCATCAGCACCAGGGCAGCCCCGGCACCGACAGTGTCTGCATCCACACTGCGCAGCTAGAGCTAAGTGTGTGTGCTACGCCATCAGCACCAGGGCAGCCCCGGCACCGACAGTGTCTGCATCCACACTGCGCAGCTAGAGCTAAGTGTGTGTGCTACGCCATCAGCACCAGGGCAGCCCCGGCACCGACAGTGTCTGCATCCACACTGCGCAGTTAGAGCTAAGTGTGTGTGCTACGCCATCAGCACCAGGGCAGCCCCGACACTGACAGTGTCTGCATCCACACTGCGCAGTTAGAGCTAAGTGTGTGTGTCTACGCCATCAGCACCAGGGCAGCCCCGGCACCGACAGTGTCTGCATCCACACTGCGCAGCTAGAGCTAAGTGTGTGTGCTACGCCATCAGCACCAGGGCAGCCCCGGCACCGACAGTGTCTGCATCCACACTGCGCAGCTAGAGCTAAGTGTGTGTGCTACGCCATCAGCACCAGGGCAGCCCCGACACTGACAGTGTCTGCATCCACACTGCGCAGTTAGAGCTAAGTGTGTGTGCTACGCCATCAGCACCAGGGCAGCCCCGGCACCGACAGTGTCTGCATCCACACCGCGCAGCTAGAGCTAAGTGTGTGTGCTACGCCATCAGCACCAGGGCAGCCCCGACACTGACAGTGTCTGCATCCACACTGCGCAGCTAGAGCTAAGTGTGTGTGCTACGCCATCAGCACCAGGGCAGCCCCGGCACCGACAGTGTCTGCATCCACACTGCGCAGCTAGAGCTAAGTGTGTGTGCTACGCCATCAGCACCAGGGCAGCCCCGGCACCGACAGTGTCTGCATCCACACTGCGCAGCTAGAGCTAAGTGTGTGTGCTATGCCATCAGCACCAGGGCACCCCTGACCTCATCGGTGGTGGGCAAGGCCACATCCCATGGCAGCTTCTGTTCTTGGGCCATCAATGCCAGAAGCTTTTGGATCAGAACGACATCCTTCATGACGGCCTGCAAATTCACCGTCTGGCCATGGGTGAACATCTGGTCCCCCAGGCGACTGACAGGGCGATACCTGCAGGGGGACATGCGGAATCAATGAATGTTTAGCATGAGGGAGGGCTGTGTTCTTCAGCCGCTCACCCATGCCGACTGGAGGCAACACACCCCACCACGCTCAGAACCACCAACATTCCTACTGCATTCACAACACACGGAGAGGAGAGGACGCCCACCACGTGGAACCTGGAGTGAACTGCTGCTTTGTTTCTCAGTGCCCCGCCTCTTCCGCCCCTCCTAGAGATCAGGGTTCAGTTCCTCAATAAACCGTTTCTTGACATTTTAGATAATTTTTTAAAAAACCCAAAACACCTTTTTCAGGTGAAATAAGTTAATTAGAAGACGTTACCTTGAGGGCGGCACCACCAAGAAATCTAGAAAGAACATACTGGGATTGAATCTGGACCCCGTGCCAACATCATCCAGTCCCGAGAAAAGGTGATTCAGAAAGAATCCTGTTTGAAATAAGTAAGCCAGAGAGATCATTTAAGTCTATCAATCAGCATCTTTCTCTTGTTTTAATTACCCTCCTGGACTATTAAAACTTAACACACACCCATATACATCAAATATTTATCACTTTGGTATTTATAAAAAAACATATTAAAATAAAAAAATTAAACAAAAAACAAGTTAACCTCCTTAAAAACAAAACAAAACAAAACAAAAACCTCCCCACGTGGGTGCTGCCAAGAAGGGATCTTCTGTGGATCAAAGCTATATTTTAAGTTTCTAGTGACTTAAAAAAATGCTCACAGAAAATTTATAAAATGTGTTAGAACCTGCCACATAAATGATCATACTGACTTGAATGCTTTTTCTCTGATATCCCTTTAACAACATGTTCATTTGTAAGTGCTTATTACACAGAGGTTATGGTCAGTGTTCCAGAACACACTCTCAGAAGGTGTATGACACAGGAGTTTGAATATACTGCACAGGTTTTGTTATACACGCAAAAGGGACTGAGGGACTTCCCTTTTAGGAGGGAACTGAAATGTATAAAAATCTTAACTAAAAAAAAAACAAAAAAACAGAGTTCATTCTTTGATTCACAGAATCTTAAAAAAGGCTTTTACTTACGGGCATTTAAAACAAGGTGAGTTATGATGCTGAACCTTCTAAAAATATGTTAGCCTATACTAAGTGAGGCCCACCTGCAATTGCCATTTGAAGACCAGGCTCGGTTACAATAACTGGCAATTTTTGATGCTGGGTATGACTACTCCTGCTCTGTGAGGCCTCAGTGTCAGTGTACCCTGAAGCCCTCCTCCGACCTCTAGATCAATTTCAGAAGAGAATTACAATAATCACAACTTAAAAAAAATAAAAATAATACGGCAGAGTTAGTGAGCTCAGGAAACTAAAGCCTGGAGAAGATAAGGTCGATTTTTAGTTTAGTACAGTACCTTCACTCTTCCAAAGGGCAAAAAGATGTTCTCGGGAGCTATTGGGTGTCAGGTACCCTCGTTTTCCCATCTGAGCATCCTCAATTCCTGGAGCTGAGGAGGAAAATCAAAGAACAGTCAATCAGTAACAGGTACTCCTTCTATAATGGGATTTATCAATTCTTTGTCCCCACCCTGCAAAGTCTGTAATTTGGCCACAAAAATCAATCTCTAGGATGGCATATTCTCAGCCCTGGATTCCCTACTCCCCTTACAATTTAGTAAAGAAAACAATATGGCTATAGGATAAAACCTAAAAAAACAGATCAAAAGAAAATATCACTCCCCTATCTCATCACATTAACATAACTATTATCACTTTTATATATTCTTTTCTAGTCCTTTGGTTTATACAACTGTTATACATAATTGTAACTTTAAGTGTGAATTTATTTTGTATACTACTTTGCTCATTTAGTATCATCTTGTGAGCATTTCCAATGCAGTTCCGTGCCTGGCCACTGCTTTTACCGGCTAAGCAATATTCCACTGAGGATGTTTCCTGATTTACCTAATCATACTCTCATAGTTGGACATTTGCATTGATTCTAATTTTTTCCTATTATAAGTGACATTATGATAAATAATTTTATGTACACAGTTTTTACCAGAAAGGTTCACATAAGTAGAATGATGGATAAATGAGTATGAACATTTTCATGGGTAGATATTGATTTCTTTTTATAAGCATCATACTGGTATGTGAGGATAGATTGATCTTGGTTTCTCAGAGTAAGCAACATCACTCTGGACAGTATCTGCCAGCTATACCTAGATTAAATCAGAAAACCAGACGTGGGCTGCCATTCAGGAGGCATTTAGCTGACTCACAAAGATAATTAAGCAGTGTGGTCCTTTAGGTTCAAAACTATCAATTTTTTCTGGGATGCATTTGCTGAAATTAAAAATTGCTCAACTTTCCCTTTTTTGTACTTATCAGGGCAAGATCTATGCCTTGTCTGTGTTCCTAACACCTGACACAGTGTCTAGCACATAGCAAATGCTAAAAAGTCAATGACTCAAATATAGATGTTCAAAATATCCCAAGATAATCTATACTTAAAAATCCCATACTTTTGCCTTTTGCTACACTTTTATTAAAATGTAGCTTTATTCTACTGCCAATTCTCCAACTAGTTTCTTTACAATCTACAAAGGATATGTCATCACAAGTTTTCAGAGAAATCTCTGACTTGGATAACAATTAACTATATATTTTTATAAATGTATTATAAATATATATTAACAATGCACTCTAGTTTAACTAGTCTCTATTAATAGGCATTTAGTCACATCCAATTTGAAACTATTTAAACAATCATGTGGGTAGTCTAATTCCTTAGGATAAAGTCATAGAAGCAGAATTGCTACATCAGGGAGTCTGTGCATTTAAAGTTTTAATATCCATAAAGGCAAACATTTCAATGAGTTAATGCAACTGAAGAATGGCTTTGACCTTCAGGGATAACCACAGCATTAGAAAACTTCTTTATGTCCAGTGGGAAAAAACAGATCCCATTAACCTAAAGACCAATTTGGTGGGCATTTCTGGAAATGATTATCCGAACCTTCTCTCCTACTAAGCAGGTTTGAAAGGCTGAGGAAGATTGGTCCAATCTCCCCAGCTCCTGTCCCAACAGTGCCCCCACTGCAGTTTAGACACCATGAAGACAGAGGTTGTTCAACCACGGCATCTTAAAGGTCAGAAGAGACCTGTGGGAGGCCACCTTCTAACATGGGCTGCACCCTCTCCTAACAAGACACCTCTGCAGCCTGCAACAACAAAATCTGCCTAGCTGGGATTTCAGAGCATCTCCAATGTTAGTTTCTTTCAGTAAGGACAGCCATATGAAAGTGGGGTTCAGAGGTCAAATAACCTGGGAAGATTGGATCACAGTGGCTGTGGGAGTATCTTGGCTATAAGAGTTCTCATTTTAAATGCTAATGCCACATGGGGCTCAGGAAGTGTATGTAACATTTCACAAGCTCACAGCACTCCTCATGGGATCACTAGTCCATGGGGATCATTTAGGTGCAGGCCTCACTTCTTGGCTCCCTCTGGTACCAGGAACGTGGTCAGACCCATGCTCAGAGCACTCACCTGCCTCCATACCACCAGCTCCCTGTAGTTACTGATCTGTGTCACCAGCAGCCCCTTCTGAGAGCAGAGGCCATATGGTGTGGTCTCTATCTAGGCACAGTGCTCACAAATAGAGTCCTGGCACGATGCTGACTGCCCAAAAAGTAAATGTTTGCAAAATACTAAAAACCCACTTGCAATTCTGCATCCCCCATAACAATAAGATGATATAAAATAATAATAAAAAAATACTAAAAACCCAATCCTGAGGCCGGGCGCGGTGGCTCACGCCTGTAATCCTAGCACTCTGGGAGGCCGAGGCGGGTGGATCGCTCAAGGTCAGGAGTTCAAGACCAGCCTGAGCAAGAGCGAGACCCCGTCTCTACTAAAAATAGAAAGAAATTATATGGACAACTAAAATATATATAGAAAAAAATTAGCCGGGCATGGTGGCGCGTGCCTGTAGTCCCAGCTACTCGGGAGGCTGAGACAGGAGGATCCCTTGAGCTCAGGAGTTTGAGGTTGCTGTGAGCTAGACTGACGCCACGGCACTCACTCTAGCCCGGGCAACAAAGTGAGACTCTGTCTCAAAAAAAAAAAAACAAAACACCCAATCCTGGAGCTGTCAAGGACTACTGTCTACCTGTTTCTAATGCACAGACTTTAGGTTGCACCATTATATTCTCATGGCTACAATAAAAGATTACTTCAGAAGAACAGGTTTGGCAAAGGCATTGAAAGGTTACTTCACTGCTGGCCATTTGCCCCAAAGAAACAGTGATCTTCTTAGAATCCTGACCTTCTTTGTTCTTGCTCTATGAACATTTTTTAAGGCATCCTAAGAGCTACAGCAGCAAATCCCAACTGGTATTAAGAGAAAATTGTTTTAAGTGTTATTTAATAGGTACATATAGAAAAATCTACTCTTGAGGTATTAACTGATAACCATTAAATAAAATTAAACAGGCTTTCTAAATACAGTGTGGTATACTGGATTGGACCCTGGAACATAAAAAGGAAACTACTGGAAAAACTGGCAAAATTCAAATAAAGTCTGTAGTTTAGTTAACAGTGTTGTATTAGCGTTAAACTCTTAGTTTTGACAAATGCATCACGGTGTGCTAAGATGTTACGTTAGGGAAAACTAAGCAAAGAGTATACCGGAACTCCCTGTACTATGTTTGCTACTCTTCTGAAGTCTCAAACCATTCTAAAATACAAGTTTTATTAAAAGATAATAAATAGGTTTTTAACTCCAGGTCTTGCCAGAGTCTTAAGGATACCTCATGCATCTCCAGGAGGGGGACTTACTTCCCTGTCTATGCCATGTTCAAGCCCTGGAAAAAGGTCTAGCAACGTTATCTGCTATGAACTTTCGTGCATGTGATTTCCTCAACTCTAGGCAAGAGGCTTTATTATCACCTTTCTATGGAGTTGAAAACCAAAGCTCCAAAAGTAGCCTTCTCTAAGCCATTCAGAATAAGTAGCAGAGCCAAGTGTCAATAGCAGGTTGTGCTTTTTCTAACCTGGCATGTTGATGATACAATAAAAACTGAACAGTTAACATCTACAGAGCCCACAGTGCATAGTAGGTACCGGTCTCAGTACTTCACCACTTAAGAATAAAAACCAAAAAGTATGTTTAAACAAGACTACAACTACAGATATTAAAAAGTGGGAGTACTAAGTCAATCTCTCAAAATATTCCCCAAGTCTCTGTAAGAGTGAGCAGGGCTGAGGGGACTCCACCCCTGGGATCTGGATGGACAGCCAGGAGCAGCCTGCAAGAGCCTGCTAACATTTTGCTGAATTCTTAGTTTTTCCTAAAAATTATTCACCTACATTTTACTCCAAAATAAATCCACACTTGTTTTACCATAAAATGTTTCGAAATATTTGCCAAGTGAATCTCTTAATTTTTTCCTCAAAACTCTTTCAGAAAAATGACCACTTGAGGCAAAAAGCACCCGTGAGGCACTGCCTCATAAAGCAGCCCGACCCGCAGTTCTCCTGTGCGAGGCCTGGGCGGGGTGCTCGCCAGCATCCCCTCCAGCCCCGAAGACCTGGATACTGTCCCGCCACTGGCCCATCCCAAACACAGCTGGGAAACATGTGCCGAAGAGGACCAGGTACTCCCAAGGTCTAGGACACATCTGATGGCCATGTATGAGAAACATGGCAGAGGAGGTCCTCCCAGGACCCAGCCTGCTTACCCACAAGTTCTGGGTCCTTCTGGTCAGCTTTCCTGTGCACCACGGCTGGAAATGTGATCGTCAACTTGCTGTTGTGTTCCTTTCGGACAACTGACCGCCCAGTCCTGAACGGGGCAGTTATGATTGAGGAGAGAAGAAAACCCCAATAAGACATTGACTAGTAGCTGTGAGTGACTGGCCAGAGACGTCTCACCTGGGAAAAGGGAAAGGCAAGCACCCCGATACTTACTTGCAGTGGGGACACCGCTTCGCAGCCATATGTGCCTTCCAGAAGTAAGCAATGAGCTTGCTCCTGCTCTCACACACATTTTTTACCTGTTAAAAAAAGCCAGAGAACTTTGGAGTGCCATTTTGAGGAGAATCCCATATGTATTCATTTTCAAGTTAATTTTAACCAGAGGAAACACTGCTTCCCCCACTTTCTTAAACAAAATCTTCCACAGAACCCTAACATAGCTGAGCTCTGCCAATTATCGAGTGATCTCTTTAAGCCTTGTTTCCTCATTTATAATGTAGGAATAAGAATAGTTTAACCATCTCAGCAAGCTGTTACTAAGATAAAGAGATCATGAATGCAGTAGGGGGCTTGGAATACAGTAAGTACTCAATAAATGGTAGTTACTATAATTTTTAAAACAAACCTCTAGGGATGCAGCTGGCCTCCCTCAGATGGCCCTCAGAGTTCTGAAGGAGGCACATCCACAGTCCGGCCACATGAGTGGTTCTGAGCCTGGTGTAAACAGGAACCACCCAGGAGCTTTTGTAACCCCCACTTGGGCCCCTCCCCAGACCAATTAAATCAGAATCTCTGGTGTGACCCCTGGGCATGAGGTGAATCAGAGTTGAAGATTAGTACTGTAGGCTGATTATCTACTCTATCCACTTATTCATTCATTGAACAGAGTACTACTACTTACACAGGCGTTATGGAGGGGAGGATGAGGTACCAGTGGTGGAGACAGAAAGTGCTGGAGAGAGAAAAGTGGTTGTTTGCTGGATGCTATACCTAAAAACACCTAAACCACCTGATGTCACCTAACCCTTTCATCAGTCCTGCAGGCAGGCATTAGAGATGAGACAATGGACACCAGGGGATAGCTGTGTGATTTGTGAGGTCATAGGCCTCATTAACAGGCAGATTTGGGATTCAAATGCAAGTCAACTCTGGGAAGCCAAAAGTGTAAGCAATGACAGTGCAGAGGGAACTAGGACAATTAGGCTGAAAACACAGTTATGGGAGAAGAGAGACAGTGGTAACTCACATGTGCGCCCTGGGACCCCAGGAGGTTGTTCTGCACAATTTCAGCTGTGTATTGTTCTAACTCCTTCTGAATTTCGAAGGCAGAAGGATCAGCATTTTCTTCTAGAAACTGAAAAACACAGAGGAAAACCATGTTACTGCAGAAGGCCATATTACTGTAGGAGCCTCTTCAAGGGTGGAAGAGATTATTCTGAGGGGAGTAAAAGAAACCATGTCTGCTGTGTTGCATGTTCAAAACAGCAAGGCAACATCACTGTTAAAAAATCAAACAAGAAGCCTGAGCAAGAGCAAGACCCCCTTTCTACAAAAAAACAGAAAAATCAGCCAGGCATTCTGGCATGCGCCTGTAATCCCAGCTACTCGGGAGGCTGAGGCAGGAAGATTACTTGAGCCCAGGAGTTTGAGGTTGCTGTGAGCTATGATGTTGTCACTGTACTTTAGCCTGGGTGACAAAACAAGACCTTGTCTCAAAAAAAAAAAAAAAAAAAAAAATCAAACAAGAGAACATCTTGCTTACAGTAACAGTGGGCTAGATTATTCAAGTCATACCTAAGACTGCAAGGAACCAAGACAGGTTAAAATATTTTAAAAATCTTAATGCTCTGAAGAGCTGACAAGACAATGAGGAATAACTAGGCCACGCGGAAGGAGAAACAGGAATCTAGCAAGGACAAGCAGCATGCATGCCACAAGTGCACTGATGTAGGGTATTGTTCAGGTGCCCCTGGGGAAGATACTGGCACAGATGTCCATGATGGTCCCTCAAGCTCTGTGACACGGCAGCCCTGGCCTTGAGTGTATTTTCCAATTCAGTACTTTTGAACATATTTTGAAGCTCTCAAATGGTATAGGAGGCAGAAATCAAAGCCTAAAGCTAAGCCGGGTGCAGTGGCACATGTCTGTAGTCCCAGCTACTTGGGAGGCTGAAGTGGGAGGATCACTTGAGCATAACAGTTTGAGGATGCAGTGAACTACGATCGTGCTTGTGAACAGCCACTACATTCCAGCCTGGGCAACACAGCAACACCCCATCTCTTAAAAAAAACCAAAAGCCTAAAGCTAGTGCAAGGAGAGGAATCTAACAGGAAATCATCACTCCCCACCCTAAACACACAAAAACAGAAAGCTGGGA
Source organism: Eulemur rufifrons (assembly GCF_041146395.1). Classification (NCBI taxonomy): domain Eukaryota; kingdom Metazoa; phylum Chordata; class Mammalia; order Primates; family Lemuridae; genus Eulemur; species Eulemur rufifrons. The sequence goes on along the minus strand of NC_091001.1, from coordinate 47,911,161 downwards.
ACCCAAAGGGCCATAGCCTCAGGAACTACCAGCCCTCCTGCAATCAGCTGGGCAGTCCAGGGAGCTTTAATCTTTGAACCTGGACTATGGTTGGTAGTGTCGCCAAGAAGCAATGAGAATCCTCTTTAGAGGAAGGTAGCATTATCCTGTGCCTCAGATAATTATTCCCACAAAGAATTCTTACAGTACAATGGCAAACAAACTGTCAAAAATAAGTACACAAGGGAACAGGGGAACGGGAGAGAGTTTCTGGGGACATGGACAATACGCTGACATTAAAGGGTATCTTACAGATGATGGTTACTTTGTAACTATTTGTTAAATTGTTCATATGATTAAAGCTTTTTTGTGAGTATATTTATGAAAAAAATTTTTAAGAATGTAGGCACCATAAATAATTTCATGCCAATAAATTTTAAACTTTAGATGAAATGGACAGATTCCTAAAAAAATATAACTGAGTAAAAGCTTAAGAAAATTTTTTCTCTCTCCCTTCACCCTCTTCAATCACTCTTTTGGACAAATTTGACCTTGAGTTAACTTTTTAGCTCTGTTCCCCTGGAGACCATGATTGTAAGTGGAAATGTCAGTTGTGTCATTAGGCAACATTGCTGATGGTAAAAGTAATCGGATTGGTTAGACTGCATCAGGACTATGAATGAACTATAAATACCTGGGAAACCCCAGCTCTGAGCTTCCCTGGGTCCTAAATCAGCATATCCTTGAGGGTCCCAGGAAGCCCAGCCCATGGAACTGTCAAAAAGGACATCAATTCCATTTTTGGACATGTGGCTTCTAGGCCAGGGTAGCTCCTGAAGCCACTGATACGATTTTGTTCTTTTGCTCTCGAGCAGTCAGTCACACGGGGAGCCAGAGAAGACTAGTCCCTGGACACCCGTGAGGACAACTGCTAAGGAGAAATGTGTGGCACTGCCCTGCTGGCACACTATGTCTCCAATCTTCCACAAACTCTTTCAGAGCATTTTAAAGAGAGAGAGAGAAAGAATTCTGTAATTCATTTTATGAAGCTGATATAATCTAGATACCCAATATAATTACAGATGTAAAAATCCTAAGCAAAATATTAGGAAATCAAATCCAGCAACATATTAAAAAGGGAATATATCATGAATAAGTTGGGTATATCCCAGGAACTCAAGATTAGTTTAACATTAGAAAAGGAATCAAGTAACTTCATCATGTTACCTGCTTAAAAAGGAGACAAATTACCTGAAAATCTTCATAGATACTATTAATAAAAAAGTGATAAAATTCAATATTCAGCTATTACAGTAAGATAGGAGCTTCCTTATCTGCTAAAAAAGACTACAAATGCTCTGTAAACACTGGTGAAATACTGAAAGGTTTCCCTACTTTCTTGGTACAATTTATTTTTATTTTGAACCAATCTCAAACTTACAGAAAAGTTCCAAGTATTTCTAAAAATCTTTTTGGGGGGACAACCATTTGAGAGTAGGTTACTGATCTGATGGTCTATCAGCCCCAAATACTTTGGTGAACATTTTCTACAAACAGGGACACTCTCCAATACAACCGTGATACAATCATCAAAAACAGCAAATCAACATTAACAAATTATTATCATCTATCCACATACACCATTCAAGTTTTGTCAATTCCCTTAAAAATGTCCTTCATAGCAAGAGTATCCAGTTCAGAGCCACCTGTTACATCTACTGGTCACGTCTTTTTTTAGTCTCCTTCAGTTTAGAATAGTTCCTTAGTATTTAACTTTGAAGGCATTAACACTTTTGAAGATTAAAGGTGAGTTTCATAGAAAATCCCTCAATTTAGATGCGTCTGATGTTTCCTCACAATCAGATTCAGCTAATGCATCTTTGGCAGGAATATCCAGAAGTGATGCTCTGTTCTCACTGCATTGTATGAGGTCTGGTGAGTGATTTCAACCTGTCCCAACAGGTGATGTTCACTTTGACCACTTGAGTAAGGGTGTGACCGACTGCTAGGCTTCTCTACTATACAGTTACTCTTCTCCCCCACCAACCTTTGAAATTAATAAAGATTACGTGTGTGTATGTGAGGGAGTCGCAGTATTTTGAAAGTAAGTAGCCTGTTACTTAAACTTTCAGTCATTCAGTTCATTCTTTCATTTATAACAGTATGAGCACATGGAGTTCATGGACTCCTACTTCATGCAATGGGTTATTATCGTTTACTATCGTCATTTTATTTTGATGCCCAAATTGTGCTAGATTAGGCCAGTGTGAGCCCTTCACAGAGGCTCCTGTGTCCTTTTGACATGTCCCATCACTCTTTGCGCATGTTCTATCTAGGCCAGTCTTGTACTTTCTCTGTCCCAGCCCTAGATCAGCCATTTCTCCAAGAAGCTCTTTTAGTGGAGAACAGTATTTAGAAGCCATGCTTTGGGTGCTAGGCATGCTCATTTGGACCACTGCTCCAAGACCTTCCCAGGGACAGAGCCAGGGGAAAATACATGTGTACACACACACCACAGTTCACACTGATACTTTTAATTCCACTTCAACAACAAGAGTTACAGGATTAACTCTATGTCTTCTCCTTTGTATATTTGTAACTCTCTTTGCTGACAGTGTGAAATCTGGCCCCCACTACCCTTAACTTAGGTATTCATTCAAACAATCCCTCTCCCTGTATGTAACCACTCCATCTCTGCTGGCATCCACTCCTCTGCACGGACCCCTCTCACCCTTGCTCTACCCATCCAATGTCTTTAGGACTTGGGCTGACATCCACACCAGTCCATCCTCCTTGTGGACCCTGTCATTGCCGTATTTGGGCTCATGTATCCCACACAAGGCCACCCTCTCACCTGACTTGGGCATACATAACCCATGAGGAGCTTTTATCTCCAAACGAACATCCTCCTCATGCTATTTGAGCTCTGGCATCCCTTGTGGGGCTGCCCATATGTGCAGGGATCCCCTCTCACCATACTCAGGTTGAGCCCCTGTGCTGGGACACCCTGCCCACAGATGCTTTCCTCACCCTGCTGGTGCTCGGACACCACACTGGACCACGCCTCTGTGTGGAATCCCACCTTGCTGTAAGCATCTAATGCCTTTAGGACTGAAGTATCCAGGAAGGGGGAGGGGAGGGGAAAGGGAAACACTTGCTCTTTGTGACAAGAAACAAGACAAGGATGCCCACTACCACTTTAACATGGTAATATAGATCTTAGTCACCAAAATAATGTATGCAAGAAAACCCCAAAAACTAAGGATTGGAAAGGAGCAAAACTGCCAGTATTTGCAGATTATATGATTGTGCTGAAAATATAAAAGTATCTATCTAAAGTATCAGAATTGATGAGAATTTTGCCAGGTTGCCACAATAAAAAAAAATTCAATAATATTTTGATGTACCAACAAGCAGAAAATCAAATTTTAAATAAGGTATTTTTAACAGCACTAGAAAGCCTGAAGTATTAATAAATACTAATTATGAAAAGAAAAATATTTCTTTGCAGTAGAGAGATCTAATGATCACCACCTTATCCAAAAGTAACCAGCCAGAGCAATTAGGCAAGAGAAAAAAAAAAAAAAATAAAAGGCATCCACATTGTTGCTGTTTGCAGCTGACATGAACTTATACACAGAAAAACCTAGATTCTACCAGAAAACTCTTGGAACTGATAAATAAATTCAGTAAAGTTACAGGATACAAAATCAACATATAAAAATCAGTAGCAGTTCTATATACAAAAAATAAACTGGTGAAAAAAAAATTAAGAAGGCAATCCCATTTATAATAACTATAAAAAAATACCTAAGAATAAACTTACCCAAGGAGATGAAAGATCTCTACAAGGAAAACTACAGAACACTGATGAGAGAAAATGAACAAGGCACAAATGGAAAAACATCCCATGCTCAGAGATTGGAAGAACTAATATTGTTAAAATGACCATATTACCCAAAACAATTTACAGATTCAATGTAATCTCTATCAAAATACCAGTAACATTCTTCACAGAAATAGAAAAAACAATCCTAAAACGTGTATGAAACTGTAAGAAATCCAAAATAAAAACTGTAAGAGATCCCAAATAGCCAAAGTAATCCTGAACAAAAAGAACAAAGCTGGAGGAATCACACTTCCAGACTTCAAAATATATTACAAAGCTACAGGAACCAAAATAGCACAGCATAAAAATAGACACATAGACCAATGGAAGAGAATAGAGAATCCAGAAGTAAACCCACATACTTATAGCCAACTGATTTTCAACAAAGGTACTAAGAACATACATCGGGGAAAGGACAGGCTCTTCAATAAATGGTGCCAGGAAAGCTGGGTATCTATGTGCAGAAGAATGAAACTAGACCACTACCTCTCATCCTATACAAAAATCAACTCAAAGTAGATCAAAGATCCAAAAGTAAGATCTGAAACTGTAAAACTACCAGAAGAAAACACCAGGGAAACACTTCAGGACACTGGTCCACTGGTCTGGGAAAAGATTTTATGAATAAGGCCTCAAAAGCACAGGCAACAAAAACAAAAATAAACATGTGGAATTATATCAAACTAAAAAGCTTCTGCATAGCAAAGAAAACAATCAACAGGGTGAAAAGATAACCTACAAAATGAAAGAAAATATGTGCAAACTAGTCATCTGACAACGGTTTAATATGCACAATATACAAGGAACTCAAACATCTCAAGAGCAAAAAAATAAACAATCTGATTTAAAAATGGGCAAAGGATCTGAACAGACATTTCTCAAAAGACATACAAATGGCCAATAGAAATATGAAAAAATGTTCAACATCACCAATTATCAGGGAAATGCAAATCAAAACCACAATGAGCTATCATCTCACCCTAGTTAGGATGACTATTATCAAAAAGACAAAAAATAACAAATGCTGGTGAGGATGCAGAGAATAGAGAACTCTTATATACTGTTGATGGAAACATAAACTAGTACAGCCACTATGGAGGTTCCTCAAAAAACTCCAAGTAGAACAACCATATGATCCAGCAATCCCACCACTAAGAATTTATCTAAAGGAAAGGAATCCATCGTATCAAAGATGTATTTGCACCCCCACGTTAACTGCAGCACTATACTCAATAGTCAAGATATGGAATCAACCTAGGTTTCCAACAACAGATGAATGGATAATGAAAATGTGGTATATCCACAATAGAATATTTTTCAGCCATACAAAAAGAATGAGATACTGTCATTTGCAACAACATGATGGAACTGGAGGACATTACAGTAAGTGAAATAAGCCAGGCATGGAAAGTTAAATACTGCATGTTCTCACTCATATATGGAAGCTAAAAAAAAGTTGACCTATAGAAGTAAAAAGTAGAAGAGAAGATGCTAAAGGCTGGGAAGTATAGGGGGAAAGAGAAGATAGGGAGATATTTTTTAAAGGACACAAAATTACAGCTAGATAGGAAGCATTCTATAGAGCTGTAGAATAACTATAGTTAACAATAATGTATTATATAGTTTCAAATAGCTAGTAAAAGGATATCGAACGCTCCCAACACAAAGAAACGACAAATGTTTGAGGTGATGGATATGCTAATTGCCCCATCTGACCACCATACATTATCTGTATTACACCATCGCTATAAATATGTACAATTACTATGTATCAACAACAAAAAAAAAAAACACACAAAAAAACCCCCAAAGAGTAACCAAACTTAGCATTACTAATAGCAAAACAACCTGAGATCATGTGTTTCCTAAAATGATACAATACAAAGTATCCTATCTTACAAGGTTGTATTCTGGTCAAAATGTGAATCTACTGAGGAAATAATCAGATAAATCCAGAAGGTGAGAAATCCTATAATACAACTGGCCTTGGGTCTTCAAAAAAGTTAATATCATGAAAAGAATTTTCTTTTCTTTTCTTTTCTTTTTTTTTTTTTTTGAGACAGAATCTCATTCTGTTGCCCCAGCTAGAGTGCAGTGGCATCATCATAGCTCACTGCAATCTCAAACCCCTAGGCTCAAGTGATCCTCCTGCCTCGGCCTCCCAAGTAGCTGGGACTATAGGTGTGCACTACCATGCCCAGCTAATTTTTCTATTTTTTGTAGAGACAAGGGTCTTGCTCTTGCACAGGCTGGTCTTGAACTCCTTCTTGCCTTGGCCTTCTAGAGTGCTAGGATTATAGGCATGAGCCACCACGCCTGGCTGAAAAAGAATTTTCTACATTAAAATGTTCTGTAATAAAATAGAACAAAAGAGAAGCAACAATCAAAAGCAATCTGTAAACCTTGATCACATATCGAGTCCAACAATAAAAGCTCATTAATGAATAAAATGGTATTTCTCTGTTGTTTTCAATGATATTTCTTCAATTACTCTTAAAACTTCACATTTTCATATCTAGCTATTGGTACTCAGTTATGAGATAAAGATCATACATTCTGGTGAATATTAGGATAGTAACTAGAAACAACATACAAACATCTCTTATTCCCCACCACTTTGGCGTTCCTGATTTCTGTGACCGACACTACATACTTACCCTGTTCAGAATTCGCTCCAGCTCATAGACTGCTTGTAGGGCCCCGACTTCTAGAACCCTCAGCTGGCAGACTAAGAGGTGAATCACAGCCCGGGGACAAGTCAGCATGTGGCAGTTTAAACAAGAGCCCCGGAGCAGCAGGTAGAGTTTCTGAAGAGAGGGAATAAAAACAAACAGGATATTAAAAAGAGATATAGTAGTCATGGTAATTTTCTGTGTATTCCCAAGTTTTGTCTTTATGTAGTCAATGTACTCCTTTAAGAATTTCCCTTAAGCCCATATGCTTAGAAAGCCCTTTTCCACACTAAAAACTAGATATATACTGCTCTCTACTTTCCATTATGGTTTCTTTTTTTTTTTCTTTTCTTTTTTTTTTAAGACATAAGTCTTACTCTATCACCCAGGCTAGAGTGCCGTGGCGTGGTCATAGCTCACTGCAATCTCAAACTCCTAGACTCAAGCAATCCTCTTGTCTCAGCCTCCTAGGTAGCTGGGACTATAGGCATGTGACACCAAGCCCAGCTAATTTTTAAAATTGTTTTTTGTAGAGACAAGGTCTCACTATGTTGCTCAGGCTAATCTTGAACTCCTGGTCTCAAGCAATCCTCCCACCTCGGATTCCCAAAGTGCTAGGGTTACAGGCGTGAGCCACCACACCCTGCTATGGTTTCATTTTAATCCATTAAAATTTGAAATTTACTTTGGGTGTAGGACCTGAGGTAGGAGGACTGTCTTTACTTTATTTCAAGTATTTAACAAAAACAGTTCTCTTTCTTTAATATGATAAACAGACAAAAACCATGTCCATGTATATACCATGATCTGTGTAGCTTAAAAAAAAATCCTGGCAGTTAGGTTAGCTGATATGACTCTAGACAGTAGCTTCATTCTGAACTTACTGTCGGGCTTGCTGGGGCTTTGCTTCTCCTGCCACCGAGCAAGAGCCCACGGATCCACCTGAAGGGCTCAGGGAGGCCTTGAGAACACTTAAGTTCCCTCTATTATCAGGGAGGTGCCACCTAGGTTTCTAAAGAGCACAAAGCCCCTGCAACAAAAGGTGCAGGGTGGTCATCTGAGCACTCCCCCGCCTCCCCCCACCACGATTAGAATCAAGCTGTGGCTCTTCTCAACTGGAATCAAACTGAAACTTATTTAGCTAGGGCTACAGGGCATGTGGAAGTTATTGTTTTTGGCTCCCCCACGATTTAAATCTCATTCTAAAGAACGCTTTAACTCCCAGTGTCTGGAGCTTAACCTCCTCAGACACACCCTGTGGGAGGCAGGCCACACTCACACATCCCACGAGCAGCCCTGAGACCCACGCATCCAGGGAGCTACGTACGTCGAAGAGGAGAGGGTTGTACACTGTGAGCGGGAGCTCAATGTGGCCCAGGTGCCCGGAGCAGTTGCTGAAGTCCTGCACGCAGGTGGAGCACACCTCTTTGGAATCCGCAGGGCCCAAAGCTAAATCGTACAGGCCGTTTGCTGATGGGTGTCCCAAGCTGTCCAGGTACTGAGGATTTGTAATGGATTTAACACTTAATTTCCTAAGGAGATAAAAAAGACCGAGGGCAAACTGAGGTTACCAACCTCTCTGGTGTTTCCTTTCTGGCACTCTCAAAACGGTAGCAAGTAGCAAGTGATTATTTAACATCTATTTACTCAGACACACTGATAGCTCCAGAGGGCACAACCTCTGCCTGCTCGCTCACCACTGCACCTCAACACTTAGGGCACAGCCAGCACCCGATGGTTAATAAATACACATGTGCTAAATAAATAAGAGTAGTAAAATCTTCAAAAAGATAGATGTAGAGCAAAACTTGCACTGAGTACACTGGCAGACTATTTATAAAAAGGAGTTAAGCTTCTACCACACACTGAATGCTCTGCAAGCAGCGTTATTTAGTCTTGGTCTTAACCCTCGGAGATGGGCATCATTATATACATTTTTCCAAGGAGGAAACTGAGGCCCAGAGCATTAGGTGATTTCATCCAAGTAACACAGCCAGAATGTGAGAGAGGCAGGACATGAACCAGATCTATTCTAAAGCCCACACAGTTCAACGAAGGGGACGTGATACAATAATCCCTGCATGCAGGTGTAGTAAGTTCCAGAAAATTAAATACAAATATTCAAACCTTTGAGAAATATAACTTGCTTTACAAAAGGTTTCATCACATTTTATGTTTAGTTTAAAAGGGACTTCCATAGGACACTTTAAAAACTACTTAAGGCTGGGCGCAGTGGCTCACACCTGTAATCCCAGCACTCTGGGAGGGCGAGGAGGGTGGATCGTTTGAGCTCAGGAGTTCGAGACCAGCTTGAGCAAGAGCGAGACCCCTGTCTCTACTAAAAAAATAGAAAGAAATTAGCTGGACAACTTAAAATATATAGAAAAAAATTAGCCAGACATGGTGCCACATGCCTGTAGTCCCAGCTACTTGGGAGGCTGAGGCAGGAGGATTGCCTGAGCCCAGGAGTTTGAGGTTGCTGTGAGCTAGGCTGATGCCATGGCACTCTAGCCCAGGCAACAGAGTGAGACTCTTTTCCCCCCTGCCCCCCAAAAGCCAACTTTGTACAGAGCCAGATTTCTTTTATGATTTAAGAAAATAAAGATAAGGACAAATGAATCATTTGTCTCATACCCTAGAGGAAACCTAAGGGCAGGGCCTTACTGGGGAGGAGAGCCCACTACTGCTACAAACATTCCCTTTAATGAAGCACAAAAATAGAGTTAAGTTCTTCATGATGGTGGCTATGTACCAAGTGTAAAACGATGGCAATCCATCAGGAACTAAGCTGTTCAGATCTGGAAGACTGTATATTGCATGGTCAGTGTCACTCTGAAAGCCAAGGCCACGTGGAGACAGATCTGCTTATATGGTTACCTTGCTGCCAGTAAGTTAATTTCATGAGAAACTTTTAACTCGATAGTCGTGTGTGTGGTCCCTTCCCACAAACCTAAAGTCCACCTGCAACTTTGAACTGGGTTAACACTAAACAAATTACTTATCTTTTTTAATCTTAATTTTTGAAATTGTAATAAAATATACACAACATAAAATTTATCATCTTAACCATTTCTAAGAGTGCAGTTCAGTGGTATTGAGTACATTTGCACTGTGCTACCATCACCACTATCCACCTCTAGAACTTTTTTAGCTTACAAAACTGAAACTCTGTACCCATTACATAATTCCCCATCTCCCTCCCTCCCACCATTTTACTTTCTGCTTTGATTAATCTGACTACTCTCAGTATAGGTGGAATAATACAGTACTTGCCCTTTTATCACTGGCTTATCTCACTTAGCATAATGTCCTCAAGGTTCATTCATGTTGTAGGACATGTCAAAATTTCCTTTCTTTTTAGGACTGAATAATATTCCATTGTATGTCTATACCACATTTTATCAACCCATCTGTTGATAGATACCTGGGTTGTGTCCACTTTTTGGCTATTGTGAATAACTCTACTATGAACAAGGTATACAAATATCTCTTCAAGAACTTATTTTCAATTTCTTGGATATATACCCAGAAGAATTGTTGGATCACAGGGTAAATCTTATTTTTAATTTTTTGAGGAACCGCCATACTGTTTTCTATAGTGGTTGGATCATTTTATGTTCCTGCCAACAGTGTAGAAGGGTTCCACTATCTCCACATCCTGCCCAATACCTGTTATTTTCTGGTTTTTTGATAGTAGCTGTCCTAATGGGTTAGAGGTGGTATCTCACTGTGGTTTTTATTTGCTTTTCCCTAATGATGAGTGATGTTGAGCACGTTTTCATGTGCTTATTGGCCAGCTGTATGTCTGCTTGGGAAAAATGTCTACTTAAATCCTTTGTCCATTTTAAAATTGTTTTTTGTTGTTAAGTTATAGTTCTTTATATGTTTTGAATATTAATCCTTTATCAGATTTATGGTATGCAAATATTTTCTCCCATTCCATGGGTTGCCTTTTCACTCTATTATGTCCTTTGATAACTATTAAACTTTTTTCTCACCTAAAGTTTGGGCATTGAGATAGCTCTTCTAGGATGATTACAAGATAATATGCATATAATATATAGTGCCTGGAACAAAGTTCCTCTCTCTTTGTTGGGGTAGAGAAAAAATTCCCTCTCATCGTGATGGGGCTAGAGAAGGGATGAAGAGGAGAGGCTATCAGTAAATATTCCACTGAATAGTACTGAGTTTGAGACCAACAGAGTTAGGTTTGAGGATGATCCCTGCCACTTCCTAGAGAGACATTGTATTCTCTGGGCCTGCATTTCCTTTCCTATAACTGGCGGTACCACCACAAATGGTGCTGGTGTAGTGAGGACTGAAAGCGCCAAGTGCTAAGCAGATAGCTCCTCCATCCATCTATTCGTATGCTCAGCACATCTACTGAGTGCTTACCATGTGCCAGATATGGCTTTAGGTGCCAAGGAAACAAACAAGAATCCCTATGCTTACGGGCCTTACACCCTATTGGAGAAAGAGAAACACACACACAAAAATTAAATAAGTGCTATGAAGAAAAATAACACAAGGGGGAATGATAGGATGAGCCAGTGGTCAAGAAGGCCACGCTAAGGAGATACTTGGGCAAAGGCCTGAATGAGATGTGGGAGCAAGCCATGCAGTCACCCAGGCAGAGGGCTTTACAGGAGACGGAAGCAGCAAGTGCAAAGATCCTGAGGTGGGTGTGTGCCTGTGGTGATCTGGGACCAGCAAGAGGCCAGGGTAACTGGAATAGAGGGGAGGTCAGAGACGTAACAGGGGCCAGAAATGTCCCTTTCAAGCCATTTTCAAGACTTGGAAGCTTTTACGAGTGAGATGGGGATCTAGAATAGTAAAAGGTAGCAGAATTATGGAAACTTGTCAACCCTAGACCCAAATAGGTCTAAAATATTAGTGACAGATGTACATTTGCTCATGCTGGCCTGGTGCAGTGGCTCATGCCTGTAATCCCAGCACTTTGGAAAGCCAAGGTGGAAGGATTGCTTGAGGCTAGGAGTTGAAGACCAGCCTGGGCAACACAGTGAGACCCCTCAAATCTCTACAAAAAAATAAAACAATTAGCCAAGCATGGTGGAGTACCTGTAGCCTTAGCTACTAGGAGGCTGAGGTAGGAGGACCATTTGAGCCCAGAAGTTCAAAGTTACGATGAGCTATCACTATATCACTGCACTCCAGCCTGGATGACAGAGTGAGGCTCCGTCTCTACAAAATTTTTTTAAATTTGCTCATACTGTTGTTTGGAAAATCCACAATTATCTCTCAAAAAATTCAGGCAACCTAAAACATTTTTGGTTTTGGTTTATGGCTGGTGATTGGATAATCTGAATTTTGGGGCTAGCACACTGTTACTATTTATGCCAGAGCTTTAGCGCAGGAGTTTATTCATCCCTTTATTCAGACTTGAGGATAAAAGAAAGGAATGAGACATACAGGAAGCTCAAGGATAGTGGAGGGAGACAAATACACACAAGCACAAAAAGTAACCAAGGCACCATGAGAGACAACTGTACTACATGCAAAATGACCTCAGAAAAAGAGGGACATTGCACTGAGCATTCGAGTGTGTATGCTGAGTGGGGAACAGAGGGAAGCAGGTCCCTGTGGCACAAAGGACATTCGGAAATAGCTTGAAGAAAGCCCTAAATGCTGAAACATGATGGCAATTTCTGGAATGTGCAAGTAGTTTAACAGGGCTAGAGAAGGGATGATATTATAACTAAAATCAGCATTGGCCTCATCATGGGAGACTTTGTAGGCTATACTAAGAAAGTATCCTTTATCTGAGGGAAACAGAGGACCTTTAGAGGGTTTTAAGGGTGATAGTACCATGATTGTATTTGCACTTGGGAAGAGTAATTTTGACAGAGGTGTGGAGGATGGACTGGACAGGTGTGTGGGGGAGGTGGAAAGAAAAGACAATTCAAACATGGGATAAGGGCTGGATCTAGCAGTAGCAATTGGGATAAAAAGCAGGGTATAGAACAAGATATGTAGATAACACAAAGTAAGAGGTCAATAAATAAATTAGATGTCAGGAGACAGAGCTCTAGAATTATTTCTCGGTTTCTAGTGACCATTTTGCAATAGACTAGGTACACCATTTTGGAGAGGCAAGTCTCTCCAACCTTTCGGGCAGGGGGTGCATGCTGAGTGTTCGATATGAGTTTAAGACCTCTGTGTGAAATTCAAGTACAGGAGTCCAGATAGCTGAATAAATGGGTCTGAAAATCAGGAAAGAAAATTGGGCTGGAGATCTAAATTTGAGACTATCGATCATGAAAGTGGTGAGATTGTCTAGGCACAATATTTAGGATGAGAAAAGCAACATTATCACAATAGAACCTCGAGGAACAACATTATTTAAGGAGTAAAAAGAGGAATGCACTTTGTTCATCAATGTATCTTTAACGCCTAGGTTAGTGCCTAGCAAAAACTGGATGCCCAGTAAATATTTGTTAGTGAAGAAAGTGGATCAAGTAACAGAGGAATAAGTACTTGCCACAGAAATAGGAGACTCTGAAGACAATAAGGTCCTAGAAGAGACGAAAGTTGCAAAAGGGTGTGGTGGAGACTCAAATGCTACCGTGATCAAAATGAGGACTAAGCAGAGTTCCCCTGACTTAGTAACTAGGCGGAGACGATAGCAGGGTCCCAGCAAAGAAAATTTATCGCCTGAACTGACACTTGGAGGATAATCATTTTACAGATTAGCCGCGTCAAGGGCGATATGGTAATTCCACAAACGCTTGTTAATTAACGAGGAGACTGGCAGATGCTAAGGCTGCAAACGGGGACACCTCCCTCTCCCCAGCCCCACCGGATTCTAGGCACTGCACGTCGGCCCGTGGATATTCCCCGAACTACGGATCCCAGCAGGACACGCGCCACACAACGACAGACTCAAGACAGGCCGGGCCCAGCAGCGTCTGGGAACAGTAGTTTATGCCGGCGACCTCAAGATCCAGGCTGTGCATGCTTCCCACCAACTCCTTACCTGAGCTCTTCGGCCGAATACATCCCGAAGGAAATGCCCTGTAGTTGCCGCCAGGGCATGTTCTTGGAGCCCAACATCCTGCAGGTCAGTTTTGAGTTCCGACACCCAGACAGATGTTATAGTTACCACGGGTAAATTCTCAACTCAGCCTCAAGCCCGGAGCCGCCATGTGATTCAAACTGCGCATGCCCGCGGGAATCGCTAGCCGGAATGAGATTTACGTGGACGAGATCATTTTTGCTGTAGGGGGAAAGGAAAATAGTTGTACGAGTCTCACCTCGCCCTCTTATTTTGAAAACAATCAAAGACATATAAGACATTAAAATAATCGTTTAGAAAAATTTCTTCGAGGCAAATGAAGCGTATTGAGCCTTTACCTTCGGCGGTAAAGTCTTTCCAACCATGAGCTTGCAACCTCCAATTTCATGATTGCTCTGGTCTTGTTCCATCTCCGCCAATAGCTGAGCTGTCCCCGCCCCCTCCACCGCCCCCTCCCCCAGCGCTTTCCAGAAGGTCGGAGGCTCGCTTTCCCAACAAGCTTTGCGGAGAAGCCGAAGATGGCGGTGGCTGGTTCAGTTTTCTTGTGGAAGGTCCGCTGCAGGCTTTGCCTGCCGCTGAAGGCTCAGCGGGCAGAACTGTGTAAACGGATATGCAATGTCAGGTAAGAGAAGCTTGACGGATCCACGGAGAAGACCGCGGAGTCAACTTAGTCCTGTGTTTCCCCGAGAACTGTTGAACTAGGTACAATGGAGTGGTTTGCGCATCCGCGCTCTCGCGGCCGTGTGCGCCAAAGCCCAGGCACGCGGAGCTGGTGCTTTGAAATGGGGTTTGAAATGCGTTTATTCATTAGGGAGATTATTTATTGTTTGCAGTACTCTGGAGTTAGAACTGTCCGCAAAACTAGGACTTTGCTCTCGTGAAACTCACATTTCTGTGAGTGTGACTGTTAGCAACTCTACCCCGAATTAAAGAAAAAAATATGTGTGTGTGTGTGTGTGTGTGTGTGTGTATATATATATATATATATATATATATGTCCTAACTCATTTTAACCCAACCGGAAAGAACGGGGAGAACTCCTAAGATTTTCCCAAATAAAAGGCAGCCTATGATCGCCACTGTGTGCGGGGTGTTTGCGGAGACGTTTGGCCAAGGTAGTCAGCAGGTTTTCATAAAAGCAGAAAAGTCCAAAAGATCTGACCACACCCTTTGAATCTGTGATTGTTACAGCTTAGAACTTGTATCACCCACCCATTTATGTAGTTTTTTTTCATTCAGTGCGAACCGTGGCATTGTGGAACTAACCAGAGACAGTAACGTGAAAATTTGAGACGAACATAATCTTAGTGTTAGCCAGTCCTTCAGTTGGGTGGTAGTAGACATTTTCTCATTTGTAGACTGGAGCTGGTAATAACCATGGTAAAGATTTGTGAGGAATAAGTGAGATATGTAACTTACAATATTTTTTTAACGCACACTCCACCTAGTATTGGAGAAGGTTTTATTCTGCCATTCAGTCCTAGTCCTCCTTTTCCTGGTAGTGTCCATTGTTGACATTTTTCTACTCATTTTCTTTGCCTGACAGCAGCATCTCTCTCAGCATTCATCCTCAAGACAATGCGATCTCTGTTCTAATGTCGTGGGAAACAAATAGCATGATTTGAAAGAGTTGATTTCTATGAGTCTGGAAGGTGCTGCATGCCTGTGATCCCATCTACTGATGGGGCTGAGGTGGGAGGATCCCTTGAGCCCAGGAGTTAAGACCAGCCTGAGCAAATAGTGAGACCCTCTTCAAAAAAAAAAAAAAAAAAAGTTGATTTCTTTCTGAAATGTCTTTAGCAGAGAGAGGTATTCTTATTTTAAAATGAGGCCTGACCAGATAGTAGTAGAAAAAGTATTTTTCTATGTAATCACACCTTGACAATTTTTTGAATAGTACTGATGCCATTTAGGATGGGGAAATATGCAAAATAGTATTGATTGTGCACATTATTTGTATGGTGTGTAAACTGTATTTTTAGTGTGATTAGAACGTTTTAAAACTCAGTTGAGGCTGCACAGTGGCTCAGTCTGTAATCCCAGCCACTTTCAAACCAGCTGTTCAAATTGTTGAACTGCCATTACAAATTTCCTTTTCTTCTGATTCTGTGTAAAGATTGCTTCAAAAAATTTGACCGTCTCATGTCCATATTTCATATCCATTGAACGTGCTGTGTAGGCCATGTGTTCTTAGCATGCAGTGACATGAGTTGTCCAATTAGTTTAATCTATGATAATTGGAAAATTTGGGCTCAAAATGCACGTAGGTGGAGGTGAGCTGGGAACCTCCTTAATGAGTATTAGCTTTTGGGCTTTTATTTTTTGCAGATTTTATTCTGGAAGTGCAACCATCCCAAAGGTTGAAGGAAGTGATGCAAGAGGTATGTAAAAAAAAAAATCTATTGAAATAATTTCATTTTTATATCAACACATTGTATTCCATAGTAGTTCCACTATTAGGAAACTGATTCATGTTGTTTTATTTTTCACATTAAGGGATGGAAGAAGTAGTCATTCCAAAAAAGAAAACTTGGTAAGTATTCTATCAATGTTCATTCAGTAAGCCGAAGAGTGCTAATTAGGAGGGAAACGTAAGGAATCAGTGGCAGGAAGAGCAATGGGAGAACATTCGAAGAGGAAACAGCTGGAAGGGGGGAAGCTGGGGAGTTTAGAGGAAAAAAAGGAAGAAGGTGGAGAGTGGTCAGTGCATAAGGAATGAGATTTACTTAAGAGAACATTTAAAAGACTTTCTGAACTAAGTGTGGGTTGACATAATATTAGTTAAACATGAACATCAACATTAGAATAATTTCTTAAAGGAAGTTCTTTCTCACATGGTTGGGAGACCAGATAAAATTATTTTCTTTATGATACCTAATGAGCTAGGGTAATACAAATAACGTGAACTGTAAAATTTAGCTTTTTTATTCACTGGATAGATTCTTGAACAAACTGCCTTATTTATTCAGCATTTGTTGAATATGTTAAGAACAAAAACTTTTAAAAAGTGCTTGTCATAATATATTACTGAATGCATTTAAAGGTTCCTCAAAAAGCCAGGTCTTAGAATTCTCAGTATGACCTGAAAACTTGAGTTCATTTAAAAAGGCTTTAAAGAAAAATGCCTTCTTAATTTGAATTGTGTAATTATTTTAGAGAAGGCATGGAGCTTGGTTATGATCAATGCATAGATTAAATGCAAGTTAAAGCCTACGATGATGTGGAGAAAT
The DNA here is from genome assembly GCF_041146395.1 of Eulemur rufifrons. Lineage (NCBI taxonomy): Eukaryota > Metazoa > Chordata > Mammalia > Primates > Lemuridae > Eulemur > Eulemur rufifrons. The sequence continues at coordinate 47,894,358 of NC_091001.1, read as the reverse complement.
AGGTGCTCGAATACATTTGTTGATAGGGCAGTAAATTGGAACAACTGTTTGTAGGCAAATTTGGCAGAATCAGAATTTAAAATACGCATACTTTACTGGCTAGCTACTTTCAAGGAACACTTGCATATATACCAAAGAGACATGGATGAGAATGTTCTTTATAACTTGGGAATGGTAACAAGTCGAAACAGCCTAAATGCCCATCCAAAAGTGAATGGGTAATAAAGAATGGTTATCACACAATAAGTTAACATTTAAAGGAATTAATTAGCTCTATATGTAATAACATGGACAATACAGTCAAACTTACCTAAACATATCAGGCAGAATGACAGTATACGAGGGCTGTCCAGAAAGTATCCAGCCATGTAATATGAAAAATAATATAAACAATGGCCGTGTAATATGAAAAACAGTATTAACAATGGCTGGATACTTTCCGGACGGCCCTTGTGTGTTTTACACACATTTTTAAGAGAGAGATGTGTGTAAAAGTACCTTAAAAAGTTCTGGAAATATAAATGCCAAACTCATGGTGGGTAGGGTCACAAGATGACATCAGACTCCTTTAGACACCTGTAATGTTCTGATTTATTTTTTTAAAGATAATATGTAATATATTCATTGTGATTACTTTTTAAAATAACTTTTTTAAAAAGCTAGTGAGTAATCTGAATGTCATATTTTTCACTGGTGTTTGTCAAATATGTTAGTAAGATTTGCTAACTTGGTGGGGCTTAAATATGCCAATATAAGATCTAGTTAGGGAATACTGAGAGATGAGAGAATGTTTCTTTATTGCACTTGCTGAAATTCAATTGGCTTAAAAATGGTTAGAAAAATCCAATAGATATTATATACATCAGGCAATTAATCAGTTTTGGTATAGTATATATTTTCTGTATGTTATTTTGTCTTAGATGACTATATTCTTAGTTTAGGAAAACACTCTTGGTTTATTAAATTTACTGTAATTCTATGTTGGGAATGAAACATTATTGGGAATGAAACATATTAAATCTAACACAGGAGTAAAGATATATTTGAAACTGAATTATCTTGTTTGCCATTCATTCCACTGAAACATTTTCTAATAGTTCAGTGAAGGTCTCTATCCAAAGGTGCAGTGGACAACTGGCCTGCAATTCTTATCATAAATTTATGGTTGAGAGGTTTAAATCAGAAGACCGCAGCAGCATCATCTGGAAGTTCAGTAAGGATGCATGTGACAGTCCTCTGTGGATCTTAGAAGCTCTGATGCACCAGGTCCAGAGTGTAGCCTGTGATTTATTCTCATATAACTGGATTAAGAGCCACCAATTCAGAGAGTAAAGGCAAGAGTAGTCCAGAAAGCTATAGTAAGAATCCTTAGAAAAGTGGATAGGGGAAGTGAGCAAGATAGTTGTGTGAGGTGAGGATGGTAATCACTAGCCCTAGGTTATGGTGTTAGGGACCGAGCCAGAAAGGGCAGGCAAAGCCAAGAAAGGAACTTGTACTGGCTGCAGGCAAAAGAACTAGACAGTTTTCTAATTTTTAACTTACTCTCGTGACTTTGAAAGATAAGAACTGGCTCTAGGTGAGACCTAAAGTTTGTTATTGGCTAATACTGAGAGTAAAATCATTTGTTTACCTTGTGACCATGAAGAGCTCTGAGGGGGGTTAACTTGTGATTCTTATTCTTAGGGATAAAGTGGCTGTTCTTCAAGCACTTGCCTCCACAGTAAACAGGGTAAGTAGGATTTTTTAAGTTTTTAATTTGGCTAATAACAAACACATTTAATGTTCATACCTCTTCAATATTCAGAATTAAACTGTTGTGGATCTACCAAGTCCCTTTAAAATTATCTAATCCAGTCCCTTCATTTGACAAATGAGGAAGGTAAGTTTTTCAATGTACCTAGCTCAGGGCTGATTAGGGTGTTAAAACAACTTTGTTCCATGTCTTTCCTCTCCAGATACAGTGGTTTTTTTGTTTCGTTTTTTTTTTTTTAAATCATACCAGTGATCTCTAATCACTGAAAGAGCTTGTTGAAATGCATATTCCTGGGGCATGGTTTGAATGTGGTAACTGTAGCAGATGATCTGTGTACCAACTTTGAGAACTAATGTCATGCTGGAGTAATGCCGTGATTAAGAATGTGGGTCTTGGAGCCCATGTTATAAATAGCTAAACAGCTAGCTTTGTGATCTTGGGTATCTTTTGATGCTTTTGTTTCCTGATCTCTAGAGTGGAGGTTAACTGTAGCACCAAACCTCAAGGCTGTGGTGAGAATTAAGAGAGTTTAAGTGTACATTAGAGGTTCGGAGCCATATTTGGCACAAAGGAAATGCTCAGTACATGACAGCTATTTTTTTATTGCTGCTACTTTCTTGTTTTCATTGTTGATAAATGAAATTTGCTGTGTTGACAACTCAAGAATAAAGTGTATAGTCAGAGGATGCACTGAAACTTCGGTAAGTGCATCAGAGATGGAACTTTCTGCTTGATTGTATTTTTCATTAGCCAAAAACTACTTTAAATTTTAACTTTGGAGGGAAAGTGTAAAATAATTAAATCTTCTGCCACAATATTTTTGTGGATATTGACCCTCCTTAAGTTGGTTATCACAAATATCCAGAATTGTTTTTCTATTGTAGGTGTTGAACTACATCTAAAGATGGTGTTGAGCCAAATGTGCACAGGTATACTCTACCAAGTTCTAAAAAAGGGTTTTAAAATACTACATCTCCCCGCTTGAAAAGCATTGAGATTTTTGGCAGCTCCCTTATCCATAAATAGGCACCTGAAATGGGCCTCTGAGATTGTTCTGAGTGTTTCAATGAGAATTGCCCAGGGCCACCATTAAGTCAGAGAAGTTGTAGTAGAATTGTCTGACTTACCTGGGTTTTGGCCATTAGGATCCAAGGGATAGTCATTTATCTATTCACTCAGTAACCATATATTGTACCCTTATGATGCTTGCCAAGCACTGCGCTGGGTGTAGACGTTAGATACAGTCCTTCCATAGTTCCTAGGGAGGAAGACTAAAGCAGCACTGAAAGGGGGGTATATCACCCAGGCTGGGAGAGGACTTCCAGAAGAGTTGATGATTGGAAGGTGAGAAGCAAGAATACAGTAATGGGAAAGGATTCCCAGCAGAGGCAACACTGTGCACTAGGTGCAAAGGCATGGATCGAGTAGTTTTGTGTGGTGGGACTCCAGGATTTGAGAGGTAGAGAGATGAGACAAGATCATGAATGCCAGGCTAGGGAGTTCTCATTTTTATCTAAGTCCATTGAAGAACTTTAAGCAGGGGTATGACATAATCAGACAAATGTTAGAAAAGACAGCAATGTGGAGAATGGGAAACCTTTCCACTTGAAAGTATGATAAAGATCTTAACATGTCCAAAGTTAAACCCCTTTCCCTCCAAACCTACTCACCCTTTTTTCTTTTGTTTGTTTGCCATTTCATTAATTGCAATTGCATCCTTCAGGCTACTCAGGCCAAAATTCTGGGACCCATCTTTGGCTCTTCTGTCATGCTTCACGTTAGTAAAGCCTTTGTTTCTCTCTGCAAAATATATGTGGATGGGATCTCCAGGACCACTTCTGGGTTCAGGGATTTGCCAGGAAGACTCACAGCTAAGAGTTATCACAGCAAGAAGATACAGAGTAGAGTCAGCAAAGGGAAGAGGCACATGGCGTAAAATCTAGAAGAAACCAGGCACAAGCTTCCAAGAGTCCTTTCCCAGAGGAGTCACACAGGACATGTGTAATTCCTCCATCAATGAGTTGTGATAACACATGTGAAATGTCTACTGGGAGAGCTCATTAGAGACTCAGTGCCCAGAGTTTTTAGGGGAGGCTGGTCATGAAGGCACCCTCTGGCTGGCATGTAAAGTTCCACATTCCCAGAAGGAAAGTAGGTTTTTAGCATACACCATATCATATAAACAGGTTGGACACAGTGAGCCATTCTTACCAGTTCTAGTAATGGTAGGAGCCCTCCCAGAATCCAAGTTCCCAGGTGCTAGCCAAGGGCCAGCCTTGCTTGAAAGCAGGACTTTCTAAAGATAGTGGTTTCAGGCCTATTCACTTTTTTCTGCACAATATCCAAATTCCAAACACTAGTCATCATCACTCATCACCTTGGTTCATCATTCTCTCTCACTAGCCTGGATTAATTGTAATAGTCTCTGTCCCCTCCCACTTCAACCTCCTGTACACCTCCTCTCAGTTCAGCAGCTGCAGTGACCCTGGATTACTTTACTCAGAATTCAGGAATAGCTTCCCATTATTGTAATTGAAATAACAACTGGAGTGCATACTAGGGCTCCTAGGCTCTACATGATCTGTCCCCATTACTGCTGGCCACATCTGCTTCTGTGTTACTTGCTAACTCTACCTACACTAGTCTCCCAGCTGTTTCTCATTTTCTCAGTAGGCATGCATCTGCCTCGGCTTTAATGTTTTCTATGCCTTCTTCCTGGTGTATTTGTTTTATTTTCTAGAGATTTATTTCTCACTAGATTGCAAGCTATGTGAAAGGGCAGGGATGTTTGCCTGTTGGAATAATGCCTGGTACATGTGAGGCACTCAGTAAATATTGGATGAGAGAGAATAGAGTAGGAAGGGGAGGTTAAGGAGCTGAATTGGCTGAAGCTGATGACAGGTTAGTTGAATGGAAGCAATGGGAGAGGTTCGTTGGGTTGGACTACAGAGTGGTCTTTGGCATTCACTGAAATAGTGAATGATAGAGGGGAGAGGAGCTGTGTCAGGGAACTTCAGACAAACTTGGTTTGAGGCTTCTGAGCCACAGGGCTACACTAGAGAAGTTGTATCTCAGACTGTGGAGGAGGACTTGGAAGTCACTGAGAGAGGAAATTAGGAGGCAAATAAGAAGAATGAGTCTAATGTAAGAGGAGTTCAGCATGTCACCAAAACTAGAGGCCCCAACAGGTGCCTAAGTAAAGGCAATGGAGAGAAGCAGAGCCAGAGACAAGCAGCAGTTTGAGTGTAGTCGGGAGCAGTCCAGGACAGTCAGCCTGGAACTTGGAACTGCCGTTTCAGGCTCACCTTCCATCCCCACCACATGTTGGTAGATGGTGGTAGAACCAAATGAAATGGGCCTCACCTGAGGAGTGTGGTGGGCTAGAAGGATGAGGTTTTGAAAGTGGCAGCAGAAAGCTAGGACAAAAAAAAAAAAAAAAAAATAGTGCCTCCAGTTTCCAGGTCTGAGCAACTTTCTCCTGAGAGCTGCAGGGAACCTCTGTCCCCAGCACAGTCCAAGTTAGACAAGGCATCAAGGGCACAGTGAAGAAATTCAGGAGATAGAGGTTTTACTATGGGACAAAGGCTGTGAAGGCCCAGGTAGGGGGCGCAGAAGAGAGGGCTAGAAATAACTCTGAGGCAGTTCTAAGTGGGGCCCATGGTAGTGCTGGGGAGTTGATTATGCTCAGGGTTGGGGAGCAATTTTAGAACAATTTTAAAAAGTATAGATCCTTGGGTAACAGGACGTGGGAGAAGCTGCTGCTGTTCACCCCTCCTGAGACGGCCCAGTAGTATTTGGAGGAGAGATTCTAGGGTGAAGTTGTGCATGGATGAATAGTGACCATGCTTTGAAGGAAATCCTGTTCCAGGACACTGGTGCCAGGACTAGTTAATTCAGAGTTTAAAGCAGTGGTAGGCCCCAGGGATAGCAGACTCAAATCTTAAGCAGCAGCCATAGGGCAGTTTGAGCCATTGTTTGCTTTAATTTTTGCATAATTATGGGCAAGTCATGCAGAGCTGAGAGTACAGTATAGTATGTGTCTTCTGTGTCTCTCTTTTCATATATACATATATAAATATATTTGCATGCACATAAATACATATTTCTGCACGTATGTTACATACATAATTAAAGCTTATTTTATAGAATTTTGGTTATCATCCAAATTCAGAAGGTCCTCTTAATAAAATAAATCTACCTGAAATGATTTCTGTGTCTTTTCCACAGGACACCACAGCCCTACCTTACGCATTTCAAGATGATCCTTACCTTATACCAACATCCTCTCTGGAATCTGTGAGTATTTTCATGTAACTTTTCTACTATTATTTTTTATCTTGCTGGTTAGTGTACAAGGGTACCTATATAATACAGTTGTAAAAACCTTTGAAAAGTTTACAGGCACTGATAGATAAATTGACAGGCTTTGTGAATCCTTTAATTACTTCTGTCAAAAAAGATCTACACATTGTCTATGTGGAAGGAGAGGGGCTTTGATTTTTAATACTTAAGGCTTTTTTTTTTTTTTTTTTTACAATGGAGTGACCCACTCATTTTAAATATGTTGGGTTTTTTTTTTTTTTTTTTTTTGAGACAGAGTCTCACTCTGTTGCCCAGGCTAGAGTGAGTGCCGTGGCGTCAGCCTAGCTCACAGCAACCTCAAACTCCTGGGCTCAAGCGATCCTTCTGCCTCAGCCTCCCGAGTAGCTGGGACTACAGGCATGCACCACCATGCCCGGCTAATTTTTTGTATATATATATATATATATATATATATATATATATATTTTAGTTGTCCATATAATAAATATGTTGTTTTTTATGTACTTAAAGGTATACATAAGACATGAACTAAAATTATGTCACTCAGTAGAAAAGGTAGGGTATACTGTAATTTAATTTTCCTTTTTTTTTTTTGAGACAGAGTCTTGCTCTGTTTCCCAGGCTAGAGCTAGAGGTGTCATCATAGCTCACTGCAACCTCAAACTCCTGGGCTAGAGTGATCCTCCTGCCTCAGCCTCCTGGGTAGCTGGGACTACAGGCATGTGCCACCACACCTGGCTAATATTTCTATTAGTATTTGTTTTGTGGAGACGGGGTCTTGCTCTTGCTCAGGCTGATCTCAAACTCTTGGCCTCCAGTGATCCTCCGACCTCAACCTCCCAAAGTGATAGGATTACAGGCATGAGCTGCCGTGCCCAGCCTGTAATTTAATTTCTAATTGGGATTTTGTGTATTGTTGCATTCTTTTTTGTGAGGGAAGAAGAATAATTCTTGCTGAGGATATAACTTTGATGTCACTTGAGTCTAAATTGCATGTAAATACCAATTTCTATCTAAATCTTTTCCTTTATATAGCGTTCATTTTTATTGGCAAAGAAGTCTGGAGAGAATGCAGCAAAGTTTATTATTAATTCACATCCCAAATATTTTCAGAAGGATGTAGCTGAACCTCATATACCGGTAAGGAGAGGTAGTTGGATTTTTTTTTTTTTTTTTTTTTTACTTAATACTCTATAAATGTAAATTAAATCAGCCTTTCATGGCTAATATTTAAGTAGCCGTTTGATACCCTCAATATTTGAAATGAACAGCCTTTCACAGTGTGGAGCCGTCTTTGCTCACGCTAACCTTTTACAATGCCGTTTGAATATATTTGCCCTTCGTTTTATGTTTTCCACATTTAGTTTCTGTGACACCACATTGCTGGATGTTTACCACTGACTATTCCTTTTTAGTTTCCTTCACTAGCTTTCTATTCACTTAAGCATTGGTATCTTTCTTAGGTTTCCATGTTCATTTTCTCTATTATTGTTTATACTCTTCTTATTTCAGTGACCCTTAAACTCCATTTGGCATTCTTGTGTATCTAGCTTAGATCCCTCTACTTTGAACTCCAAGCTGTATTTCCAACCACTTCTTTGTTCTGTAGTCATGCAGTGATGCAGTGAGCATATATGCAGTGCCTGCTTTGTGGTAGGCATTGTGCTTCGTACAGTGGCCAGCAAAACAGATGTGCCTCTACCCTCCTGAGTTTATTAGTGGAAATGCTAACCTCGTACTCACCATGTCTAAAACTATTGCCTTACCCTCCTATCTCCCTTCTTCTGAAAACTCATGCCCAAATAACACCCTTCTTATACTGCAACTCCTAGTTACGGGTTAGAAAGCCAGCTCCATTGTGTACATAAAACAAAACAGAACTAAAGTCCTGAGCTAAAACAGTGGCAGTGATGGAATAATCATTTGTTAGCCCACACTTTCCTCTTCATGTTTTTGACTAACAGTTACTTTCCTGTGCATAGCTCCAAGGTTGCTCTGCTTGAAGCCTTCCAGGAGTCCCCAGTATCCAGTGGGGAGCACTGTTCCGACTGTCTTACAATGATTTCCTTATCTGCTTTCTCCATTAGATTGTGAGCACCCCTAGTGTAGAGAATCTCTTTTATCTCTGTATCCTCAGTGCCTAGCTTAGGTGCCTGGAGTAAAGTAGTAGGCATTCAAAAAGTATTTGAATGAATTAGTGAAGGAGGTAAAATACCTTGAGCAGTAGTAGATGTTTAGAGGAAAAGCAACATTAAGGATGAAATGTTTCTCCCTTTGGAAACTGGGTGCCCTCTGACACCTTTTGCCAAGATGGTTGGTGTAAAGGAGGAAGAATGGTTTTACCAGGGGAAAAAATAGTAAGTTCAGCTTGAAGTTGAGAAATTTAGTTGGAAGTAGGGATGTTCAGATGTGGATTAAATATTTATGTTGGGTGCTTTTAAATTCTTATCAAGCTAGGAGATAGCTAAATAATCTTGTTTCAAAAACTGGAGAAACTTTTTTATTTCTTAATATTTTTAGTTAGATTCCCTACAAAGACAGTCATGTTAAAATGATAAATAGTATCTGGTACAGGAACATGAATTGGAATGATGAAGTTTTATTTTGGTGTGTTGGTGATAAAAATTTTTTCCTGTGCTGTCATCCCTTCACCTTTACCTGCTTATAGTAACTTTAACCATCTTGTTTTCCTAGTGTTTAATGCCTGAGTACTTTGAACCTCAGATTGAAGAAGTGAGTGAGGCTGCCCTAAAGGAACGAATCAAGCTCAAAAAAGTCAAAGCCTCTGTGGACATGTTTGATCAGCTTTTGCAAGCAGGTGACTAAGTTCAATTAAAAGTGCTCTAGGAACATAACCTTGAAGTGGGCCACAGTTACATGATCCAGAAAGTTTTGAGTCAAAGTTACAAGTGCTACTGTATTTACTCTGCATGATGGCTGTGTTGTTTATATTTTCAATAATTTAATAATATTTCATGTTCTACTTCGGCTTCACTTTAAAATAATAGATGAGATAGAATTGCAATTGTTAGTTTATTGTGCTGTACCACTGGCAGAGAAATTATATAGCCATTCTTCCATACCTTCCGTTTTTAATCTTAGTACATAATGTATTCAAATTTCCTGTACTCTTTATGTTTGGAAGGTAGAGCCACAACAGATAAGAAAGAAATATTTAAAAAGGAAAGAGCACTAAACTGGGATCACGGGCTTTGATACTAATGCCAGCTCTGACACTAATTGTCCATGGCCTTCAGAAAGTTACCTAATTCCTCAGAGCTTCTAGCTGTAAAATTCATGTGGCTCTCTGAATTGGAGGTGATGAACTTCCAGCTATACACATTTAGAAAGCATGGCTGATAAGCCATCATGAAATGTATGTATAACAACATCAAAGGCAGCTGGCATTATTTAAGTTTTTGGGAATCTAGAGTGCAGTTTGGTGATTTAAGATAAAAATCAGCTAAACATGGAAGAGATGGAAACGGAACTGAATTACTCAGTATACACTTGAATACAAACATTTGCAGAAAGCTATGTTTGAGAATTTTGTTATGTAGCCTAGTATAGCGTCAGATGGACAACTGGATGATGGTAGTAGATTATAATTTAGTGAGGCTTTCCCCCTGCTTCTTGAATATAATCAATATCTGGTATGAGTCTGCATTCAAATTCTCAGTGCTAAAGCTTGTCTTTTTCTAGTTTTACCCACTTTGTGGTGTACGTATGTGCATTCAATAAAGACAGGTGTCAGAACCATAGCTCAGTAACAGTGAGCTAACACCCCAGGGAAGGGATCATAGACAGTTTCATTGTAAAGCCCCTAGCAGTTGCCACACACTCTGCTAAGGCATTTCACGTACTCAGTTTAACTCTATAATACTTTATAAGTTGGTATGTTTTATAGTAATCTTAAAAGGAAACTATTAGGTAATTTTTCCAGGGTCTGACAACTCTTGAGACCCTAATACTGTATGACCCAGTTGCGTTGCACTCCGTAGCCTGTACCCTCTTCACTCTGCTGTGCTTTCTTTCTGGGCTTTTAAATTTCCTGATGGACATTTTTATTTATCAGTATGCATTGTTTAGAAATGTGTACTTTTCTTTTCTTTTTTTTTTTTTTTTGAGACAGAGTCTCACTCTGTTGCCCAGGCTAGAGTGCCGTGGCATCAGCCTAGCTCACAGCAACCTCAAACTCCTGGGCTCAAGTGATCCTCCTGCCTCAGCCTGCCGAGTAGCTGGGACTACAGGCATGCGCCACCATGCCTGGCTAACTTTATATATGTATATTTTTAGTTGTCCATATAATTTCTTTCTATTTTTAGTAGAGATGGGGTCTTGCTCTTGCTCAGGCTGGTCTCAAACTCCTGAGCTCAAACGATCCACCCTCTTTGGCCTCCGAGAGTGCTAGTATTACAGGCGTGAGACACCGTGCTGGCCTACTTTTCTTTTAAAATAGTAGATTATATCTCATACTTTTTCTCCTTCCTGTACCCTTTTTTCCCCCTTTTAAATGAGTATCAAAATGGGAGCATAATGTTTTGAAAGACAATTTTTAAAAGGCTACTATAGTTAGGCAATTATGCTAATATTTTTAGGCAAGATTTTAGTGAAGGTCGGGTCCAAATGTAATCATTCTACTTATGTTTATCCAAATGGACCTGGGCCAAGGGAACTAAGTGGGGATATTTTACAGAGTGTTCAGTTTGAAGGTGATAATTAAAACCATGAGATAGTTTCTCTAAGGATATGATCACATAAATTAAGTGTTCACAGGGTCAAACTTCATTTTGTATTTTAATCTTCTATGTCAAACCTCACAGTAGGGATTGTGTCCCTGTGTGCATCACTCCAGGTGTTTTAAGTTGATGTTGAGTGCATATTCCTCAGTTGAAAAAGTGGTAGATGATACTAAGTATGTAATCAGCAAAGCCACAGATAATAGAAAAAGTCAAGAATTTTAATCTAACAGGCCTTAGTTCTTGAGTATTCCAAAGTTTCTTTTCTTTTTCTTTCACTTACCCACAGGAACCACTGTGTCTCTTGAAACAACGAATAATCTCTTGGATTTATTATGTTACTATGGTGACCAAGAGCCCTCAACTAATTATCAGTTTCAGCAAACTGAACAGTCAGAAGAATTGGTAACTACTTTTGGCATTGTTTTTTTTTTTTTTTTTTTTTTTTTTTTTTGAAGTAATACTTTCTGAAAATAAGATGGGTTCTTGTGCCATGTGTCAGGGCAGTAGTGAGATATAATGTGGTATGATAGCCTTGATAAAATGTTGGTGCAGGAGGAAGAGATTTTCAATAATTAAATTAACCCTGGTTCTTTTTTAAAAAGATCTTGTCTTCGCCTACCTCCTATTCAGGCAGTGCTTTGATCAGAAATGTTTGAGGCTGCCTCTCTGTCACTTACAGTGATAACATGATTTGTAATGGCCAGGGAAAGACTCCATTGCCTGGGCCCCATCAAAAATTCATACGTACATAGGCAGAGAGGAGGGAGCATGCTAGGCTGAGAGTACAGAAAAGTGTTGTGCCAGGAGCCACCTGTAGGTTGAGTCATAGCCTCTCTCTCAATTCTAGAGTTTACTTCTAGAAATATGGTCCCAAGGAATCCTTTGCATCAGATGAACAGAGACATAAAGAAGTATTTATACTTATAAAGGGCAAAAATGTTGAAAACAATCTGAATGTTCAATAGTAGATGATCAAATTATGGTAAAAGAGTGTCTTGTAGCTATTGAGGGCACTAGTGTAGATCTATTTGGGTGTGGAAAGATTCAGCATATATAAGTAGAGAAAAGGTTATATAGTAATAAATCCATATTCTATTTTGGTAAAAATATTTTTTCCTATGCATAAGAAAAAAACATTTAAAAGGTGTTTATCTCTGGGTAATGGGATTATTACTGGGGTTTTTCTTTATATCTTTTCTAATTTTTCCCCACTAAATGTGGATTTTTTATATACAGAAAACCTTATAAGGCTTCGCAGTCACACCTTGCTTTCCAGAGCATCTTCTCCTGAAGCCCTGGCCTGGCTGGCCCTCTGCCTCCCAGCCCCAGTTCTTGAGGCAGCAGACTGCAGAGCCACCCTGACCTCTGCAGTGCCAACCCACCCTGTCTCTCTCTACAGCAGCTTGGTTTATAAATAAAGGACGAGACTTAAGTCTTTTAAGAAGTTGTGGTTTGTTCCGATCAGTGTTAGACATTAGCTATATGTTGTCTTCTCTTGCTTTCACCCTAATAATGAACAGTGTTTCTTTGTGGATCAGGCCAGATGTAGGCTTTGAGGAAGCAAGCTGTGTTTGGTTTTCCAGTTTATATCTGTGGGCCAGGCTTTACAGGGCACTGGCTTCATCTCACTTCCAGGTCATCACTGTTGCTTTAAAGGCCAGCTTTGCTTTTCATCTGTGAATTCACTGATTTATACTTAAGAAATTAAATATAAATGTGTAAGTATTACTGGGCTTCCTCTTTGCCTTTTGCTGGATCTATGTTTTCTTTATTTTTTTTCTGAGTTCCCTTTACCTTTCTGATTTTGAGTAGTCTGACTGGGAGAATGCATTCCATTGTCTTAACTTTTATTTCTCTTAATGATGATTCATTGCAGGAAGAGGAAAGTAACAAATCTAGGAAGAAGGCTGGTCATCAGGTTGGAGTTACATGGAGGTATATTACACATACTTAGAACCTTGTATTACAGTTTCTTAATGGTACATGGAATATGCCCCATCACTCCCTGAAGAAGATGTAATCCTATGATGTTCTAAAATAGTCTGTTTTTATTGTGCATTATAAGTTTCACAATTCGTATTCATAGGCATTTAGACCTTTAATCGTAAGGTCTTAAACTCCAGCCAGCAGCACAAGAGTCCATTATATTTAGAGGTTGATGCTTGATTTTCTTTTTTCCCAGTTAACTGAGCACAACTTTGACATGGTATGGTTCCTTTGGTAGTTTCATCAGCAGTGCTGCCTTGGAATATATACTTCTAATTCTAAAAGATTTGCTATTTTTGATTGTTAAAAATACACTAGAAGGCAGTACTAAATTAAGACTACTGACCAACAGGCAGAAATATTCAGCAGTTCTCAACAAAAGATGAATAACATTTTAACTACACTGGGAAATTTAAATTACCTGACTGTGTAAATAAAAGAAAAATATTTCATGTGACTGACTAGGGATGGAAAGCTACCATTAATACCTAAAATTGTTTTGGAAGTGAAGAATTTAATAGAATGAAAGATTAAATATCTTGGGATAGATTTTAATAATTTTGCATAGTATTTAAGAGCATGGACTTCAGAGTGTGATCTTCGTTCAAATACTGATTCTGTCTGATTTCCACAGCATATTATTAAGGGGAGAATTGGGGTACAGGATATTTTATATAACATGGCACTGTTTAATTTTCTTTAGGAAAGGGAGAAGTAGTAAGTGTACCTATGTTAGAACAGCAGCAGAGCTCAGACAGTGACGCGTGGCCCTATTTTCCTAATAGGCCTTGGGCTGGTACTGGGCTGCGGCCCAGGGGTTGGGGACCGCAGTGCTAGAATATGGCAGAGAATTTGAAAGAAACCAATTGTTGATGTTTCCTAGGGAGTTGTATCTGAGGATTTAAGAAGGGTGGGGAAACTTTACTATGTACTCTGTCAAATGATTAGTGGGTTGGTTGGTTGGTTGGTTGGTTTGTTTGTTTTTTGAGATAGGGTTTCAGTCTGTTCCCTGGGCTGCTGGATAGTACAGTGGTGTCTTCATAGCTCACAGCAACCTCAAACTCCTAGGTTGAAGCCATCCTCCTGCCTCAGCCTCCTGAGTAGCTGGCACTACTGGCACGTGTCACCACACCCGGATAGAGTTTTAATTTTTTGTAGAGACAGGGTCTTACAGTTGCCCATGCTGGTCTTCAACTCCTGGCTCAAGCAATCCTCCCGCCTCGGCATCCCAAAGTGCTAGGATTACAGGCGTGAGCCCCCTCCCTGCCCTACAGTTTGCTTTTTGTTTTAATATTGTGGGTATTTGTTACTTGTGCATAAACATTTCCTTTTCAATTCTGATTCTGTCATATAACTGCAAAGCCCTGGTCTTTGAGCCTCGATTTTTTTTTCTGATTTTCAAAATAATGATAATCATTATCTCCCTTTGTGGGTGGTAAGAATTATTTGAGACAATATGCATAAAGTGCTTAGCACATTGTCTGGAACATTATAAGCTGTTAGTGAATGGTGTTAGCTATTAATTGGTTTTTCCTGTTTCTCTGACTCGGGTTTACTCTCTGTGTCTAGAGCAAAAAACAATGCCGAGAGAATCTTTGCTCTGATGCCAGAGAAAAATGCACATTCCTACTGCACAATGATCCGAGGAATGGTGAAGGTACCTTTGTTTTACTTATTTTGATCTTTAATTTCCACTAAGTCAGGGTTTTTCAGCCTCAGAACTACTAACATTATGGGTCAGATAATTTGTTGTAGGGGGTTGTCCTGTGCATTGTAGGATGTTTAGGAGCTCCCTGGCCTCTACCCACTGGATGTGAATAGTATACTCTCCGCCACCCTCAGTGTGACAACTAAAAATATGTTCAGGTATTACCCAGTGTCCCCTGGGTAGAAAACCACTGCACTAGAGTATAAGCTTCACAAGAAAAGGGCCTGGTCTGTTTTGTTTACTGCACTATTTCCAAACCCTAGAACAGTAGATGTGCAAATACTTGAATGAATTTGATGATGCTTAATTTTTCCTTTTCCAGCACCGAGCTCGTGAGCAGGCGTTAAACTTGTACACTGAATTATTAAACAACAGACTCCGTGGTGAGTTTGTTTTGAGAACTCCCCTCCATCCCTCTCTCCTTTTCTTTCCTTCTCTAAAGAATCTGTAAAGTCTTTGGATCTTTCCTCAATCATTGGCCTACATTTTACCTTTTCCTGTGACATTGGTGATTGAAGCAGGAGGAAAGATTGAGAGAGGAGAGTTGTTTTCCAGTTTTGTGGAATGTGGTGATTAGCCAAGAGACATAGGAACGACCACTTTGCCTTAAAATCAGCCATTTAGGGGTTAATCGTCAATCTCAAATTTTGTTATTTTACTCTTTTACAGCTGATGTATACACATTCAATGCATTGATTGAAGCAACAGTATTGAGGATGGATGAGAATTTTGAGGAAAAATGGAATAGTACACAGGTAAGGGGAAACTCTCAGTTTATCTTTTAATAGGCCTTAAATATCCTTTACCAGAAATACACTGGGGATGGGGGAAGACAGCATTCATTGAGTATTTATCTATATGACAGTCACTGCATAGCGGTTACCTGTTAACCACCCTTCCAGCAGCCCTATAAGTTAAGTAGCTGTGTCTGACACATGAGAAGAAAAAGTTACTTAACCCAGAGCATATAGCTAGAATTCTGGAAGAACTGGGTCGCTTTATTCATATATTTCTCATAACAGTTTTTCTGTTACAAAAGTCACACATTTATTGTGAAGTTCTTATGAAGTTCAAAAAATTGAAATCGCTGGATGGACTCTTGTCTAGTAACTTAGAAATAGAAACATGTTTTATATCCTGGTGTAGTGTTTCGCTTGAGTCTTTTCTTGGAAAACTCTTATAGGTAGAGGACTGAAGACAGTTGGACACCTTCATCAGGTAGGGTGGATGATTGAATTGGGGGCTTCTCTAAAAGGCAGAATCTCTGGTCCTAATTAATAAGCAATTCTTACAGTAAGGATATAGTTACTAACCTGCTTTAGACATAGGAAGAAAGCTAAATTCTTTGTGTATGAAATACAGATTGTTAGGCAAATTATCTACCCAGGAATAAAAAATACTGCTTGCTCTTGATTTAACTAGGAGCTACTGAAACAAATGGTTGCACAGAAGGTAAAACCAAATCTACAGACTTTTAATACCATTCTGAGATGTCTCCGAAGATTTTCTGTACTAGCCAGAGTGCCAGCCTTACGGACCTTACGTGAAATGAAAGCCATTGGAATAGGTGAGGGTGCATCTTGGAGTCCTCACTGAAGACCCTTCTGACCAGACATTTGAGGGCCACATAAGCAAATGAGATGTGTAAATTCTTTTGCTGTTTAATGTTAGGAATTTCCTTTCCACATTTGGCAAACTTAATTACATCAACTTACTGCGGAAGCGCCTTGTTCTTTACAGAAAATTACAGTGTTCTTTTAATATTTTAGGTACATTTTAATGGGTCTTTTGATTATGAGAATTGATCACTTTGAGTTACCTAGTTTAAATTCCTTGACATTTTTCTAGCCTAGTTAGGTATTTGAACCCAAGTGTATGCTTGTATGTTGTGTATTTTTAGCCTGAGTGAGACCCCCATCTCTACAAAAAAAAAATAGAAAAATTAGCTGGGCATGGTGGTGCTTGCCTGTAGTCTCAGCTACTTGGGAGGCTGAGGCGGGAAGATCCCTTGAGCCCAGAAGTTTGAGGTTGCTGTGAGCTATGATGACACCACTGCACTCTTGCCCTGGCAACAGAAGGAGACCCTGTCTCAAAAAAAAAAAAAAAAAAAAAAAAAAAGGAAAGCGAACTGTTGTATATTTTTCATTAATTATTTATTAAAGGTTGCTTCAATTACTTATTGAAGTCGGTCCACTTCAATATGCTTTACTGTTCTCAATGAAGAATCTTATTGGTAATAGGTATTTGGACTTTCTGAAAGTGATGTAATCTCTGTGATAATTTTTCACCTTTAATTAGATGAGCTAAAAAATTTTTTCATTCAAAGGACTAGATATGCATCTTTTGCTTAAATAGTAACATTAATAGGTTTTTAATTCAGTGTGCCTCACTTAGCTATATTTTGGATTGCTGTGTTTTTACTTTATTTCTTATTTTTTCCATCTGCCTGGTAATTTGAGAACCCTCGCTTGCAACGTATTACCATATTATTCAGCTGTTTTATCAACATGGTATGTATGGCCTTAAATTGTATTAATTTATGTGGAAAATTGACCACTTCCTTGAATTTATGCGATTAATTATTGCAAGTTACCTTCTCTGTATAGGAATTAAGAAAAGAAAATTCATAAATTAACATGTACAGCCTGAGCAAAAAGCTATACTTGAGAGTAGTAATCTTGTTTTTGATATAAAACTTGAGCTGGAGGGGAGAGGGTTATAAAATGTACGAGCAATTTTGGTATACAAATAGGAATGGACAGAAGGTGTTCTAGTTTGAAGTTCCTTTTGTTCTCCAGAGCCATGCTGTCCAGTGCAGCAGCCATTAGCTATATGTGGCTAATGAAATCCAGTAAAATAGGCCAGGCACAGTGGCCCATGCCTATACTCCCAGCACTTTGAGAGGCCAGGGTGGGAGAATGGCTTGAGGCCAGGAGTTTGAGTTTACAGTGAGCTATGATCGCACCATTACACTCTAGCCTATGTGATAGAAATGAGACTCTGTCTATAAAAAAAATGAAGTAAAATAAAAATTTATTTTTTTTGCATTGGTGCTTAGTAACCACATGTGGCTAGTGGCTCCCGTACTCAATGATGCAGGTATAGAACATTTCCATCTTCTCAGAAAGTTAGTGGACAGTACCACTCCAGAGGAAGGTTGAACTAACTGTGAAGCCTTTTGGGAGGGCGTTGAGGCTCCGTTTGTCACCCGCTTTTGTTAGTTCCAGTTGGAGCTGTGCTCTGTAGAATGGACATTGGAGTAAGGCACACCTGAGCTGAAATTTCAACTGGACCGTATGTTTACCAGCTGTGTCAGAGGGATTGGGTACTACATGAGTACGTGCATCAGGGTGTGGTGATTAAATGAATAACACAACAGTGGCTGGTACCATGCTTGGAAGGCATACAGTAGGCACTCAGAATCTGTTGGTTCTTACCTATTTGCCCCCAGCCTAAGAAAGTACCCTTGGGTTCAGAAATGACAGTTCTCTTCATTCTTCTTGTGATAGACTATAAGAACTATAGACAGAAACTTAATTCTCTGTGGTTTGAAGGGCTAATTTTGCGGAATCCACATCCTCACCTATATAGGCAAGGTTTTTTTTTTTTGTTTTGTTTTTTAATTATCTTTTTAATGAAAAAACCAAACAAGTGACTGATTTTATCTTGGAAACAGATAAGCAGTTTCCATGATACCTAGATCCTTTAAAACTTTATGAGATTGTGGTGAAACTAGTATATCTGACCTCAAATTCTATTCCTTTCCTCAAACTATCATGTATCACTTTAGTTTGGTACTAACCAAAGTCAAAGATACTTGTATTTCCTAAGTAGTAGCCATGACCATGTGGACTGGGGTGGGGGAAGGAGTATGGGTTTGTCTTACGTGTATAAATTGGCTCTCTGCAATAATAATTTCTAGGAATTTACCTAAAGGGGAGAACTTAAAATAACATAGAAATAATACATATAAATTAGAATATTATATAACTAATAAAATCATTAGGAAGGTTAGCAAATGGAAACATGCTTGAGAAAATTGTGAAAATATATCTGTACTAGCTATCATTATAACTATGTTATCACATGTACAAAAGGTCAGGGAGGGAGTATAGATAAGTATTTGATTAGGAATAATATAGGTGGATTTTCTGACCTATTAGTGTTCAGCTCATGTGATTTTTAAGAGCTGCCCCCATCAATTCTCTAGTTTCCTTTCTCTTGGCCTTCTCATTCTGATTACACTTAAAGGAACACAGTGATTACTAGCAGAAAACGTGTTTTTTTCTCTAAGTATGATGCTTTGGTGAGGGGATGTGTGTGTTGGTGTCTGCCTCCCACTCTAGTGAGAGTCAGGCTTGTGAAGGAATTAAGAGAGAAGGGACTGAGCACCTGCACAGAGACCTGTGATTGTCACAGATCTAACAGAACTGCATTCTGCAGGGTGCAGTGATTCCTTTGGCAGTCATTGGCCCCCTGCCCGGCTCTGTGCCAGGCCTTAGGCTGGAGGTGGAAGAAGGAGAAATGTGTCCCTTTGTACTCCATGCTGCGAGTTTGGTGGTAGTACAGGAAGTAGATTCATGATAAAACATTTACTTTCTTGTTCTGTAGAAAGCCCTTCAAAAGGATCATCCCTCATCATCTATGATATAATGAATGAATTAATGGGAAAGAAATTTTCTCCAAAGGACTTGGATGATGGTATGTTTAGAAATTTCTTGTATTTTCCTCCCCTAAAGACAGGGTTGGTTTTCCTGAGTGACAGTTATTTAGAGGCCTTGTGATGAGGGCAGGGTTTCCCTTTAGCTTAGTAATATTTGGGGTGATGATTCTGAGAAAGCCAAAATGTCTGGCACATTGGTGTGTACTTCCTCTCTTGAGTGTTGATTCCCTTAGCAGTTTTGTTGGAAGGATTTTTATTAATGTTACTGACTTGAAAATATATTTTACCCATAGTAACCAAAGGTCTTTGTGAACTTTGACTTTCAGATTTGTTTTTTCAGTCAGCCATAAAAGTTGTAAGTACCATCTCTTACTTAACTTCATTTTCCTTTTTTAGAAGGAGGTTACTATCCATTTCCTAAATTCATCTGTAATTAGAGAGCTCTCCCTGGTTCTTTCACTTCTTCTTAGTTCTGTCCAGGTCTTTGCTTTTTTCTTCTTTCCCGAAATTCTATACTTTTTAATCATATAACATTCCTACCCTGTGTTTACTGTACATATTGCCTTTTTTCATGCCTCTGTTCAAATAAGCTTTCAGAGTATTTCATATTAGAAACTTTTAAGATGGATAGTGGTTTTTATTTCAGTTTTTTGTTTTATGCTCATTGTAGGAAAAATTTCAAGCAATTTTAAGGTAAAAAAAGTGCATTCTACACCGAGGTTTTTTTCTCTGGCTTCTCAAATGTATGTACACCCAGACACACTTCCATGATGTTTTATTTGTTGACAGCAACCAGTATTTCATGGGAGGAAGAAACTGTAACTTAACTCTTCTGTGAGTGGTTTTTAGTTACTTCATGGGGTTTTTGCCAGTGCAGTGGTGGTAGACTGAGCATTCCAGGTATCTTTTGTGCACTTGACCAGGTGTTTTTGTACAATTACTTTCTAAAGGTATAATTGCTAAATCAATATAATTTTGTTAAAAATTTCAGAAAATTTGGTGTTTATTTCCCCCCCACCACCAATTTCTTGTAACTTATTTGCTGTCAACCAATAGTAAATTAAGTCAGCATTTTCATAAGGAACCATTTTTTCTTTATGTAATGAACAGCTATGTGGCAGATAAGGATATCACTGTGATACTTAATACTTGCAAATTTTCAGTGCTCATCTCTCAGAGATCTAGACCTTGCTTACCAAGTACATGGCCTTTTAAACACTGGAGACAACCGGAAATTGATTGGACCGGATTATCGTCGTAATTTCTATTAGTAAGTGTGTTGAAAATGAATCCTTTTGCATTAATTAATAGAGCCTGCAAGTGGGAGGCTGTTGGTGGCCCTTCCTATCTCAAGTCTGGATTCAGGCAGCATGCCCATGATTTAATAGTTAACAGGTTAATTGAGCACTTAGAAATTAAAGCAGTGGTAAAACTGCTAGATTTGGAAGTCTAGTTTGTATCCTTCGAGATATTTTTTCTTTGCAACGCTTTAAAAATCCACATATCTTTTTCCTTTATGCCCCTCTTATATTTTCAAATGGTTATAGCAGGGTGAGTCCCTAAAGATTTCATCCGAGCCCCTTGCTTTTATAGTCAAAGATCAAAATACTGGAGCCTAGAGAGGTTCCCTTAATGGGTTTGCTTTTAGGCAGATATAAACATGAACTTAAGGAGGTAGTCTGTTAATAGGTATGTGAGGATTGTTTTCTGTCTGTCCAAATCCTTGCTTCACAATGAATGTTTTCAAAATGAATACAATATTCAGTATCTGCTCACCATGACTTAAGATTGTGTACTGAGGACGCAGTCATAAATGACCAGTTGGGGGTAAGATGGTGTTAATTGGGAAGTTGAGCACAGGTTAGCAACTTCTGGTTCAAGCATTGGCCCATGAAACTTGAATTGTTTGTAAATATTTTAAAGTTCTTTGTAACATATAACTATGTTGTCATTTCACTAATTATTTCTCCTCTTGTTACACCTAGGGATTTTAGACTAATCGTACTTTTTCTCTCCATGACAGCTCTAAGTTCTTCACTTTAATTTGTCTAATGGAACAAATTGATATCACCTTGAAGTGGTATAAGGACCTGATACCTTCAGTAAGATGGTTCATTACTTGTCATTTATCATTGTAGATGAATTTGTGGGCATCTTTGCTGGTTAATGCTTTAAAAATGTATTTCTCTTAATCAGGTCTTCTTTCCCCACTCCCAAACAATGATAGATCTTCTCCAAGCACTGGATGTGGCCAATCGGCTAGAAATGATTCCTCAAATTTGGAAAGGTTAGGGTTTTTTTGTTTTTCTTTTTTTCTTCCACTGTGCAACAAACTAGGACACAGAGGCCAGGCAATGGTTCGGGGTCAGAGTTTGCTGAGGATGGGCCTGTCATAAATCCATACCCATGCATTGCAGAATCTAAATCTGAATTAAGGTCTTTGACCTCAAAGCCTATACCATTCCTCTGTGCTAATGTTGCATCCCTTTGCTAAGCACAGTCATTGATGATTATCTTTCTGAAAAACAGTCATGACCACAGGCGTGTATGGGTCTGTCTTACATGTATAAATTGGCTGCAAAATGAAACAGATATTCTGTATCTCTTCTACTAGGTGACTATGGTATTACCATAAAGTCAGTTTTTATATGCCTCAGTTTCCATGTTTGAGGAACCGAGGCAATAGTTCTGCCCTACTACTTCACAAGACTGCTCTAATGGCAATTTAAAAGAACACTGAAGGGTCAGCACCATGGCTCACACCTGTAATCCTAGCACTTGGGGAGGCCGAGGTGGGAGGATCGCTGGAGGCCAGGAGTTCAAGACCACCCTGGGCAATAGCAAGACCCTATCTCTACAAAAAGCCGAGCATGGTGTTGCACCCTGTAGTTCTAGTTCTTAGGGAGGCTGAAGCAGGAGGATTGCCTGAGCCCAGGAGTTTGAGGTTGCAGTGAGCTGTGATTACACCATTGCACTCTAGCCCAAGCAACAGAGTGAGACCCTGTTTTAAAAAAACAATCATAAGAACATTGAAAACTTCCAAGTGCTATAAAATAGTGTCTTACCATATGGAGCAGTGTTTAATACTTGACTGGGGACCAGTTACTGGCATTGGCTTTCACTACTCTTGTTCTTACTGTGAATCATCCTGCTGGTTTTCTGAAATCCTGGATAAACCTGGAATAAATAATTTCAGCAACTTATTTTTTACCCACCAAAAAATAAGGTTGACAGCTGACATTGGACTAAAGCCAGCCAAAATGAGTGTTGGTATTACATGGTAGTGATCACTCCTGTGTTTCTTTTTTGTTTCAAGATAGTAAAGAATATGGTCATACTTATCGCAGTGAACTGAGGGAAGAGATCCTGACTCTCATGGCAAGGGATAAACACCCACCAGAGGTAGGTCTGTGTTGAAACTCAAGTTTTGTTATTGTTGTTAGACGTGTACTAACCCATAGATCCTCTAATACGCAGGTGCTTTTAAGATTAGTTTCCTGGGTTTCATCTATCATTATGGAGAGTTCTGCCACCCAGAACCAGATTTCAGTTATGAAACATCTAAACATTTCTTGCTGTTAGCAGAATACCATGCCTAAAGTCACCCTCATTCCTGTAGTCCAAAGCAAGCAACATGAAATTACCTTCTCTCTGTCTTCAGCTTACTTTTAAAAACAATTTCCAGCTAAAAAGAAAACCCATAGTTGAATTTGAAAGATGTGGCTAATCAAATTGTTTATCCCAAGACAGGGTCCTTTTTTCTTTTTACCGTATTACTTGTATGCTATACATGTGATATATTCAAATGGTAAAATGGATGGCTCATAAATTTTAATGGTTCTATGGTAGGTAGTCTCCTGAACCGAAATTCTTATTAAACTAGTTAGGCAGTTTTGCTGACTCTCAAACCCTCTCAGCTTCAGGTGGAGTTTGCTAACTGTGCTGCTGATATCAAATCCACATATGAAATCCAAGATGCCAGACACACTGCCCCGGATTGGCCAGTCATCCCTCTCAACTGTATAGCTATCCTCTTTTTAAGGGCTGGGAGAACTCAGGAAGCCTGGTGAGTACAACACCACAAGTGTAAATTAGAAGTATTTGTACTTGGATCTGAAACATTTACCCAGGTCGGTAGCGGCTCTCTAATTTGGCTGTATGACATGGAGTTTATCAGGAGTCAAACTAGAATATATAAGATATTTGATGGGAAATGCTAAAAAGCAAACTTTTAGAAGAAGACCAACATGCATAATGTACTTGAGGGAAGGTGTGATTCCAGTGAGCTGAGAATTCTCTTTCCATTACTAACCTCTCTGCTTCCTGTGGGCAATTAAGTCACTTAACCTTATTTGTCCACTTTCATGGAACAATGTGATCAAGAAAACGTTTTGAAAATGTTTTGGTCTTTTGGGTTATTGAAGCATCATTTTTGGGTGCTCCTCCTACCCCCACCCCTCAGCTTAAAATGTGGGCTCTGTACTTGGACTTCTGGAAGCTGTCATTTAAGTGCATTTATTAAACATGGCCTTGACTAGCACCCATCTTTGATTTGTGCCACTGTACTCTGCTTATGTTTTTATCAGCACTTTATTCACATGCTAATTTTTAGTGTTTTAGAATGGAGACCTTATGCATATTCATTTTTCCAGAAGTCAACAAAAGGATACCTTGTAGGGGTAGTGACAGGTGGTTCTGCTGTATTCTGTGTTGTGTATGTGTGGGCTGAGTCAGTAAGTTAGGGGTACTTGTGCACAGCTCCTTGTATGAGAAAGTGTATGTGGCTATTAACTATCTCTAGCAAAAGATGAAGGCTTTCTGCCTCAACTTGTCTTACAGGTATGGCTCACACACATTACCTGTTAGCAACTGTGCTGCTGCTGGTGACAGAAACATTTGACGTTTGCATTTGTTAGCTTAGTTTACAAACTAAGTGTGTGTTAGTTCGCACACACTTCCTGTAATCAGGCTGTGATGATTGGCGCAGGGGTACGGACCTCAGCTGAGTCATGGGAGCTGAATGTATGTGTTTCTCCTTTGTCCTGCGCGTGGCAGGCTGCTGGTGAGCACTTACATGAGACTGTTGCCTCAATCTGAGCCTGCTGATCAGAACGTAATTATGAGGGGGAGGCAGACTGTGCTCTGTTCCATGCCTCTCCCAACTGTACACGGGATATATTCCCTCCCCGGGAGGACAGAGGTGATCCTTTATAAGAGGACAAATACAGGTTTGAGTATCCCTTATCCAAAATGCTTGGGACCGGACGTGTTTTGGGTTTCAGAATATTTGCATTATATGTACCAGTTCAGCATCCCTAGTCCAAAGATCTGGAATTGTGAAATTTTGAGCACGTTCATATTAAAAAAGTTTCGGACTTGGGAGCATTTCAGGTTTTTCAGATTAGGGACACTCAACCAGTACCAATAGTTCTCAACATTGGCAGCGTATCAGATTTACCTGTGAAACTTGTAATATAGATATATGGAGTTTATGGGGAAGGATTTTAAGCACTTGATGTGATTCTGATGTACAGAGTTGGGAGCCAGTGGGGCCACAGTTGTGTCTTCAGGAGCTGCAAGGGCTAGGACAGCTACAATTATCTGACTGTTTTGTTTTTCTATTAGCATTCATAATCTTTCTCCTGTCTCATCTTCAACAGGAAAATGTTGGGGCTTTTCAGAAAGCATAATAAGATCCCTAGGTAAGTTGAAATTAACAGCTGTCCTCCCTCCCCGCCGGGTGCAGCCTGGAAGTAGCTGCCATGGGTTTGACTCATTGTGGGTGATTGGAATTTCTTCACATACTTCAGCTACTGCGTTTGGGCACTCTTGTTTGTTGGGGAGACAAACTGTCAATCTCCCCTACCTTAATCCAGGGCATCCTGAGGTAAGCACTGTTTTTTATCTGTGCTCAATTATCAACACATAGAAGATATGTTGAGTAGATCCTCAGTGAAGCTGTATTGAATGAATGTTCATAATCTCTTTGTCCCTTTAAAGGTAGACTGCAGGTCTAACTTCATGCCTCCAAAGCTACTATTGAGGATTTTATTACTGAACTTATACTGGATCTTGCCTTTAAATCTTTGACTGAAGGGGTTTAGGGGCTTAGTTGGAGAATGTTCACAGTTTGCCCTTCTTTTACAGAAACGGGTTGCTGAATGAGTTTATGGACAGTGCAAAAGTGTCCAACAGTCCTGCGCAGGCCATTGAGGTAGTAAAGCTGGCGAGTGCCTTCAGCTTACCGGTTTGTGAGGGCCTCACCCAGAGAGTAGTGACTGACTTTGCAATCAGCCAGGAACAAAAGTAAGTGGGTCTTGTGTCTTCACTATAAGGGAAAGGTTATAAAATGGTGCAGACCATTTGTCCATCTGCCCATTCATATGTTTATAGCTTTCCGTCCCCTATATTTCCTAATAAAAAGTCAGAATGTAGTAATTGAGTGATGGGTTCATTTGTCGTACAAGTCAGGAAAGCCTATCAATTTGGCTGTTAGAACCTTTTCTTTTTTCTTTCTTTCTTTTTTTTTTTGTTTTTTTGAGACAGTCTCGCTGTCACCCTGGCTAAAAGTGCAGTGGCATCCTCATAGCTTGCTGCAACCTCAAACTCCTGGGCTCAAGGGATCCTCCTGCCTTAGCTTCCCGAGTAGCTGGGACTACAGGCACATCCCGTGACGCCTGGCTAATTTTTCTATTTTTAATAGAGTCAGGGTCTCACTCTTGCTCAGGCTGGTCTTGAAACTCCTGAGCTTAAGGGATCCTCCTGCCTGGGCCTCCCAGAGTGCTAGGATTACAGGCATGAGCTACCGCACCCGGCCTTCCTTTGTTCTTAATACAGTTTCGTGCAGCTGTAGGGTCCCTTTTTCTATTTCAAAACAGATAGAGTAGAGGTGTCATATACCAAGAACCCCAGCTCCCATTTGATTTGCAGTGTAACCCTCCAGTTTCTTTTCCTTACAGGGAAGCCCTGGGCAACCTAACTGCGTTGACCAGCAACAGTTATAGTGACAGCGTCAGTGATAGTGACAGCGACAGTGACATCAACGAAGGCAAATGAAAGTGGGAGATTCAGGAGCAGTAATGGGCTCAGGATAGCTGCTGGAATCACACTGGAGAACTGAGATGTTAATATTTAACAATGTTACAAAGAAATAAGAGGATACAGATTTGGTGAATTTGTTACTATGAAGTACAGTTGATACAAAACCAGTTTATTTAGATTAAGCTCCTAACTTGCTACTTGCTAAACCGTCTATTAACTGTAGCATTCAAGGCTTACCATTTAAGCAACAGCACTGCCCTTTTCATTTGTCAGACACATGGTGAGGGCTGCAGCTCTTGTGGTCAGGGCAGGCTCTGTATACCTCACGTGGTGTTGGGTGGCCTCACACTGCCATCATCAGCGTGCAGTTGCCCTCTCCCTGCTGCTGGACTAAAGCTTTTGTTGGCCTGATGTGCTGCTACATTGCTGGTCCTTCCTTCATCTGAAGAGACAGTGTCTAATTATGATTACATCACAATTGCTATTGGGTCAGTAGTATCCAATTTCTGGGATATTTATATGTGAAATTATGCATCTTAGAATTGATTAAATAGGATGATGGCAGTTTAGGCTGCACAACTCATAAAATGAAGACTGTAAATAAAATTTGTAATTAATGTACATCTGTGTATAATTCCATTATTTTAATATAGCCTTTGCCATAGTCTTCCAACTAGAACATTGAAGAGTGTTTTATTGTTCCCTCTCTTTTGTCTGTATGCTGGCGCCTTCTTTAGTGGTCAGAATGAGGGCTAGTGATGACAAAGCCATGTGGAAAGTCTGGACATCATTATATATTGCTGAGAATCAAGTTGGTCAAGAATTTCTACTTTCAGCATTTCTCTTACCACCATGACTTCTAAATGGTGCTGGAAGCCAGTAAGAACTTTTGAGGTCTGCAGGAGCATCCCCACTTTCATAAGGGCTTCCCCCACAGACTACTCTGCACATACTTGACTCCCAGATTTACTGAGGTACCCTGTGAGTTCTCCAGATGTGCAGTTTCATCTTGACCCTGCCAGAGTTGACATTTGTGAGATGCTATAGTAGCTGATACTTGTTAATGTGTGTTCCCGTCTGCATTTACCATTGTCATACATCCTTAGAAACCTAAGTATTTGGTTCATGTGTTCTAGAATGTCATTTAAGGCATCTGAGGGATTAAAAAAAAAATGCCAGTATAGTAACTAGGTTCTTAAGCATCCACATATTGCTCCCCATCAAAGCAAATTTGGGCTGGGCGCAGTTGCTCACACCTGTAATCCTAGCACTCTGGGAGGACGAGGTGGGAGGATCACTTGAGCTCAGGAGTTCAAGACCAGCCTGAGCAAGAGTGAGACCCCCGTCTGTAAAAGAAATAGAAAAATTAGCGAGGTATAGTGGTGCGCACCTGTAGTTCCAGCTACTTGGGAGGCTGACGCAGGAGACGGTTTGAGAACAAGAGTTTGAGGTTGCGGTGAGTTATGATGACACCACTGCACGCTAGCTGGGGCAAGAGAGCAAGACCCTGTCTCAAAAAAATAAAATCCACGGAAGGACAGAGGGCAAATTAGTCACTAATCTTGGTTTACAAAGATAACCTGGCTGCCTGCAAGGTTAACTGGCCCCCTTCCTATTCCTCCGGTTCATCAGCACCTGCAGGTGCCTGACTTGTTGGCCTTAACTGTCAGCACAATCCCTAGATGCATAGTATGCCTCTTCCTACCCAAGCCCTAACTCTTAGCCATATCATGTTACTCTGACGGTGGTAAAATGAGATGGCACATGAGTTTGTGGTTGACTTTCAAAGTGGATGATTTGTGTAGCTCAGTGGTTTTATGCTACAGATGTTGCAAATCCCCACTGAGCAAATAACTGCCTTGAAGTTCTGAGAAAAATTAAAGTCTACAGAATGAGTCTCCAATTCATCTGTTTATTTCACCATAGTCTAACCTCTAGTATCAGTAAAAGAAGTTTTTCTATGCCAAAGTCATTATCTTCCAATTTTTGCTTTTGGTCTCTCAGCTGTCCCCTCAATTTTATCACCTTACTCCAGGGCCAGCCCCTGTAGTTTTTACCTCCTCTGGTTCCCACCTGTCTGTTCATAAACCTGTGCATATGGATTTCCCTTATAAAGTCCTAAAGTTGACCTTTATACAATGTTCCTTTTACTCCTGGTGAGTAGCCTGTATTTGCTATCCATCTGCTTCCTCACTACTGTCTACACATCCATACAATTCAAGTACTTCATCCCTAAAAGGCATTAACAAGTGGTTTCCCACCCTCATAGAACAGTATCAACAAAACATCTCAGCTGAATGGGGAAAATTTAAATAGGAAAAATTTATATTTGTGATCTGAAACTCATAATTTTTTTTCTTTGAGACAGAGTCTCACTCTGTGCCGTGGCATCAGCCTAGCTCACAGCAACCTCAAACTCCTGGGCTGAGATCCTCCTACCTCAGCCTCCCGAGCAGCTGGGACTACAGGCATGTGCCACCATGCCCAGCTAGCTTTTTCTATTTTCAGTAGAGACAGGGTCTCGCACTCCTGAGCTCAAGCAATCCTCCTCCCTTGGCCTCCCAGTGTGCTAGGATTACAGGTGTGAGCCACCGCACCCAGCCTTTTTTTTTTTTTTGACACAGGGTCTTGCTCTGTTGCCTAGGCTAGGGTGCAGAGTGGCATCATAGCTCATTGCAACCTCAAACTCCTAGGTTCAAGTGATCCTCCTGCCTCAGCCTCCTGAGTAGCTGGGACTATGGGCATGCTCACCATGCCCGGCTAATTTTTTGTAGAAATGGTGTCTCACTCTTGCTCTGGCCTGTCTTAAACTCCTGACCTCAAGCTATCCTCCTGCCTCAGCCTCCCAGAGGGCTAGGATTACAGGCATGAGCCACCACGCCTAGCCATCATTTCAACATTTTAAACAAAATGATACAAGGAGGAAAGGTACGAGTTATAACTTAAATCCAATTAGAACCAGAATCAAGTGTTGAAAAGCCCTGTAGCATTAAAAGGGAATGTGCTGCTTTAATGATACCAGAGCTGACAGGCACTGGCATTGACAATACATAAAGCAACATATGTTAAAAAATCTAAAAGGAGTTTTTTGTATAGTGGGAACTGAGGACAGTGAAACTATTTCTGAGTAACTTTAAAAAACAGGATAAACCAGAGTATCAGAAAAGCAGATGGGAATAAGGACTCCCATGGAATGGGAAGGAGAAAAGGAAGAGTCCTAATATATGTGGAATAAATTCATTCAATGTTGCCTCAGAGTTAGATTACCAAGGTATAAAGAAATCAGAAACTTGGTTTTTGGTTCAACATATCACTGGACTCTAACAATAAAATGGACTTACAGCGATCAAAGTATTCAAGCAAAAGGCTCAACAGCACCGAGAGATCCCAAATGTCTTTAGACTCAAACTCAAATCTGGCACCTAAGTACTTCTTAGTAAATGCTTAATGAATTTTAATGAATGTCACCTTTTATGCAAAGGCTTTGTTGATTTTGGAACCTCACCCATCTGGTATCCTTAGCTACTGTATAAATGCTATATACCACGCACTAGGCTTAAAGGAAAAGATGTTAGATTGTACTATCACTGGCTTTATATAGGGTAGTGTTTGTCTTTCAGATTGCAGGGTATGAAATCAGTTTTGGGCATGATAACAAGAATTTAATGAAATAGAGCATCTAAACACATCACATGCATTTGTGATGTATTTTTATATTGCAACACAGATATGTGCATGTAGATACACATGCATAAGTATACCAGATCATGATGTAAACTTTTTACTGCCTTTCATACTCAAAACAGTTTGTAAAACACTAAAATAGGTTATTCTATGAGACTGGGTCACTAGGAGCATGGATGGGCAAGGCAGGTTTTATAGAATCATTTAGATTTGACTGGCATTTTACCAGAGAAATATATGGTTTGTCTGATGTATGGCAACATGGGATAATCAAAAGGTACAGAAAGTCCAGGCAGTTAAGTCTCCAGCCTGACCCAGGAAGTAGCCTATTTAACAGTGCTGTCCAGCTGCAACTGCCTACTTGTGGGTTTTATAGAGGACTCAGGACTGCTGGAGATCAAACCCAAGAATATTTTTCAGAGTTGAGCAAGATTTAAGACTCCTAAAAACTAAGAACATCCAAGAAGATACAGGTCACGACAGAACTTATTACTAGAACAGCCTAAGCTCTGCCACTGGCACCAGTGGAGTCTGTTCCCCCAATAATGGCCCCTTCGCTGGCTCCTGCCTCACAGACCCTCCAAAAGCCCTTCAATGAAACCAACAAGCTAGTGAAGCCTTATCACCTCTGCACACAGGTAAGAGCTATAGTGGCCGGGTGACCCTCCCCTCCCTGCCCCAATCCTTCGCTGTCTCATGTTCCCAGCCAACCTCAGAGCCCCTGGATACAGCAAAGGGAAAGAAACCAGGGAAGCATAGGCATTTAGTTCAGGGGAAAGGTGAGCGCTGGAGCTGATGAAAATAATTTGCCTGACATTTAAGCCTTTTTATTTCCTTTCTGTGTTAACTCAAATGATCTGTTCTGCACTGAGTCAAGCAAGCTACTTTAAAACTGGTGGCACAACTCATTTGGGACTTGGAGACTGCTTTTATCCAGAACCTGTTAAGAGAAAGCAGAAGGTTTAAATTATTAATAATACATAGGAATATACAAGTAGAGTGCCTTTAAAAAAGGCTGTTGAAAATTACATTTTAGTTTGTTACATTATTATGGAACTTTAAACAACATGAAAGCAAGGATCAGTTTTAATGTTAAATCAGGAGGCATGAATTTTAAAATGATGAACACTGTCCTATAGCAATCAGGAAGAAGGCAATAAGATAATCCAACTTAAGGCCAAAACAGACTGAAAGCAAGACAAGTGATGATTTGGCTTTATATGATCTTTACATATGATTTTAACTTTATATGATCGTTATGGAAGTGGCCGTGGTGTGACTTAAGTGAAAATATGCTGAAGTGAAGCTGACCTGCACTAATAGCTCAGAGCTTTATCTACCTTTTCCCAAACTTGGCCCTTTGGGGCCTCACAGTGCTGAGAACTCAAGTAAAGCTTAGGTGAATGGTTACTGAGTGGCATCTCAGAAAGATTTGAGTTTTACTAGGCCTGAGGAAGGAAAATAAAGGCCTTGGCTTTTCAAAAATCACCCTGGTTCCTAATAAGCAATGGGGCAAGGGGCATCTGTTAAAGGAACTACTGAGATTTGAAAACCTGTGGTCATTATTTTGATTGACAGAGCTAAAATAAACCACTCAGTAGTGCTTGCTTCTTGTGAGCTCAGATAATCACATCTGAAGGAAGTTACTTCAGGGCTCCAAGAGAAACTTAGATTTCTTTATAATCTATAATATTTTACATATTTCATTAATAAAATAAAAAGCACTTCTATCTCTCTGAGAATGCAGAGAAAAGAAAAAAAAAATAAGAAAGAAAAAGAACAAAAAAAAACACTTCTAATTTGACAAATAGGTAAATTTAGCTTTACAAGTTAATGTATTTTTGCAATTTCATGCCATTCCAAAGGTAAAGAAAGACTGAATTTAGAACAGCTCCATTATTTAACTGCCATCAGGCAGGTGTCCAGAGTGCCTCTACCTCCAGAGATGAAGGGCATCACATAAAGCATATGTTCTAATCAGAAAAACTGGATGTATTTTATTGAATTAAGAATCCACTTAGGAAGGAACATAGGGAATGTTAACATCAACCTAGGCCAAAGATGGACCAATGTATCTCAAAATCAAAGAACAAGGTCAATGCCATAATGTAACTATCCAAATTCAGGGGCTGGCATACACTTGCAGATACATAAAATAGAGCCTGATCCCCTTCATGATTTGCATATGTGTTGCTCAGATAAAAGTGCCTACTCAATAATCTCTGTGAATATATAAACCCCCAACAAAAAACTGTAATTTTGAAAAAAAAAAAATTTTTTTGGACTGTATTTTTATGTAGAGGTGGTGGTCTTCATGGAGTAAAAACTAATTTGTTAGTTTTTATCCAATATGGCAATTATCCTAATCTTTAGAAGGGTGAGCTGAGAAAGTTTTATGGCAATCTAGATCAAATACACTACAAAATTAGTTAATCCTTTCATTAAGATTCCAGGCACCCCACACCCACTTTGAAGAGGTTCACAGTCCCACGTACTAGAAAGAAGCAAGATGTATTCATTACCAGTGGTTTAGAACTGTAGCTGTAGCCATTTGAGGGCTGCCGAATTAATTTGTGGGTAGAGATCGACATTTTTTATAATCAACAGACTGCTATATCCCCAATTATAAGTACATTAGCATTTTGGCTTGTGCATTACTCTTTTGAGTTTGACCAGCAGGAATCAATTCACCAAAATCTTCAAAGCCAAGAAGCAGGCCTTGGACTTGTGGTGACCCAATTCACAGTCTGGAAATTCTATGTGGCCATAAGTTCCTACTTCTGCTATTGCTGCTTCTCAAGGAAATTTCCTGTACACACAACAGACTAGACATGGTACTCTCTGGAAAGGGATAAGGTACTTAGTTTTCATCTTGTTGCTTTATTCAGTTTCCTCCAAGGGCAAAATCAATAGTGATAGGGATCGGATCACAAACATTATTTTGATTGGCCTCACAAGCCTGATCAGTAAAACCTGAAAAACAGAAAATGTTACACAAGTTGCAAAGAAAGCACTCTTGGAGTTCACTGACATGACAGCAAGTGGAAAGAATATAAATGCAACAGGTGTTAACATTTAGAACAGTACTTGTAACCTGCTCGTTTCTAGACAATTCTGGGACCCTTGTTGCAAACCCTGCTGATTTTCTTTGACATGAAATATGACTTTACAAAATTTTTCCCTAGACCTTACTCTTGCTGTACTTGAGTGGTTCCTATTCCTACGGCGCTGGCATACGCTGTCAGGATTTCCACTATCTGTTTAGTTTCTAGGGTCATTCGGGCTTCCTTCAGCCAGTCCTGTGCCACTCGTCTGGACTCCCCTTTCAGCTGATTGACAAACTTTGCTGCCAGCTCCAGATCACCATGCTCAATACAATAGGAGGCGTAAGACAATAATTTAAATGTGTTTATATCCTCAGGGGAGAGCTCCTCTGGTGGCTTCAGTTGCTGAGCTGGGAATAGAAGCAGGGACTGCAAGTAGGAGAGGAAGTATTGGTACAAGCTATTCCTGGTTTCATCGATCATTGCTACCCTTCGGGCCAGTTTTTGGACCACATAGAAACGGGCTCTAAGGGTCTCTTCACTGTATACCCCACGGGTCAGGGACTCGGGAGGGATGGCTGCAGTTAAAGCTTGGGTAAATTCATTATCAGAACAGTTGACTCTGATGGCCTCAACTGCACTACCCAGTGGAACAGTAGGCATATCTGCAGATGAGGTCTTCATGCTGTACTTTAATGCCTCCACTGAAAGCCAGAGTTGGTGGGCTTTTCGGGCTTCCTCTTCAGCAACTGCATGACCTACAAAGAAAAAAGGCAAAGAAAACCATTTTTCTCTGCACCTGACTACTTACATCCACAGAACTAATGTACATTCAACAAGTTAAACCCACATATGTGGAAGATAGGGCCAGAGAAAGAGCCTCTTACAACCCCACCCCACCACTTTAATTTCTAGTGTGTTCTTTCCTAGCTGCCCTCTTCATATGAGGCAGTAAGGCATGACACAATTTGATGAGGACTTATTTTTACTAAAGTCATGGAGAAAACTGGGAGGATGCATGTGCACAAGCACAACTAAGTCTCTCTTCCCTCTTCCTGTGACACCCAGGACAATGCAAGGTCAAATAGTACGTAGAAGTCATTAACATCTGCATGATGTCTAAACCAGGTATTTTGATCTTTAGTAGTTGAGAAAGAAACATATTATTTACATTAGGTTAAGACTTATGCTAGAGCCATCAGAAATTTCCTACAAAGAAATGGGAAACTTCAAAGGATGATCTTGAAATTCTGTGAGTACTGAGTTTATTTTTATCATTTATATGATGAAAAAGGATTCCATAACATCCCAAAGAAACCCATTTTATCAACACCTTCATTGTCGAGACATTTCTTTTTCAGTGTGGCACATGGAGGCCTCAGTATAACTACTGTTCATTTAGTGGGTGGGTTCAGCAAATCACTAGCTCTGGATAACCCTCCAGAGCCTTTGGAGGGCCAGTATGGGGCCACACTGACCATTCCCTCCATCCAGGGCTCACAAGACATAGCCAAAGTGTGTTGTGGGGTAAACTGCCTTGTAAATAGTGATCTCACGTTTGTCATATAAGGTTGTAGTCCCCAATCCCCCGACTGTTAGGGACCAGGCTGCAGAGCTCTGCCACCCCTCCACGACCCCAATCCATGGAAAAATTGTCTTCCATGAAATTTAGGAACCGGGGTGCCACAGAGCAGGAGGTAAGAAGTGGGAGAGCGAAGCTTCATCTGTATTTACAGCTGCTCCCCATCGCTCACGTCCCTGCCTGAGCTCCGCCTCACCCCCCAACCCCCTCCATACCATCCATGGAAAAATTCTCTTCCATGAAACCAGTCCCTGGTGCCAAAAAGGTTGGAGACTGCTGAATAAGATACAAAATTTCAGGTTATTTAGATTTAATTTTAGATTTTTTTTTTAATTTCCTTTCATAACTCTCTATGTTCTAAACTGGGATTAATTTTTCAAAACATGAATAAAATTTAGTAGAGTGACTTTAGTATATTTATGCCCTAATATCAATGCACGTATCCCATTATCCTTGTATAATTATCCTAGTAAGCTGCATTCAATAAAATTATCTACAAGATAACATAGATTATGCTCACTCTGAACAGCCTGTTCAATTCCTCTCAGTCTGGCATAGGCAGTGTTTATATCCAGAGTAAAGTTGTCAACTTGCTCTTGACTGAGACGACGAAACTGTAATTCTTGTTCAGAGAGTTTCTCAGCCAGGTCCTGAAATAAAACATAAATAGTGCACAGAAAAAGTGATGCTACCTCAATGCAAGTCACTTAACTGAATACTAATCTTCCAGCAACTCCTACCTCCTGAAGCAAAGAGGGCCATTAAAATCTCAAAATAGTTGTCATGAAAACTCCTACATTATGTGTAAGGTTTCGAAATTTTTCTGACTTGTATTTGATGTATAATATTCTATAAATTTACTGATGGGACCTAATATTGGAGGAAACAGACCAGAAGAGAGTAGGCTATTCAAGTTAGAAATAATTTGTCAACTTAAGGCAGTAAATTAACCACATTGAAAACCTAAAAAAGAATTAAATTATATTCTATATCTTCTATTTAAGAGCTTATACATTCATTTTTCTCAGAAAAATATCCATCAAATAGAATTTCAAATACCTTTTCATGTTGGCATAAATTTCAATTTTCTGGAAATTCTCTTTATTTAGAAAAATTCATTCCCCTTTTGCAAAACAAATAATAAGTTAATATTATTATAAATGGTTTCCTGAGTAGACACTAGTTATGATTAAAGGTATCCTGATAATTTTCTATGACTTTAAAACTTAACGTCTCTTGAAGTTTTTTCAGTTATAAAATCTGAGCACTACCATATATCTACAGGAGTTTGTGAAAACAAAGTAGGACATTACATGTGTCAAGTATTACTGTCTGCATTCCTGAAATCCCCTTTATCAACCCTCCTTAAAACTTTGAAGACTATGAATAACTAGAAAATATATATATATGAAATTCACATCTGGTCATAAACACACAGGTACACCATTATGTAAAAAGGAGTAGTTTTGCAGCTATAAAAAAGCCCCCTCCACCAAGATTAGGTAACATTTGAAATCTTTCCCCATTCTTCAACATCTTCAGAATACATTAAAAGGAATGGAGAGCCTGTTAATAATGTAAGGGTGGGGAGAGACTAAAGGGAGTTCATCCTTTACAACAGGTCCTCACCTGCTCAAATTCACACTTCAGTTCCTGTTCTTGTACCCTAAGGACATCTCGTAAGTGATCAGTGTGGGCAGCTGCCTGCCGGCGAAGCTGGGTTCTCATTTCATTCTCCATGGCATCTCTGACTTCCTCTACCTGTGATAGCAAACACAACAATGATTAGTTCTCAATTCTCCACATATTATTCTAGGAAAACTAAAGACTGTTATCAACAACAATAATGGCAGCTTCCATATCTTGAATCCTTACAATGTGCCAGGTATGTGTAACCATCCTTTACTTCTACTTCTTAAATGAATCAGAAAGCTGAACATTGGAAGGCAACTCAAACAAGGTTACACAGCTGTGACAAAAATTAGATTCCAAACAGTGGTCTCTGGCTCCGAAACTTGTATTTTCTCCACATCATCAGGCTGCCTCCTACATAAAACATACACTGCCATTTCCTGAATCACACATTACCCTGAGAAGTAATTAAATCCAGAATAGGGAGAAAAATAACTATTAACACGCAGACTTGGCATCAAACGTAGGTTCATCTGTGTGACTCTGGAGAAATTACTTATCTTCTCAAGTCTCTATTTTCTCATCTGTGAATAATAATGCCTACTTCGAAGAATCATTAAAAAAATTAGTAAGTATCTGGTAGTTATTCAACATAATTTCTTCTAAACAAAGAAAACCGCTTATTTTTAACATGAATTTAAATTCAACATGGGCCAACCAAATCAAACCAAAATTATATCTTGCCTAACAATTAGCCATGGGTCATATCACAAATTACTGAACAATGATTATCTGAAATTCAAAACATAATTTTTATCAGAAACAAGTGTCAGCCCTGTGCCAGGTAGTGCCCACTAAATGTATGGATGCAACCGTGCTCAAGGCAGCAAAATTTCTTGCTCTCACACTGTGTACATTTCAATGGAGCAACCAGACAGTAAATACGTAAACAAAAAGGACACCTCAGATTCTGATACTTGTTTCTAAGTATGAATTTGAGCAGATGAGGACCTATTGTAAAGCATCAACTCCCCTTCAACCTCCTTTTTACTACATTACATTTAAAATAAACAGGGCAGGCTTGGTGCGGTGGCTCACGCCTGTAATCCTAGCACTCTGGGAGGCTGAGGTGGGAGGATCACTTGAGGTCAGGAGTTCAAGACTAGCCTCAGCAAGGAGACCCCATCTCCGCTAAAAATAGAAAAACTCAGCCAGGCATGGTGTTGCACACCTATAGTCCCAGCTACTCAGGAGGCTGAGGCAGGAGGATCGCTTAAGTCTAGAAGTTGGAGGTTGCAGTGAGCTAGGATGATACCACTGCACTCTAGCCAGAGTGACAGAGCAAGCCTCTTGTCTACAAAAAAAAAATAAAAATACAGGGCAATATGACAGAGAATCACACAGAGGCTCTACTTTAGATTGAAGGTATAGGAAAGGTCCTGCTGAGAAAGTAGCATCTAAGCTTACAAAGTGTAGGGTTTAAAGAGAGAAGACAGAACAATGTACCAGGCAGAGCAAGCACAAAGGGTGGAAGATGCAGTCAAGGCACAGAAAAAAATACCAGGGTGCTTGGAGCAATGAAATGAAGGGGAGCCTGGCTCACACCAGGCAGAGATTAAGAGGCTTTTTGGTATTGGGTAAGAATTCGGATTTTATATTAAATGAAGTCAATGGAGGATTTCCAGCAGTGCAGTATCTGATTAGACTGTGTTTTATAAGGACCACTGCCTGTGTAAACAGACATAGAAAGAAGGGCATGCAAACAGGGAAATTTGTTGAGATGATAGCTTAGACTAAGGTGCTGGTAATGGAGAAAGAAAAGTACACAGATTTGGGATTCATTTTGGATGCAGAACTGGTAGATCTATTGGTGGACTGGATGTGAAAGTTGATGGAGGACAACCAAGCATGTTTCTGGCTTAAACAACTGAGTAAATGGTGGTTTCTTTAGAAAAAAAAGTTGAGTGTCTGGAAGACAGGTTGGAGAGAATCAAGAAATTTGTTTTGAACATACTGAGAATGAAATGACTACTGAAAATCCAGCTAGAGATATCAAGAAGATACGAACATGAGGCCAAAGCAGAGGTCAGAGCTGGAGATATAAATTTATCAGATATAGATGATATTTAAACTTCAAAGTCACAGGACTAGATAAGAGCACTTAGGGACAGTTTAGATGGAGAAAACGTTTTAGAACCAATGTCAGGCATGCCAGTATTTGAGAGGCTAAGCAGAGAGGGAGGCTAAGGAGTGGCCAGCAAGGTGAGAGAAAGGCCAGAAGAATGTGGTGTCTGGTAGCCTAGGGAAAAAAGAGCTTCCAGCAGGAAGAAGTGGTAAACTGTGCTGCTGAAAAGACACAAAGGTGGGATGAGTAGCTGGGTTCCCAAATCAGCCATGGACACATATTTAATACATCATGTGCCCAGAGAGAGGGTTCAAGAAGCTATTTCATCCACTTTTAACCACCAACCTCTTAACAACACTGGCAGAGAAAAATATACTCAGAATCCAACAAAGATTCTTTGATGAGCTAGATAATGCTGGATACCAGTATCTTATTACTTTCTTATACTTCTGCATCTGCTCAACATAAAGGAACTCTGCTAGATCAGTCCTTCACTAGAAGTTCTGACTAGGAGAACGAGAGCCTAAGCTCTACTCTAAAGTTGGGTTGGCATGACTTACAGGCAGTATTTTAAAGTCAATATGCTCTCCAGAAGTAGACAATCAAATTAGATTAACTTTAAACATTAGGCACAATTTTCATTTCTTCTACCTTTCTGTCTTGTTCAGCTTGTATTTCACTTCTGTGATGTTCTAATGCTTTTGCCACTGCAGAATCAAATGCCCGCTTTTCTTCCAGCTTTTGTTTTTCCAGGGCTAATGTGATATGTTGCTTCTCTGTAGCCTTCTGTTCTGCTAGCTCTCTGTTTAGCTGATCAATGCGACGATGTGCATGAGCAATCAGGGAGTTCAGATCGTCAGTAGAGAGCTTGTCAGCTAAACAGAAAACCACATTAAAAAGTTAATGATTTCACCAAAATTATACATCACTATAAGGTAATTTGTTTCAAGTCATTATAATTTAACAGCTGTAAAAAAAAAAAAAAAGGGCAAAAAGTAGCCAACATGAAGAGATTTCAATTCTCCAATTCAATCAGAAGTTAGTATTCAGTGGCCAACAACTAAGATATTTTCAATCCCAAGCAATGTAATTTAGGTAAGCCTTCAGGTAATTAGTTCTTTTTTTAGGAATCCCCTTCAAATCTGAACCAATTATAAACCGGCTTTCTAATTTACTATAAGTTTGCTTCTAAAGACAAAGTTTACATATACAATCACTTCTATATTTTCTTTGATGCATAACTTTGATTAGTCATAACAGGCATACAATTAAAGACTCCTCTGCTAAAATTCAAAAGCAAATTCAAATTCTCTTGCACTTTTCCTTAATAAGAGTTTTTGTTCCTTTTCTTACACATTATCTAGGATAGTGATCTGTAATCAGAGCTGTCCATCATAATCAGAGAGCTTTTTAAAATACTTATGCCCAAAGATTCTCATTTAGGCTTAAACCCATGTATTTTTTTTTTAAATCTCACACTCCAAAAGTGTTCTAAACATACATCATAGGTTAAGAATTATGGCTCAAACAGCAAAATATAGAATGTGGAAAATTCTATATGATGACTCAATTCCTCAATAAATAAATTGAAAAGCAAAAAACAAAGAGGGGTAAGAGATTTCTTGACCAAATTCAACATGTGGAACATCTATGGACAGTGATTCAAATAAAACAACTGCTAAAAACTCATGAAACGATAGGGGATATTTTAACACTGAATGGACTCTAAGGAATTGTTAAGTTTTAGGTGTGATAATGGTATAGTGAATATGTTTTTAAAACATACTGAAAGTATTTACAAGTAAAAGGATACGATATTTGGGGTCTGTGTCTACATAAAGCTGAGGAAGGTGGAAATAGATGGGATAAAAAAGGCCAATAACTGTTGAAGTTGGGTGATAGGTTTTCTTCCTGTTTTTTTTTAAGAGACAGGGTCTCACTCTGTAAGCCAGGCTGGATTACAGTGCCACAATCATAGGTCACTTGCAACCTTGGACTCCTATGCTCAGGCGATCCTCCTGAGCCTCCCAAGTAGCTGGGACTAAAATTTCTTGTAGAGACAGGGTTTCACTATGTTGCCCAGGCTGATCTCAAACTCCTGGCCTCAAGCAATCCCCCTCCCTGCCTCGGCTTCCCAAAGTGCTAGGATTACAAGCATGAGCCAAGCACGCCCAGCCTGCTACTTTTTAAATGTTTTAAATTCTCCAAAGTTTAAAAAAAAATCCATATTATACACACCCCTCACACATCTACAGGATTCCAATCACTTGATGAAACATGTTAGTTCATGAGATCACATGGATGCCAAAAGTATCAAATTAAGATTTATGAATTAGAATTATGGGATATAATTCTATTTTATATTATTTACATGGTTTAGTGTAAGAATCATAGGCACAACAAAAAGGCTTCAGTCTCTTAAGACTCAAAACAAAAGCCTTTAAACATAAAATATACATAGTTACTCACCTAGGTCAGAAACACCTACAAAGGAAACAGAACAACAGTTTGAAAAAAAGAATGTACTACTTCAGTTACTGATCATTAAATAGGAACATCCAAAAGGAAACAAGAAGGAACCAGAAACTAGTACTTATTTTAATATTGGAGAGCAAAATAATAGCATTTATTTCCTAAAATTTAAAGGGATTATAAAACAATCAAGGAAATTCTAACATTTTAGAAAATAAGAGAATCATTGATATTAAAAGCAGTTTTGGTTTTAAGGGACTTATCACTGTTTCAACAAAGTAATCAACTTAGGTCTTTCATTAAAACTATAATTTTCTTTCATCCTCTCCCATCTGTATTAGTTCATAAACTATTTTGCTAAGTCACAGTCCTGACTGTTCTTGGTCCTTGGCCTCTCCTGATATTTTAAATACTTAATAAATTAATTTTTTTCTTTGGAAATTTTCAAATAATGAATTCACATTAAATTTATGTTTAACCTGTGCTAATTAAACTAAGAACTACAACTGCCTGATTTGAGGGTAAGAAAGAAAAAAATAACATTCTAGATAGTTTGAATGATGTTCCCCGCCATGATCACAAGTACCACAGTGTGAACATTTGACAGGTGAGGGGAGTCACAGCTAGTCTCAGCTACTGCTTCTCAATTCATAAAGAAGTCTTGGCTATACAGTATCTTGAGCTTTTTAATGACCCTTGGATTTAACAAGTTCAAAGACAGGTATTTTTCATCCAAAAGGGCTCTAAAATTCAACTGTTTAATCTGGAGTCCAACCAAAGAAAGAAGGATCTATCCCAAAATGTTACAGGAAAGACAGGCAAAGTTGGACAAGGTGAGAGACATTAAGTCAGTGTCAACATGGCACATAAATATGGCTATATGTACTATACAGTCTATAAGCAAAAAAGGAACATGCACTGGGAATACTGACAATCCACAACTTCCACCTCATTCTCCAAACCTGGCAACACCCTGGGTTGCACTCTCCCGATGGCTCCCCACCTCCTTCCCCCACAGAAGTATCTACTCTCTCAATTTGGCATTTACTCTGTGAAGAGGGACTTGTGTGAATTTAAAAAATAATAAATTTTCATTCCTGCACACTTTTCATTCCTGTGCACTTTTTTATACTTGACACATATGCATCTTAAACAATATATGGTTTTGTTTTGCATGTTCTTAAACTTCATATAAGTGGTCTCCTATTCTGTGTGGTATTCTGTAACTTTTTGTTTTTCTTAACACTTACATGTGAGAGCTATAGTTGTAGTTCATTCATTTGCATTGCTTTATGTGAGAGACACTTAACTGTTTCTAATTTTTCTGCTCCTACAGACAGTGCTGCAGCACAGATTTTTATATGAGTCGCCTTGAGTACCTGTGAGAATTCTTGAGCACATACCTAGGAGTTGAATGTTGGATCAGGGCGTATATACTTCTACTTCATCAGGTATTGTAAGTTATAGTTCAACAAACCAATTGCTAAATGACTGCTTCCTAGTGTCTTTCCTATTCTTCATTTTCAGTGCCCCTGGCACACACACTAGGTGGCTCATGATCACTTCATCCTCAGATTACTCCAGCAGCTTTTAACCAGCTTCTTTGCCCTTCGGCACTTCCCTCCCTATCTATACCTTTTCCTCATTACAATCACATCACTCCTCATTTCAAAAAGCCAAAAGAGAGTCCATGCTGCTGATACAAATCAGGCAGAGAACAGTGAGGCTAGTGGGTAAGAATGAAATCCTGGCTCTACCCCAATCTTGGGCAAATTACTTAATTTCTCTGTATCTCAGTTTTCTTATCTATAAAATGGGGATAATAACAAAACTTACCTCATAAGGCTGTTGTGAACTTTAAATAAGTTAATACATGTGAAGCACTTGGAACACAGTGCCAGGCACAAAATAATGCTCAATAACATTAGCTATTATTGTATGTTTGGCACCTTGCTCAGCTATAGAGAACACAGAAAGAATATTGGACATAATGAACACCGCCAGTACACACACAGTCTAGGGAAATAAGAATAATAAGAGCAAAATAACACATAACACAAATCAGTACTAACAAATTTCATAGGTCTTAAGTGCATTCTGATTTCAGAGGGTGAGGACATCTATTGAGGGCTGGGGTAATGCTGGAATAATTACTATCTCCAGAAGTACACAAGATATCAGTAATACTGGTTGACCCTGC
Organism: Eulemur rufifrons; assembly: GCF_041146395.1. Lineage (NCBI taxonomy): Eukaryota > Metazoa > Chordata > Mammalia > Primates > Lemuridae > Eulemur > Eulemur rufifrons. Next base: position 47,851,403 of record NC_091001.1, on the reverse strand, counting down.
AGAGGAAAATCACGTGGCTGTGGACAGGTGGAAGAAAAACTTCACCAAATGCCACCTGCACCTTTCAAATTTTGTATCATATGAATGTATACTTTATGTAAAAAATTAACAAAAATTTAAATGAAGGTAATTCAGAGATTGTACTGCAAGGGACTTTCATTTTCTCAACCCTGGCACTACTGACATCCCTGTATACTGTAGGGTATTTAGGAGCACCTCTGGCCTCCACCCACTACATAATAGTAGCACTCTCCAGTTGTGGCAAACAAAAATGTCTCCAAGTATTGCCAAATGTCCTCTGGGGTGGGCACAAATGCCCTGGGTTGAGAACTACTGCTTTAACATTTTCACGTTTTACAATAGATACTTTAGGCAAAAAGAAGAGAAAAAAAGTTAAAAACTTCAGAGTTGGCTTGGAAAACATTATAGGATTTAGCCTACTGGGAAGACCAAAAACAGAATGCAAATTCTTAGGGTTGATGCTCATAACTAATTCTCCACAGGCAAAATATGCCCCGTCCTTTCAACCTTATTTTGGCCAACCTAGACTCCCTACTATCTACCAGTGTCATGTTTATGCTAAGGAGCTTACATCTAATGGAAAGACAGAACACACACAAACCAATGAATAAGACTTTCAAGAAGATAAAATAAGGTAATACGGTAGAGTACTTGTGGAGGAGGGTGGTCAGGGAAGGTCTCTTAGATGGTTACATCTGGTTCAGTTGTAACCTAAATTCTGACGAGAAAAATGATGCAGATGTGGCTCGTTTATCCTGCTCAAGGATAAACTGTCCACAATGCTCTTTGCTAGCTAGTAGATACTCAGTTTAAACAACGTGAAACAAGATTCACTGTTCCCAGAGTGAACTTCGTGTTTCTCTACTTTATCCTCTCTCTCACAAATCCTACTTTTTTGATAATAGTCTAACCGATATCTCCCTTTTGAGTTAATTGCAATCAAAAAACTAAACATCTGAGTTATTTTTTGATGGCCTTGACTCCACTTCTTGCCTTTAAATTTCCCTAGTTGGCCATTACACAAATAAAATTCCTGCATTGGTCTTTATTACCTTAGCTCCTTAGACCAGTCGTGGTTCTATGATGCAACCCTGACACCTTCAGCCCAGAGAGACCTATAACATGAGAAGTTTGGTTTCTAAGATGCTGGCACTGAAATAATATTTTAATTTTGCTGAGACTGCTCATCTCTGTGATTCTCAGTATTTTTCACAGTATTTCAGAGAAATGTAATTACTTCCTGCAGTTACACTGTATACCTGCTTCACTGTCCGAATTCTCTGCAGCCTGAGCTTTTGTAAATGGATAGCCAAAAGGCCAATTCCCTTCTCACAGCAGGGTCCGTAGGTGAATTCTCAACAGTGTTGCGTTGTTACAGAGCAATCATAAGGTGTGCCTTAAATAATTCATTACAAATACTTTTAAAGTATAAAGGGTTTTAAATAATTTTACATATACCACATATATATAAAATATTTTAATGGAGTCAATGTTGTAATGCCACTCTCACTCACTTAGATTCCAAACTATTTTTTTTGAGCTGCAGAGATCAGAATGGAATCAGGGAATATAAAATTAAACAATGATTGGAACCTGTGTTCACCATGGGAGTATTGTCACAGGTGTGTCATCTGTCATGACTGTGGCTAAAAGCAAATGCCAAAACAACGTACCATATACCAAAAGAGATATGCATGCCAGAGGGATTTGTACTGGATGAATGGAGTTGAAGCAAGTTTAGATTAGTTGATTAGTTGCTAGAAAACAAAAAAAATGCCATTATTTCACAGCTGTACTTACTCATCCCTTTCCATCCAGGAAGGACTTCTGGAGTAATACTGTCCAGTTCTCGTTTAAAGTCATCCCTGGCTTGGACCACCAGCTCATGATACTGAGATACAACCTTAGCCTCAGACTGAGCTGCCTGGACCTGTACAAATATAAAGGGTGTATTATAAAACTAAACAAGAAGTAGCATAACCATTCCAAGAAACAGAAGTAATACTCCTTCCTTTATTTATGTTTGGTTGGGAATGTGTAAAAAATATATACATAGAAATCTGAAGCTCAGAAAAGGAACATAAGCCTTGTCTTTGTTTCCTTCTCAATCCTATTCAAATGCCAGGGACAGGCCCTTTCTCATCCTACTGCATCCCTTTCCCTCTTCCTCTGGGTCATGGGAAATTACCCACACAGGTCACACAAGTACAGACAAAAGATCTGCTACAAAATGGAAATTTTCATAAGTGACAAAAACCATGACCAAAAATGTCACCTACTATAGAAAGTGTCAACAATTCTGAACAACCTACTTGATGTGTGAGGCTAGTTTTTAAAAATAGTAACAGCTAATATTCTTTGCAGGAGAAAAGGAAGAGACATGGCAGGAATCTTATTATTTTCCTGAATTCTTAAAATTCTTTGACTAAAGGCTTATATTCAAAAATATAAAACATTGTAAAAGACCTAGGAAATGTACCTTTTTGACCACATTATCCAGATCAACTATCATGTTGTGAAGTTTCCCCTCTGCAGCAGTTATATGAGGTTTAGCCCCAGCAACCTCTTTTTTCTTTGCATTTTCAATCACATTTTTCATTTTCTCTAACTCTTCTCTGGAAACCAACAAAACAAAACAAAGATTTAGTATAATTCCTCACCAACTTTATTAAAGAGTTTTGAAGTCTGTACAGTATACAATTGTTAAGTCAATGACTGAAACATAATTTGAAAAAAATTACTCAATGCTTTTTTGTAGTCAATAGATGGAGAAACTTTTCTCACCAACAACTGAAAACCCCTTGGTCAGAATCTAGATTTAGTAGGTGAACCAGAGCGGTAACATGGTATATGGGAAGATCCAGGCTTCAGAACAAAACAGACCTGAATTCAACTCCCAGATCAGCCTCTCATTTGCTGCAAGCTCTTGTGTAAGGATTAGAAGTAATTCATGAGAAATACCTGGGATAGTGTCTCCCATGTTGTGAGCACTCTATAAATAGCAGCTCTTGCAAGGATTAGGCTGACTCCCCTGCCAAGGAGAGGAAGGGCAGGAAAAGGCACAGGAGAAGGCCAAAGACTTCACTAAGCAAACAAATGAGCCTTGGGGACTCCACAATTCAGAATGTTTCATAGGGCAGACAGATTGTGGTCTCCCCACCACAAAACACAGAACTCAAAGAACCCTGGCACATAATCTAGTGATGTGAGCATAATGTCTTAAATCTCCTAAAAGATATGTTGGGTTTATTAGAAGACATCTCTTGCTCTATTAATAGTAAATATTTTCTTTAAAAAGTCAGCAAAAGTTTGAATGACAAATAACTATTCCACCCTGTTGATGAGACTCTTTAGTCAAATGTAGGTTTCCATCACCAGAGGTTGATCTTATACTTGGGTTTGCTTGCTTGATCCTAGTTTTAGCCAAATTCCAGAAATCAAGGTCAAAGTGGCATAAAACTAGACCTATTATTAATATGATACACTTACTACTTTGACAGTTAAGGCAAATAGATTATGACATACTTTCTAAATTCTGATAAAACTGCCCAAACCATCTCAGCAAAATCTTGAAATTATAACAGAATCACAGTAAATCTATAGAGATACATCACCTAAGCAAAACTGATTTCTATGTAAGATCCTTTATATAAGTTTCTGCCGAATTTATTTTTTGCTTAATTACATTTTATTCCCTCTTTTTATACCTTTGTGTTCCTAATGCCAATTCACATCAAACACAGGTGGAAAAGGGAGAGATGGGTTTCTCTACCTCCTCTTTACACAGACAGTACAAAGAAAACCCAGCCCCAAGAAAACCACCAGGAGGCCCTAATTACTTGTTAAAGTCCATGAGTAATTACTTGGCTTTGAGAAGGGCATCGGCAGCTTCGTCTACTGCCTTCCTGCGTTCCTTCAATGCACCCTCCACTGTGCGCCACTGAGCAGACTTCTTCTCACCTGCAATCTAAACAAAAAATTTTAATTATATAAACATAATAATTGCTATTACTGCCATAGTATAGGTCAACAAGATTAAATACAGAAACGTGTCATTAAATTCAAAGGTAAAAATTTTTTTTTGAGATACGGTCTCTTTGTTGCCTGGGCTAGAGTGCAGTGGTGTCATCACAGCTCACTATAACCTCAAACGCCTGGGCTCAGGGGGACCATCTCACATCCCAAAATTCGAGATGGGAGTACAGGTACACACTACCACACCTGGCTAATATTTCTATTTTTTGTAAGGATGAGGTCTCACTATGTTGCTCAGGCTGGTCTCAAACTCCTGGCCTCAAGTGAGACTCTCTCCTCCCAAAGTGCTGATTACAGGTGTGAGCCATTATACCTAGCTAAAGATAAAAAAATTTATATACACTATTTCTCCAGAGCAGGAACTCTTAATCTAAGGTTCATGGGTTTGGCACAAAGAAGTCCATGCACTATCTCCCATCAACTGACATTCCACAAAATAGAAAAAAAAAAAATTGTGTCTAATGTACATAAGCATTTTCTAAGGAGAGATTATTTCAATTAGATTCTCAAAAGGGCATACAAACTGAAAAGATAAAGAACAACAGGCTTTCATGAATTGCCTGTTGATTAAATCATTCTTCAATAAAGTGCCGATACTTAAAATTTTAATGGTAGGTCTGACTACTAAAATCAGAGTTTAAGGATAAGTTGAAAGCTTACACATTTGTAGTAACATTATTCCTCCAAAACTTAATTTTAAAAAATGATCCTTCCTAATTTGTTAGGTATAAATCGACTACTGTCAAAAACATCCCTTGAGGCAATTTTATGGTATGTGAATTGTATATTCTAAAAAAAAAGTTTCCCTTAAAAATGAGATAGGACCTGTTAGGCCCAACGTATTTTTTCTCTAACTATGGAACTGTCACTTCTTTGAGCAGAGCTGCCTCATATTTAAGGGACATAAATACCAAAAAAAACCCCTTTCTGACACTATAATCACTCAGCACAGCAAGACACTCACACTATGATGGGCACAAGGGAACCCAGAACACTGAGGGCTTCCATCCTCCCCTCATTCTGCATCATATACATGAGGGGCAGAATGTTACTGGGAACTGTCCAAACTACTTAAAATTAGTTTAAAATTAACTATTTTAAGTGATGTTTTTCTCTTTTTCCAAATGCATATAGTTTAAAATGAATGTGTTACGTGTACTATGAAGCAAAACCACCTTATTATATCTTTAAAGGACACTGGGCTGGAACCCTGGAGATGAATAGGATAATACTAAATTATTGAAGAATAAGATACTTTTACCTAAGAAAAATGACTAAATTGTTTCAGCAATTACGTTTCAAAAAATCCAAATAGGGCTATTGCAGCAGGGGCTGTTGCACACCCAGATGATGACTGCTGTCTCAGTATGGTGTCTCTGGGCCTAGATGCCCAATTTGTATCTTCCCTTGTTAGAATATAAGCAGTTCTGCCTCTGTACCCCTAGGCTTGGTCCTTTGGGAGGAGGGCCTAGTAAAAATAATGCCCTCCGGTTTGGGTCATGCAGAACTCTCCTCTGGCACCAATTCTGCACACTGTGCCCCCAGTGACATCTGATATGGTCTCCATTTTAAAAGTACACCAGTAATCAATGGAGAGTTTAAAGAACCAATCCCCTTAAGACAGAGTTAATCATTTTACTGCCACTGGACCACTGCGGCAGTTTAAGGAAGTTTTTCAGAATATCATTTTTGGAATTAGAAGTCCAATGTGCTATCCATTGTGCCATAGAGTTTCAGAATGCCATTTTTAAATGCTTAAAATGAAACAAAAAAATTACAAAGGAGCCCAACTACACTGAAATATAGTCATAAAATTTTTTTTAATTTTGTGAAATAGTAACCAAGACCTAGTGGTAGAACTAATAAATACCCTAATTTGGAAGTAGTGATGAACACAAAAATATTTTAAGAGATCTGCAAGTACCATAATGTGATTTGAAAATATCTGTGCTTTCTATTGGTGACAAAGTCACAGATACTGTCAACCCTACTATAGTTTGTTGCCAATACTCGTAACTGAAGGAAATGATTTTAAATTTCAATTTGAGGCTAAGGAAGATAAAGATGTTTCCATCCAAATTCAATGAACACCTGAATTCTATCCATCAACCCAACTCCAGGTTAAGAACCCCTGCTTTTAGAAGAAATGTTTGGCACTTTTCTTCTATATTTATGTTTCACTTTTTTTATGTTCTATGTAAATTGTTGCAAAATGACAAAGCAAATTAAATTTTATGACATGAGTAATAAAGTTGATGTTTCAGTGAATTCCCACTTTAGCCATCTTGCAAATAAAATATACCAAGAAAGGATACTGATTTGAGCCATATGAATATCCTGCCACGTATGATAAATTTTCCAAGACTCCAGTGTATGCTGTTAGAAGAATCTGATCTCATGTTAAAAGAACTCTTCATAATAAATTCATAAAGGTTCCCCTATGATCAAGTCAAATCCACTGTTCCCAAATACTGTTTTGAGATAGTAATTTGGTATGTATTATAAATCGCAGATGCACTTCAGCTTCTTTTACAACAAGAAACAGAAGCTAGAATCCATTTTTAACATTTCAAAACATGTTTATAGGTTTTTCTAATTATTTTGTTTATCATTAGCTAATATTAATCTTAGTTAACTGCTTCTGTAGGTTGTAAAATCTTGATTGCAATAGATAGTTACACTAATCCACATGTACCACACATTATGTGTTCATTGTGAGAAGGAAATACCCTCTCCTGAAGCCTTCCACTAAAGTAATACCATGGACATTTATTTAAAGCTTCTAATCCTTCTGAAGGATACTGGTCCATTTGGGTTTGATCTCAAGTCCCTGTTATCATGCAACTTCAACCTTCCTATACCTGTGTAAACAGCATGTTTAATATCCTGTGTGCGTTCCATTTTGCTACCTGAACTCTGATACTTAAATTTTTTTCTTAGACCTCAAATAAAATAGAATTTTCTTTTAAGTTTTCAAAGTCTGTACTTTCCAGCTATTAACATCTGAGGTCTAATGTAACTCTTTTGTGATGTAGATTTGACTGGAATAATGTAAAGTGTGTGTAAATTTTTTAAAAACTACACTGTTACGGTGGCAAAGGAACCTTACTGATCATGCATGATCCTGATGCTGGAGATTTACAGTTTCCGTATTTACTTTTATTTTACTCTTTAAATGACCAGGTAGCGTGATACATTTTTATGTACTAATTAACAATGTTATTCATTATTTTTATTTTTTAGAGATAAGGTCTCACTCTGTTGCTGAGGCTGGAGTACAGCAGCACGATTGTAGCTCACTGTAACCTCGAACTCCTGGGCTCAAGCGATCCTCCTGCCTCAGCCTCCTGAGTAGCTGGGACTGCAGGTGCACCCCACCATGCCCAGCTCATTTTTCTATTTTTTGTAGAGACAGGGTCTCACTATTGCCCATGCTGGTCTTAAACTCCTGGCTTCAAGCAATCCTACCACCTTGGCCTCCCAAAGTTCTGGGATTATAGGCATGAGCCAGAGCACCTGGCCTGAATGTAATTATAAAGGAAATCTGCTGAGTCCTAGTATTATATTTTGAAATAAATGTTATTACTTTATTCTTTGAAATGTTTGATGTAAGTTAAACAATCAGCATGAACATTTAAAATAGCCGGTGTTTAGGGGAATATGGGATCTCTCTGTATTATTTCTTATAACTACATGTCTATCTAAAAGTATTGCAAAATAAAAAGTTTATCTGAAGAAATGGTTGGCAATTTTAAAGCAAAAAAAAGCAAGCAACAAATACATTAGGCACTATCAAGATCAAAACACTAAGCGCTATTAAGATCAAAACTAATTCTTATACCATATCAGTGTTGTAAGATAAAATATATAAAATTAATTTAAAAAAACAAAGGATTTTCTCAGTTTATTTTTTAAAGATAATTAGTCTAGGCTGTCTTTGCTTAGTGAGAGAGAAAGTCCACACCATGAGGAAGAAATCAATCTATGAAACACTACATGCCTAATTATTCCCTTGGCTCACCTCAGAATTGTCCATGGCTGCTTTTAGTATGTTGGAGTGTGCGTTGACGGCCTGGACTGCAGCATTCTGAGCTGCAATAGTCTGTAGAGTGATGCTAGCAGTTTGGCTCAGAGCATCTTCTAAGCTCTTGGCTAGAGCTGAAAAAAATTAAAAGAACAGCTAAAAAACGAATCTCATAAATGACTTTAAGCTTTTCCTCTACTCCTGAGTCTTCCATTGCATTTCCCCAAAAATGTAAAAAGGAACAACAAAATACACATGGGACTCAAATTTATGGAATCAAAGTTTCACTTAAAAGTATGGTAAAATATGGATAATAACTAAACCTGAATAATGAATCTATCAGGCTTATGATACTATTTTTACTTTTATGTATATCTAAGTTCTTTCACAATAAAAAGTATTTTGTTTTTTTAAAAAAAGTTGTTTAAAGAAGGCCAATATATTTCAAATGAGAGAAATAAGGTTTAGGACACTACAGCCCCTTTTTCCTAGTAGAGGGTATAAATTCAGCAAAACCATCATTTTCATTTTAAATAATAATATCAACCCCGAAGGAAAAAGAGGTTCCCATTTTCATCCCCTCAATAAGAATAATACAGCAAAAAAAGATATAAGGAGATAAAAGACAGACAAGAGAAAGAAAAAGACACACAAGAAAATATGCAAACAAGAAAAGCAAAAGCAGCTCGAAATGGACAGTGTTTTTCCACAAAAGGAATCACAAATGTTAAAGGGGCTACCACCTATTAAGAAAATATTTGTATATGCTGCTTTAGGAATACCAGAACACAAGCAGGAATAATTTAGATAACATGCTAAAATGGAAAAATGGTTATCTGAAGAAAAAAGGCCAGTGATAATACTAATTAATAGTAATTGATGGCTGGGCATGGTGGCTCAAGCCTGTAATCCTAGCACTCTGGGAGGCCAAGGTGGGTGGATTGTTTGAGCTCAGGAATTTGAGACCAGCCTGAGCAAGAGTGAGACCCTGTCTCTACTAAAAATAGAAAGAAAATTAGCAGGACAACTAAAAAATATATAGAAAAAATTAGCCGGGCATGGTGGAACATGCCTGTAGTCCCAGCTACTCGGGAGGCTGAGGCAGAAGGATTGCTTGAGCCTGGGAGTTTGAGGCTGCTGTGAGCTAGGCTGATGCCACGGCACTCTAGCCTGGGCAACAGAGTGAGACTCTGTCTAGAAAAAAAAATAATAAATAATAATAATAATTGATAACAGAGATGACAAAGAAATGGAAAATATATTTGGTAGAGGAGACAAAAACATAAGGAGACTTTGAACAAAAGAAGCATAAACTGACAATGAACAAACAGAACCTGATGAACCGCATGTGGTACCTCTGAACAAAGATAAAGGAGAAAGCTCATGAAAAAATACCAAAAAATTATTGTGATACTGAAGGTAAACTGAAGAGCAGGGGATATAAAGAGACAAAGATGCAAGGGAGAGAAAATGCGGTATTTGGCACCCATGACACGCTTGAGTTAATGGCGGACATCTGTGTGCAGATAGCAGTGAACCACTTTACAGAGGCCACAGAAAGCAGGCTGCAGGGAGGCTACCTGCTGCTTCAAGCTCTCTTCTATACACTGTGCTCTCATCTATACACTGTGCTCTGATCTCTGATAAAAATTACACACATGCATGCACACATTTTTAAAGTAAAGTTTGGGAGAAAGCTACAAGGTAACAGAAAAAATCCTGAAAATTTTCACTTTGCCCAAAATAGCAGAGGAACGGGACAAAGAAAAACAGATCACCAGACACCTCCATTTTAAATGTATAACTTAACTCAAGGTGCCCATATGATAAAGTGAAAAAAGTGAAAAGTGAAGAAAAAATATAAATAACAGAAAAAGTAATCTTGTAGTAGTAGAGAATTCAGGAAAAATTAAGAAATGGGAAAAAAGTACAGAAATATTAAACCTATTTAGAAGTCATTTACTCAACATTCTCAACTATTTGTAACATGGCAAAAAACTCAGAAGAATGCAAATGAACAAAAGCAAAAATCCAAATCTAAATAGCCAAAGTAATACCCAACATCTATGTTCATTCTGTCCCTTCTATTCTTTTATACAATCCTAACAAACTCGGCTCCTCAAATTAGGGCAGAACCAACATATTATTAGAAGGGAAGCAGAAACAAACAGAAATAAGTGATGGGGAGACCAAAAAAGTATAAACAACTGCCATGAGAATTTAAAACAACTATCTGTCCAGCAAAAGCTACACACCCTACTACCTCAGAGACATCGATATACTGCAGCCAAGTACAATAAATATTGTCCCAGGTGCTTTAAGATAGGAAAGTACATTTTTTGGTAACTATTATCTTTTTTAAACCATCAAAAAACTTAACATAAAGTTGAAACTTAGCTCACCAATGTCAGATAAGAGCGCGACTAGAGAGTCCAGAGGCTAGATGATAAGGCAGAGTGTGAGCCATTCTAGCTCCAACAAATAAATTTACAAGTTTAACAATTAAAAACCTCCCAAGCAAGCTGCTAAAACAGAAATAATCAATTTCTGTCTCCCAAAGTATGATGAATCTTCAGCACTAACCATAATAAAACAAATGGAGAAAGTACATGTATTATTTGGAATTTTCACCAACTATATATTAGGTCATTAAATATGAAATGTCTGTTTTCAAATCAAAAGTGTAGTTTATTATATCTCAAACAAGAAGTACAATTAGCTGAGCGCGGTGGCTCACACCTATAATCCTAGCACTTTGTGAGGGTGAGAGGGGAGGACTGCTTAAGCTCAGGAGTTTGAGACCAGCCAGAGCAACATAGTGAGACCCTGTTTCTACCAAAAATAGAAAAATCAGCTGGGTGTTGTGGTGCACACCTATAGTCCCAAGCTACTTGGGAGGCTGAGGCAGGAGGATTGCTGCAGGCCAGGAGGAGTCTGAGGTTACAATGAGCTATGACAACACCACTATACTCTACCCTGGCCGACCATGGGAGACTCTGTCTCAAAAAAAAAAAAAAAAAAGTTGTGGGCAAAGAAGCAGTACAATTTATCAAAGTATGCGCTAAACTATCTACACAGTTTTGCCATCTTAACAGTAGCTTGTCTACGCCAGCAGGAAAAAAGCCCGGATAGCAAGTGGCGATGAAATCTCAAATGGCGTTTTCCACAGCTTGTTGAGAACTGAATACTTTTCCTTGCAAGAAGTGCTCTAAAGCCTGGAAGAAGTGATAGTTGCTGCAAGGTCTGGTGAATATGGTAGATGACAGTGTTTCCAAGTCCAGCTTCTGTAGCTTGAGCGACGTTGTCTGTGCGACATGTGGTCAAGCCCTATCTTGCAAGAGGATTGGCCTATCTCTACTGACCAATCTTGGATGCTTAATTGCAAGCACCTTCATCATTTCATCCAGTTGGTTGCAGTAGACATCTGCTGTAATCGATTCACCAGGTTTCAGGAGGCTGTCATGGATAATACCAGCGCTGGACCACCAAACAGACACCAGTAGCTTTTTTTGATGAATACTCGGTTTTGGACTGTGTTTTGGCACTTCATCTTTATCCAACCATTGTGCCAAACACTTGCGATTGTCAAAAAAAATCCATTTTTCATCACATATAACAATACAATGTAGAAATGGTTCACTTTATGTCATGACAGCAAAGAAAGGCAAGCTTCGAGATAATTTCCCTTCTGACGCTCGTTTAATTCATGTGGAACCCATCTGTCCAGCTTCTTTACCTTGCCAATTTGTTTCAAATGGTCCAATATTGTTGGAATAGTAACATCAAACCTTGCTGCTAATTCATGCATAGGTTGAGATGGATTAACTTCCACTACAGCTCTCAGCTCATCATTATCCACCTTAATTTCATGTCACACACATAGCTCGTTTTCAAGATTAAAACCACCAGATTGGAACTTCTCAAGTCATCAACATACTGTGTGTTCATTAGCCACATCCTGTTCAAACACCTCGTTGATATTTGAAGCTGTCTGCACTGCACTGGTTCCACAACAGAACTCATATTTGAAAATAACAAGAATTTTTGACTTATCTGTGGTTTCACAAAAATTGGTCTAAAAAAATATGAAAGATAATCACAAGCCAAAATATGCATTTCAAAGACAGAGGATGTACCTTCACAATAAAATAAAACAAGACGTGTCAAAGTGAAACGTCAGAGCTATCAACTGTCAAACTTAGTACTTAAGGAGATTGGACATTTCATACTTAATAAACTAATACTAAAGAGAGCTCTTGCCCCTATGTAAAAGAAGTTTAGGTGAAAAGAACATAATAAAATGAAGGTGGTGAATAGAGCAATGCCACTAAAATAACAAAAGAAACTACATCTAGCTGATAGATGACAAACTTGTGCTGACGGTTTAAGAAGAGAGCAACTGAGAGATCACCCAAAGTCCTTAAGAAGCTGTTTGATTTACATACACTCAAGTTTAACTTGTTCTTGTTTTTCCTGTTGTGCAAGGCGAGCTGCAACTTCTTCGGGTGGTCGCTCCCTTACAGAAGATGAGGATGCTTCCTCTTGCAGCAAAAGTAAATAAGAGGAAATCAAATTTCAGCACAGAATTTTAACAGCTAACAGGGACATAAAAACATCATCATTTGTACTTGCCAGTTACATCAATGCAGGGAATTCTTCTGGTAAGGATTCTAAAACCACATCACCACTCTTAATGATTCCAAAATGAAGAAATAGGCATCAGGAATCAGCTCTTAACTTCCTTGTTTTCAAACATGTATTCAAACTTTTAAATTTTAAAAATTTCCTAAGCAAGCCTAAAGACTTAAACCCAGTATAAATGTACACTTAAATAGTGTCTAGGTGTTGCCTAGGCCTTAAATAGTTTTGATGAGCACATCATGCACAAAAAACCAAATATAAGTAAACTACCTGAAAGTGCAGGCGTAGGTTTTCCTTCACCAGTTTCACGGTAATCAGTTTTTATAGCTTCTCCATGCTCAATAGCAGGGGCTGGGACTGACGGTGTATCATCTGCTGCAGAAATAATTTGAGCTGCCTCTGTTGGCGCTATAAACATATGTTACTCATGGTATTTATACTTTCCTGGGTTAACAGAGAAACACACAGGAATCTACTACTACTACAACCCACTTCACATCTGACTCCTTAAAGGCACAAAAAACATGTACTGCCACATGTTTGAATAACACTCAAACAAGGGCACAGTCCACCGCATGTACAAACACACAAAATGGACAGTGGCTGGGAAAGAACAAGAGAAAGAAGTCTTGTCTGCATCAATCTGCATTTTAACCATCATTAAGCTCAGGCAAGACTTCTAGTAACAGTATTAAATCTTAACATAAAAGAAGTGGACCTTAGATTTACATAACACAGAAAAACAGTAACAAAGGAAAAAGAGCATATAATAAAGATAGACAAAAGAAAGCAATTAACCGAAGAATATTTTTTAATTGCTTTGAAGAGAGGTAGAGATGAAAGGAATGGTGTGAGCAGGAAGAAGATTACAGTTTTAAACACAAAGAAGAAAGTTCACAGTGAAGACCATAAGTTAGTGAAGAAGAACAGAATTTAATTTAAAAAAATTATATATTTTTAAAGAAAGGAAGGTTAAAAAACTAACAGCTTATAAATTATAAATAAAAGTGTTAATAGAAGAGAAAAATAAATAATTCTAGAGATGCAACAGGGGGGAAAAAAGCAACAAAATAGATACAAAAAACTTTAAATGAACTGAAGGTCCCACATAAGAGACATTGCTGGATTATCACAAAACCCATTAACTGGTCTCCCTGCTTCTGCCCTTGGTCCATTACCTATTCACAACAGCCAGATGACCTTATTAAAATAAAAGTCAGATATCACTCCCTTGGCTCAGCATCCTCTTCCTGTCCCACTCAGAATATACAACAAAATCCTTACAATGGCTTCCAAGGACTGCTATGATAGGCTTTCTGCTTCCCCTCTGACTGCATTTGCTCCTGTTCTCCCCTCACTCAATTCACTCCAGCCTCATGTGACCCTTACTTAAATATGCTGAGCCTTTGCACTAGCTAATCCCACTGCCTGGGATGCTTTTCCCCACCAGTCTGTCACATGACTTACTCTCTTCTCTCTTTCTGGTCTTTGCTCAGATGATCCCTTCCAGGTGAGGTTTTCTTTACCCACTCCTTTTAAAACTGCAATATTCCTTCCCACACTGTCTGATATCCCATATATTTTACTGTTTATTTTTATGATCTCCCTCGCCTCATCACACCAAGGAGTATTAGCCGAGATTTTTTTTTTAAACTATGTTGTTCACTGCCATATCCCTAGTGCCTACAAGAATGCCTAGCACATAATGGACACTCAGTGAGTATCTGCCGAATGAAAGTCAGGAGACTTAATCAAGGACAGAAGTAACAAAAGAGAAACATAAGAAGTTCAAATATATACTGAACAGGTTAGAGTTAGGCAAGTGTTGTAAATTAAGGTGGGATGACTGGTAAATTCTGAAGGCAAAAAGTATCTACAGTGACCAGAGCAAGACTCTTTCAATACTAAGACTGAAGAAAGAATCAGTGAAGTGGTAGAAAAAAGAAAAAAGAGAATCAATTTAAGATCCAAAGAGGGGAAAAGGCTAGAAGTCAGAGAAAAATAAAGTGTAGAAGGGAAAAATAAAGTCTGTAGAAGGCAACGCACTTCTTGCTGCTACATTCACTCAACAGCTGTTCACAATAAAGCCCAGTTCCCTGTCCCATTTAACCCCTCAAATGAAAGCCAAAATGACAGGTAAGAATGCTCCTTCCCCCAGGATAAGAGCTGGAGGCCATTAAGAGTCTTTAATGGGGAAGAGCCTTCCTCTTGAATGTGGGTACAAATACGTTAGAAAAATTCATTTACCTATAATTTTAAAAGGATGATTCTAAATATAAGTACCTGTTGTCGAAGCTGGAGTATCTCCCTTCTGTTTTTGGAGTTGTGAGGCAGGCTGTTTAGATTCTTTCATTACCTCTGATACACTAGAGATTTTTAGTGGAGCAGACTGAATCTTGGAAATAAAAAACATTTACATTTCAGATATAATACTATTTTTTTAAAAAGTAACATACAGTAATCTGCAATATTTTAAAAGTCAAGTCTTTCAGGCTTTTAACTTAAAACTATCAACACTTTACATATGTATTTTATTAACCAAAGTAAGAGAACCCATCATTACTAGAAAAATGCAGTCCAAAAATTTCATTCCAAATGACTAGCCCATATTTTAGTAGTAATAAAGGCTTCTCTTAGGGTGACTAATAAAGTCCATGATGGATGACCTTCCCATTAAACACCATTCCTTTTATATACACAATACTAAGAAGGCTTTATCATTTCCTTTCTAAATAAAATTATGGTGTCTTCTGTATACACTCAGAAGCAAATGATTTTTAGAGGCTCTGTGTAAAAATATAGTTTTCTGTTTCTTTGATTTCCAGGATTCACGCAATTACACACTAAGATACATGACCAATTTATAAGTAATGCCCACTTTCCTCTTTCCCAATTATTGCCTGCCTTAAGTTTAAGGCCCTATTCACTTAAGAGAACTGCCAGACGATATGCCAGAGAAAACTACTGAGTAATAGAAATATTTTTATTTCCACTTAATGTCCCACTTTCTGCCAGAGTTTGGCAGTGGGACTCAGATATCCCTAAGACGGCTACTTAAACATAACAGAAATGGTTCTGAACTTTGTCACTACCAGAAACTAGAAATCTATCCACTTTCTTTGTATTCAAATGTTATTATTTTTAAGTTATGAAAAACATGCTAGCCTGGTGCAGTGGCAAACACCTGTAGTCCCAGCACTGTGGGAGGCTCAGGTGGGAGGATTGCCTGAGCCCAAGAGTTCAAGACCAGCCTGGGCAGCATAGCAAGACCCTGTTTCTACAAAAAAAATTTTTAAATTAGCCAAGCATGGTGGCGGGCGCCTAGCTACTCAGAAGGCTGAGATAGGAGGATCACTTGAGCCCAGGAGTTCAAGGTTGCATCAAGGTGTGATCACAACACTGCACTCTAGCCCGGGCAACAGAGCAAGACCCTATCTCAATTAATCAACCAATCAATCAATAAGAAAAACAAGTAACAAGCAAAATAATACCAAGACATATCAGTGGTTTTGTCTCTTCACTGCTCGTTTCCCATCCAGCTCTCTCAGGTAGCCACTGCTAACAGCCTGAAATCTATCCTTCTATTCCTAAGCATATGCCCAACTATATAAACATATATAGTTTTTCACTTCCTTAAACAAACTAAAATAGTGTTATGTTATACAAATTACCATGTAAATTCCCTATTTTTTTTTTCATTTAACAATACATCATGGACATTCTATTTCAGGTCAAGAAATTCTTTTCAGTTGTATGATATCTTCATGGAAGGATATCCCATAATTTGGTCAATTCCTCTATTTACAGACATTCAAGGTTTTTACAAACCACAAAGCAATGAACATCTCTGTCCATATAACGGAAATGCACCACAGTGTAATATCTGTGGGATAGTTTCCCAGAAGAGGAATTGCTGGGTCAAAGAGGTTGTATATTTTTAACAGATGTTAACAGATCCCGTTCACATAAGGTTCTAGCAACTGACATTCTCACAATAAATGTGTGTGTGTGTGTGTGTGTGAGATCTGTTTCCAAATTTGGTTGTTCTGTTCCTCTAATTTCTTTTCCTGTGTCAAAACCTTATTTTATTCAAGTAGCATTATAACAAAGTCAATATCTGGAAAAGCAAGTGTCCTCTAAGCCCTCTCCACCCCTTCTGCAAAATGTTCTTGACTAGTCTTACACATCATTAATTCTTCCATACGAACTTTAAAATCATACTGTTGGGTTCCTCACCCTCTAGAAAAATCCATTAGAATTCTTACAGATTTGTGTGTGTGTACACATATACCATGAAAACATCATTTCTCTCAAATATGTACATGTTTAAGAGAAATCTGAGACAAAAACATATATTTGAGAGAAATGACACTTTTATGATATTAAGTTCCATCCAGGAACATAATATTTATATCCATTTAGGCAGGTTCTTATTCCATGTCCATCAAAAAGATTTAATGCATATTGAGAAAATATTTACTATCTATGTATAAATAATCATGTTGGAACTAAAGAGGTTACCATAAAATGCCTAGCTTTTGAAAGCAACGAGATGGTAACATTGCACAACAGTAGAAAATGCTGAATAAATGGTAAAAAATAAAAACACCAACTACTACTGTAATTCAGAGGTGAGAAAATTCACTTAAGTCTGCGCAGGGAAGGATGTAAGCCTTGAAGAGAACATTAGAGGGCAAAGGAAAGGAAGTCACTCTGGGTAGAAGACCACCATGAAAAAAGTTGTGCAAATAGAAGGGATCTTTGTTGAGTTCTTTGCTTTGATCAAGGTCCTTAGAACAGTGCCTAGAACATAATAATCACTTGAATAACATATGTTGAATAAATGAATGAATGGAAATCACAAGACATATTTGTAAGGTCAACTGGCATAGGCCTAAGGATTTATATGCAGGAGATAAGGCTAGAAAGCCAAATAAGTGCCAGACTGCCAAGGGTACAGAATGTCAACCTAAAACTAGCTAAGACTAAAAACTACAGAAATAAAGAAACCCAATGGCTAGCTCCTAGGCTGACATTTAGCCACTTCTGGCTTCATTTTCCTTATTCAGAATGTGAGACAATCCTTAAGTTCTCCTGAGTTTTTATATTCTGTGGTCTTGTCCTTTAAACAATAGGAAATGTTTGAAAGTTCCTAATAAGTGGTTTCATGAAAATATGAAAACCTAATTGCCCTCATTTTTATTTGTTCTAAATTTTTTTTATTTCAGCATATTATGGGGGTACAAATGTTTAGGTCACATATATTCCCTTTGCCCCACCCAAGTCAGAGCTTCAAGCGTGTCCATCCCCTAGACTGTGCACACTGCACCCATTAGGTGTGTATATACCCAACCCCTCCTTCCCCCTCCCATCTGTCCAACACCCGATGAATGTTATTACCATATGTGCACTTAAGTGTTGATCAGTTAGTACCAATTTGATGGTGAGTACATGTGGTGCTTGTTTTTTAATTCTTGTGATACTTCACTTAGTAGAATGGGCTCCAGCTCTATCTAGGATAATACAAGAGGTGCTAGATCACCATTGTTTTCTATGGCTGAGTAGAACTCCACGGTATACATATATCACATTTTATTAATCCACTCATGTATTGATGTGCACTTGGGTTGTTTCCACATATTTGCAATTGTGTTGCTATAAATATTCGAGCAATTGCACTTATTTTAGAAGATTTTCTGGTATTGATATGAGGATGACCTAGATATTGTTAGAGGGAGCGATCTAGGGGGCAGAGACTGGGAAGAAGATGGGAAAGACTGTGTGTTGGGCGAGGAACAGGCCTAGTTTTCAGAAGATAATTTGGATATGAAGTGATAAAGGTCAGAAAAGGGGTAAGGATAGTGATAATGTAAGAAAATTGGCCGGGCGCGGTGGCTCACGCCTGTAATCCTAGCACTCTGGGAGGCCGAGGTGGGTGGATCGTTTGAGCTCAGGAGTTCGAGACCAGCCTGAGCAAGAATGAGACCCCATCTCTACTAAAAATAGAAAAAAATTATATATGGACAGCTAAAAATATATATAGAAAAAATTAGCCGGGCATGGTGGTGCATGCCTGTAGTCCCAGCTACTCGGGAGGCTGAGACAGGAGGATCCCTTGAGCTCAGGAGTTTGAAGTTGCTGTGAGCTAGGCTGACGCCACGGCACTCACTCTAGCCCGGGCAATAGAGAGAGACTCTGTCTCAAAAAAAAAAAAAAAAGAAAAGAAAATTAAGATAGGATAGCTAACAAAATATGGACAACTATAAAGAAGAATCTAAGAATTCTAACCTAGCTACCTTACAGCTTGGTATAATCTTTAATACAAAAAAAGCAAATCAGGAAGAGTGTAATTTGGAGGTGGTACAGTATGAACATGCTGAGTCAATAAGCAGAAATGTCCTGCAAGGTAACTAAGGTGGAATGAGAAGAGGCCAAGGCTATCTGGAGAAAGAAAGGATTCATCTACAAAGAATGACATCTGAAGTCATGTCAAAGGAGAGAACACTGTCCTGAATTTTTTAGCCTGACTCTATGCTCCTAGAACTGCTTCCAGCTATTTCTCCTGGGTCATGAAGTCTAAAATAGAACCAAGATTTTAGAATAAATCCACAGGATTCTGCTCCTTGATTACTAAAGCTGCAAAACTGTCTCCCTCAGCCAGTGTAGGAAAGCTCATATGGTAGAATAAATGATGTATAAGACTAGCCAAGAACATTCTGAAAAAGCATGGTTGGGGTGGAGTATGGGGAGGAAGTCAGAGGACACTTGCTTTTCCAAATATTAACTTTGTTATACGATTGGTCTCTAGACCATGCTAGATCCTAAAGAACAGAAATCCACCCATTTTCTGAGAAAGAAGTGATCAACCATGTCCAGCCTCATAGCATAAAGAAACGCCCAATAACAAACAGCCAAAAATCTATGCTCTTTTAAAAGATTTTGTTTACAAGAAGCCGTATTTGAAAATACTTAAGATGAGAGTTTAATCTGTGCAGGCAATTGTGTTCTAAATTTAAAAAAAAAAAATGAGAGTTTAAAAAAATTGGGGGGGAACAAAGAGTGAAAGTCTGAAGAATATGCACGAAGTTTCAGAAATACAAGATATCCCTATTAAGCAATCAGCATGTGGCTGAAAATTCTGTGATTGTTTTATGGTCTAAAAGGTGCCATTATTAAACATAACATGTGGGTTCTTGGTCATGACCATTCCACATTTATGTTCATAGTGTTCTAAGAAAGAGCTTGCCAGCTGCATCCGTGTGGGCTGATATAAGGACACCCCCCTCAGTCCACAGAGCAGCCACAGTTACCTCCACCTAAGCCGTCCCCTCCATTTATCCTTGCACAATTACTTTGTATGTGGTATGTACTAACTGAGAATACTTATGGAATTCCAAAATACTTATAGAATTCCAGAATACTTATGGAACTCCAAAAAGATAAAGATCCATCTCTACTCATTACTATTAGTTCAATTTAAAGAGAACTAACAAACACATAGCTGGCAAGTTGCACTGAATTGTACATACAAAATATAGTTGGCTCTCCATATCCACGGGTTCCACATCTGTGGATTCAACCAACTGCAGGTCAAAAATATTTTTTTTTAAAAATTGCATCTGGGCCGGGCGCGGTGGCTCACGCCTGGAATCCTAGCACTTTGGGAGGCCGAGGTGGGCGGATCGTTTGAGCTCAGGAGTTCGAGACCAGCCTGAGCAAGAGTGAGACCCCATCTCTACTAAAAATACAAAGAAATTATATGGAAAGCTAAAAATATAGAAAAATATAGAAAATAAAATATAGAAATAAAAATAAAATATAGAAAAAATTAGCCGGGCATGGTGGTGCATGCCTGTAGTCCCAGCTCCTCGGGAGGCTGAGACAGGAGGATCGCTTGAGCTCAGGAGTTTGAGGTTGCTGTGAGCTAGGCTGATGCCACGGCACTCACTCTAGCCTGGGCAACAGAGTGAGACTCTGTCTCAAAAAAAAAAAATAAAATAAAATAAAATTGCATCTGTACTGAACATGTACATATTTTTCTTGTCATTATTCTCTAAGCAATACAGTATAACTATTTACATAGCATTTACATTGTATTAGGTATTATAAGTAATCTAGAGATGATTTCAAGTACATGGGAAGATGTGCATAGGTTATATGCAAATACCACACCATTTTATATCTGGGATTTGAGCATCCATGGGATTTTGGTACTTGCAGGAGGTCTTGGAACCAATCCCTCATGGATACCAAAAGACAACTGTATTTTTGAGATGAAAACACTCTGCTTTTAAAATACTCCATTGGATAAATTGCAATATCGTTTAAAACTCTTACCGGCTTCTTTGGCAATGGAACATTATAAGGTGCAGAACCAAGAACCACCTCAAAGAGTTTGTCTGAGTAAGGTATGGTTTTCTCTACACTTTCCCGGAAATGGGAATCCCATTTGGCATATAGGATAGTGCCACCAATACCTCCACCAACAAACAAAAGGCCAGCTCCAGCAATTTTGCCAGTAGTCAATCTGAGAGAAAGAAAACAAGAAACACATTTATATTTCTTGACTCTCCAATACTTACTTTTCTATACCAATGCAAGAGTCTCAAAGACCTCTAACCTCTACTTCTCTACCACTAACTAAGATCACGGCAGCCAAGTTTACCAGAACAGTAGCATATCACTTTTTCATGATTTATTTCTAACATGTCTATAATAAAAAATATTTAATTATGAAAAACTAAACATTTTTAAAAACAAAATATCTAGGATAGAAAGAATGGAGCAATCTACCCTTTAACACTTAAATCTCAAGATGCTAACAATCATGAGATTTCTTTTGAACCACACACACACAAAAACCAACTATCACTAACTTTCAAGGCTCCCCTTCCTTGATTAAACATTTCTGTAAATATAATAAAACAAACTCTTTATAAAAGATAATAAGATATCAAATAGAATAAACAAATACTTAAGTTACAACATGCTGAGCTCTGGAAATAAATCTATTTCCACAGAATGGAAGATAGCACATGGTGGGGAAGGTCTGCCTTGTATGCCATCCAATTACCAAAAAACCAAAAGATGCATCATTAACAAATGTTACCTACAAACAAACAATACTTCAGAAGGTAGCCCAACAATAATACAGCAAAGCTTCAGGGTACATACACTAAAAAGAGGTGTTAGCAGCTATTCCCTTATTTAAGGAAAACACACACACACCCTCCTAAGCAGCATACAGTGAAAGATGTGGTTATATGGAGACATCCTACATACCCAGAACTGCCTGAAGTAGAGTATCTACGGCATGGTCGCAACGGACGGAGGACAAACTTCCCACAGAGACAATTCTAAAAAAGAAGAAAACATCACAACCAATATAGTTAAAGGAATCTGGGAAGCTGTTAGGGCTGGTAATACAGAATAATACTTTTTTTTTAACAAATGTCTTCATTAAACAAAAAATTATTTCATTTTCAGAAATCAATTTATCATGAAACAGTTATAATTTGTTTAAAACAGTGATACTTCCTGCACCCCAAGGCTCATATAAAATTACTTTTAATATTTAAAAAAATTATCAGACTATAACTAATTAGCATGTTTAAGTGTTATGTTTGCTAATTATTTCTTGAATACAATTAGAATTTGCCATATGCTTTTTTAATTGGCCAAAATCCCTCAAATAATATAAAATATCTTATTTTTACTTTGTAAATTTAATTTAGACATCTGAAAAATCACCCACAAGGCTGAGTGCCATGGCTCATGCCTATAATCCTAGCACTTTGGGAGGCCGAGGTAGGAGGATTGCCTGAGGCCAGGAGTTCAAGACCACCCTGGGCAATAGCGACTTCGACTCTAAAAAAAAAAGAAAAATTAGCTAGGCATGGTGGCATACGTCTGTAGTCCCAGCTACTCATGGGGCTGAGGCAGGAGGATTGCCTGAGCACATGAGTTTGAAGTTGCAGTGAGCTACGATGATGCCACTACACTCTAGCCCAGGCAACAGAGCAAGGCCCTGTCTTAAAAAAAAGAAACCTCTTCCCCTAAGCGGCCTGAGGTGATCTGTGAAAATGGTTCTCTATTCACTTGACCCAGAAAACCCCACGAAACCATGCAAGTCAAGAGGTTCAAATCTTTATATTCACTTTAAGAACACTGGTAAAACTGCCCAGGCCATCAAGGGATGCATATAACAAAAAGCCACCCCGTATTTGAAAGATGTCACTTTAAAAAAACGTGTACCGTTCCAAAATTACAATGGTAATTTCTTCAGGCCAAACAGTGGGGCTGGACACAGGGTTGGTGGCCCAAAAAGAATGAATTTTTGCAGCACATGCTTAAAAATGCAGAAAGTAAGGCTGAACTTAAGGGTTTAGATGTAGATTTTCTGGTCATTGAGCACATCCAGGTGAACAAAGCACCCAAGATGTGAACTTGGAGCTCATGGTCGGATGAACCCATACATGAGCTCCCCCTGCCACATTGAGATGATCCTCACTGAAAAGAAACAAATTGTTTCAAAACCAGAAGAGGAGGTTGCTCAGAAGAAAGATGAGGGAGGGAGGGAAGGAGGGAAGGAAGGAAGGACGGACGGACGGACGGACATCACCCAGACTCTAGCTAAAAACATGGTATTATAGGATACACACTAAAGGGAAAGTTCGAATCTCAGCTTAATTTATCCAGAAAACCAAGTTGCCCATCTCTAAACTAACTATGTAGCCAACAAACTAGAGGCAGTCATCTAAAAGTTCATTCTTGGTTTATACTGTCAGACTAAAAGCCAACAGTTTTGAGAAAACTATTTTAACTAATATAAATGCTCGAGTATACCTATCTTCACATAACTAGTCTATCCTTAAACAAAAGCAAATGATCAGGGATATTCAGACTAAAAGCCAACAGTTTTGAGAAAACTATTTTAACTAATATAAATGCTCGAGTATACCTATCTTCACATAACTAGTCTATCCTTAAACAAAGCAAATGATCAGGGCTATGCTTTGCAATTGGTTGTAATCAAAGTAAAACACACAAACCTAAATATTTTTTAATAATATGTGGATCCCTTAAATTAAGCAAATCAATCTAAATACCAGTTGGGGAAGGTTTTAATGAACTTAAAACCATTCATACCTATCAATTTAAAATTTCAAACTTATCCATAAATAAAATTATTTTTTATACCAAGTAGAAATCAAACTGCAACAAGTCAAGGGCAAATCAATGCTTTCTCTAGGTTCTTTAATGAAATTGTATCTAAGGAATATCAGAGTAACATAAACTTCCTTTTTAAAATATCTTTAGTTTTAAGAAAATCTATCACATGATCACAGGACATAAGAAATTACTCTAGAATTACAGTTGCAATTTACATTCCATTTGCCAAAGCCTAGAGATAAACATTTAACTAATGTTTTAAAGCATTTTGAAAAACAAATAAACCAGATGTTTTTTTCCTCTCAACCAGATGTTTTAAAACATGTCAAGTAGGTATAACTGGTATTAAAAAGTATTTCAGTTATTACCTAAAGTGTAGAATTCTCAACATTTTTTAACTGCTTTTAACAGAAATGGGTGTTTTCCTTCTATTCTGTAAAGCAGGTAGCATGGAATTGTAAACTATTTTTATATGTCAACAACTCCATTTTTGTGACTTAGGGAGAAAATATTAGGAGACCATTGAAGTTGTGTTTTATTTAACGTTACATTGTTTACTGGTCTATGTATAAACAGGTATTCAGGTGAACAGTTATAACACTGGTAACAGTGGATAATTAGCTAACTGGAATGTCAAGCAGCAAGCAAAATAATGGATAACTGGCTCCAGGTTAATACAGAGACAATTCAACACCAGAGTTTGAGCACACCCTAATTCAAATCAATAATTTTTAAACCTGTTTCTTTATCCATCTTCTACTTTCTTTTATCTTGGTACTCTATCCTCCCTTTGACAGAATATATTTTGACTCTAAGTTAATAGTTCCTAGCATTAAACAAATTTAAAATCTAAAGTTTTAAATCAAAATTCAAGAGTGAAATCTCCCTCAAACTTCTTTCCCCAGCTACCTACCCAGTTCTCCTCTCCACAGGCAACTGGATGCTATCGGTTTCTTGTTTATTCAGAAATAGTTGATGCATATTTACCCACATATACCTATTTTCCTGACCTTCCCCACTTTTACACAAATG
This sequence comes from Eulemur rufifrons, assembly GCF_041146395.1. Lineage (NCBI taxonomy): Eukaryota > Metazoa > Chordata > Mammalia > Primates > Lemuridae > Eulemur > Eulemur rufifrons. The sequence goes on along the minus strand of NC_091001.1, from coordinate 47,826,478 downwards.
ATACCATAATATACACCCAGTTCTCTACTAAAATTCATTCAAGAATACATATTTTAGGCCAAGTGTGGTGGCTCACTCCTGTAATCTCAACACTTTGGGAGAGTGAGACTAGCCTGGGCAACACAGCAAGACCCTGCCTCTAAAGAAAATTTTAAAAATTAGCTGGATATGGTGGCGTGTGCCTGTAGTCCCAGCTACTCAGACGCTGAGGCGGGAGAATCGCTTGAGCCCAGGAGTTCAAGGTTGCAGCAAGCTATGATTGTGCCACTGAACTCCAGCCTGGGCAACAGAGTGAGACCTATATCTTAAAAATATATATACATATATATACATATATATATTTTAGATTATTGTATATCAACAATACACGAAAAGCTTCCCAGGAATTTTATAGCAATTAGGTGTTCCGTTATATGGCTGTTACTTAACATATGGTTAACCAGACCCCTATTGATAGACACTGAGGTTTTGTCTAAATTTTTGTTATAAGAAACAATACTGCCTGAGTAACACTAAACATACATAATTTGGGGTCAATTCTTAAAAGTATTCTTAGAAGTAAAATTTGCTTTGTTGAGAAATACTACTAAATTAGCCAAATTCCACTCTAGTAATATAAGAGTATGTGTTTCCCAACATCTTCTCCAACATACCAAATCAAGTTGGTTTTTTTAATCATTGACAATCTAAGGGGTGAAAATATGGTGTTTCAGTTTAATTACAATTCCTGGCCAGCATGGTGGCTTATGCCTGTAATCCCAGCAGTTTGTGAGGCCAAGGTGGGAGGATCACTTAAGACCAGGAGTTTGAGACCAGCCTGGGCAACACAGTGAGACCCCCATCTCTACAAAAAAAATTTTAAAATAATTAGCCAGCATGGTGGTGCGCACCTGTAGTCCCAGCTACTTGGGAGGCTGAGGCAGGAGGATCGCTTGAGCCTAGGAGTTGGAGGCTGCAGTGAGCTATCACCAGGCCACTGCACTCCAGCCTGGGCAACAGAGAGAGACCCTGTCTCTAAAAAAACAAAACAAAAAAACTTTATTATGATTGCGCATCTTTTCATATATTTATGATCTATTATTTCCTTTTCTGTGAACTGTCAGAGCATATTCTTTGCCAACTTTTAAAATTAGATTGATCTTTTCATATTCCTTTATCCAAGTGCTCTTTACATATGATGATAAATTAGCTATATGTCTGCTAACTGTAAGTTCTTGTGCAGTTTGTGATCTTCTATTTATCTTTGCTTATGGTAGCTTATGCCATGCAGAAAATTCTTTTATGCTTTCTGAGTTTTCTCATATTCTTAGAAAGCCACCCTTAGATTATAAAATAATCCTTGCATGGTTTCTTCATGAAAGGATTTTCGTGGCTCCTTTATTTATTTTTAAATTTTTGAAACTAGTATAAAGTATGAAGTATGGATTCAACCTTATTTTCTTCCAAACATCTATTCAGCTGTCCCTAAATCATAGACTATCCAACAATTTGAAATGCCACCTTTAATTTTGTTTTTTGTCTTTAGCCAGTCAAATTTAGCAATAGAGGGTTGTACAGCAACTTTAGTGATGCTAACGTTAATAAGTTCTGATAACCCACTACCAGACCACTTTTAAAATATACTAAATTCTTATATGAACTTAGACTTTTTATTTTGTTCCACTGATCTAGTTATGAATACACAAATATCACACTATTTTAAGTACTGCACTTTAAAAAAATAAAAGAAATAAAAAAGTATTGCATCTTAGAAATGTTAACAGGTTTTAATCAAGTGGGGCTAGCCTTCTAGTACTATTGTTTTTCAAAATTTTCTGGATATTCAATATTCTTTTAATTTTTTTAAGCTGGGCTTAATTTTTAAGCTATCTTATTTCACCAAATACTAAAACAAAATTTTTTTTATGTACACATAAAAAAGAAAAAATGTTTTCAATCAAATGGCACACAATCAATTGTAAAATGTACCCTGATTCCAAAGAGAATAAAATATGGGAAAAAATTCTTTTATGTCCAAAAAGTGGTAGCAATAAAAACTTTCATATACCTATATGAAAAAGAAATAGAAATGAATGACTTTGTCATGACTCAAATTAATAGTTTTTATCTGAAATAGTGGTTCTTGATTTTTAAAAATTCAGGTATCACATTCATTGGCCTATCTTCATATTCTAAGTAGTATTTAGTATCCTAAGTAGAGCTTTAATAGTCAAAAAATGTAAGTTTTTTATCATTTTATCACCCAAGTATGAATTCCTAGACATCACAGTTTAGTCTTTCCTATTTGAAAAAAAAAAAAGTTTTCCCTGGGGTACATGTTGAAGAACCTGAGTTTTCTGACATACAGAATTTTCCATAGACTGGATTTGGCTAACAGTACAATTTAATAAGTTCCTGTCCTCTGTATTTTCTGCCGACTGGAGTTGGATCCAGACACTTCCTCAGATTCCAATTTGCTTTCTTTGAGGAGAATATAGTAGGTAGTGTTGTGGTTGTCTGTTTTTGTGATGTTAAATAACCACGTTCATGTCTAATGTCTAGACCCATTACTTTTTTGGAAATTGCAAAAGTGGTATCTAATTCTACCATTTTTCATTTATTATTTAACAAATTTTATAAAGAGATGCTTTTCCTCATCCACAATTTGGTTACCCAATAGTACAGTTTGTATAGAAAAGACAGTATAAATGCTTGATTCTTTCTTTTTATATTTTACCTAGTTATCCTCTGAAGATGACCAATTGTGGGTTTTGTTTTTCTTTGCTAATTGTGGCAGATTGTATTTTCTAAAATTTGAGGTCTCATGAGAACCTTCTGACAAAGCCCAGAAATCCTTACAACTGAGAGGTAATAAATGTTTACTTATGTATTAATACTTATTTACATAATAAATGTTTATTTACATATATAAGTATGTAACATATATATAACTTTTACTTATATAATTTATGTAATAAATGTTACTACTATAAAATAATTATTACGTTGCTAAGCTTAGGGTGGTCTGTTACATAGCCACAGATAACCAAACATAAGTTTGTACCTACAACAGGGTTCTGCTGCAACAAAACATAAAACATATTATAATGACTTTGGGACTGTTGAGGGGAGGGGAGAAGAAGCTAGAAGGGACTGTTAGCAGGAGCCTGATGGCCTTCACAGAGGCTGTTGGTGAGGGCTTAAAGGAAAGCAAAAAAATATATATGTATTTTGGGAACCCAGAGGAAAAAGGTATCTTGTTAAATAGTGACAGAAGTTTATCAAAATTGTAATCTGTGGTGAAAGACATGATAACAGAAAATCAGGTATAATTATAGCTACACGTAATGAACTGATGGATTTGGCTAAAGAGTTTCAAGCAGAATGTTCAAAAGTGCTATCCTAATGTTGATACTGCAATAGCATGAGACTTTGGAGGTCCCTGGAAAAGAATGTGGATATATTTGCATGTGGGAGGGACGTCAGCTGTGACCAGAGGGCCAAGTGTATTACCAAAAATTGACTGCCGCAATATTTCCTGTACCACACGTTCTTCTAGAAACCTGACCATTCCCCCAATGAGTTCTATTTACCTTTCCCTTAAAGAAGGGCAGGCCTTTGTTACTAATTCACCAACAAAGGGCAGTGAAAGTGATGCTCTGTCACTTCTAACACTAGGAGATGAATACAGCTTCTGCCTGGCTCTATGTCTTGTTCTTCATACTTGCTCTTGGAACCCAGCCACGAAACTGTGAGGAAACCCCAGGCACATAAAGATGCCAGATGTAAGTGGTCCAGCCACAGTCCCTGCTGCGGTGTCAGCTGCAGCTAGTATTCACTGCCAGACATGAGAGTAAGGAAGACGTAGAGATGACTCTAGACCCAGCCACTATCTGACTGCAACTTCCTGAGGGTCACTGAACAAGAACTGCCCAGCTGAGCCCAGGCAATGCTCAAAATTGAATGAGGTAATAAATACTATTATTTTACCCCAAGCTCCGGGTGGCATGTTATGTAGCTGTAAGTAATCAGAAC